>NW_018742263.1:5920970-6569125 GCF_001683475.1 Chenopodium quinoa | reverse complement strand
ATTAAATACTGATCACTCAAATCGATAAATAACCAAGAATCCTCCCCAATGGAGTTGCCAAACTATAGGCATTACTCGAAGTGCGCCTACGCTAAAACATGTGTGAATATCCTTGTTAATCATAGGAAGCGGGAATTGACATTACGATTAGGGACAAAGCAAAGTAGGGAGCCGCCAACAAGTTTTTAGGGAACTTATAAACCGTTCACGGATTATAAAAGGCAGCCACGATTAAGGGACAACGATAGGCAACAACGATTGACCTGTGAAGGTTACACCCCATTCATAATCCATGAGATTACTAACTCCATATGGTTCGGAACCACGAAAGGAGGATCGGGGATGATGGTACGAAGTGAGTCATGGAGTTACATTCACCCGTATTGGCCTCTACTCGATTCTTATTATGAAAGTGGTTCCTGCGATCTCAAAGGCATACAAACAAAGATTCAATTTGCTCCAATATATTATTATGCTAAATTGGTTTATTATTAATGCAACACATAATTCTAAAATATTTGTGATCACTTCGATTATACAACAAGATTAAAAAGGAACCTAAACCGGCTGTCCAAATTATCTTATTAGGCGTGATTTTCAATTACATATTCCCTTCAAACATGAAATATAGCGATTATAATAAATATAATAGAATAAACAATAATATTAGAAGCAATTTAACAATAAATCCAACAATATAAAATCGTTAGAAAAATAATAGAAATAAAAGGAAAATAATTCTTACTTTGATTCTGTTTGCTTGCAACTATATAATAATAAACAAGTTAGTAACTTCAAGGATATAATAATAAAACGATAATTAAATTAAATTAAATAGAGTTGATTTGGGGCCAAAGCCTCAAACAGTTCTACCTTTCACGTCTTGGCTTAAGGACAGAACCACGAGTAAAGTATGGACTCCTTGGAGTGCTTGAAGAAGGAATTTTGAAAGAAGAAGGGTAGGCTAGTGTTTAGGCTAGAAAATAGAGGAGAGAAAAATAGATAACTAATTGATGCCCCGTACATCAAAAATGAGGGGGTATTTATAGAAAATATGTGTTAAGGGAACACGTGGAACCCTAAAAAGATAAAAACCCTAAAAAATTGCACCGCGGCACGGTAGAGGGCGCTGTGACACGGGGAAACCAACCGTCAGATGGGACAAGTTCCCGTGACACAGTGGATAGCTGTGTGACGCGGGAAATATTTAGAATACAGGGAATAAAAAGCGTGAAGGGTTTACGTGGAAAGGACACGAAATTGCTCCGTGTCATAGCAGGGGCACCATGTCACAGCAGACGAAAAACATACCCGTGACATGGTGGACTACTACAGTGACGTGGGAGCCTGCAGTCCATTTTTCCGTCTAAATTCATTAAAAATCCTAATTTCGTTCAACATTTTTATGTGCTGGTTGATAATTTCGGGCCATTTCTTATTTATTATATAAATAAATAAGTAAATAAAATAAATAAAAACTTTGGGCCAAAATATATAATAAAAAGGTTTAGGCTGAAATTAAAATAGAACTATGCTTTGACTAAACATCAAGACTGATGGGTGGACTATTCAAAAATTGAATTTAATTAAATACGATTTTTTAAGCATTTTCGGGATTAATTATTGAACCCGACCATTAGTGGTGGTGAAAGGTTGTTCATCATCGGGTTTGGTTTTGGGGAGACATTTTTAGATGCCTACAACTTCCTATCCCAAAGAAAAGTCTATCTTTTGGATTGGGATACAAACTAACCAAGGAAGAACTAGAGTCTCACGATACTAAAAACAAAGCACGTAGAGGCAACAATAAAAAGGGGATAATCACTTTGCTCCCATCTTACCAACAAACCCTTAATGGACAATTCATTAGGGAGGGAGAAGATTACCCTGCTATGACTTTCTAGAACCATTAGTTCCGGGAGGAATCAAGAAGCCTGGATTTGAGATGATTGCTACTTCTTGAATGGCGATCTCGAAATCGTTGAATCAAAACACCCAACCCCAGGGTGCTATGATAGGTAAGCATTCAACTTGTTATTTGGATTAGATCAAAACCATTTTTCTACCATGACTAATCAAAATGCCATCCAAGATGAAGCTTTTGACCCAACCTTGTTGATCACCCCTTCTAATGAAACCTTCGAGCATGGATAGAGGAAATCTTTCATGTGGACTAATCTTAAAGGTGATAAGCTGGAGATCATCACAGGAGAAGGGAAGATGTTCAAATAATTGGATGATGAGTTTAGATTTGACTTTAAGGAAGCTGGAAATTTGAGCCTTGTGGCTATTACTGAGTCTTTATTTTCTAGTTTTAAAGACGAAGATCCAAAAAGGATTCTTCCCTTGATGTACTCTCTTTTAAATTCAATGATATGAGCTCTATTTCCGGGTATATGCCTTCTCTCGAATCTTTTGAATGCTATAACAATCAATCTGATGAAGATGATAATATTAATAAATAGGTTGAACTAATGAATGAACGAGAACAAAAGAACCCTATAATCGAAGTAACTGAAACAGTCAACATAGGGACTAATGAAAATAAAAGAGAATTCAAATTGGCTTAACTTTAAACTCAAAAGAGCGATCAATTCTTATATCGACGCTCAAAAAATTCAAAGACGTGTTTTCTTTGTCATACAAGGACATGCCTTGAATAGATAGGGAAATTGCAGAACATACCATTCCCTTGAACCCTACCTCTAAACCAGTAAAACAAAAACTTCAACGAATGAAACCTAATGTCGCTTTTGAAATTTAAGAAGTACAAAAGCAATTAGACGCAGGTTTCATTCGCATATGTAATTACCCAAAGTGGGTAGCGAACATCGTCCCATACCCTAAAAAGGATGGACGAGTTTGCCGTCGAATTTAGGGACCATAAGAAGGCTAGCCCTAAAGACGATTTTCCTTTACCTCACATTGATATACTAGTAGATAATACAGCTGAACATGCGATGCTATCCTTTATGGATGGATACACAGGTTACAACCAAATCCTAATGTCAAAAGAAGATGAATAAAAGACATGCTTTATCACCCCTTGGGGTACACATTGCTAAACAGTCATGCCATTTGGTCTAAATAATGCAGGAGCTACGTACCAAAGAACGGCTACAACTCTCTTGCATGATATGATGCATAAAGAAATAAAAGTGTATATGGAGGATATGATTATAAAGTCCAAAGATAGAATGGGACACATGAAAATTTTACGCATATTTTTCACTCGCATAAAAGAATATAAAATGCAATTGAATCCACAAAAATGCGCCTTCGGAGTAACTTCTGGTAAGTTACTAGGATACGTAGTAAGCACATGTGGTATTGAGATCGATCCCTCTAAAATAAAGGCAATCGTTGATATGTCTCCCTTTCAAAAAAAAAAGAAATTAGGGTTTTTTTGGAAAACTACAATACATTAGTCGGTTTATCAACGAATTGACTATGACTTGTGAGCCAATATTCAAAAAATTGAAAAAAGAAGAAAAACATGAATGGGACGATCAATGCCAAAGGGCCTTTGAGAAAATCAAAGGTTATCTCAAAATTCCACCAACTTTAGCACCACCAGTACCCAAACTACCTCTTAGGCTATACATCACCGTTACAGACACAGCTACAGGTGCCATGCTAGCACAAGAGGTAGATAAATTTGAGCGTGCAATATACTACATATGTAAAAAATTCATTCAATATGAAACAAAATATAGTAATTTTAAAAAACAAATTTAGCCTTAGGGCCTGTTCTGATTGACTGAACTGAACTGAACTGAACTGAACTGAACTGAATATATTAATTAGTGATTTTTAACTACGGAATAGTGATCTTTGATTATTTATTGATTACTTATTACTATACATATGTGTATATACAAATGTACATATTAAAATATTTACGAAAAATATACTATATAATTATAAAATTTATAGAAAATACATTAAAAACTTGAAACCTCTAAACATTTTAAACACAAATACTATTTAATTTAAAAATAAAATAGTATTATGACAAAAGAACACAAAACACTTACATGTATCTAACCCATTTAAACAAATTTAAAATATAATATTTAAAAAAAAAACATGAAAAGCTAACAGAGGCAACGACCTAACAGTCCAACACCCTAACCCACTCTCTTTAATGTTTTATTATTATTATTATTATTATTATTATTATTATTATTATTATTATTATTTATTGATGATTATTATTATTATTATTATTTTTTATTACTTATTGATTATTATTATTATTATTATTATTATTGTTGTTGTTGTTGTTGTTGTTGTTGTTGTTGTTGTTGTTGTCGTTGTAATAAGAGCTTAAAAGAATGAAATTTGGCTTTACATCATTAGCAATATCATTAGACATAAATTAAGAGCTGAACTGAATTGAACTGAACTGAACTGAACTAAGTTAAACTGAATTTCAACGGAAGAGAAAAAGCCCTTAGTGTGGGAAACTAAAAAACTACGACATTATATGTTACCACACACTTTTCATGTGATTTCTCAACAAACTCCGATAAAGTATTTGTTTGAACAACCACCTAGACATGGAAGATTATCCAAGTGGTCGGTGTTGTTGGCCAAATTTAAATTAAAATATATTCCTGAAAAATAAATAAAAGGAAAAGTAATTTTCGATTTTTTAGCCCAACATCGTATTCAAATAAGTCGTGTAGAAACCACTCATCTCCAGATGAAGAGATTCTCATGACGTAAGATGACAAATGGGTAATGTACTTTGACGGTGCATCCAATCAAAAAGAATGTGGTGTGGGAGTGTTACTCATAAGTCTAGAGGGAGCACATACTTCAATCTCTGTCAAACTAGATTTTGAGATTACTAAAAATGTCGCGGAATGTGAAGCGTGCATCATTGGATTAGAAGCAGCAGCTAGCATAGGTGTGCAAAAATGAGAGGTATATGGAGATTCTAGTTTGATTATAAATCAAACACTAAAAAAAAGGAAAATAAAGAACTCCACAATGATATTATACCAAGCACACCTAGAGAAACTCATCGAGCATTTTGAACATATTAATTTCAAATACCTCCCAAGGGATGATAATCAATTTACCGATGTGCTAGCACAATTAGCCTCAATGATCAACATTCAAAATCATTTCAATATGATGCCATTATTCGTTGATAGAAGAGAAAAACCAGCATATTTCAACGCAATAGAGGAAATAAATGACATTGAAGGAGACAATCCTTGGTATGATCATATCCTCCAATATATTACCCATGGCACATATCCTGAAAATACTTCATCGAAAGACCAACGAGCCCTAAGAACACTTGCGACCCGATATGGTTCATTAAATGGTCAATTATGCAAAAAGAGGCCTAACTGTCAAAGCTTATTGTGTATAGACCAACATGAATCCACACGCCTTATGGAGAATACTCACAAAGGCGTTTGTGGTCCTCACATGAATGGTAAAATGCTTGCTAAAATAATTTCACGACAGGGGTACTATTGGTCCACTATGGAACATGATTGCATACAATATGTTAAAAAATTTCCAGAATGTCAAATGTTCGCTAACTTACAACACCTTCCACCATTAGAACTGTATAATTTCATTTCCCCTTGGCCTTTTTTGACTTGGGAAATTAAAATAATTGGAAAAATATCTCCAATAGGAGCAGGAGCGCACGAGTACGTATTAGTAGCCATTGATTACTTTACTAAGTGGATTGAGGTCGCTTCTTACGTGAACATCACTTGTAAACATGTCGCAAAGTTTCTCGAAAGAAACATATTTTGTAGATATGGAGTTCCACATGAACAAATTAGTGGTCAGGGATCTCAATTCAAAGCTCAAGTTGAGACCCTCTTAACTCGTTATAAAGTATAACACCATCATTCATCCCCATATCGACCTCAAACGAATGAAGCTATAGAATTGGCAAATAAAAATATAATAGTCGTCATTAAGAAAATGACAGAAAATTATAAAGACTGGTCGAATAAACTACACTTCGCTCTATGGGGTTATAAAACGTCCATACGAACATCAATAGGAATAACTCCATACTTCTTAGTTTTTGGAATGGACGTAGTTCAACCAGTCGAACTAGAAATACCTTCCCTACGCATTGTACTCGAAAGAAAGCTATGATGAGTGACATTTATGGCATTCATAAGGAGTAGTTTTAGAGTTAATTTCGTGTTTATTTTCCCTTATTTTCCCTTTTATTCTCTTATTTTCTTTTTAATAAAGTTTCTAGTTTCTTTCTTAGTTTTAGTATGTTTTATTTTAATTTCATTATTTAATTGGTTTCTAATTTATTTTCGTATTTTTAGTTAATAATTCCTAGTTTCTCTCTTTTATTTATTTTCTTTCAGTTTCTAGTTTGTTTTCTTTATTTTATGTTATTTAATTTAATTTAATTATTTCTTTAGTTTTAGTATTTTATTTTACTTTATTTATCTAACTTTACTTTATTTTATTTTATCTTTTGATAATCCCTTCGTGTTTGGTTTTTGGTTGTAGGTGTGTTCG
Organism: Chenopodium quinoa; assembly: GCF_001683475.1. Taxonomy (NCBI): domain Eukaryota; kingdom Viridiplantae; phylum Streptophyta; class Magnoliopsida; order Caryophyllales; family Amaranthaceae; genus Chenopodium; species Chenopodium quinoa. The sequence continues at coordinate 6,562,600 of NW_018742263.1, read as the reverse complement.
GGTTGACGCTCGATTTCCATTTACAAATCAAGTTCGAAATTCTGGGTTTGAGTCAAATGTGTCAGAGCCAAGCATCATGGCTGCTGCCCCAAACTGCTACATGCTGCTGGCCCATATCCTACACCCCACATTTCACCTTACCCTTAACCACACAAATTAGCAGCATCTCCACCTTCAGCCACCCTTAACACCATTCCCCGACTCCATTAGTCCCCCTCACACAACAAAGCACCCACTATCAGCCCTCCAATTCTCCTTCACCCACAATCAACCACCAAACTGCAGCCACTCCAGCTCCCACGCAATTGTACCACCGCAAAAATCAACCAACACCCCGTAACAGCCACCAACCTTTCCCCCTGCTCCCTCACGCAACCACCAATTAACCTCCTCCGTCAACCCTTCGCGCAGCAACGCCACCAAAACATCAGCCCTTCACCACATCTAACCTGCAATTCCAACCACTATCACCCACCAATTCATGCACCCGACAACCAGAACCCCCTTGCTGCCACCAGTCCACTGCAATTACTCACCCCAATTCGCATAAGCAACGGCAAAAATCAGAGCAAAGGGCAAATCAATCGAGTTCGGGCAAACCAATAAGAGTTCGGTCGAAGTACAAGTCAGAAACATTTGAAGTTCTGTAAATTGAAGAGGTGTGATCGAACACACCCATGGTTCGACCGAACTAACCCTGTATTCGGCCACACCAACCCATGGTTCGATCGAACCACTCCACGAGCTTCACACATGGTTTTTAATGAAGATCGAATGGCCTTGATTTGATGATCGATTATAGCCGTTGAGGATGAACGGTGGTGATTCTTTGATGAAGCTTTATGATGGATTTTGATGGGTGTGAAGTAAGGGATGGAATCCCATTTTTAGAGCAGCCAAATTTTGAAGAAGGGGGGAATAGGGGTCTGAGGTTTTGTGGGATTTTGGGTTTCATTTTTCCTATTTTCTTTTTCTTTTTAATTTTATTTCTTTAGTTTTATTTTATTTATTTTATTTTCCCTTTTCTTAATTCTTTTTTATTTCCTTTTCTTTATTATTTTTTTCCTTCTTTTATTTTTCTATTTTTCCTAGCTTAGTATAAATACCCAATTTTGGGGTAATTAAAGGAGGAGAGAACACTTTACCAATTATTTAACTCTCTAATTAGTTTTTAGGGGAGCTTCTCTCTCTAGGTTTAGGTTAGGATTAGAGTAGTTTAGAGAGAGAAAGTAAGGGTTTCACCATTGTTGAGTTTGGATATTGAAGAGGAAGATTGATCATCTTGCTTGTAGATTTTCACATTCAATCAATGAGAATCTCTAACTCTCTCTCCTCTATTTTTATTACTTTCTTTTGAATATTAGTTTTGTTATTGGTATTTCTTATTAATCATGTTTATTCTTGATTATTTGTTAATTAATCTTGTTATTAGCATGATTAGTGAGTAATTCCCCCATTAAGGGGATTGTTGTGGTGTAATTAGACCTTGAGCATGTTCTAGGGTTTAAAATTGATTTATTTGTGATTAAAGTCTTTATATGCTTGATATTCTTTAATCTTCTTGCAAGTGCACATTGTTGGTTGATTAAAGGTGAATCTTTGCTAACAAGGAACGGAAGTTGACTTAGTTAAGGTTCGTTACTATCGATTGTTATTTAATAGTACCTCCTAGTGTATGGTTCTAATGTGGAAACATATAGGCTATGTTAGGAGAAGCCAATTGACCCCGGAAGGCGGCTATATTGGATCCTTTACTTCGATGTTCGAGCATGTTTAGTTCATAATTAATTCAATTTCAATGTCTTTGTTTATGTTCAAGTGAATGCTATACCTAAACCATTTCCCTTAATGTTTTATTTCTTGTTTTAGCATTTTTAGACTTTAGTTTATTTATCTCTTATTCTGGACTAGCTTAATTGACGATAATATTTGGTGGTGTTTATTCGTTCTCTGTGGTTCGACCCCTATACTTGCCTTATACTCAGGTTTGCTTAGGTTGTATAAATTGTATTTGATCTAGGGATAGACAATTGACGACACGTTTATTCCCTTGTCAAGCTACCGGCAGTTGAATTGGTAAGAGCGAGGAATGAAGAGCTGTTATTCCTCGATGAACGACAATTAAGAGCTTTGCATCATGTACAAGTCTGCCAATGATGCATTGCACGACATGTTAACAAAAGGGTATGACCCAGAAATATCAAAGAAGGTGACTTTGTAATAAAAGAGGTTAGAGGCCCACCAACCGATCCAAGAGGAAAATTCAAACCTAATTGGATAGGGCCCCACCGCGTAATTGAAATTCTACCAGGAAGAGCTATCAAATTAATAAATATTGGAGGTGATGAAATTCACCAACTAATAAACATTGATCTACTTAAAAAAATATTACATATGAAATCCGTATAAACTCGTTCATTCATTAAATAAATAATTTTTTTTAGCATTTAATTAAAAGATTCTAAGTGTTATGCACTTAAGTGAATAACACGGTTGTACACAACTAAAAATGTCTCCCAAAAACCAAACCCGATGATGAACAACCTTTCACCACCACTATTGGTCGGGTTTAGTATTTATTCCCGAGAGTGCTTAAAAAATCGTATTTAATTAAATTCGTATTTTTGAATAGTCCATGTATTAGTCTTGATGTTTGGTGAAAGCATAATTTTAATTTCAGCCCGAACTTATTATTTATTTTTAGCCCAAACCTTTTTTTTATTTTACTGTTTTATTATTTATTTTGGCCCGAACTTTTTATTTTTTTTATTTTTTTTAGCCCAAATAATAATAAAATCAGAAAATGGCCCGAAATTCTCAATCGGCATTTAAAATGCTAAACGAAATTAGGGTTTAAAATGAATTTAGACGGAAAAACGGACTGAAATCTCCCGCGTCACAGTAACAGTCCACCGTGGCACGGGAATCTTTCCCGTCTGACGGTAGGGTTTCCCGTGACACGGGACATTTGCTGTGACACGGAGATTTCCGTGTCCTTTCCGCGTAAACCCTTAACTCGTTTTCTCCTCCTGTTCACTAAATATTTCCTGCGTCACGAAAATTTGTACCGTGTCACGGGAATATTTCCCGTCTGACGGTGGGATTTCCCGTGTCATGGTAAACTTTTCCGTGTCGCAGGATACTTTATTAGGGTTTTTATCATTTTAGGGTTCCGTGTGTTCTCTCAACACATTTTTTCTATAAATACCCCCTCATTTCTGATGTACGAGACAAGAATTAATTCTCTATTTTTTTCTCTCTTCTATTATCTAGCCTAAACACTAGCCTACCCTTTTTATTTCAAAATTCCTTCTTCAAGAACTCCAAGGAGTCCATACTTTACTCGTGGTTCTGTCCTTAAGCCAAGGCGTGAAAGGTAGAACTGTTAGTGGGTTTGGCCCCAAATCAATTCTATTAAATTTAATTTAATTTAATTATTGTTTTATTATTATTTCTTTGAAGTTAATAACTCGTTATTATTTTGTAGTTGCAAACAAACAGAATCAAAGTAAGAATTGTGTTCCTTTTATTTCTATTATTTTTTCTAACGATTTTGTATTGTTAGAATTATGGTTAAATTGCTTCCAATATTAATTCTTATTTTATTATTTTTATTGATCACTATATTGCATGTTTAAAGGAAATTTGTAATTGAAAATCACGCCTAATAAGATAATTTGGACGACCGGTTTAGGTTCCTTTTTAATCTTGTTGTTTAATTCAAGTGATCACAAATATTTTAGAATTATGTGTTGCATTAATATTCAACCAATTTAGCTTAATAATAGTTTGGAGCGAATTGAATATTTTGTTTGTATGCCTTTGAGATCACAGGAATCACTTTTCACTATATGAATCGAGTAGAGGCCAATACGGGCGAATGTGACTCCATGATTCACTTCGTACCATCATCCCCGATCCTCCTTTTGTGGTTCTGAACCATATGGAGTTAGTAATCTCATGGATTATGAATGGGGTGTAACCTTCACGGGTCAATTGTTGTTGCTATCGTTGTCCCTTAATCGTGGTTTCCTTTTATGATCCGTGAACGGTTTACAAGTTCCTTAAAAACTTTTTGGCGGCTCCCTACTTTCCTTTTCCCTAATCGTATATGTCAATTTCCACTTCCTATGAGTGCCAAGCATATTCACAACATGCTTTTAACGTAGGCGCACTTCGAGTGACGCCTACAATTTGGCGACTCCACCGGGGAGGATTCTTGGTTATTTATCGATTCGAGTGATCGGTATTGAATTAAGATGAGTGGATGAGACTTGAAAGATTCTTGGAAAATATTCCTATGATTAATTTGGCATTTTTGCATATACCCATAAAAGCCATCCTATAACAGTTTGAACTAAGCATTCAAGGGATTATATTTCAAAATCTCAAAGAATAAACTATGCCTAGGCGAATAGCAGTAAAAATAATGCAATTATTGTCTACTAAACAATCTTGAAGTTCGAACATGAAAAAAATAAGCTAAGTATACACTTCGCGCCAATTTTCTGATTTAAAATTTTCAAAACATTGTTTATGAAGATATAACTAGTTCTAATACAATAATTACTTCATAATCAATAAGTATAGCCAAAATGAGCAACCAAAATAACAAGAAACAAACCAAATTCGAAGGAAAGTGCAAAAAACGTACTCAGAAAAAGAAATGCTCATATAAGGTTCAATACTTAGCAATTTTTCATGAAATTTATTGTAAAACACTTCTTAAACATAGCATAATAACATGGAACAAACAATTTCAAGAACAACGGTATGAATAAAAAAAACCCCCCCAAATTTGAAAATCGGGGTTTAATGATTTGAAAAACGCCAAAATTCTGCCAAAAACGTAAAAATTTAAACAAAAAACTTACATTGGATTATAGAAAATGTGAATTAAGGGTGAGATCGGCTTCCTTTGGCTTCAAAAATCGCAAAAAACCGAGCTTTCTAGAGAGAGAAAGGCATGAAAAATGGCGAAGGAAGAACAAGAAGAGAGTAAAATGAAAATCGCGCTCAGCGATTTCTTTTTGCTGAAATAAATGTCGCGCGCAACTGAAACAGTTGCGCGTGACTGACTAGCGCAACTCAGAACGATGCGTGCGCCTGCCATCGCCACCACCTAAGTTGCGCGCGGATATCGGTCACTAAAATGACCGGTATCCAAATTTTGATCCGTTTATTTTTTTTATTTTCCTACGGTTTTTGCTCGTTACTAGACGTAATGGCGCGCAAATTATCAAAATACTTTTTTTAAATTGCTTTGCATTTTGTATTTTATTTTCTTCTTTGATAGTTTTTTGCATCATTTTGCATGCACACCGCGCTTTGTGCCTTCCGTAAGCATACATTTTGAACGTTTTTTGTAAAAGTGTCTTAAGACGTTATGTGGAGGTGCTTTACGTAAATTCTCCCATAGACATGTTTGTCATTTTACTGTACTAACGTCATAAATGTCCGTCTTTCCTTCTTTTTTCACGTCCACAGCAAAAAGAAAGGCGTCATCATGCGGCGTAAAAATGCAAGGAATTATCAATACAGCGTAAAATTGTATGGCGTAGGTGTTGCGTAAAATTTCACTTCTTCCCCAAGCTTTGCGAGATCTACCACTCGGAATTAAAAGGTCAAAAATTACTTTTCTTTAGGCGTTAGCTCACGGGTCGACAGGCACGCCGAACCATTCAAGAACAGACACTTCTTGATTGGAAGCAAATACGGTAGTTAGTGCGCTTACTAGCTTACCAGAAAATTAGGGTGTCGTCCACCCCCTGTATAAAGAGCGACGAGACGATGTTGCACCTATGTAGTCACGTTCCTCAGTCCCGAGACACGTGTACTCATCTTGTGGAAAATCCTGTTGAGAAAGTTGCCAATTTTCTTCTCTCTCATTGGATTTGGATATATGCCTCTAGTCTTGAGATATGTATTTCTATATATTGCACATCGAGTATTGCGTTTTAACAAGCCAATTGTCAAGAACTTTATTTCGAATGAAAAAGCCAAACGGCTGCGAAAGACGAAACATTCTTTTATCATCTTTTCAAATTGTTAAAATCAGGTTAAAGTTTCAATGACATATCGAAGGACTTTAGACAACCGATGACATAATTGGGAGGACATCATCAACTTTTTAATCTTTTTTTAAACCGATCTCTTCTCATGACATGACATCACCCAGAACGCCTTTACTTGTAAAAGCATTTTACAATTGCAAAGGATCAATTTAGATTCTTGTAGACACGTAAGAATGTCTCCCCAAAACCAAACCCGATGATGAACACCTTTTATTTTTGGTGTTTTTGTCCCTCGGGAGAGTTACGTCACAAAGATTGGTCCGACTGAGCTGTACCTGCAAAAATAATGGAGACTCCGGGTGGTGGAGCTCCGCCTCCAAAGATCAAGTTAGTAACTTGAAAGGAAATAAAGAGTACGAAAATTTAGACGGGGATATGCTTGGATTCCAAGCTCAAGTGTTTCTTTGATGACAGAGAAAATAGGTGTAATAAATGATTGAATGTGTCCCCAAAATAGGGAAATATCTCCCTATTTATAGGGTCATTGGTAGAAGTTCCCCTATCTAGGTCACTTGACCTAGGTTTTAGTGGGCTGCGCCGAATTACGGCGCTTCTTGGGATCTGGGCCCTTCAAGGCCGCCATTTCAGAAGCTTATCTGAAGGGGACACGAATCAGGAGGCTATTGGGCCACTTGGGCCATCCTAAACTTGACACATGGCCTCCTCTCATTGGTCCACATGTTTAGGGTATTTTTACCCTAAACATTTGCCCCTCACATGGGTCACGTGAATGTCACGTGATGCCTGTGACACGTGTCCACCTATCAAAGGTTAACAGTAACAACGGATAGTAAAATTTAAATTTCAAACAGTAATGCCCCCGTTTCCACCTTCTATAAATACAAGTTAAACACCCCATTTCTCTCACTTCATTTTCATTTGACTTTCTAGAGAGAGAAAAAGAGATTTTTAGAGATAGATTCTCTACTTCCATCTGCGTCAAAGTTTCCCGAATTTCCGTGTGCTAACCTTGCAACACTCGGTCAACGTGTGTAGCTGTTTTCAGATTTTTTATAATTAAACGTAAGGTATCCGTCTGTACCATTTTTAGTTTTTCTTTTCCAACTTGTACACATTCTTTTTTCCGTATGCATACATAGTCTTAGAAATAAAATGAGTTCTCAATCCACACACTCGAAATTGCCTAGGACCCTCAGCCGGTCTCCCGGAACGGCTGAGTCTAGAACAAGGGGGTGCCTTTTCTGACTGTCAAAACTGCTTTGCTCATCTCCAAATTCCTCCCTCTCTGTGTCTGTGCAGGACATAATGCTCAGAGTTAACCAGACGTCCAGAAAGTCTAAGAGCTGGCGCACTATGGAAGTTCCTGCCGACGAAGTTATTCCGGATGGGGAATATGAGGATTTGGAGGGGAGCAGCAATTCTGATGAAGAGGCTCCCTCTTCTTCTGGGAGCTCGAGCGTACGCGAGGTAGACAGTGAAGAGGCCGCCTCCTATAATGGATCCGGGGAAGGATCCGGCGGTGCTGAGGCCGCTGAAAGATCGGGAGCCGAGGCTTCCGGCTCCGATAAAGATAATTTCACGAATGGCTATCAGCAGCCGGCAAAAGTTGCTGACAACCCAGACCCTAAGAAAATTAGGATGCTTCTGGGTGACATAGCTCTGCTGAAGAGTGGCTTCGACTAATGCAGTGATGGCCTGGGACGACGAAATAAAGAAAGCAGAAAACTATTTTGTCTGCTATGAGGCAGTAATAGAAGTCGGCCTCCGGTTCCTCCTCCATATCGGGATTAGAAAAGTCATGAAGGGGTATGATCTGGGAGTTTAGCAGCCCACCCCCAACTCATGGGTGAATATTCTGAGGTACATAGCCGCTTGTGAGCTCCAGAGCTTAGCTCCCAGCTTCTCTGCCTTCGCACATATGCATTACTTGAGAAAGGCCCCAGGCGGTCACGGGGCATGGTACACTCTTTCCACCTTGCCCCAGTATTTGATGAGTTTGGACAAGGTATCCAAGTGGTCCGGGTGGAAGGACAAGTTTTACTTAATCTCCATACCAACCCTGAGACATAACAGGAGCCTGCGCCGGTACAATCAAGAACGGGTTCTCCATGGCAGGAAATGCCCTCTCCCGGCGATTTCTACTAGGGCCCGAGAGCAAATAAGGGAGACGGGTTTCTTTGAAACCACTACTGAGCCCTTGGGGGATGGGACTCACATCATTGTTCCGAAAAAATAGATCCCCCACCTAGACTACTTCAAAGATGAATGCTTTCTGTCCGCCTGTGGGTTAAGCCCCGTGTTTCCCAAGGGTAGATCCACTTGCATCCAGCATTTCTGTAGTTTTAAGTTTGTGCTTCAAACTTTTTTATATCTTCTAACTTTTATTTTCTCCTTGCAGCCGACGCCTAGAAAATGGTAAACCCAGCCAAGACTCCGGCTAAGTCAGTAGCGCAACTGCGCAAGGAAAGCGCGCTTTCAAAGAAAGCAACCGTTGAGGCCAAAGAGGCCAAGAAAGGCGGGGTCTTTGCTTACATTTCTTGCAAAGGTCTTTGCCGGCTGGTAACATTTAACTCTTAATTTGCAGGATATTGCTAAACGCGTTCCACGTTCCATCTCCAAGCTTTTTAAAAGTCAAGGGGGGAATTGGGAAAAGACCCCGGCTGCCAAGACTGCCAAGAAGGACCCCCCCCAGTCAACCTCCACTGCTAACACGGGTCGTCCCACGACCGGAGGCAAATCTCCTTCTGCAATGAAAATTCTGAGTGAAAGCTCAGAACGCTCGTAGAAGAATTCACCGGATGCCTCTATGACATCAAAGGGTGGCTAGCCACCTAATTTAGCAGCCGGTGCGGCAACAACTGGGGAGGAGAAGACTCCTAAACCCCATCCGGTGACCCAAGGTAAGGACAAGATCGAAATACCTTGGCCACTTGACTTCATGAGAGTCAAGACTAAGGTAGACCCCTCAAGGGGCAGGGGGTTACGTCAGCAGCCGACAACGAATGAATGCCAACTATGTTGTATCCTTCTCACCAAGTACTTCTACTTCCTTTGGTGCAGATCTTACATCCGACGAGCCGGATCTTGTGGTATTTGCCAAACGGATGGTGAGGACCCTCACCCGGTCAGAGAAAAATATCATACCTGATCTGCAGGTAGTGGACTTTGACCGGAAAATGGGCCAACTGGCTGAGGTAAAGAATCTTCAACTCAATTTTGATATTTTTTTCTTCATTTTTTAACAAGTATTTCATAATCCGGCTGCCCTTTTCTCAGGTAATGTTGAGGGTGGATAGGCTCCGAGGCCCCTTCAGGCGGAAGCAAGAAGAGGTAAATGACGCCAAACGGAGGGCCCTTTAAAACCTCAACTCGGCTGAGTATGCTAATTATATGTGTGATTTAGAGATTAAAGCAATATAGTTGAAATATGAGGAGCTGATCCGGAGCTTGACGGTTGCGAATGATGAAGCCACCAGCGGGGCTAATGACATTGATAAAAACTGAAGGATGCTAAGGCTAAACTCAAGGCATTAGAAGACGCTGATAAGGAGAACACAAAGCTCCGGGCAGACGTCAAACGACTAGGGGTGGAGATCGTCAATCTACGAAACTAGCAAGTAGATGAGATTGCCAAGGAGCAGACCCGGCTGAGCGACGAGAATGAGCGGGACAATACTGCCCGCCTGAAGATAGCATGGGGGCTTCTCTATCTAGATGTAGACTTTGAAGTCTACAAGCTTAGGTATGATTACGCCACTGTGGTGTATGATGCCCTAGCGCTGGGAGAGGCAGCTCCGCCTCGCTTCAAGGAATGGGTTGCAAGGCTGGGATATGAAGCCTCAGACAATGAAGAGGAGCCGGCAGAGTATGATCAAAATGAAGGCAGCCAGCCTCAGGTGGCTGATAACCAATCAGAAGCCTTCCCAACCAGTTAGAACCAGCCGGAGCAGCAGCTTCCACCTCAGCCTTAGACAAGCCTCCCCAAATTTAGCGGTAGTATGCCAAGATTCTTTCTTTTCTAGCTTGTAAGCCGAGAATGTTGTATTTTTACAAACTATGGAGTTGGGTAACAATTATTTTCTTTTTCTTCTACACCGGATGTGATTCCGGTTAACAATTATTTTGGCCTTTGTGCCATTTTCAATATTAATGAAGTAATCCGACTCAGTCGGTTGTTTATATATGTTTGTGTTAAAATTTTTTCAATTTGAATTTTTCTTATATAGTGCAATTTTTTAATATTTTGCCTTACTTGAAAAAGCATGCGACAATTTGCAATCCGGCTACTCTTGCCCCTGGACGGCTGTGTGGTTGGTTTCATTTCAAATTGATCGATTGGATTGAAAAAACTTGATACTTTGAGAAGTATGAGGTGTTTTTAGGCCAATCAATCACAATGGTTATTGCCCCAAACCAAGTGCACAGCCGACCATTGGAACGGGTGCTTCGAGCCTCTTACCCAGGCGGTAATATTCCGTCTGGGGTTATTGCATAGCCATTACACAAACTCTTTTGCCCCAATTGGGAGAGAGAGTGAAACTTAGGAATAAATAATCTAAGTAAGAACTTCAGCCGATAACCGACTGATGCCTCAGGCATCCGGTATTCGAAAACTTAATCATTCTCATAGACTATTTTGGTCAGACGACTATGAGTTGACCAATTTGGTCGTTCAATCTTTGCCGTCTGCATAGGTACTTAGAGTTGGCAAAGAGTCTACTCTCTGCAACGATTTCCAGACGGTAGATACCATCCCTGACTTCTTCATAGATCCGGTAGTGGCCATCCCAATTGGGGGTTAGCTTTCCAGATTCATTGGCCCTACCGGTTGCTTCCATTTTTCGTAACACAAAGTCGCCAATTTTCAAAGGGCGCTTGTGTACTTTCTTGTTGTAGGCTCCCGTCATTCTCAGACGGTATATCTCATGACGCAGGGCAGCATTGCTCCTGCGTTTCGGGAGGGAGTCTAATGCCAGCCGCATGGCCTCCCAATTTGCCTCTTCATCATAAAGCATGACTCTAAGAGTCGACTCGTAATGTTCAATGGGTAAGACGCCTTCAGCATCGTACACCATGAGAAATGGGGTTTCACCAGTTGCCCCTTTGGCAGTTGTCCGGATGGCCCATAGGACATGAATCAGCTCTTCTGCCCATAAGCCACCGGCTGTTTCAATTTTCTTTTTAATGTCGTTTGAGATAAGCTTGTTGATGGCTTCAACTTGGTCGTTTGCTTGGGGTCGTGCGACTGATGCAAAACAATGTAAGATCCCATTATCTCTAAACCAAGTCTTAAGATGAGGCGTTTCAAATTAAGGGCCATTATCAAACACCATAGACATAGGTACCCCAAATCGGGTGATGATGTTCTTCCAAATGAAAGAGATGACATCCTTTGTCTTGATGTTCTTGACCGGCTCAGCCTCTACCCATTTGGTGAAGTAATCTACAGCCACAAAAATATAACGCTTTTTTCCTAGGGCAAGCGTATAAGGACCCAAGATATCCATGCCCCACTTAACAAACGGGACTGGGCTGTGGATTGTCATCAGATCTGTAGTCGGGCAGTAGATAAGCTTGCCAAACCTCTAGCATTTGTCACACCTCTTCATCAACTTTTTAGCATCTGCTTCAAGAGTAGGCTAAAAGTAATGCCACTTGGCTCTGATGGCTAGGGATATGTCGCCTATATGAGAGGCGATGTATCCCACATGCAATTCTTCGAGAACTTCTTTACCCTTCTCTAAGGTAACGCACTTCAATAGAGGTTTAAAGAAACCCGGCTTGAAGAGATCTCCATTTCTCATCTCGAAGTTTGCTGCTCGCTTCATCATGACGACTGCCTCCTGTGGTGAATCGGGAAGCATGTCGTCTGTTAAATATGCCCGGATGCCATCCATCCAGGTAGAGCTTCGGTCCAGGATTCCAATGGGCTCTTCATATGTACATCTCTTTTCCAGAACTTCCCAAAAGACTGGCCGAGGCGTATCACAGCAGGTGGAAGATGCCAATTTGGACAATGCATCCGCCTTGATGTTATCTGACCTGGGCAGTTGACTCACATGGAATTCTTCTAGTGCCCCGACCTCTTCTTTGACCTCCTGAAGATACTAGATCATAGCCGGATGAGTTGCCTCATATTTTCCCTAATACTGGCTTACAACAAACTGCGAATTAGTTTAGGCGTCGATTTTTAATGCCCCTGCTGCCTTACACATGCGGATTCCGGCTAGTAGGGCTTCATATTCCGCCTCGTTATTTGAAGCTTGAAACTTAAACCGCAGTACATATTCAAATATGTCCCCCCTCAGGGGACTCATATGTAATTCCTTCACCGCAGCTGTTCTTCATCGAGCTCCCGTCTACATACACTTTCTAAACCCGATCAATGTTATCCGAGGGAACCGGTCGTGTCATTTCAACAATGAAGTCGACAAACGCCTGACCTTTCACTACCTTTCTGGTTTCGAAAGTGATTTCAAGACTTTGCATTTCAATAGCACACTTCAACATTCTGTCGGATGACTCCAAGGTAGACATTGGCCGCTGCTGATCGGTGTAAATTACAACCGGATATGCTAGAAAGTACGGCTTTAATTTCTTCAATGCCATATATAGAGCAAGGCAACATTTTTCAACCATAGGGTATCGGAGTTCAGCATTTTTTTAGCAGATGACTAATGAAATAGACCGGGAGCAGGATGTCGTCTCTCTCAGCAAGGAGAATAGCACTAAGAGTATGATCTGAGACGGCTAGGTACATGTATAACGTCTCTTTGGGCAGAGGGCTAACAAGCCTTGGCAAAGAGTGCAAGTGTTCTTTCAGCTTTTGAATGGCCGCCTCAGCATCATCCCCCCATTCAAATCTGGTCTTCTTCCTGATTGCTTGGAAGAAGTAAAGGCATTTGTCACCTTACCAGCTGAGGAACCTCCCCAATGCGGCCAGGCAACCGGTTAGTCTTTGTACTTCCTTGACAGTGCGGGGTGACTTCATGTCAATTACTACTTGTATCTTCTCAGGATTAGCCTCTATCCCCCTTTAATCAATCAGGAATCCGAGAAACTTCCAAAATTCAACACCAAAGACAAATTTCTTAGGATTTAACATACCCTTACGCCGCCTGAGTGTGGTGAAGGTTTCTCGAAGAACATCAAGGTGATCCACCTGCTGCTTGGATTTAACTATCATGTCATCAATGTACGCCTCAATATTCCTCCCAATTTTATTAATGAAGACCGTATTAGTCATCCGTTGGAATGTAGCCGGCGCATTTTTCAAGCCAAACGACATCACAGTGTAACAAAATAACCCCTTCTCAGTGACTAAGGCCGTCTTCTCTTGATCTTTTTTCCACAAGGATACCTGATGGAAGCTAGAGTAGGCATCCATAAAACTCATCAAGGCATGCCCGGCTATAGAATCTACCAGATTGTCAATCTTTAGAAGCGGGTAGCTGTCCTTGGGACATGCCTTGTTCAGATCTGTGTAATCAACACACATACACCAGGTACCATTCGGCTTCTTTACAAGCCCAACATTCGCCACTCAGTGGGGGAAATTGCATGGCTGAATGAACCCAGCATCCAGAAGCTTTTTTACTTTGGTAGCTGCCGCCTGACTTCTTTCCTCGCCGTGATTTCTTTTCTTGTGCCGGATGGGCTACTTTTTTGGATCCACGGCGAGTTCGTTGATAGCAAGATCCGGGCTAACGCCTGACATCTCTTCTACTTCAAAGGAAAAAATGTCTTTGAATTCTTTCAGCAATAGGTGCAGGTCTACACCTAGCTTAGCATAAGCAACCATCCTAACCTTGATAGTACGCTCTGGACGGCTTTCATCCAGAGGTATATCAATATGTTCTCCAGCCGATTAGGGACGGAGTTCATCTGACCGTTCCCCGGTCAATGATTGCTATTTTTCTCTTTCTTCACCTCCACCAGTAGTGGAGCCTTTCTTTTCTTCCCGGCTGCTAGTGGGGATGGGGCGTCATCCTTGACATTGTTAAGGTCTATTGGTTCCTGACCTTGGCCGTCTGGGGCCACAGTATCCTTGACGGCTGAGAGGTAGCACTCCCGGGCCATCTTTTGATCCCCATTCAAGGAACCAACAGAGCTATCATCGCTCTCATACTTGATGAGCATGAGAGAAGAGATGATTAAAGCCTTGGCTTCGTTGAGGGTTGGTCAGCCTAGGATAATTTTATAGGCGGTTAGTTCCTCAACGACAAAGAATTTGACAACTAGGTGTCGTCCCTTTCCTTTTTCACCCAGCCGGATAGGTAAGTCAATCCTACTGACTGGGTTAACCATCCCACCCCAAAAACCAATCAAGGGGTGGGTAACCGGATGCATGCTACTGAGGTTATATTTCAGCTTTTGTAGGCACCGGAGACTGATGATGTCCGACGAGCTGTCGGTGTCTATCAGGATTCGACTAACCAGCTGGTTGGCGACCTTACATCATTGACGATCGGATCGTCATGCATACGACGGACAGTGCCCCTATCCTTATCAGTGATCACAACGTCTGGGAAGGAGGAGCTACCTGCCGCCTGATCATCATCATCATCATCATTGTCCATCTTTTTAAGATGGCTCTTGGTGCCCCGGATGGTGGGGCCATTGCATGAGTGTCCGAACTACTAGTAGGTTGGGGTGTCTTAGATGACTGCCCCGGGTTCCTCTTATTAGTCCCTTTGGACTTAGAAATGTAGGACTTTAACATCCCCTTGTCAGCCAGACGGTCCAACGCCTGTATAAGGCTGAAGCAGTCGTTGGTGTCATGGCCAACCTCCTCATGGTATTGGCAGAATTTATTTTTGTTCCTTGATTTAGTGAAACTTTTCATTGGATTTGGCTTCTCTAGAGACAGTCGGTCCTTGATCTCCATGAGGATGAAGTTGCAGTCCTTGTTAAACTCGTACCGAGGGAAGTACGGTTTAAATTCTTTCTTTTTCTTATGGGACGGCTAGTCAGAATAACTCACCGCCCAGACTTCTTTTCTCTTTTTGCTCTCATCTTTTTTCTTGGGCACCTGAGTAGGCCGGCAATCTTTCTGCCTGTCAGACTTCTTGGAGTCCAACTGGCTACCAGGAGAGCAGAGGTCGGTTGCTTGAATATCGCTTTCCGCCTCCCTTAGGGCCGCCTATAAAGTAAAAGCCCCTTTTTCTGACTAGTTTGAACTTAAAGATCGACCCATCTATTATTAACTTAAAGAAGATTGTAAAAGCTACCTCGTCAGAGAGTCCCTAAATCTGAATACTAATCAGATTGAACCACCTGACATAGGAGCGCAATCTTTCTCTCTCTCTCTACTTAATAGTGCTCAAGTCAAGACTTGTTTTCTTCGCAGGGATGTTCATTGAGAAGTTGGAAGCAAACAGAAAGGCAAGCTTCCTAAAACTATTGATGGACTCGACTGGCAAGTTGTCAAACCATCGTTGGGCAATGCCCTTCAATGTAGCCGGAAAGCACCGACACCAAGTGGCATCATCCAACCCTTGTAAGTACATGAGGTTAGTGTAAGCCATGAGGTGATCTTCCGGATTGGAGGTACTGTCATAGGTACCTACCAACACATTTTTAACCTTGGCCGGTTGTGCCGCCTCGGTTATTTCCTAGGTGAACGCAGAAGGTTGTTCACCCAGGAGGAGCAGACAAAGCTTCCAGTCCAGTGGCTGGACGTTGTTGTATGCTGCCTGACCTCCAAAGAGGGATGACTGCATGAAATGAGGAGAATACGGACCGTACACCAGAAGTGGTACATATGGTGTATTCACCAGAATGGACGGTATTACCGCCTGTATGGCTCTCATGCAAGGATTGCACATTCCCTGCAAATGTATTTTTAAAGCTGTCTGGAAAGTTTGATGCAGAAGCTGACTCAGACAATTGTTGATTCCTCTTCTGGGTGATGATCTCCCTGGCATTAAGAGTTGATTTTTTTTCCCACCGGCTATTCAGTCCGGCGGGGTTTTTTGTTGTTCCTCGGAGGCACAAGAATCTAGGACCAATCAATGGTACCGGTTGCCTTCTCCTTTGGATGAGGAGTTGGCTGCCTATCTCTAACTGACTTCCCCTGCTCTAGAGGAGTCTTTCTTACCGACTGATCCCTGCTTGGGCCAGCCTGGCTCTTGGTGATCAGATCCTTAATTTCACCATTGAAACTAGTCATGAATTTCATGAGTTTGTCTCGAGTGACGGGAGCGGATCCACCGGCCGTATGGGTTTCCCCTTCCGGCTGTTAGAGGGGTCGTTTTGTACCTGTCTGGCTGGCACACCGCTCTAGAGTGTCTTTGGGCCAGATGCGCTTAGATATCAAAGAGTCATCACTTGCTATGTGAGTTTCGACCTGAGGATCATTATCCTATGTGAGTTTCTACCAGACGCTCAGGAGGTGGTATAGACTCTTGAACCACCCTAGAGGTACTCTCCCCATAGACGGCGCCAAATGTTTTGGGTTTTTTTTTCCCTCGGGAGAGTTACGTCCCAATGATTGGTCCGGCTGAGTTGTACCTGCAAAAACAACGGAGTCTCCGGGTGGTGGAGCTCCGCCTCCGAAGATCAAGTTAGTAACTTGGAAGGGAATAAAGAGTACGGAAATTTAGGTCGGGATTTGCTTGGATTCCAAGATCAGGTGTTTCTCTGATGAGAGAGAAAGTAGGTGTAATAAATGATTGAATGTGTCCCCAAAATGGGAAAATATCTCCCTATTTATAGGGTCATTGGTAGAAGTGCCCCTATCAAGGTCACTTAACCTAGGTTTAAGTATGCTGCGTAGAATTACAGAGCTTCTTGGGATCTTGGCCCTTCAAGGCCGCCATTTCAGAAGCTTATCTGAAGGGGACATGTGTTAGGAGGCTATTGGGCCACTTGTGCCATCCTGAACTTAACACGTGGCCTCCTCTCATTGGTCCACATGTCTAGAGTATTTTTACCCTAAACACCTTTCACCGCCATTATTGGTCGGGTTGAGTATTTAATATTTGGAGTGCTTAAATCCATGTTCTATCCAATATATTTCATAAACCAATCCAATTTCTAGCTCATTTCCCTAAACCATAACATACTTTCCACTTTTCATATCCACATCACAAAACCGAGCTGAACAGATTTTATGGCTATATAATTTTGATCCAATTTTGGATAGGCCTTGAAATAAGCTTTCCAACCATATATCATAAGCCTAATTCCGAGATATAACGAAAATTATATGAGCAAAACACTAAACTCGGCCCAAAACTTACACCCTTCTACTAAAACGACCATATCTTAAAATCTATAAATCACTTTGATATATTATATGCCTTATTCTGAGTTACGGATCAAAAGTTATGATGATTTTAAAAACGGGTAAAAAACTGGAATCACTGCGCACAGTGCAAAAGCACCGTGTTGCAGGAGTGTGCCCCGTCTGACGATGCCTTCCCCCGTCTGACGGTACCTGGTGTCGTGACACAGTACTGGACATCGTGTCACGGTGCCATATTTGAAGCTTTTTCGCGTCAAATTCCACCGTGGCACGGTACCTGTTGCCGTGATACGGTACCTGCTGCCGTGACACGGTATTTCCCACCGTGTCACGGTTGACATTTCCGTGTCACGGTACGTGTGCCGTGTCCCGAAATTTTCTCGTGTAAACCATTCACGCGTTTTCACGTCCCGAAGGTCAAATATTTCCCGCGTCACTCCAGTTATCCACCGCATCACGGGATTTTCCCCCGTCTGACGGTGACTGTCACCGTGTCACGGTGTTCTCTGCCGTGTCGTGGTGTTATTTTTTAGGGTTTTTATCTTTTTAGGATTCCGTGTGTTCCCTCTGCTCATTTTTCTTATAAATAGGACCCCCCTTTCTGCAATTCGGGCATGAAATCCTTCTCTCATCCTCTCTTTTACACCAAAAAATCATTATATTCTCTTTCTCCCATATTCTAAGCTTTAAACCTATGTTCCTAATTACACCATTTTTCCCTTAAGCACTCCAAGGAGTCCATACTTAACCCGAGGTTCCGTCCTTAAACCAAGGCGTGAAAGGTATAATTAACTGAGGGTTTGGACCAAATCAAATCTACATTTATTTAATTTAATTTCTATTTGATTTATGTTTTTTTTATTGAAGTTACTAACAATTTATTCATGTTGTAGCATTTTAAAGGAACATGCAGAATGTGAGTAATTAATTAATTTAATTACTTATTTTATTTTTATATTGCTAGTATCATGATTAGGTTATTTTATATTTGATTTGACTAACGTTATTATTGTTAAATTGCTTCCAATATTGATGTTTATTCTATTATATATTTACAATCACCATATTGCATGTTTAAAGGGAATATGAAATTGAAAATCACGCCTAATAAGATAATTTAAACAACCAGTTTAGGTTCCTTTTTAATCTTATTATTTAATTCAAGTTACCACAAATATTTTAGAATTATGTGTTGCATTAATATTTAACCAATTTAGCCAAATAACAGTTTGGAGCAAATTGAATATTTTTTGTTTGTATGCCTTTGAGATCGCGGGAATCACTTTTCACTATAAGAATCGAGTAGAGGCCAATATGGGCGAATGTGACTCCATGACTCACTTCGTAACATCATCCCTGATCCTCCTTTCGTGGTTCCAAACCATATGGAGTTAGTAATCTCAGGGATTATGAATGGGGTGTAACCTTCACGGGTCAATCGTTGTTGCCTATCGTTGTCCCTTAATCGTGGTTGCCTTTTATGATTCGTGAACGGTTTACAAGTTCCTTAAAAACTTGTTGGCGGCTCCCTACTTTGCTTTATCCCTAATCGTAATGTCAATTCCCACTTCCTATGAGTGCCAAGCATATTCACAACATGCTTTAACGTAGGCGCACTTCGAGCGACGCCTATAATTCTGTAGTGTGTTAAGGCATATAAAATACTTTTTCTAGCCTTAATAGCTACTTTATTCAAACACTTAGCGAATCAAGGATCGTTTTGAGATCCTTAACATTTCTGAAAGATTCTTTATTCTTTGAGAAATTCGCAGATTAATTCTTGGATTTATTTCTTTGGCTACTTTGATCCTCGTCTATCCTAGACTCTATCAATGTGGGGGCTAACTGTAGACATCCACTTTTGGCCTCCTGTCCCGACAAAAAGTGTAATGACGATAAATAAATCCATCTTCGTGTAAGATCGAAGTGAAAAATGCTTAAAACTAACTAGTAAAACCGCAAAGACACAAAAAGACTAGCCTAACCAAAAACAAATACAAAACAAGGTCAAATTAACTAAACCCAATCATAATTAGGCTTAAGCCCATGCTTGAGACCCAATAATGACAGATTAGAGGCACCTAGGTTAAAATTTAAATTGCCATAGGAAAATCCGCGCGCATCTCAATGAGTCGCGCTGGTATGGCGCGCGCAACTAATTCAGTTGCGCGCAATACCAAGCACAACTTCTAGAGATGCTCTTGCGGAAGATAGAATCGAATCTTACCATAAAACCGCGCGCAAGACATTCAGTTGCGCTGCCTATAGCAGCGCAATGAAATCAGTTGCACTAGGATGCCGCGCGCAACTCACCTAGTACGGAAGAATGCTTAAAACCCTAATTGTACCCATTCCCTATAAATAGGGGCTTAATACGAGGCTTAGACACATAGAAATTAATCTAAAATCCTGGCAGAAACTCTTGTGAACTTGTGCTTCAAAACCCTCTTATCCTAAACACTCACCCCTCTTAATCTTCATTACTACGGTGGAGGTTCCCAAACAAGAAGGAGTCCATAAGTGTTCTAAATGGAGATCTAGCAAAGAGAAGTGGTTAATTCCGAGCACTTAGATGAATCACAATTACTTTTCTTGTTTAAAAGAACTTTAATCAATAAAATTGTGTTGTTTGACTACTTTAAAAGGACATTTAATTAATCGATTCCACATAATATCTTTTGTTAAATAAGATTAGACTTGAATAATTAATTAATTGATTGATCACCTAAGCAAAGGCGAATATTGTTTACTTTTGCTCCTTTCACGAATTTGAATTAAATAAAGAATAACGACTTTGCAATGTAATTCCTACGTGATTATTGCTTGTAAATTAAATCAACTAACTTATTTTTAAGTATCACTTTGCATATATTGTTTGGTGATGAAATTGTAAAAAAGGAAGATCTAGTATAGGCTGCACTAGGGCTAGAATACTGATTCTCCTTTAAAGGGAACGTTATTTTTGTACCTTTTCTCCCAAACTCATTTCTAGTTTATGTAGACCAATTTTGGCATGGGTAGACTTATAATTTCTGCTAAAAATCCCATGAACTCCACATGGGAGAAAGGCATGAACGAGGTTTATAGTTTTTCCAAAACTCATTGGCAACTCCTACATTTTTCTTACAAAAAAGCACGATGATAGAACCAATTCTAACTCAAGGTCCCCAAAATAGTCAAGAATTCAAATACTAATACACCGTAACAAGTGTAAAGTCCTAGGCTTTGAAATGGTCATGGACATCTCAGAAAGAACCCCATACGAATGGATCATCCTCCTTACACCATGCGTGATTCTTGTCGTTTTGCGCTGGGTCTTGTCGTTTGCGATAGGAGCTATATCTATTCCGATTCGAATTCTAACTCTTTTCTTTTTTTTTTTTACTATTTTCTCTATAAATAGGGTCGATATTTCTCGTTTTGAAATCACCAACAATCAACAAGCTTAATCACCAACAAATATCTAATTCAATTATTTTCTCTCTTTAAGCTTGAAAATATTCTTCTCTCTTTTTCTAAACCTTCCCCTTTTACAAAATTCCGCATTCACTAGTTCTAAACATACCCAGCTAAGTACGAAGTTACCTTCGCTCTAGACTTGAAAGGTTGATAATTTCCGAGCATTTGGTCCCAAATCTCTATTTAAATTATTTAAATTAATTGTTTGATTTAATATTTTCCTTGAAGTTACTAACGTACGTATTTTGTTATTAGAAAGAGATACGAGGAAACCAAGTAAGTTGTTTTAATTTTTATACATATATATAAAGCATGTTTATATTATTTTGATTCCTAGTACCATGTTAGGATCCTGTTATTGCTTTCTAGTGTCATGTATGTTTCTATTTTGCTTTTTATTTCTTTCTATCTTGTTAGTATCATGTTAGGGATAAAGCCTTGATTTTTATTGTTTAGTGACATGCTAGGATCTTTTATTATTCTAGTTAGTATCATGCCTAGGATATTGTTAATAATCTTGTTAGTATCATGCCTAGGATCTTGCTAATATTATTATGCTTTGAGTTTATTATTATGATGATGATTGTTATTATATTATATTTCCTGATATTTTTGTTGTTATTGCTTGATCACGCCCTCTCTTGCAGGATGAAAGGGAATTTTTTTTGGAATCACGCTTAATGACATAATTAATAATCTTGTTTAGGCTAATATGATTATTTTTCATGTGATCGCCAATAATAGTTTTGTTTGTTCATTAATATTCAACCAACATAGATTAGACAGGTTTAGGGTTAATATATTAATTGCATGGTAGTCAGAAAGCGCACATGAATATGAGAAGAATAAATTAGAGGCCTTTTTTTAGGGCAGGTTTAATCTCTTTTTGGTTGGATTTATACCTTCATCCCTGAATATCCGGTCATGGTTCCAGACCACTATGGATTTAGCAATCTCAAGGATCATGAAGGGTGTAACCTTCACCTTGTGAACGGTTTGCAAGTTCCTAAAAACTTGTTGGCGACTCTTTTTCTCTAGCTTCCTTCCCTATGGACGCCACCATACTTAACTGTATAATCACATTGGGGCTCAAGTGTGGGATGCTTGAAATATTCCATACAATTACAAATTAGCAGGTTTTGTGTGTGGCTGGCCACATCGTAAGGCAGCTAATACACAAGTAACCCCTAATCAGGTATACCATGACTGAACTAGTAACCCCCAATCTAGTATACACAGACCAAACTAGTAACCCATGATCTAGTAACCCCTGACCAAACTAGTAACCCTTGATCTAGTAACCCCTGACCAAACTGGTAACCCATGACCAAAATAGTAACCCTAAACCGAACTAGTAATGATAGGAATGATGTCCTTTGAACAGGTGTATTATTCCAATAGAAGGTTCGAAATTATTATTAATTTAATTACTCAGTGAGGTTAAGTGATTGGAATGCGTAGGTCGAGGCTGATTCCAATCAGTAATATTAATGTATAATTAATATTACAGCTTAATCTTGACTGAACCCTACGGGTAACACTAATGCAACTAAGGAACCGACACGACGAATTAATTCGGAAGGAATTAATGAGTCACTCAAGTATTTAATATTTAGATGTCGGAAATTCGAGCTTGGAGCGCCAAATCCGAGCGTCAAAAGTCTAGTCAAAATAATAAAGGGCGAGACAGTAAAATTACTAATAAATTAATAATTTACCAATATACACCTAGGATCAGAATGCCCCGAGCAAACCGATTCCTGAGGCATTTGGTAAAAGACGAGGTGGCTAGCAAATGCACCAAGGCGAGCGTAGGCTGGCTGGTGCAGCTCGCACACCACTGCTAGCATGTTGCTAGCCACGTCAGTCGGCAAAGGGCAGAAGCCGCACAAAGGCTGTAGCTGCAAGCCGCGCCTTGCCCGCAGTTGCTCATGTATGGTTATTTGTGGTCGGCCATAGAGAGCTCCTTGGGGATTAAGTTTGGTCCCCTCCCCTCCTTGTGGTCCTCACCGAACTCTTCTCCTAAATATGGCACTTGTTGATTTATTAGCTGCTTGATAATTAATTTTTTCTTTGATTTTAAAATAAAAGGAATAAACAATACTCCCACATTGATGGAAGAGAAAATCTCACTCATGTTTTCCCTGTAAATACCTAAGTTGGGGTATTGTGAAAATAACTTGAGTAAGTGACTAACGGTAAAACCTATGTCTTTGGAATCTTGATTTCTCGCCAAAACAATATTTATAAAACTAAACCAACCAAAGGTATAGGGTAAGTCTAGGTCTAATCCCAAGGGAAGGCGGGAGTACTAAGGTTGATGCTAAGCTATTCTGAAGACTAAAGGAGTGGGTTGGTCTACTCTAACGGAATCGAATTAATAAAAAAAAATTAAATAGAAATCAATATCAGAACACTAAGGAACTTAGGATCCACATGCATTGACAACAATCTTGCTAATTCGAGAGAATTCAATCAACAAAGCGATGCTAGGGAAAATGGAACAAGCAATAAAGATCACTCAGTAGGCTATTTCCTAGGGTCAAGCTAGATTTCTCTAAAAATGACTTTAAAGGAAAATAATAAATCGAGATCAAACGATAATAATAGCATCCAATTCAATTGTTCATGTCATTGAAGGCCGTTATGGTCATAAAGGTAAGCTACTCCTTTTCAAACAAAGCACATGCACAAATTTCGTTAACCTATTTAATCATATCAACAATTCAGTCAAAACCCCCAAATTAGCATTACATTATCACCAACACATGCTTCACCACATTCCCTAGCAAATCAATTACTCACTAATTAATCATGGTGAAATTGAAATGCATAAGAAAAGAATTCATAAATCTCATCATCAACATTGTAATTCGAACATCAACAATCAAATTCACGCTAATAAAGAATAGAAATTCAACAATATAAAAGTATCAAACATCAAATTGTATTGAAAAGTAAAGGATTCTTACAAAACCTTTATCAATATCAAAGAGGAATGAAAATCTCAAATTCACAATCATCAAACACCAAGTTTCTCTCTCTAAAATCTAAGAACAATATCACAAAATCAAGAGTTTCTCTCTCTAAAAAGCAAATCAAAACCTAAAGAGCACTTTTTGTGGGTTAGACACCACTCTTTCATGCCCACACGGTATGAGGGCGCAACCTTGAGAACATGCTCTTGAACTCCATTGCTCTTGGGCTTCAAATAGAGAAATGGGACATCTCTTAAGCTTGAAAACTCCGAGAAGGATACACTTGAGGCTCTCGAACGTTGTCATCTTCCTATAACCAAAGAAAATAAAACAAGTAAAGAAAAAAAAATGAAAAATACACTAGAAAGCAAGAAAATATGAAAACATCTAAGGAAAATGCAAAGTAGAGAAAATATAAGAAATACTATAGAAAAGGAAGTAAACGAGATACAAAAATCATGTAAAAAAATCCTATAAGAAGCTAAATGAGTTGCCTGAATTACACTCATCAAACTCCTCCAAGATAAGCTTTTGCTCGTCCTCGAGCAAAACAAAGCAAGAAGAGATAGTATGAAACAATTTATTTAAACAAAGAATAAGAAAAAAAGATATGAGAATATACACTAATACTCTCTTTTGTAGGAATCACGATCCATTTTAGAAATTAAAGACAAGCCATTTAAACCCCTAGATCGCCCTAGAGGACGAGTGATGCTCTTCGTAAGGGTTTCCTAAGAGATTGACCCATAACTCTTGGATGTAAAATGAGGCAAAATCATTAAAAGAAAGAAAGTAAAATCAAAGATTCAAAAATGTAGCTAATGAAACGGACTTTTACAAATTTTTTTATGCAAGTGAATGAGCAATTTTCTACACAATAATGGTATTCACGTTCCAAGATATCTAGGGTTTATTGAAACATATGATATTCTAAGCATAGAGAACTAATGAAACGCAATTCACTTTAATCTTAAAACATTTTAGCACATTCTCTCAATGATTCCTCGAAGGAATCAGAAAAAGGAAGATATACCAGGCTACTCGACATCTTGACTAAGGAATACCACTCTAAAGACTTGACCTACATCTCCCTCCACCGACTTGTGTCTCAATGACAAAGGTCAAAAGGTTTTGAGAAGGATTGTAATGTAAGGGCGAGAAGGGTGAGGGTAGGCTTAAAATTTGAAATTTGGTGGTATACCTAAATCGTTAAGCAAAGGCTGATCAATCCTCAACACCAAGACCAAGTAATCACCAAACAAAAACACCAACACCTCCAAGCTTATTCAAAGCCAAACTCACAATCACATATACAAAAAGCGTAAGAATGGTGCCCCCGCCCCCCAAGCTAAAATGAAGCATTAATCTCAATGCTTAGGAAGAAGTCTACTCACATAAAAATATTTTTTGAAATTTGTTCATTTTTCAAATTTTTACACTTTTGCCAAAGTTTTTTGAATTAGCTTTGCTTTAACTTATTTTTTCAAATTTTTTCAATTTATTGTCCTTGCCTCTTTTAACTATGGACGACCTTTTTTTTATAAACTTGCATTTGCTTTTTATTTACAAAATATTACAACAAATATACAACTCATCTACCATATACACTACTACAAAAATGGGAATACAGAACGCCTAAAACAAGGGATATAGAACTCCTCAGAGGCGTTCTTCTGAGGGGGTGCCCTATAAAGTCTATAGAACGCCTCTTTGAGGTGTTCTATATCTAACACAATAGAGATCGCTCATCTTAGATAGGCGCTTCATATTCTAGGTATAAATTAAATAAAAAACAAGGAAAAGAGAGCTGTCATCCTGAGATAGGCATTCTATAACAATATAAAAAGAGAATGCCTACCATAGATAGGCGCTCTCTTTTCTTTATTTTTTTAAAAAAAAATTATTATTATTACTATTATTATTATTATTATTAAATAATAATAATAATAATAATAATAATAACTCATACGTGTAAAATGAAATAAACATGATTTATTATGATACTCAACTTTTTATTTATCAAATACATTAAAAATACAATAGTTCAATTACAATAAACTTAATTCCTCCATAATTACATTACAAAGATACAAACAACAAATAATTGCTCTCTAAGACTCATAAGCAAAAGAGAGCCAATAACTTAAAGGGTTTTAAACCACCACCACGCTTTCAGTCCTTAGGCAACCACCTTAACCATCAAAATTCACAGCCGCACCAAACAACCATAAAACACCCCATAAAAAACAGAGCAGCCGCATCAAACACCCACAAAACGGCAACTTGCTGTAAAAAAAATTAATGACATTGTCACCTGCTAAATAAAATGTTAAAAAAATTCAAGAAATTAAAAATTTATACACTTCAAGAAAATAGGGAAACAATACATAGTAAAATCAACAAAATAAATGGAACTGACCATATTGTATTGAAAAAAATTAAGAAAATGTTAAAATAAGGCTAAATCTTAAGATAAAAATCTGAAATTTGAGATCTAAAATAAATAATAGAAAATGAAAGCTCACTCCCCAAATTGCACACCACCCACTGCCAACACCACGACCCACTGTACCCCGCTGTGACCCACCCCCACGACCCCCACCACAAACTACCCCCCACGACTCACACCACCACCTGCAAAACCCACTACAAACAAAAACTCGCACACCGCCCCAAAATTAACAAAAATAAACAGAATCGATTATATCAAATATAATAAAAAGTAAAATCAGATCTAAATAATAACTACACAACAAATAAATTATAATCAGAGAGGAAGAGGGGTGTGAGATGCTAAAATTCATAGATCTTAATCTACTATTATGTTCTTTGCTGCAAAGTGAATCAAATTGAGAACTTGACTTCAATATCATTGGAAAAATGACAAAGCATATAAATCTATTTGCTGGGGTAGGGAATTTGAGGAGAGAGGAAGAGGAGAAAGAAAGGGGAGGATGATCTTTGATCTAGAAAGAGAAGGAGTGAGAAAGAAAAGAAGATACAAGGAGGCGGCTACAATTTGAAACGAAGTAGTTTAGGGTTAGGTGGGTCGTGGTTGTCATACATGATACTTCCAATTAATTTTTTGTAAAAATTAATATACTGATAGAACGGTTAATCAAAGGAGGCGCTCTATATTTGTTAGTGTAAATTTGAATTTATCATATAGAACAGTTAAGTTAGATAGGCGCTCTATAGGTTTTAACATACAAAGCGCCTATCTTACATAGGCGATCTGTATAATTCTAGAGATCGCCTATGCAACTTGACCGTTGTGTATTATTTGTTACTTATATCCCTATTTTGTGGTAGTGATACTCCAACAAAATGATCAATTGCTTCACAAAAACCAATAATGGAAACAAGAATGAAACAAAAGGCTCAAAATCTAAAGATATGGCTTGAAAATAAGGTTTATGGCTCAAATGGTTAGCAAGTACGCAAATGAAAATCCATAATAATGAAATAGAAAACTATCGTAGAAAAGGAAAAATTACCACCCCGAAAAGATGTCTTTGTCCTTCCTAAATGGCTCGATCGCAATCTTGGGAGATGAAAGTAAACATCTAGATAAAAGCATACAATATTCAAGGATCCATGTGCCGCTAAATCAAGAAATACTTAAGGCTTGAAAATAATTTATACCTCACATGGTTGTAGCAAATGCTCACTATTAGTTTTAAATTCACCAAAAGGGAGCAATTGCAAATTTTCAAAAACAAATAGAATCCGACTTCAAGATCCCAAAATTTCTAAACACTCTACCTTACAATACTATATCCTATAATCAACCAAAGATACTCTCAAACCGTGCACACCGACACCACATAGGAAACCATCCATTGAAAAGCAAAAGTTCGGATGATATTATGTCCATAACAAAAGCATACCATGAAAAGAAAACAAAAAAAAAGCCTCTAAATCATATTTTTGGATTTTTTTTAATGAAAAGAAATGAGAATGAAATGTAGAAAAGGAAAAGAAAGGAAAAGAGAAACAAAAGTGCAAAGATGCATGCATGCATATCATATAAATCCCAATAGACAAACAAGTGGTCATTTGACAATATCGCCAATGACCTCAAGCACCCTTGGTGTTACAAAGCAAACATCCTCGAACCATTCAACTCTTCCTAAACTAATCATATTCTATTGCAACAAATTAAATAAAATAAAGCAAAGAGTGAAATATGAAAGATCTCACCAGGAAATCAAGCTAAGTAAAGGAAAGCGTGGTAAAGAAGATACCAACTCGATGAAACTCCACTAGCATAGCATGAATTTGCAAAATCGGATAAGAAAATAAAAGAGAAAATGAACTATATACAAAGAAAACTGTTAGTAACTTCAAATCAAAAGAAAAAGAAAACAAAATCAAAAGGGAAAATCAAAGAAACAAAATATAACTAAAGAATGAAATCAATCTAAAGAAATGAACTACGCTTCCTAGAAATAAGAAAAAACATCTATGCAAGAAAACAAAATCATTTGGATTAGAGGGATTTGGATTCAAGGGTTTTGGATTTTTGGGATTTGGATAAACGGGAGCAAAAATCACCATCTCAACATGGAAATATTATCATCGTCAAAATCAAACAACAAAAGATATCCAACAAGAATAACATGTTATCATCATGGAAACAACGACAACTCTCAACATCATCATATATGACCAAGGAAAACAATAAAAACCATCAAGGAATAAAAATCAAGTAAATAAAACAACAAAAAAGAGAAATGGCAACTGAGACTATCCAATAGACTAGTGTCCCCCAAAGCTACACAAAAATACATCTCAACATCCTATCAATATAAACCAAAGAATACAAGATAAAGGAATGGAGATAAAAGCACATAGAAAGGGGAACTAGCTACCACTAGGCTTGGCATCATCATTGCCATCATCCCTATCATATGAAAAGCCAGATGGGGGACCATAAGGATCCCATCCCTCGGTGTAGTCGGGTGGCCATCCTTAGTGGACCCGAAAGTTATCTTGTTGCCAAGGGGCCAAGGGAGTAAATTGCTTGAGCAATTCTAGAGATAGACGATGGGTGGGATTGACATAAGGGTAGTTAAGACCACCCCTATAGTCACTCCCACTGAACACACGGTAATCATAGTTGTTGTGCTCATGCGAGAATGTTCTAGTCTCGGTATTGAATCCTTGGGGTCTCGGACAATGCGGGTAAGTAGGCTTCCCATCACTTCCTCTAGACGGTACAGGACCGTGTTTAGGAGGGAAATACGGGTAGTTAACCAGGGGAGTGATCTCTCCCCGGTTAACGCTCGCATCATAAAGTTGTTGTTGTTAGAGAAACATACCTTGTTGCATCTTGAATATACCTCTCATAAGGGAGTAGATTGTCTCGAAGTCTTGGTCACACATCCTGACCATGCAGACTTGCATGCCCGCCAATTGGGCACTCACCGCCTCCATGTTGGGGTTGGCATATTGATGTTGTCGAGGTTGTTGTTGAGGTGCTCCTTGTGCACCATATTGTTGTTGTTATTGTTGACTTTGTTGGATTTGTCGCTCTTCATTAAGAACATTTTCCATGTCTTCATCCTCCCCGGGAATGCGGCTACTCAAGGGCACAAACCAGACATTAGGGGCTAGTTGGTGAAGAGAGGTAAGAGAGGGGATCGAAAGATAACACCAATGAGATCCCCTACAAAGCCAATCGAACACCTCATCGGCATCATGTCTAGCCAGGAATTGTACTTGCTTTAGTTTTTCGTATCGAGATAGATGGTGTCAAGATCCCCTACCAGTGTGCAAGAAAGAAGATACCTCTTACACCCAAGCTTTGTAGCTAACCTTGGGATCATACTACCGCAAGGTATATCACCCGACTAGTTACCCCCATATCCATACAACTTTTCAAAAATATCCGCCCAAAGTTCAACCTAACTCGATACTCTTCCCTAGTTGCCATCAAAAAAGTCCGCAACTTAGGGAGCAACACCTTTCCTAAGTCTTTCTTTTGGAACACCAAGTACCCCAATAGTCTATGGAGCACTCTTAAACAAAAGTGAAATATTTCTCTTGCAAGAGAAAATCGAGCGTCGAACTTATCCAACCCCGAGATGGCTTGCCAAAAGGCATTTTGGGAGAAGCACTCTAAATACTCATGCTCGCGGTCGGAATAGAATCTATCCACATTTGGGTTGAAATCTAAGGCCACATTGAACTCGGCCAACAACATGACATTTACCTTATTAAAGAGCTGGAAAGTGACCTTATAGTCTTTGTCACCAACCGGAGTAGTACCCAAGGAAGCCAGGAACTCCTAAGTAGGCTCGAGGTAAGTCCGGTAACTCCTAGCGATAAAAGTACCTAAACCAAGATTTTCAATGGTAGTCCATAAGTCCTCATCAATTCCTAATTTGATCATGCTATATTGGTGATAGTGCCGTGAGGGCTTATAGGTTCTCTTATGG
The DNA here is from genome assembly GCF_001683475.1 of Chenopodium quinoa. NCBI lineage: Eukaryota > Viridiplantae > Streptophyta > Magnoliopsida > Caryophyllales > Amaranthaceae > Chenopodium > Chenopodium quinoa. The sequence goes on along the minus strand of NW_018742263.1, from coordinate 6,532,437 downwards.
AAATTTTTCTAATTAGGTTTGTTTTCTTGATTGACAGAATGGAGTTTAGGATGAGGAAGGGGCTCTAGGTTTTGTGTTTGAGGGGAGGAAGTTTTTTAAGGTAATGGTTCATCAATGGTGATGTTGGTTTTTCTCTTTTTGGTTTTGGAGGTGAGAGCTTCCACAATTCTAGACATAATTTTTTCACCAAATTATCACAACCAAGATCACAAATTTAACTTCACAAAACACTTAAAACCACCAACACAATTCAATCACCACTTGACTCAACCAACCAATTCCAATCACAACCACTACACCCTAATATCACCCTCTAAAGTTCACAACAATTTTGCACAATTGGGCTACACAAACAATCAACAACACAATGTGAGACAAATTTAATCAACATCAATACAAATAATCAACCCAATTTCACATACAATCACCAAATTCATCAAAATTCATACTACTGCTATTCACAATCATAAACAATCAAAATCTTGCAACAATATAATATAATTATGTGAAATAGAGTCAAAGAAGATGATTATACCACACTTGAATCAAGATTGATAATGAAAAAGCCACCAATGTCAACCAATTCAAAAATCCCCAATTTGGTCTTCAATGGAGAAGAGAGATTGGAGATTGAGAAATAGAGGAAAGTAGTATGATTTTGATATAGAAGATGAATTTAGAGAAGAAAATTGTTGTTTTTGTTGATTGTTTTGATGATTTAAGATGGGTTTTTGTTGATTATGAGGGTAAGGGTTTCGTGGGTTTGTATTATGGAGTGGGAAGGAGGTGAGTTCTAGGGCGAGGATGAAAGGAAATGAGGAAATGAAAGAAGAAAGGAAAGAAGTATCCTTGGCAACCCATATGCGCGGCTGCGCCTGCAGCTCGCGCGCCCGCACCGCATAGCTGTGTGCCAGCGCTAGCTGCTTCTTGTTCCTAGCTTAATTGCTTCTCTTGGTGCGTTCATACATGGGCTCAACGATAGTTATCATTCCAGGATTATTGAACCCACTAAAACGACCAGTATCTAATTTCATTTCTAGTGGGTTCAACATTCCAAATTAATGAGAGCACCATAATGAACCTACTAAGCTTATACTTGCTTCAAATGTAACCACAACTTTTCCTAACTTACCTCCTAAATTACCTTACCCATTCATCTCAAAATTCAATAGTATCGAGCATATTCTCAATAAACACCACGAAACATATTCCCATTGTGCTCATGCACGCTCGAGTAGTCCAATTCTGATGAATTCAACTTATTAATCCTAATACAAACAAGTGAAAGAAATAAAAACAATTAAAAAGAAACATAAGAAAAATAGAATCAAAAGAAAAATTTAGAAAACAGGGTTGCCTATCGGGAAGAGCTTGCTTAAGCTCCTTAGCTTGACCCTTCCTCCAAATCATGGAGGGTCAAAGAACACCACCTTATTCAAAGTGGTAGAGGGAACAAACTCTTCCTCAATTCTTAACAACTTCACATCGTTGCTTGATGAATTCTCACTTAATAAATTTCCGGAACAAGCACGTTTTGCTTCAACTTCATTTTCTTTTTTATAAAAGCTCTCTTTTTCTTCTTTTCTTTCTTATTCCTTTTAGTGGATGACTTCTCACCATCAACACACTTGGAATCAACCTCGTCTTCTTGAGGGTAGAGCTAAAACCATGGAGGAATATCAATTACCTCCTCATCTTCAAGCTTCAAAGGCTCCTTGTTTTCTTCACTAACTTTCTTGCATTCAACACTTAAAGACACATCATCAAAAACCTCAAGAACATTGTTAGTAGAAGAAACATCTATGCAAATATCATCATTATATTAAGGGGAATTGACACACATAATTCCATTCACTAGAGATAACGACTCATGCATCGGCATAAGGGCAAAACTAGTCATATTGCTACCAACTCTCCAAATAATTAGACCTCCTTTCACAACTATCAAAGCTCCCAAATTAGCTAAGAAAGGGCTCCCTAGAATTATAGGTATGTTATCATCTTCCGCTATTTCCAGCACAATAAATTCAACCGAAATGGTAAACTTCTTATCACTAGTAGAAAAAGGCAATTTTCCACCAGTTGAAAACCCCCCTTTGCCACCGGTGTTGAACCGTTGGGAATTTGGGGGGTGGTAATCCTCCCTTTAAAAGCCACTATTTCAAAACCGTTGGGGAAAACAAGTATTGCCATCGATTAACCGGTGGGAATAAATTACATTGCTATCGGTTAACAGGTGGTAATAATATTCCCCGACTTTTTTTATTTTTTTTTGAAATTACAGCAAATTGGCACCGGTTAACCAGTGCCATTTCATGTTACTTTTTTTTAAAAAAAAATTATTATTTTTGTTGCAATTTTTCACTAGAAGTAGAAATATAATCTAACAATTTATTTCAATGCAACATCACTGTCATAATCAACCGAAATTTAATCAGATTTATAATTATCATTAAACTACAATTGTACAATACCCCAAAAAATTACAACATAAAAAAAAATTACAACATATAAATCAATTTTCCAAAATGAACATCTTGATTCTTCTATATGGATTCATAAACAATACCTGCATTGATTAAAACACAAAATTAAAATTCATAAAAATCACATTATATGCTGCGAAAAATAAAACGAAGAACACTCATGCATGTACCCAGAAATTTCAAGAACTCGGAAAATACATTAACTCAAAATAATTTTAAAAAACAAACCCATAAATCACCTAAAAACCCAAGAAAATCGATTAAAATCAATTAAACACAACAATTTCAAAATACAATTAAACCTAGACAATTCCAAAATCGATTACAACCAGCAATTACAAATCAATTAAACCCAAAAACCCAGAAAATTTTAAAATCAAGGCATGTTTCGAATTCAACCTAGGAAATCAATTAAACACAGAAATTACAAAATTAATTAAGCCCAAAAACCCTAACCTCGAATAATAAAACCCAGAAAACCAATTATTGTCGGTGATGTCATCGTACTATTGGTGTTGGTGGTGTTGTTGCGGTAGTGGTTAGTGGTGGTGGTGGCGGCGGCGGTGGTCTTAGTGGTGGTTTTGTTGCGACTAGATTGAAGGAGATGAAGGATGAATAATGGCGATGAGAATGAAGGAGATGACGGATATAGAGAGAGAGTAGGTGATGAGAATGAAGGCGACAACGACGAAAATGAAGGATAGAGAAGGAGATCGAAAAGAATGAAGGATGGAGAAGGAGATCAAAGAGAATGAAGGAGGAGAGGAGGAGGAGAGAGAAGGATGAGAGGCGGAGAGGGAAGAGAACAGAGAAGGGGTAGAGGAGAGAGGAGATCAGTTTTAAGGTGAAAGGAATAAGGGGTACGGTTTATAAAAGGGTTTTTTTAAAAAAAAATTATTGGCACCGGTTCAAACCGGTATGGTTATTATTTTTCCTACTAGTTTGTTTTGAATCGATGGCAATACTCTTCCATTAAAATCCCCCCATTTATCCCCTTTTTTCCCCACTGGTTTTTAAAAACCAGTGGCCTTAGGGCAGTGCCAATCTTCTTTTTTCACCTAGTGTATCTTGAGAAGAACATCCTAAACTCTTCCCTTTGGAAACTTAATATATCGATCGCCCAATTGCAAAGTCATATTAGTTAGATGAAGCTCACCTAGCTTAAGTTTCCTAAATGAATAATAAGGCATGATAATCACACTCGAACCAAGATCACAAAGAGCATTTTGGACGGAGAAATTACACGGATCTTTCATTTTCTTGGGTAAGTCATTATGAATCAAAGCACCATAACATTCCCCAAGATTTACCGAATCTATCTCATTACACTCACTCTTTCCATTCATAATTTCCTTAAGGAACTTAGAATATCTAGGCATTTGGGTCATGGAATTGGTAAGAGCTGAGGGATTGAAAGATGAAATACCTTAAGCATATCAAGAAATCTCCCAAATTGTTCATCAATTTTGTTTCTCAAAAACTTTTGGGGGTACGGAAGTTTGGGCTTGATCACCTCCTCTTGTACTTTTTCATCACTCTTCTTTTCCTCTTAGGCTTTCTTACTCACCTTGTTTGACACATTACTTTCTATTTCTTCGCTTGAATCACTCATCTTCTCATCTTTCTCACACTCTCTAGAAACTCTCTCTTCAAGCACTTTCCCTCTCCTTGTGGTGATGGAATACACAGGTTTCTTAGGTTCAACTCTTTGTGAGGGTAAAGAAGAAGGGATAGCATTCACACTCTCATTCAAGGTGTAAGCTAATTAAGCAATTTGAGTTTCAAGCATTTTATTTTGTGTCATCATCTTATAAAACTTCTTATCACTTACCGTCATGTAAGTATTCAAAATTTTAGTTTAGTTCTCAACGATCTCTTCTAGATAGACTTAGAATTTGAAGGTTGAGTATAGAAATTATCACCATTTCCTTAGGTGTTTGGAGTACATACAGTTGGAGGTCCCCTTTGGTTGTTATTATGAAAATTCCCCCGGTTTTGGTTACTCTAATTACCCCGGTTTTTGTATTGGCCATGATTTTGATTATTATAACCTTGATTATTATAGTTACCCTAGAAATTTTGGTTTCCTTGGTTTCTATAACCACCATTATTATAGTTGTCAAAATTCCCTTCTTGGTGAGAATACCTATTCCCAAAGTTCCTTGGACTATCAAATCTTTATCCATTGTTGTTATTAGAAACAAAATTCACTTGCTCACACTTATTATTCTCACCATCATCACAATTCTCAAAGCATGTGGACAACTAGAAGAATCACGGTCATATGACCCACAAACATCACAAAACACACATCCATTTTACATATTATTTGAAGTTGAAAGAGGAGTAGAGTTTGAAGATGTACCTCTCCCCTTATTGCGGGAGGGAAGAATAGGTGCTTGTGAAGAAGCACTCTCAAACTTTGCCTTAATTGAGGTCCTATCCTTTCCTAAGTTTGAGCTTTGTGAGGACAAATTGTTAATGTCATTATTATGGTTGATTGAATAAACCGTTAAACCACTCTTGCTAATGGATTCTCTCTCACCTTCTTGCTAATCCATATGGTATCTCGCCACATCTTCAATTAGATCCACCACTTCATCTTCCATTTTATTCATGATAGGGCCTCCGGCACCGGCATCCAAGAAAGACTTGCCTTGAGGACTCAAACCTCCATCGAAAATTTGAATGATTTGATAGGTAGGAATCCCATGATGTGAGCACTCTCTTTGATACTCCTTGTACCTTTCCCATGCTTCATAGAGACTTTCACTCGGCTTTTTCTTCAAACTTTGAATGAGGGCTCTTGCTTAGGTCGTCTTCTTTTCTGGATAAAAACAGGATAGGAATTCCTTTGTAACCTCATCCAACGTTCTCAAAGAATTAGGCTTCACCTCCTTGTCTAACCACTGTAAATCACGCCCAATAAGAGAGAAAGGGAAAGCTTAATACAAATGAATTCTTGAGAAACCCCGTTCACCCTGAGTGTGTTGCAATATTTCTCAAATTCCTTGAGGTGATTGAGAGGGATCTCATGCTTTGCATCCTTATATTGATGCCTCTCCATCAAAGTGATCATTGTCGGACTTATCTCGAAGTCATTTAGCGATGTCGTTGGTGGAACAATCCCACTTTTAAATCTATAAGCTCCGGGAGTTCCCAACTCCTTCAAAGCTACCCTTGGATTAGTTCCCATGCTTCCTTGTTCTTACTATTCTTCTCTTTCTTGATGGATTTCCTCTCTTAGGGAACTTGGATTTGAAGATCGATTAGCAACCCTTAAATTTTTTATGGTTCTCTCAATTTTCGGATCAAATGGCACTAAAATTCGATCTTGTGCCCTATGCATACAAAAACTCAAAGAAAATATCATTAGCACGGCCACAAATGTATCCAAAAAGAAGAAAATCTTTCTGTATTTTCAATTGATTAGAATAGACTCAAACAACAATAGCAATTACCATGCCTTCCCTTGCAACGGCGCCATTTTTGACTACCGGTAAAACCTAGGTCGTTTGAAGCTAGATTTCCCGGCCAAAACAATATTTATAAAGCTAAACCAACACATGGTATAGGGTACGTCTAGGTCAAATCCCAAGGGAAGTTGGGAGTACTAAAGTTGATACTAAGCTATTCCGAATACTAAGGTAGTGGGTTGGTCTACACTAATGGAATCGAGTCAATAAAACAAAATCAAATAAAAATCAATATCAGAGCACTATGGAACTTAGGTTCCACATGTATTGACAACAATCTTGCTAATTTGAAAGAATTCAATCAACAAAGCGATGCGAGGAAAATAGAACAAGCAATCAAGATCACTCAACAGGCTATTTCTTAGGGTCAAGCTAGATTTCTCTACAAATGACTTCAAAGGAAATTCACAAATCGAGATCAAACAATAATAATAGCATCCAAATCAATTGTTCGTGACATTGAAGGCTATTATACAATCTAGCATGATCATAAAGGTTAGCTACTCCTTTTCAAACTAAGAACATGCACAAATTTAATTAACCAATTTTATCACATCAACAATTCAATCAAAAGCCCCAAATTAGCATTACATTATCAGCAACACATGCTTCACCACATTACCTAGCAAATCAACTACTCACTAATCATGGTGACATTGAAATACATAACAAAAGAACTCATAAATCTCATCATCAACATTGTAATTTAAACTTCAACAATCAAATTAAAGTTGAACAAAATAAAAATCAAACATCAAATTTTATTGAAAATTAAAGGATTCTTATAAAACCTTAATCAATTTTAAAGAGGAATGGAGATCTCAATATCGCAATCATCAAACACCAAGTTTCTCTCTCTAAAATCTAGGAACAATATCACAAAATTAAAAGTTTCTCTCTCTAAAAATCATAACTAAATCTAATACAAGGATTAATTTTGTCTTTCTAAAAATGAAGGAAAACTATATATAGTAAAACTAACTAAAGCAAAGTTAGTTAGACGTCCAAAAAGGACCTCAAAGAGCGCAATCCCTCACTCATGTGCGCGGCCGCTACAAATAGGGTACGAAACAAGAAGAAGAGAGTGGCGTGGCAGCTCTAGGGACGCGCGCAACTGCGTAGCTTTGTGGCGCGGTCGCTCCTCTCTCGCGCGCCCCCACTCCATGGGAGCAGGGGAGCTCTCCTAGTGTAGCCGAGCTTGTCCTCGTGAGCTCTGGATGAGCCATGATGCTATACGCAGTAAGTTAGAGTACTTTTGGTGGGTTCGACACCACTCTTTCATGCCCACACAGTATGAGGGCGCAACCTTTAATTCCTTTGCTCTTGGGCTTCAAATATAGAAACGGGACATCTTTTTGGCTTGAAAACTCCGAGAAGGATACACTTGAGGCTCTCGAACATCGCGAACTTCCTATAATTAAAGAAAATCAAACAAGTAAGGAAAAAATGCATAATACTATACACTAGAAAAGCAAGAAAATAAGAAAACATCTGAGGAAAATGTTAAGTAGAGAAAATATAAGTAAAACTAGAGAAAAGTAAAAGAGATACAAAAATCATGTAAAATCATCCTAAAAGAATGTAAATGAGTGCCATAAATGACACTCATCATTAAGGTTTTAAAAAAGGCATCTCTATTAAGAAAACTTTTATTTACATATAATTACTTGGGTTTAGCTTGGGCTTAGCTAACCTCTAAGCATTGGACCATTGTCGAGGTCTTCGTGTGAGCGAGACTTAGAGCTTTCAAAGAAAGAGCTCTTGTAGTGAGCAAAGCACGCGTCAAAGGTATTAACTTTTCTGAATTCTTATTGTTTAAGTTAATTATGGTTTGTGATTATATTAATTGTGAGTGTGGTCTTGGCTCGGGTTTTCTTCCGCGGTGAGTTGGACTCATCGAAACCCAACAGCGGTATCGAAGCCTTGCTTATTTATTTTCATAATCATATTTTTTCAAGGTGTTTTAATGGCTTAATTTTTCTGGTTTTATATTGGTAATTAGATAAGTAGCTCATTTTTATCATTTTTAAGCCCGTATTAGAGTTGTCTTCAGCCCATAACCCAAATTTTTTCCAAAAAGTAGTTAATTTTGGGTGGAAATTAAATGATGTTCTTGAATGTCTTATTTGAGGGATTTTTGTTTTGACAAAAATTTTAAGTCTTTCTAACCTTGAATCTTAATGGAATATTTATGGTGGTTATGTATTTTGTTCATTCCTTTATTTTTATGAAATTTTAAACCTCTTTAAGCACGATTATTTGGTAGTAATTGGTGCTTGAAAAATTGGTTCATATTTTCACATAATTGCAAATCCATTGCATTTAGTGTGAAAAATTTGATCTTTGAGACTTCTAAGTACTAAAGATTCAATCTTTAATTGTTTTAAGTGATTAAAACTTTTAGTTACTAAATTCCATGAATTTTTTTGGTTGAACTTTTGATTTAATAATGTATTAAGTTGACTGGAATCATTAAGTTTGAATCTTGTGATAGAATTTCATTTATCTTCATATTGGAAGATATAATTTTTAAAGGATTCACAAGTTAAAGTTGGAATCTTTATTTGATATTTGTGTTCATAATTCCAATTCCCCCTTTTTTTTTGTCAAAATCTCATGAATAATTTAAATTAGTTAAATTAATTTTATTAGCCTTGTTCATTTTGTTGCACCAAGTTAAACAAATTTTATTAAAGAATGGTTCTTGGAAATAATGTTGGTTATGTGCACCTTAATGAACTTTTTAATTTAAGTTGGACTTTTATTAATTTTTCATACTTGGCTCATTTTCTTAATTCTAAATTAATTTGGATTTAATTAATTTGTCACGCAAAATTGAGGTTAAAAACCCGGGGTGTTGCACAAAAATCTAGGGAAAAATGCCCCTTTGCAAGTCGGGCTGCATAGCAGCCTGCATGTGGCTGCGAAGGGCAGCCTCGATGTAGGTGCAGCCATGCGTGGCTGCTGCAACAGCCAGCAAGCACAGCTGCCAGCCGAAGCAGCAGCAGCACCATGTTTGCTTGCGTATGGTTGAGCCATGTGGTGCATGCGTTGCTTGGTTCGACTTGGGTGTGCGTGTTGGTGTGCTACGAGCTTGTGGCACAATGCGCACAGCAGAAAGCTTGTGTGGCCTTTGTGGCTTGTGTTGCAAGCATGCCCCATAAGGAGTCGACGCATATGCGGTATTCTAGGTTATGGGTGTGACGCTTGGCATGACTCACTGCTGTGCGCAAAACCCCTCACTTTTCACTTGTGCCTCGTTTTAAGTCTATGTTGATTTTGTCGTTTTAATTATTTTAATTAATTATTTTGTTTTAATTAATTATATATAAATTTTGAGGCTAGGCCTCGGTTTTGAGCGGTATTGGCAAAATTTAATTTTGGCAACATTTTGGGTTTACTGACTTAATTAAATAAGATGGATGCAGAATTTAGTGAAATATTCAATATTAATTGCGCTAAATTACATAATCAATTAAACAACATTGACTAGTTTTTATTAGGCATGTTAATTAAATTAACGACCTAAATTAGTTACTTGTTTTACGCATGTTTAATGCATTGATAGTTGTTTATCGTTGTAAAATGCATGGGCCATTCACAAGTAGGGAATGAATGAATGGAATGTATATTCTCTCACATGTTTTATAAAATGGCAACTATTGGGGGCCCAATTAGGTTAGAAAATATGGGCTGCGATCCGTGATGTATTTTTTAAAATCTAAATACGGTCTGCGAACCGTTGAGTATTTTTGTACCTTAACGTATATATTAGACCATCCTAATCGTAGATACTAGTATTTTCATAACTTTGGTCATGTGTTGAAGACAGAGGTTACGAAGCCGTAAAGTTGCAAAAGTAGTCCCTTGAAGCCTTGAAGACTCAAGGGGTCATGCTAGTTGCCAAATACATCTTTATTTATGTTTTCGATATATATATTTATGAATATTTATATATGAATAATATGTTAGATGCACGTTTAGGATTTCGAATGTTGTGATGATTAATTAAGTTCACTTAAATCAACAAAAATAGAAACCCTAGGTCCCTAAAATATTGAGTAAAATTGACATCCAAAACAACACTTATCAACCTATTGAGAGTAATGATGGGCTACGCCAAAGCGAGGCATCACTATTACTCCCTAAGATACATACCGGGTAGCAAGTTGGTTTTAGTTATACTGAACCTGTCGTGGCAAAGTGGATAAGTTGTTAAGAGAGCATTAGATGTGACGATTTATCCAACCAAGAGTAGCTTGGAGCCATTATCAAAGAGTTGCTTACCTTAGGAGATTGAGTGTGAAGACAAGCCAAAGCACCACTCTTTGTTTCTTTGGATCTTTGAATCGACTTACTCTCACCAAATGGGGAAAATTTTAATATGTGAATAAGACTTTTAAATAAGTATGATTAAAATGTGAATAAGAGATTGAGTATGATGAATGGTTTTTTATTTAAAATTCTTTGAATTGTAGAATCATGTCATCAACTATCGATAACAATCTAATGTGTCTGGAACTTCCTGAGAAGTTACCATTTAGCTTGAATTTGGTAAACTTCCAGGAATGAGAGGAAGAACTTCGTAAGACCCTCCGAAATTTCTACCTAGAGCATATTCTAGATACACCCATCCCGAGTTTTTACCCAAAAGGGGTTATGAGCGATGAGGCTCATGTGGAGTGGAGTTATATGCTCCTCAAGGCTCTAGAGGATGTGGTCAATCTGAGGGTCACAAAGAGTATCAGAGGCAACTATGATGGCCTTGTGGCGGAGGTGACTAGGTCACTCTCTAACATGAGAATATAGCCACCGCAAGATGGGTGTCATACCAAAGAGAGGCAAGAAGTATGGACTAGGGTCTTTAGTGCAAGAATTAGACCTGAGATGCCACTTCAAGCCCATGTACTCACGATGACATGGTTATTCAACCACTTGGAGCTGATTCGTAAACCGGTGGAGGATAAGCAAGCAGCTCATATGCTTCTAAGCTCACTCCACTCAACATATGTTGCATTGAAAATACGACTTACTGACAATCGAAACAAATAATCCTTGAAGGAAGCTGTCCAAGAGCTCGAGAAAACCTATTCTTGCAAGGCGGCTAAGTTTTCTTTGAGGCCTAAGAGGAAGGAGTTCAAGACCAAAGCTAAGATGCGTTGCTTCTATTGTAGTAAGAAAGGACACTATAAAAGAGAATGTAGTGAGTATATGGAAGATGAGGCAAGGGGGAAAGGAGCCTCAATCTCAAGTATCATCTTTATACTTGAATATAAGGAATTTATAAGGTATTTGATATAGGAAAATTCACTCACTATGTGCTCCTATTTCAGGAACAAAATGAGCAGTGCATTTCAAGTGGTTATGAGTACACAAGTAGAAGATAAAGATAATCTTTCCAAATAAAGCTTGTCATCTCATGTTTTTGTCTAGATGTAAAACATGTTCAGTTTTATCGAATGACACGTTTGTGTGTGTTTTAATCCTAAGTAACCTACTATAGGTATGAGAAACAATAGAATTATTCTCTTCAATTCTTTGAAGCCTTTCATTCAAGTGGGACGACAGAAGCCTGGCTAGTGGCATTAACTTGCTTCGACACATGATTTATCAAACTAGCTGATTCTTGCGCCTTCGTTTCTGATGTGGTGTAATTCACATCTTTTTGTTACTCATCTCGAATCTCATCAAGATCTAATTTTACTCTAACTTGTATTTATAGGAAGAGATTTATTTCTATAAAGACACTATCGCAAGCAACAAACACTTTGTTTCTACGCGGTTGCAGGAATAATACCTCCTACACTAGTAGAAAAAAACAAAAAGGCAACCCTTAATTGCCACTGGTTCAGTCAAAACTGGTGGTAAAAACCGACTAACAAAAGGGCGGGGTTTTAAACCAAGCACATTGGCACCGGTTCAGTGCAAACCAATGGCAAAAATATATAGGCCACCGGTTTGACTCGGTGCCTTATTTAAAAAAAACGCGCATTAATTCTTCTTTATTTTGAGTATTTTAGTAGTTTTTAGTTTATTTTCGTATTTTTAGTTAATAATTCCTAGTTTCTCTCATTTTATTTATTTTCTTTTAGTTTCTAGTTTGTTTTATTTTATTTTATTTTATTTCATTTTATTTTATTATTTCTTTAGTTTTAGCATTTTATTTTACTTTATTTATCTTGTTTTATTTTATTTTATTTTATTTTATTTTAGTTTTTGTCCCTATTTCTCTCGGTTTTCTTGGTTTGTGTAGGATTGTGCTCGGAGGTCCAAGGTTCGAGGTTCAATATACGTGTCTCAAGTTTTGGGTCATAAATGGAGTCCCAAATTCAAGCCAAACATCATTCACAAGTTGTTGCCCCTAACCAACCTACTGCTGCCAGCTAATCATACACCCCACCATCACCTAAACCTACACCACACTCTCTTCACCACCATTCCCCTGCTCCCATAAACCGCAACCAACACCACCAAATAACCACCAGCAACCCAATTACTCACCAACACCAGCCACCTCACCCTACTCGCACCACCTCAACTCAGCGCACCCAAACCACCTGCTTTCCCCCAACAACACCAACACCAACACCAACAGCAACGAACACAACACCATCAACTCAACTCTAATACACCAACACCCCTGCAACATCCCTCAAAATTCCACTCTCACCAGCCACCAAAATCACAACCAAACCACCACCTATCACAACCACCAGCAACCCCTTCTCACCTCACACCAAGAAACCACCTTCAGCCACGCAATTCGCACAACAACGCAGCCACACCGCCCCAAACCACCTGAACCACCAACACCACCGCAACAACCAATTCCCCTTACCCGCAACTTCAATCAACAACAACAACCACCCGAACTCACCACCAATTAAGACAACCGTCAGCCACCAAAACAACAATAACAATTGCAGCCCGCAACTCACAGCAACCCAAACTCATAGCCAAGCCAATTCGCGGCCGCGCAGCCCTGTCAGAAAGCGCACCAATTGGAGTCCATAATCGAGTTGAGGCGATAGCTTTGCGCGACCTGTGCGCGACTTCTGTGCGGACGCGCAAATATGGGTCAATCACGAGATTTTCACGTGATTTTAATGAAAATCGGACGGCCACGATTCCTTTAATTAATCCAAAGGCCGAGATCTGGTGATGCTAGATGATTGTGGTTGATGAACGATGGTGATTGAGTGATAATTGCTGATGATGATGGAGTATGAACGGTGATGATGATGCGTGAATGGGTGATGAAAGTTCAGAGCAGCCACGAAGAGAAAAGCGATTGAATTGGGTGGTCTGGTGGAAATCGTGGGTTTGGGTGGGAATTTTGGGTTGTTTTTGTGTTTTTGTTTTCATTTTTATTTCCTTTTTATTTATTTTAGTTTTGTTTTTTTAATTATTTTATTTAGTTTTATTTTCATTTTAGTTTCTTTTGTTTTATTTTAAGCCTTGTATTATAAATACCCCTTTTGGGGTTATTTATCGATCAATTTCTGGACTGGTTTTGTGTGTTTTCTCATCCACATAAACATGGAAAATAAAAGTTGGTTTGAAGCATTTATGATGGAAATCAAGAAAACGAATGAATGTTTGGATAGAATTGATGCTCGTTTTCAAATTCGTGACGTGAGATGTGGTGTACAAGATATGTCTTATGAGAAAGAGAAACTAGAGCAACCAATCGTTGAGGCTATATACGAGGAAAAGATTGTATCTTTACCGAGTGATAGTAGGTAAATTTATAGGTTACAATTTATTTGGCTTATAGTGCTGGACAATCTTTTTTTACAAAATATGACTGCGGAATAAGTTTGGGATTAGCATGGGTTCTGTAATCAGTTAAACAATCATGGATTTGTCCAAAAATGCTCTACTGCGTTATTTTCTCTTAACTTTGAATCAAAATTTAATTTTTTGATTTAGATTAGTTTAGCCTTTATTTTCTCTCTCTTAGGGTTAGATTAGGATTTTCTCTCTCTAGTTTTAGGAGTAGTTGTAGAGAGAGAAAGCTTGGATTTCCATGGAGTTTTTGAGAGGTTGAAGAAGAAACTTTGTGGAACTTCTTCTCATCTATTCAATGAGCATTTTCTAACTTTCTCTCATCTTTATTTCTTTGCTTAATTCTTAGTTTTTGCTTTTTGTTTGTTGATTTGAGTAGATTAATTAGTTTGTTTGTTTAATCTTATTTTTATTCTTATTTTACCTTGTTTCCAATGTCTTTCTTCATTATGTTAGCTTAGGTCTTGTTCTAGGGAATTGGATGAAGGTTATATTAATGAATTGAATGATTTATTGTGATTAGTATGAAATTGTTTCTTGATTATTGTGTATGGGTGATGCTTTTATGGATTAGAATCTTTCTAGCTAATCGATTCTATGCTCTTAATTGTGCTTTCAATCAATTGTGCAAGAGTGAGTTGGTTGAGAGCCCTAAATTCTTCCATACCTTTGCTAGGCTAGTTGCACGAGAGTGAATTAGTTTAGTAGGATAATTAACATGCTTAATTGTGCGAGAGTGAGTAAAATGTGTTGATGTTCCTAATCGAGGTCATTTTCATCTATTTGTATGATTTTGTTTAATACATTGATTTGATTGGATTCCACTTTCCCTAGTTTTAGTTGTTCGTTTTAACCTCTTTCTATCTCACGACCTTTCCTAGTAGTCTAGTTGGCACAAATTAATACACTTAGTCCTTTTGGGTTCGACCCTTTACTTGCCACTAACTAGTTTAGTGTAAGTTTAGGTATTATAAATGATTAATTTGGTTAGGGTTAGTAGTCCCAACGACCTACTTTTACCCGCGACCAAATTTTGGTGCCGTTGCCGGGGACTAAGGCGTTCATTAGTTTGTGTTTACTAGATTAGCTAGGTTCTTGTATATTATTTGATTTTTATTTTCTTTTATTTGTTCTTTGTATAAAAATGGCATGCTTATCTTTTCCTCAATTTGATGGTGAACCCTTCTATGCTTACTTTGAAAGACTAGATGGTTTCCTTAGTTACCATGGGTGTTCTCTTAGTGATGCTTGTGGTATAGCTTATTGGGGCATGAATGAGTATACTAGGGGAATGGTTGAGGACATGAATAATGGTAGATTTTGTCATTTGTCTATGCATGATGCTTGGGATTTCTTCACATGGCTTGCTAGGGATTCTTTAGATAGAGAATCTCATGTTTCTTATTTTGATTCTCAATGCCAAGATTCTTTTAATTTTTGCATGACTTCTCTTGATACTTCTTATGTGCCTTGTGATAATCCAAGTATGCAAATTGACACCTTTCCCCCTTATGCTCATTTTGATGAGGTTTGTGCTAATTTTGATGATGTGAAATTTGACTTTGATCATGAACCTCAACCCAATAACATTGATGCCCAAATTCTCTCTCAAATGCAATATCTCACCCAACAACTCCAAGAGCTTCAAGAGGAACAAAAATTGAGACAAGTGAGGCTTGCCCAAGTGATGAGTGCTATGTTTGATTTAGATGGACTTGAGGCACCTTACTTGGAGTGTAAGAGTGTTGTTGAGGATGATGTAGGGCAAGGGTGTGAAGGTGAGGGGAGATTTTCTTGTGATGAGAGGATTTTTGAGGATTTTGGTCCTTTTTATTCCCCATTTGAGCTTGATTGCCATCCTTCCCTTTGTTCACCCCCTTTGAGAGCTTCCCTTGGTGAGGATGTGAGTGAGCCATCTTCATGTTTGAATGAGGGATTTCATGAGGATGATGATGATGAGTTTGAGCAATCAAGAGAGATTGAGAGTCCCTTGAGTGGTGGTGGAGGAGTTGTGAATGAAGAAAATGTCAATTTTGAGGATTCCAACTCCTTTCCCCATCTTGATGAGTCCACCTTGCATGTTGGTGACCCTTCTATCCATGAGTCTTTGGACTCATTTGAGGTTATGGCTAGTATGTTCATTGAAGGTGTAACAAATAATTATAGCCTTTTGAGAGAGTTCATTGGAAATGCTTCATGGGAAAGGGATGAGTTTGAGAGAAACCTTTATCCTTTCATACATGGTTTAGAGACTCTAGGCATTGAGGATCTTGAGGGAGTTGTTGTTCATTGTTGTGATAGAGAGGAGGATGAGGTTGTTTCTATTGGAGAGTTTTTGTTTGAGGGAGAAGTGAGTCATGAGTGTTCTTTTGAGGATTCTATGATTGATTTTCATGTCCTCATTGGTGATGTGAGGCTTTGCGAGACCATTGTATCTCCTCACCTTCCTCATGTCCCTTTCTCAAGGAAATTTGACCACATCTCCTACTATCCCATGTTCCTCCCTTCTTTTGTCAAAGAGCATATTGAGGACCTTCTCTTGTTTGATGAGACTTTTCCTTTTCATCCTCCTATTATTGAGGAAATGGGTGATTGTGCCACCCAAAAAGATTTTGAGGAGGTTTTGCCATTTTATTATTTTCCTTATTTTTCTTCTTCTTTCTCTTCTTATTTTCTTGATTTTTCTTTTAATTTTTCTTCTTTCTTTTGGCATCTTCCTCCTCACTGACGTGCAATAATCTTGTTGCAGATCCTCCTTCCTTCATTTGCCTACTTGTCATCCTATGAAATATGTAGTAGTGCATTTGATAAGCTCTTGCGTTCGTTGCAATATTGTTTACTAGAGTGGTCTCGCTTAGACGTTAAACAAGCCTTTCTCGGGAAGTAAACCGAGTTTTTTATTGCTTTCATTTTCTTTTCTTTTTAGATTAGATTTTTTCTCATGGAAATGTTTGTGTGCCTTTTTCTAGGTACATGACTTGATATACAATTATGCATTGGTTTGGATCAAGAATCAAGGAAGTTTGACGCCTATTTTTGCTAGCATATGGAAATCGAGATTCAATACAAGAGGAAATCGGCTTTGAAAGGTTAAATTGGTTCATTTGCGGGTAATTACACCCACCAATATCCGGTAATATATTTCCTAGCTCTTTCAATAATGGTTGGTGACTCGTTGGACTTGTGTTGTTTTGTTGGATTGATTTCTTTCTTTTCCCCTCCCATGGATTATTTTGTTTATATTTGAGTATATTGTCTCCCTCAAGCTTGGGGGAGGGTATTCTATCATGTTTGGTGGGATGTTGATTCATTTATGCCATGCACTTGAGTATATGCATTTCCATGTCTTTTTTTTTTTTTTTTTTTGAAAAATCCAAAAAGATTTTTGTTTACTTTCAAGGTAATTTTGGCAAAATGTGTTTAGTTTGTTCTTATTTTGGACATTTTGTTTTGGGACTTGAATAATTGAATGTTTTTCTTCCTAAGTGGTAAATGTATGCATGGTTTGAGAGTGTCATTGGTTGAATCTAGGATACTATATGCTAAGGTAGTCGGGTTAAGAACTTTTAGGGGTCCTTGAATCCTTAGTTCACGGGAATGTGGTAAGATGGAGTTGCTCTCTATAGTGGATTTGAAACCCTTGGTTGGTATTTGTTTGGTTATAATCCCTTGTGAGCTTCATTTGTTCTAGCCTTCATCACCTTGTTGAGCGGCTATTTAGGATCCTTAACTATGCATGTCTTAATCCTTGTTTTTGACCTCTAGCTCCCAAGATCGTGACCGAGCCACTCTAGGGGAGGAAAAGGGCACCTTTTCTCATTTTTCTTTATCTTCTTTTTGTTTTGTTACAAATTTGATTTTCTATTTTGCATAACCTACTTGCTAACCAATTTGAGCCTAATTTTCCCTTTCTTGTCTTAACAACATTACAAACCCAATGGCCTATATTTACCAACCCTTTTAGTTAGTAAAGCATTGGCATGTGAGGTTTGAGTTTTGAGAGTGTTGATCATGAGCAAGAAAACTTTGTGAATTGGTTAAGTAAGGTCTTGAAAGTTGAGCTTGAAAAGAATATGCAAAAAAGTTTGAGAAGAAAGATGCAATTCAAGAAAATAAAGGAAGTTTCAAGAAAAAGTCGTTCATAGTCAAAAAAGGCAAGGACATCAAATAGGAGCCTAAAAAAAATAAAAAAATAAAAAAAAAATTGGAAAAGAAACAAAAAAATACAAAAATATTTTAGTTTGGTTTCATTTTCTTCCCTAGTTTAAGCATTGAGGACAATGCTTCTTTCAAGCTTGGGGAGGGAGCGTTACTTCGGTTTTGGTATATATTGTGTTAGTGTTGAATAAGCTTGTGGGAGATGGCATTATTGGTATTTTTGTTTGATATTTTTTGACTTCTTGAGTTTGTTTTTGAGAGTAGGCCACACTTTTTCTTCACTTAGGAAATATCACCAAAATTTTCAAATTTTTACCCCGCCTTAACCCTTAGCCTTACGTTACAACCCCATAAAAGACCCTTAGACTTTAGTGGGGTTGGGTCAAAGAACGGTGGAGGAAGATAGACTTCAAACCTATGGAGAGAGTATGCATAGTTGAGATGTCGGGATTACCTTCTCAAAGTTTTTCATTTCTTTATCTTTTTTCCGGTTCCTTCGTGGAATCATGAGAAACTAGCTTAAGGGTTAATTTGAAGCTAGTATAGAGAACGCGACCCGATTGGTTTGGGCTAGGGTGGATTGTGTCCCCATTAGTTCTCTATGCTTAGCACATGTTATGTTTCAATCAACCATTGACATCTTGGAACGTGCATACATCTGTCTATTTAGAAAGGTTTGCATTCATTGGTGCTTGTTCCTATCTCTCGTCCAAATATGAACTTTGTGTTTTCTTTCTTTTTTTATGTTTCATTTTCTTTTCTTTTTATTGCGTTGCCTTGGTTTTTGTTTAGAGTTTTGGGTTAAACTGTTAGGACATCCTCACGAGAGCACACTCTTCCTCTAGGGCGATCTAGGGGTTTAAAGGGCTTGTCTTTAGTTGATAAAATTAACTGCGATTCCTACGAAAGTGAGTTAGTGTACATTCTTGTCTCCTTTATAGTCTAATATTTGCTTGAATAAATCATTCTCCTTCTCTCGTGTTTCATGTTAATTTGCTCGAGGACGAGCAAAAGTTTAGCTAAGGTGAGTTTGATAAGTGACTTTTATGTCACTTTTAGGGTGTTTATTGAGTCGCTTTCCAGCTTATTTTACAATAATTTAGCCCATTTTGTTCTTTATTTCTTTTATTTGCTTATTCTCGTCTTTTATCTTTATTTTGAGTATTTTAGTAGTTTTTAATAGTTTTTAGTTTATTTTCGTATTTTTAGTTAATAATTCCTAGTTTCTCTCATTTTATTTATTTTCTTTTAGTTTCTAGTTTGTTTTATTTTATTTTATTTTATTATTTCTTTAGTTTTAGCAATTTATTTTACTTTATTTATCTTGTTTTATTTTATTTAATTTTATTTTAGTTTTTGTCCCTATTTCTCTCGGATTTCTTGGTTTGTGTAGGATTGTGCTCGGAGGTCCAAGGTTCGAGGTTCAATATACGTGTCTCAAGTTTTGAGTCATAAATGGAGTCCCAAATTCAAGCCAAACATCATTCACAAGTTGTTGCCCCTAACCAACCTACTGCTGCCAGCTAATCATACACCCCACCATCACCTAAACCTACACCACACTCTCTTCACCACCATTCCCCTGCTCCCATAAACCGCAACCAACACCACTAAATAACCACCAGCAACCCAATTACTCACCAACACCAGCCACCTGACCCTACTCGCACCACCTCAACTCAGCGCACCCAAACCACCTGCTTTCCCCCAACAACACCAACACCAAAACCAACAGCAACGAACACAACACCATCAACTCAACTTCCACACTCCAACACCCCGCAACATCCCTTAAAATTTCACTCTCACCAGCCACTAAAATTACAACCAAACCACCACCTATGACAACCACCAGTAACCCCTGCTCAACTCACACCAAGAACCACCTTCAGCCGCGCAATTCGCACAACAACCCCGCCACACCGCCCCCAACCACCTGAACCACCAACACCACTGCAACAACCAATTCCCCTGACCCGCAACTCCAATCAACAACAACAACCACCCGAACTCACCACCAATTAAGACAACTGTCAGCCACCAAAACAACAACAACAATTGCAGCCCGCAACTCACAGCAACCCAAACTCACAGCCAAGCCAATTTGCGGCCACGCAGCCCTGTCAGAAAGCGCACCAATTGGAGTCCAAAATCGAGTTGAGGCGATAGCTTTGCGCGACCTGTGCGCGACTTCTGTGCGGGCGCGCAAATATGGGTCAATCACGAGATTTTCACGTGATTTTAATGAAAATCGGACGGCCACGATTCCTTCAATTAATCCAAAGGCCAAGATCTGGTGATGCTAGATGATTGTGGTTCATGAACGGTGGTGATTGAGTGATAATTGCTGATGATGATGGAGTATGAACGGTGATGATGATGCGTGAATGGGTGATGAAAGTTCAAAGCAGCCACGAAGAGAAAAGCGATTGAATTGGGTGGTCTGGTGGAAATCGTGGATTTGGGTGGGAATTTTGGGTTGTTTTTGTGTTTTGTTTTCATTTTTATTTCCTTTTTATTTATTTTAGTTTTGTTATTTTAGTTATTATATTTAGTTTTATTTTCATTTTATTTTCTTTTGTTTTATTTTGAGCCTTGTATTATAAATACCCCTTTTGGGGTTATTTTCTCTTAACTTTGAATCAACATTTTATTTTTAGATTTAGATTAGTTTAGCCTTTATTTTCTCTCTCTTAGGGTTGGATTAGGATTTTCTCTCTCTAGTTTTAGGAGTAGTTGTAGAGAGAGAAAGCTTGGATTTCTATGGAGTTTTTGAGAGGTTGAAGAAGCAACTTTGTGGAGCTTCTTCTCATCTATTCAATGAGCATTTTCTAACTTTCTCTCATCTTTATTTCTTTGCTTAATTCTTAGTTTTTGCTTTTTGTTTGTTGATTTGAGTAGATTAATTAGTTTGTTTGTTTAATCTTATTTTTATTATTATTTTATTTTATTTTTATTTAACTTATTTATAAATACCCCTTTGGGGTTATTTTCTCAAAAACTTTCAATCAACATTTTTTTTAGATAGATTAGATTAGTTTAGCCTTTATTTTCTCTCTCTTAGGGTTAGTTTAGGAGTAGTGTAGAGAGAGAAAGCTTGGATTTCCATGGAGTTTTTGAGAGGTTGATGAAGCAAATTTGTGAAACTTCTTCTCATCTACTCAATGAACATTTTCTAACTTTCTCTCATCTTTATTTCTTTGCTTAGTTCTTAGTTTTTTGCTTTTTGTTTATTGATTTGAGTAGATTAATTAGTTAGTTTGTTTAATCTTATTTTTATTATTATTTTACCTTGTTTCCCATGTCTTTCTCATTATGTTAGCTTAGTTCTTGTTCTAGGGAATTGGATGAAGGTTATGTTAATGAATTGAATGATTGATTGTGATTAGTATGAAATTGTTTCTTGATTATTGTGTATTGGTGATGCTTGTATGGACTAGAATCTTTCTAGCTAATCGATTTTATGCTCTTAATTGTGCTTTCAATCAATTGTGCGAGAGTGAGTTGGTTGAGAGCCCTAAATTCTTCCATACCTTTGCTAGGCTAGTTGCACGAGAGTGAATTAGTTTAGTAGGATAATTAACATGCTTAATTGTGCGAGAGTGAGTTAAATGTATTGATGTTCCTAATCGAGGTCATTTTCATCTATTTGTATGATGTTGTTTAATACATTGATTTGATTGGATTCCACTTTCCCTAGTTTTAGTTGTTCGTTCTTAGTCGTGTTTAGTTTAACCACTTTCTATGTCACGACCTTTCCTAGTAGTCTAGTTGGCACAAATTAATACACTTAGTCCTTTTGGGTTCGACCCTTTACTTACCACTAACTAGTTTAGTGTAAGTTTAGGTATTATAAATGATTAATTTGGTTAGGGTTAGTAGTCCCAACGACCTACATTTACCCGCGACCACAGTCTCCCCATTTTCCGTCCACTAGAGCTGCCACCGTCGCCGGTCATCTGCATTGCTGCCTCAACTAGTGCCCTTCTCTTTCTCCCCTGCCCTTCTCATTCCCTTTTCTGTCTCTTTCAATTTTAGAGGGCAAAAACAACAATCGCCTGGTTCCTCCACCGCCGCTAGTTCCTCCACCACTCCACCGCCGCGCCACTGCACCGCCGCTGGTTCCTCCACCAGCGAAGGTCGGCCTCAAACTCTCCTCCCCTTAGCTTCTTCCACCTCCAACTACCTTAGGGTAAGTTTTAATTTTTTGTTATAAATTAAACTATTATTTAGAAATATGTACTTATATTATTTTCAATAGCATTTTGAACAATTATTGTTAAGTAAATTAAAGTTAAGGTTTGAATATAATTTTACCCTAATTTTTCTTAATTTTTTGTTGTTTATTAAGAAAATTTGAATTTTAGGTGGTTCCATGTATTGTGAATTGTGAATTAAGCTAAAAAAATATATTAACATTATTGTTAAAATGCCTTAGCTGGTGGTTTTGGTGTTATTAGGTGGTAATTAATATGGCAGGTGGTGGTGGTTTTGGTGTTGTTATTAGGTGGTAATGAAGGTGGCAGGTGGTGGTGGTGTTGGTGTTATAAAGTTGTAATTAATAAGGTGGCAGGTGGTTGAAGGTGTGATAGTAGGGGAGTGAATGTGGCTGGTTTGGTTATGGGTTATAGTAATGATTGAGTGAGGGAGTAGGGGAGTTTGCTGTTTTGGTGTGGTGGAGGATAAGGTGAATAGAGAGAGAGTGTGTGTGGTGTAGGATTAGAGAAGGGCAACGACAACAAAATACTTGATGAAAATTGGCATTTTACCCTAACTCGGAAGCTGGACTCACTTGACTTTAAAATCAAAGTCGAACTCAGACCTACACACAAAACCGAGGAAAGGATTGGGAAAAATAAAATTATCAAATAAACTTTCAAGACAATAGAAATCAAATAAAATAACAAAATAAACTTAAAAAATAATAAATAAACCAAATAAACTAAAACACGCCAAAATTACTAAACTAAAAAGAAACTTTATAAAGTAGATAACAAGATAATAATGTTGATATTTTTGATATTTTATTGAATAGAAAACAAGTGAAATACCTTGTTTGTTTATTAAAAAAGAAACTTTATTAAATAGAAAACAAGTGAAATACCTTGTTTGTTTATTGAATTTATTATTTTTTATGATATAATGTAGTGGAATAATGTTGATATTTTTTATGAATCAAGTAATTTTTTTGTTTTCTTTTTAATAGATTCATATGTGAATTGAAGCACGAGTTTAGCTTGAGGACTAAATATTGAGCTCAAGTGGATAGTTTCTATATTGGTATGACTTATAAACTTTACTAAGCTATAATTCTTTATATTTATCCATTTAATAAAAGTTTATTCATGATATTGCAACTTGTGTATTATTTAATTGCAAATAATAACAACAATATATAGAATACTTGCATCAACATATGCCTAGATACCTGTTCAAGGCTTTCTCATTAGGAGAAAGTCTTGAATAGTCTCCGGTTGGGACTGTTCTTGAATGTGTACTCTCACTTAGGTGGTGAATGTATGTTTTCTTTTCTATTTTCATCTTGGCTTACCATTTCCTCACTCTGTTCTCTGGGTACATATGTGGGTAAATAATTATCTACATCGTGTACTTGGAGAAATAGCGGGAAATGCTGCCGGATTTTCCTTAAAATTGGAAAGTTGACATACATTCACTAGTGAGAGTAGACATTCAAGGATGGGTTAGGTTGGAGTGATATGGACCCTTTGGAAACATGTATTTTTTCACTATATGAATGGTATATTCACGTTTTGACTTGAATTTGATTTACATAAAATATGTAGCAATTACACATTATTCATTATATGTTTCTATGTATGGTTAGAGACAATTTACTAAATAGAGAAGGATCGTGGTTGGATGTATGGTAGACGCGATACATTGGAATTTTGGAATGGGGTTCAAGAGTTTTGCGAGCGGGCTTTATCTTATCAACGCAAGCTGGGTGGCAAAGGCCTTTATTGTCCATGTGTTGATTGTAATAATGTGAATGTGGTCGATAGTGTTGAAATCATTAGAGATCATGTATTATGTCGTGGGTTTAGGCATAAACACCATGTGTGGATTTGGCACGGAGAAAGTGGAGATTACAGTAGGGATCTTGATCGGAATGATGTGCGTGTTAGAAGCAATGAGTTTCATGTGGACGAGGAATACGAGAATGATGACTATATTGTTTAAATGTTGAGGATGGAACCAATGATGATCAGGCGGATGAGGTTGAGGATGAACAAGTGGATGTGATGTTGCATGGTGTTGAAGGTGGAGTATTTAAGTTATTATCGGAGGTTTCCAAAAAGCCTTTGTATCCTGGGTGCAAAAAATACTCCAAACTATCGAGCGTGCTAACAATTTTCAACATTAAGTCGAAGCATGGGTGGACGGACATTAGTTTTACTTCTTTGTTGACCGCATTAAGTGATATGTTGCCTGATGGGAATGAAATTCCTAAGTCTTACTGTTACGCAAAGAAGCTCATGTTTCCCTTTGGTTTGGAGTACAATAAGATACATGCATGTCCTAATGACTGTATTTTGTATCGAAATGAGTATGAACAGTTACAGGAATGTCCACGGTGCAAGAGGTCGCGCTACAAGCGCATGAATAATAATTCTTGTACGTTGGGACCTCCTGCTAAGGTGTTGTGGTATCTTCCCATTATTACAAGGTTAAGCGTCTGTTCTCAATACCAAAAGACGTTAAAAACTTGAGGTGGCATGCAGAGGGAAGAAAGAAAAACAGAATGCTGAAGCATCCCGCTGACTCTCCACAGTGAATGAACATTGATTTAAAGTTTGAGAGATTTGGTGATGAAGTCAGAAATTTATGGCATGGGTTGTGCACGGACGGGATGAATCCATTTGGCATTCTTAGTACCCAACACAACACATTGATAGAGGAATAAACGTGTCGTCAATTGTCTATCCCTAGATCAAACACAATTTATAAAAACCTAAACAAACCTAATACGAGTATAAGGCAAGTATAGGACCGAACTCAAATGAGTGAGTAGGTATTAAATTTAGCCTAAATCAAGCTACTTCGAAGATTGTAGTGAGAAAATGGTTGTTTTATGGTAACAAAGCT
Source organism: Chenopodium quinoa (assembly GCF_001683475.1). NCBI lineage: Eukaryota > Viridiplantae > Streptophyta > Magnoliopsida > Caryophyllales > Amaranthaceae > Chenopodium > Chenopodium quinoa. The sequence continues at coordinate 6,507,422 of NW_018742263.1, read as the reverse complement.
ATATTGATCAAGTAATTCAAGAAACTAAACATTAGGGATGTAAGTTCCACATGCAAGTTCAATAATCATGCTAATTGATAGTTCATTCAATTGATTCAAGAATTGCAAAGAACAAACAATAGTAGAAATCAAAAGAATTCAAAAGCTATCTCCTAGACGCCAAGCTAGGGGTCACTATGAATGGCTAATTAAGGAAAATCACAATCAAAATCAATCAATTAAAACAATTCTCAAATTGATGGTTCATGTCATTAAGAATTGCAATGCAATCAAGATTAGTCTTATAGGTTGATCACTCCTAATTTAATTAATCACATGCAAAACTATGTCAACCAATTTAATTGCAACAATTCAATCAATCAATGATAATCAACTAGCACAAATCATCAATCAAACATGCTTCCCCTTCTCCCTAGCAACTTATCTACTCACTAATCATGGTGTAACTCAAGAACAAATCACTAGAAATTGCATTGATCATCATTCTAAATCAAAATCAAGAGAAAACAATATCAACTACAATATCAAATTCAAATCCAAGGAAATCAAACAATCAAACATGAATCTAAGACAAATAAGTAAAGAGATGAACTAAAAGAAGAGATTCTCACTAATATTAATGATTGAATATTAAGAAATCCAAGCACAATTGAACCAATGTTGAAATACAAATCCAAATCCAAGAATTTCTCTCTAACTTCTCTCTCTAAAACTAAGCTAATGAAAATTATCTAAAAGTTAGTTTTCAAAAAGGAATTACAAGTGTATTTATAGGCAAAGAAGGAAAACAGGATCCCCGCGCCCGCGGGGAAATGGGTACGGAACCCATAACAAACTCCGCGGGCTGTCTGGGCAATACCCGCGCCTGCGACAAGGGCGCGTCAAATCCTCTGCTCCCAAAGAGTAATCAGAGGCCCGCGATCTCTCTAATCTGGAGTGCTCTCTCCGGTCTACCCGCACTTGCGGGGAGCCCGCGGCCAGACCACGGAGAGTTCCTAGTCGATTTTGGCTAATTTGATCCAACACATCCCTCACCCGCGGCCTTTAGGACCCGCGCCCGCAGCAACCTGGCAAGGGCTGATGCCCTCTCCAAGGCCTCTACATGCCCTCTCTGAGCCCTCTCCAAGCCTTCTCTAAGCAGATTGTTTCCTCCTTGCTTAGTCAATATAGCTCATCTTGTTCCCTTTGCAAAGACAACTCCTAAGTACCTACAAGAGCAAACAAAGGAAAGGAATAAAAGGGAAAAAGGGCCAAATAAAAGGAAAACACGAAGAAAACACGAAAAACACAAAGAAAGAAGGAAAGAGAGGAACTAAAGGAAAAAGGATAAAAAAAATAAGATAAAAAAGCATGAAAAAGGGACGAAATCATCCCAAAAGACTACCCTAAGAGTGCCATAAATGACACTCATCACACATGGCCGGTACTTTTAGTGATTTATAATTTGCCTCCTTTGTTATGCATGAAACGTAAGTATGTAATGCTTTCTTTGCTAATAACGGGGCCTAGGCAACCTGGAAACGACATAGATGTTTACCTTGCGCCGCTTATTGATGATTTGAGAAATATGTGGGACGAAGGGGTTTCCGTTTTCGATGCTTATCAGAACGAGATGTTCACATTGCATGCAGCCCATATGTGGACCATGAATGACTTCCCTGCATATGGCAACTTGTGTGGGTACAAAATCAAAGGGAAAAAAGCATGCCCCATATGTATTGATGACACATCAAGCGTATACCTTACTCATTCTCGCAAAGATATCTACTTGCGGACTCGAAGGTTTCTTAAGCGTGATCACCTATACCGTATGCAGAAAAAGGCTTTCGATGGAACAGTGGAATAGGATACTGCGCCTAGACCATTGACTGGTGCTAAGATTTGTGCTGAGGTGAAAGGGACACAAACGGTGTTTGGAAAATAAGAAAAAACTGTGGTCTCAACAGCTCTTTTTAAGAAAGAATCAATCTTTTGGAAGCTTCCGTACTGGAGAGAACATGATGTTAGGCACTGTCTTGATGTGATGCATATAGAGAAGAATGTGTATGATGCTTTTTTTGGAACGCTTATGAATATCCAAGGCAAAAAAAAGGATGGAAAGGGTGCACTGTTAGATTTGAAAGAGATGGGGATTTGTCCAGAATTGTGGCCTCAGTAAAAGGTTCAAAAGGGGAAGGAACCAAGAAAAGAAGATGAAAATGTTTTTAAAAAAGGGAAGGAGAAGAGCAAGGGAAAGGCCACATATGCGTCAAAGAAGAAAGTTGAGGGTAAAGGGAAGGATGAAAAGAATTATTTACCCACGGCTTGATATACATTGTCAAGGGTAGAGAAACGTATAAATTTGTGCATGTTTGTATGGCATTAAGGTTCCATCAGGGTACTCATCTAACATGAAAAGATTAGCAACCTTGAATGGAGAATTGAAGCTGACAAGTATGAAATCTCATGATTGTCACATTATGATGGAAGTATTCCTACCGATTATAATCCGTAGTACTCTACCGAAGCACATGAGGGAAGCGATTACAGGCCTTTGTTCATTTTTCAATACAATTTGTAGCAAAGTGCTTGATCTTTGTACACTAGATGCTTTGCAAGAAGATGTGGTTGTGACTTTCTGCAAATTTGAGATGTGTTTCCCACCCTCATTTTTTGACATAATGGTTCATCTGATTCTTCATTTGGTGCGTGAGATTAAGTTGTGCGGTCCAGTGTTCATGAGGTGGTGCTACCCTTTTGAAAGACACATGGGTACATTACAAGATAAAGTACAAAACCGGGCTCACCCTGACGGAAATATGATGCAAGGGACCGTGGGTGAGGATATAGGTAACTTAGTGGCGGACTACATAGCCCTTGCTCAACCTATTGGTCTTCCTACTTCTCGACATGAAGGTAGACTTGATGGTCATGGCACAATTGGGTCGAAACGAATGTCACCTGACCGAGATCAGTTCTTACAAGCAAACCTTTATGTGTTGCACCATGTTTTAGATGTGCACCCATATTTAGAAGAGCACATGGCTAGTTTGCGTGACGAATTTCCATCGAAAGGTGAAAGGGCACTTATGCAGTTACATAATAAGAGGTTTGTTAATTGGTTTCGTGATCAAGTAATGAGTCGATTGGTTGATAATAATGTGACAGATACAGTACGATGCCTTGCGTACAGTCCTAGGGATGATGTTCGTTCATTTGAGGGATATGACATCAATGGGTACACTTTTTGACCGAGGGTCGTGATTTGAAATCTTCCTCCACCCAAAACAGTTGTGTAACGCTTGTGGTATCGTCAAGGGATTTTGCAAGTGGTAAGGATAAATCACCTGTTAATGCAGAGTTGTTATACTATGGTCGAATTCAAGAAATATGGGAGCTTGATTATTGTAACTTCACGGTTTCTCTTTTCAAGTGTAAGTGGGTTGATTATATCAGGTGTAACGTCAAATATGAGGACTTTACTCTTGTAGATGTAGGCCACTTGAATGATAGTGTGGAACCATTTATACATGCATCTCAAGCTAAGCAAGTGTTCTACGTAACTGACCCATTCGATTCAAAATGGTCTATAGTGCTAGCTTGCTAAAGAAGAATCCTAGGCATTGTAGATGTTGAGGATGAGGAAGAATATGATGCGTTTGATAATTCTGCACCTTTCATTGTTCCTAGACCTGTTGTACTAAATGTCATAAACAACGAAGGAGGTTATATGCGATCAGACTAGAAGAAAGGAATTTCAGATTGAGGCAGTATGATTAAAAGTTAGTAATGGTTTCATTGCAAATATAGTTTAGTTATCATGTACATAGGAGCATAAGTAGGTGAAAATGACTATAAATGACATAAATGAGCTTGTATTTGACTCAAATCCTTTGTTTTGTATATAAACTAACATGTTTGTAGTTTAAAATGGCCTAAGTGTACTCATTATCATGCATATACAAGGTTATAGGACAATAAGTAGGTGAAAATGGCTTAAATGAGCTTTTAGTTAATACAAGTCCTTTGTTTTGTGTATAAACTATCATTTAATCATTTTATGAACTCATATTCATTGGATATAACATGTTTGTAGTTTGAAATTGCCTAAGTGTACTTATTATCATGCATATACAAGGTTATAAGACAATAAGTAGGTTAAAATTGCTTAAATGACCTTCTACTTAATAACCCAACTCCTTTGTTTTGTGTATGAACTAACATTTAATCATTCTAACAACCCATATTCATTATATTTAACATGTTTGTAGTTTTAAATTTTCTAAGTGTACTCATTATCATGCATATACAAGGTTATAGGACCATAAGTAGGTGAAAATGGCTTAAATGAGCTTCTACTTAACGCAAGTCCTTTGTTTTGTGTATGAACTAACATTTAATCATTCTAACAACTCATATTCATTATATTTAACATGTTTGTTGTTTGACATTGCCTAAGTAAAATCATTTGCACTAATACTTTACTATACACTAATATTGTTTTTGTTTGATTTGACAGGTGCCTATATCTCATGGAGGACGATCATGACCATCATTGTGTAGAGGACATTGAGGATCATGAGTATGATGATGAGTACGAGGATGAGGACGAGGATGAGCCTTCAAATGTGAACAAGGAGGATGACTTGGGTGAGCCAAAAGATAAAGCTCAAGATGAGTTTGAGCGTAGGCGTGAAGAATTTCAAATTTTAGCTGAATGTGATTCGCCTATTGTAAATACAGCATGTGAGATTGTTGGTGAGAACCCGACTCCTGAAACTCATGGCCAATGACAAGATCAAAACAACACAGGTGGTAAAGGGGGGGTAAAGGCACCGGCTCAAAGAAAGGGAAGGGTTCTGACGAGAAGTTTTAAGAAACCAGACGGTCCCATGGTCATGGAGTATGACAAAAATGGCTAACCCGGGGTCGAATAGAGTTGACAATATGCTAATCTTGTTGGCATGTGTACGCAAAAAATCCCCATTACACTTGTAATGCGGCAAGTACCTCCAGGTTTGATTCAAACCTTTTGGGATGATACAAGTGTAAAATTGTTTTTGGCACATTTAGACAATTTAAGAAACCGTCACCTTATGGTTGTTAGTAAATAGAAACTAATAATCGATTTGTGTTTGTGCTTGCAGAGGCTATTTTGTATTCCTAATGATGCCGAGAAGAGATGGGTGTTTGAATCTTTATTATCGAAAAGATTAAGAGGCTTTAAGACCAACTTGACTAATGGATGGATCTACAAGAAGAAGAAGAAATCAAAGAAGAAGAAAGCTGTTCAGGATGACCTTCTCCTGTGGCAAAAATGGCCGACCGTGTCAAAAGAAGACTGGGAAGAGTTCGTTAGAATGAAGACTCAAAGGAAATCCATTGTAAGTTTGTGTAAATCTGATCTCAATTGAATAATAGCTTGACCCTTTTTGTAGTACTGATACTAACATTTGTTTTTATTTAGGAACTTCGAGAAAATAAAAAAAATGCGGAGATGAAGGAGTACGTCCATCGTATGGGGGCTAAGACATTTGCTGAAAAGGGACCTGAGTGGATCAAAAAGGGTTTATACTCTAGTAGCATTGAAGGAACCCTCTAGTTCCATGATCACTACTTTTGTGAGTCGTGCTGGTGATTTCTTTTGTTCTCTCCATGTGTTTGATAAGGAAACCGGAAAATGGATCATCAAGGGTCCGGAAACCAAAACAATGGCAGATAAACTTGTAAGTAACCTATGAACTGTTGAATTTTAAATCTCTTTTGCATCAAAATCACTATACAAACCATTAAGTGTATTACTGACAACCTTTTTACTTTTGCTACAGCTTGAGCACACTCAAGAACTGGTGGAGGGAAAATTGATCCCAAGTGTGGAGAAGACCCTTTCACCATGGATTTGGGAAGGCCATACCATCCAGGACGAGTAGTAGGTTTTGGAGAGTCATTGCTTGAATGGGAAAAGGTGATGGATCCAGAATACACGAAATTGGGTAGATCTTGAGCCAGTGTTAACTTACCGGGGGAGTTGGATGCCAAGGTGGCATCAATTAGGGAACAAGTACGCAGCAAGTTGGTAGGTGAATTCAATGCTTAGGCGAAGCAGATGAACTTTTCGACTTTGCTGTTCCTCGCAACTACACCAGTCGACTCATTTTCTCAACCAAAAGGACAAGGAGAAGGTGATAGACATGGAGGAGATGAGATACATGGAGAAGATGTGCCACCTGAGGTAATTTCAATTAGGTTATTAAAAGTTTCAAATTACTGAGTTAATTGATATTTGAAGTGGCATGATTGATGAACTGTTGCAGGTTCCTACTCCTACACAAGCGGACACGAGGGAGCTTGATAATCCAACACCGCATGAATATCAAAATTTACAGGTGATTTATAACCCTCTACCTTAATGAATTTTGTTATATTATCTATGGTGTTGTAAAAGACCTATTTAAATAACTTCTTTTTTTACTTGTTTAGGAAGACACCCGGTGTGCACTTCTAGCCCCGGGGCATGCAAATAGTATGCAATTGAGTTTTGTGGCATATGGTAGTGCACAAGCGACGACCGGTGCTATGGCGGGGCCACATCATTACTCGGTTGGGATCGCATCGGCGGTTTAGGGGTTCGAAGACATCCCAATACCCGTACCGATAGAGGAGGTTGAGAAAACAAAGCTTTGGCAAGCTAGCTATAGGTAGCTTCGTTGATTGGCCACGTGCATGGGTTAGGTTAATTAATCAGGTAATTTATTTATTTTCAATTTTTTTTAGAGTTAAATAACCAATAGACACTCTCTAATTACACCTCTGAAAATAAAACTGCCGAAATAGCACGACTCCCCGGCCCCCATCTTTCATGCCGAGGCAGCGGCGCCCTCGGCTGGTGCTCCATGCGCTACTCCAGCCTCTGGAGCGGCTGCCCGGACTACTCCGGCCTCGGTAGCCGCTGCCGGGGCTGCTCCGGCCTCGGAATCAGCAAGCTGCCTGGGCTGCTGCTGCCTCGGCAGGCGGCGCCTGCCTTCGCTATTCCGGCAGTGGGGGCGGTGGTCGCGAGTAAGAGTAGGTTGTTGGGACTACTAACCCTAACCAAATTAGAAATTTATAATACCTAAACTTACAATAAACTAGTTAGTGGCAAGTAAAAGGTCGAACCTAAAAGGACTAAGTGTATTAATTTGTGCTAACTAGACTAGTAGGAATGGTTGTGAGATATAGAGAGATTAAACCAAATACTACTAAGAGAAAATAACTAAAACTAGGGAAAGTGGAATCCAATTACATCAATGCATTCAACAACATCATACAATTTGATGAAAATGCCCTCGATTATGAACATCAACACATTTAACTCACTCTCGCACAATTAAGCATGTTAATTATCCTACTAAACTAATTCACTCTCGTGCAACTAGCCTAGCAAAGGTATGGAAGAATTTAGGGCTCTCAACCAACTCACTCTCGCACAATTGATTGAAAGCACAATTAAGAGCATAAAATCGATTAGCTAGAAAGATTCTAGTCCATACAAGCATCACCCATACACAATAATCAAGAAACAATTTCATACTAATCACAATCAATCATTCAATTCATTAACATACCTTCATCCAATTCCCTAGAACAAGAACTAAGCTAACATAATGAGAAAGACATGGGAAACAAGGTAAAATAATAATAAAAATAAGATTAAACAAACTAACTAATTAATCTACTCAAATAAATAAACAAAAAGCAAAAAACTAAGAATTAAGCAAAGAAATAAAGATGATAGAAAGTTAGAAAATGTTCATTGAGTAGATGAGAAGAAGTTTCACAAATTTTCTTCATCAACCTCTCAAAAACTCCATGGAAATCCAAGATTTCTCTTTCTACACTACTCCTAAACTAACCCTAAGAGAGAGAAAATAAAGGCTAAACTAATCTAATCTATCTAAAAAAAATGTTGATTGAAAGTTTTTGAGAAAATAACCCCAAAGGGGTATTTATAAATAAGTTAAATAAAAATAAAATAAAATATATAAGACTAATTAAAACTAAATACAAAAAAACAAAACTAAAGTAAAATAAAATAAAAAGGAAAAATAAACCCAAAAACCCCCAAAATTCCCACCAAACCCACGATTTCCACCAGACCACCTCTTCAATCCCCTTTTCTCCTCGTGGCTGTTATGAACATTCATCACACATTCACGCATCATCATCACCGTTCATACTCCATCATCAGCAGCAATTATCACTCAATCACCACCGTTCATCAACCACAATCATCTAGCATCACCAGTTTCTCGGCCTTTGGATTAATTGAAGAAATCGTGGCCGTCCAATTTTCATAAAAATCACGCGAAAAGCTGGTGATCGACCCACAATTGCGCGCCCGCACAGAAGTCGCGCATTTCTCGCGCATAACTTACTGCCTATATTCTGTTTTGGAGTCCAATTTGAGCGCTTTCTGACAGGGCTGCGCGACCGCGAATTGGCTTGGCTGTGAGTTTGGGTGTTGGGCGAATTGCGGCTGTAATAGGTGAGTAATTGGGTTGGAGATTGGTGGTCGATTGTGGGTGAAGGGCTGGTGGTTGTTACGGGGGGTGATTGGTGTAGGATAGTTAAGGGTGTAGTGAAGGTTTAGGTGGCAGCAACTATGATGGCTTGGAAGGTTTTGAATTGTGAAATTTGACACATGACTCAATCCCGAACACCAAACTTGATTTGAACATGAAAACAGAGCATCAACCTGAACACACCTACAACCAAAAACAATCACGAGGGTAGATTGATATATAAAATAGCATAAGATAAAAATAAAATTAAATAAAATAACTAATAAATAAAATCAAAAGAAATTAAATTAAATAAAATAAAGAAAACAAATATTAAAATAAAATAAAATAAGAAAATGAGAGAAACTAGGAATTATTAACTAAAAATACGAAAATAAACTAAAAACTATTAAAAACTACTAAAATACTCAAAATAAAGATAAAAAAAACGAGAATAAGCAAATAAAATAAATAAAGAACAAAATGGGCTAAATTATTGGAAAATAAGCTGGAAAGCGACTCAATAAAAACCCTAAAAGTGACATAAAAGTCACTTATCAAACTCCCCCATGATAACCTTTTGCTCGTCCTGGAGCAAATTAACATGAAAACACGGGAGAAGGAGAGTGATTTATTCAAGCGAATCTAAGACACTAAAGGAGACAAGAATGTACAGTAACTCACTTTCGTAGGAATCACGATCAATTTTAGCAACTAAAGACAAGCCCTTTAAACCCCTAGATCGCCCTAGAGGACGAGTGTGCTCTCGTGAGGGTATCCTAAGAGTTTAACCCACAACTCTAAACAAAAACCAAGGCGAAACAAAAAGAAAAAGAAAAGCAAACACAAAAAAAAAACACAACCATGACCAACATAACATAGAAAGGTTTAGGAAAACCAATCAAGCTCAAAGGCGGAAAATACTCCATTTGGACTAAAAAAGAAGAGACGTGCACCAAAGAATACTCACCTTTCTCAATACAATGAGGGAGAACACGTTCTAAGATGCTTATGGTTGAGAGAGACAAACCTAAGCTAAGCATAGAGAACTAAAGAATTCATTCTCCGCCCCTAGCCCCATCCAAGACGGTCCACGTTCTCTCCACTAGCTTCAAATCACCCCCTAGTTAGCTCCTCATGATTCCACGAATGAACCGAAAAAAGATTCAATTTGTGGAATTAGTGGGTCATCCCAACATCTCAACTATGCATACTCTCTCCATAGGGTTGAAATCTATCTCCCTCCATCGGAATTTGACCTCACCCCTCTAAAGTCTAAGGGTCTTAACTAGGGTTGTAACGTAAGGCAAAGGGTTAAGGCGGGGTAAAAATTTGAAAATTTTTGTGATATTTCCTAAGTGGAGCAAAAGGGTGATCAAACCTCAAAAACAAACTCAAGAAATCACCAAACATCAAACAAAAATACCAATAATGTCATCTCCCCCAAGCTTATCAACACCAACATTTCATGAAAATAAGAAAACGAAGTAACGTTCCCCCCCCCCCCAAGCTTGAACGAAGCATTGTCCTCAATGCTTAACTTATGGAAGAAAACGAAACCTACTATATATATATATATATATACATATATATATATATATATACATATATATATATACATATATATATATACATATATATGTATATATATATATACATATATATGTATATATATACATATATATGTATATATATATATATACTTGCCTTTTTTAACTAAGGACGGCTTTTTCGGGGATGCATTTGCTTTATTACACACAATATATACAATTTACTTTCTTGCTTGGTACAAAGAGCATAATACTTTCTCATTTTCATTACAACACAAAACAAACTCTCAAACTGAAATGCTTCACAAACTAAGGGTTAGGGAAACAAAAGGTCATAAGGCTTGCATTATGGCTCATAATCAAGAAAGGGAATAGGATCAAAGGGTTGGCAAGAGGAGCAAATGCAAAATAAAAACAAAATATGTAACAAAACAAAAAGAAGATAAAGAAAAATAAGAAAAGGGTGCTATTTTCCTCCCCTAGAGTGGCTTAGTCACGATCTTGGGAGCTAGAGGTCAACACAAGGATTAAGACATGCATAGTCAAGGATCCTAAATAGCTGCTCAACAAGGTGATGAAGGCTAGAACAAATGAAGCTCACAAGGGATTATAACCAAACAAATACCAACCAAGGGTTTCAAATCCACTATAGAGAGAAACTCCATCTTACCACATTCCCGTGAACTAAAGCTTCATGGACCCTTAAAATTTCTTAACCCGAGTACCTTAGCATATAGTATCCTAGAGTCAACGAATGACACTCTCAAACCGTGCATACATTTAACACTTAGGAAGAAAAGCATTCGAGGATTCAAGTCCCAAAACAAAATGTCCAAAATAAGAACAAACAAAACACATTTTTCCAAAATTACCTTGAAAGTAAACAAAAATCTTTTTGGATTTTTCAAAATAAAAGAAAAGACATGGAAATGCATATACTCAAGTGCATGGCATAAATGAATCAACATCCCACCAAACATTATAGAATACCCTCCCCCCAAGCTTGAGAACTAGAACTCCTTGAGGTCTCACATCACCACAAGGAAAAGGAGGGAATGAATCAAGAGCCAATGGTGGCTCATCTTTTCTCTTTCCCTTCTTCTTGTTGATTCTTCTTCTTTTTTCACTCTTCTTTCTTTTCCTTCTAAAAGGGGATCGAGCTTGGAATCCTCAATATTAGGAAGGGAAACCTCACCTTCCTCAAGAGAGCCTTCAAACCAAGCGGGAACTTCAAGGAAGTCATCATACCTCATTGTCACCTTATCATCACGTGGAGGTAAGCTCTCATTAGCCATCACATAATCGACCACATCTACTCTACATATGCTCACCGCCATAGGGCTCTTCAAAACGAAATTCTCAACTACCCTACAAGGAAAGGGAACCGGGCCTTCAAACTTGTTTGGTTCACTAAAATCAAATGGCTCCTCATTTTGTTCTTGAACCTTCTTCTCAAACACATCATCTACAACCTTGTTCTCCTTGCAAGTTTCGGTTTGATAAGTATGTGAAGGGTTAGTAGATGATTGTAAGGGGAGTTTTGTGGTTAAATGGAGAGAAGAAGTTTTGGCTAGTCGGGAATCAACAACTTCATTGTAAGATTTGATTTCTTGGAATTGTGGAGTGATAGTTTGACGTTGTTGAAGAATTAGGGTTTGTGTGTGGTCGGGTGGGGATTTTTCTTCATACGCATGAAGACATAGGTCAAGATTTTGATCTTGAGAGTTCTCTACTTGGTTAGAAAGGTAGGAAAAGTTTTGTGTTGGTGGATTTAAGAGAGGTCCATCTTGGGGGTAGGAGTTTTCTTGCCTTGGAGGTTGTTGAAATTGTTGGGATTTATCTTGGGTTACAAACTCTTTTTCCCTCAAAGTCAAAACTTCACCATGCTTGAGATTGAACTCTCTGCAATAGGATGCATCATGATCCATCCCACCACAACGAGCACATGAGAAATCAATGATTTGTGAAGGTTTTGAACACAAACCAACACTTGAGTTTAACTTGGAAAGACCTTCATTCAAGAGCTCAACTATGTGCTTAAGTTGGCCGACTTTCTCCAACTCATAAAGATCCCTTTGCTTCCCTTGGGACCTTCTTTTGCCTCCCCAAGAATAGCTAGTAGCCACTTCTTCAATTGTAGCTTCAACTTGGCTTTGAGGGATCTTAATCAATTGGCCACCGGCACCCGCGTCTAGATTGGTCCTTCACATTGGCTCCAAGCCATCATAGAAGAATCTCATGATCAAATTACGGTTGAATTCATGATGAGGACATGCTCTAATCAAATCCTTAAACCTTTCCCATGCTTCCCCAAGAGTTTCATCCGGTTCTTGCTCAAAGGAAGCTATCTTCCTCCTCATTTTTGCGGTTTTCTCATCGGAAATGAACTTCTTGAGAAAGGACCTTGCAACTTCCTTCCATGTGGTGAGAGAGTTGGGCTTCAAAAGCTTGAGCCATTTATTTTCTCTTCCGGTGAGAGATTACCAAAAGGGATGCATACGAATGTAATCTTGGCTCACTTCATTTGTTTGCATCATTGCACACAACTCAAGGAATCGGTCCAAATGCTCAATGGGGTCTTCACTTACGCCTCCGGAAAATTTCTCAATTTGCACCATCCTAGCATATTGTGGATGGATTGTGAAATTAGTCTCGGTGGTCGGGAGAAGTATACCACTCGTGAGCTCATAGATTTCCGGGTTTCCAAACTCCCTAAAAAGAAGGTCATCCTCTTGTCTTGCCATATCTCTCTTTGAATACAACAAATCTAAGCACACGATTAGCAATGACAAGTAGGATTAAGCAAGCAAAATGAAAGAAAGGAAAGCAAATAAAATGACTCTAACAATAGCAAAAATAAATGTTAAACAAGCCGCTTCCCCGGCAACGGCGCCAAAATTTGGTCGCGGGTAAGAGTAGGTCGTTGGGACTACTAACCCTAACCAAATTAGAAATTTATAATACCTAAGTTTACACTAAACTAGTTAGTGGCAAGTAAAGAGTCGAACCCAAAAGGACTAAGTGTATTAATTTGTGCTGACTAGACTAGTAGGAAAGGTTGTGAGTTATAGAGAGATTAAATCAAATACTACTAAGAGCAAATAACTAAAACAAGGGAAATTGGAATCCAATTACATCAATGCATTCAACAACATCATACAATTAGATGAAAATGCCCTCGATTAGGAACATCAACACATTTAACTCACTCTCGCACAATTAAGCATGTTAATTATCCTACTAAACTAATTCACTCTCGTGCAACTAGCCTAGCAAAGGTATGGAAGAATTTAGGGCTCTCAACCAACTCACTCTTGCACAACTGATTAAAAGCACAATTAAGAGCATAGAATCGATTATCTAAAAAGATTCTAGTCCATAAAAGCATCACCCATACACAATAATCAAGAAACAATTTCATACTAATCAAAATCAATCATTCAATTCATTAATATAACATTCATCAAATTCCCTAGAACAAGACTTAAGCTAAGATAATGAAGAAAGACATGGGAAACAAGGTAATATAAGAATAAAAATAATATTAAACAAACAAACTAATTAATCTACTCAAATCAACAAACAAAAAGCAAAAAACTAAGAATTAAGAAAAGAAATAAAGATGAGAGAAAGTTAGAAAATGCTCATTGAATAGATGAGAAGAAGTTTCACAAAGTTGCTTCTTCAACCTCTCAAAAACTCCATGGAAATCCAAGCTTTCTCTCTCTACACTACTCCTAAACTACCCCTAAGAGAGAGAAAATAAAGGCTAAACTAATCTAATCTATCTAAAATAAAAAGTTGATTGATAGTTTTTGAGAAAATAACCCCAAAGGGGTATTTATAATACAAGTTAAATAAAAACAAAATACAATAAATAAGTCTAATTAAAACTAAATACAAAAAAACAAAACTAAAGTAAAATAAAATAAAATAAAATTAAAAGGAAAATAAACCCAAAACCCCCCAAATTCCCACCAAACCCACGATTTTCACCAGACCACCTCTTCAATCTCCTTTTCTCTTCGTGGCTGCTCTGAAATTTCATCACCCATTCACGCATCATCATCACCGTTCATACTCCATCATCATCAGCAATTATCACTCAATCACCACCGTTCATCAACCACAATCATCTAGCATCACCAGATTCTCGGCCTTTGGATTAATTGAAGAAATCGTGACCGTCCAATTTTTAAAAAAAATCATGCGAAAAGCTCGTGATCGACCCACAATTGCGCGCCCGCACTGAAGTCGCGCATTGGTCACGCATAACTTACTGCCTACAATCTGTTTTGGAGTCCAATTTGCGCGCTTTCTGACAGGGCTGCGCGGCCGCGAATTGGCTTGGCTGTGAGTTTAGGTGTTGGGGAATTGTGGTTGTAATCGGTGAGTAATTGGGTTGGAGATTGGTGGTCGATTGTGGGTGAAGGGCTGGTGGTTGTTACGGGGGGTGATTGGTGTAGGATAGTTAAGGGTGTGGTGAAGGTTTAGGTGGCAGCAACTATGATGGCTTGGAAGGTTTTGAATTGTTAAATTTGACACATGACTCAATCCCGAACACCAAACTTGATTTGAACATGAAAACGGAGCATCAACCTGAACACACCTACAACCAAAAACAATCACGAGGGTAGATTGACATATAAAATAGAATAAGATAAAGATAAAATAAAATAAAATAACTAAAAAATAAAATCAAAAGAAATTAAATAAAATATAATAAAGAAAACGAATATGAAAATAAAATAAAATAAGAAAATGAGAGAAACTAGGAATTATTAACTAAAAATACGAAAATAAACTAAAAACTATTAAAAACTACAAAAATACTTAAAATAAAGATAAAAGACGAGAATAAGCAAATAAAATAAATAAAGAACAAAATGGGCTAAATTATTGGAAAATAAGCCGGAAAGCGACTCAATAAACACCCTAAAAGTGACATAAAAGTCACGTACCAGGCGGCTCCCTCGGCTGTTCCCGCCTTGGTGGAAGGTGCAATTTTTTTTTTTTTTTTGAAATATTTTGAGCCATAATTTTCTTTTCTTAACTCACTCGGCGGAATGGCTTATCACATGCCTATTTTCCTCATTTCTCAATTTATGAACTTATTCTTTCTCAAACCTTATCATAATTACATATTTATAAGTGAATGTGACTCTAAATGACTTAAAAGAAGCTAATTACTAAGTTTTTTGCTCCATTACATCAAAATAAAGCCATTTTGAGGCAAAATGGCTCCTCACTTGCCTATTTTCTTCAATTCTCAATTTATAAACTTTTTCTTTCTCAAACCATCTTAAAATTACATATTTATAAGTGATTGTGACTTAAAATGACATAAAAGAAGCTAAATTCTAAGTTTTTGGGTCCATTTCATCAAAATAAACCCATTTAGAGCCGAAATGGCTTCTCACATGCCTATATACTTCATTTCTCAACTTATGCACTTATTATTTCTCAAACATCTCATATATACATATTTATAAGTTAATGTGAGTTGAAATGATGTAAAAGAAGCTAATTTCTATGTTTTAGGCTCCATTTCATCAAACTAAAGCCATATTGGGCAAAATGGCTTCTCTTGCCTATTTTCATCATTTCTCAACTTATAAACTTATTCTTTCTCAAAACATCTCATAATTACATATTTATAAGTTATTGTGACTTGAAATGACATTAATGAAGCTAAGTTCTAAGTTTTTGGGTCCATTTCATCAAAATAAAGCCATTTTGAGCCGAAATGGCTTCTCACCAGCCTATTTTCTTCATTTCTCAACTTATAAACTTATTCTTTCTCAAAATAACTCATAATTACATATTTATAAGTTATTGTGAGTTGAAATTACATAAAAAAAAGCTAATTTCTAAGTTTTTGGGTCCATTTCATCAAAATAAAGCCATTTTTAGCCAAATTGGCTTCTACATGCCACTTTTCTTCATTTCTCAACTTATAAACTTATTATTTCTAAAACCATCTCATAATTACATATTTATAAGTGATTATGACTTGTAATGACATAAAAGAAGCTAAGTTCTATGTTTTTGGGTCCATTTCATCAAAATAAAGCCATTTAAAGCCGAAATGGCTTCTCACATGCCAATTTTCTTTATTTCTCAACTTATGAGCTTATTATTTGTCAAACTATCTCATAATTAAATATTTATAAGTTAATGTGAGTTGAAATGACATAAAAGAAACTAATTTCTATGTTTTTGGCTCCATGTCATCAAAATAAAGCCATATTGGGCAAAATGGCTTCTCACTTACCTATTTTCTTCACTTTTCAACTTATAAACTTATTCTTTCTCAAAAAATCTCATAATTACATATTTATAAGTGATTGTGACTTGAAATGTCATTAAAGAAGCTAAGTTCTAAATTTATGGGTCCATTTTATCAAAATAAAACTATTTTAAGCCGAAATAACTTAAAATGCCTATTTTCTTCATTTCTCAACTTATAAACTAATTCTTTCTCAAACTATATCAGATTTCGCATGGAACAAAAACTTCAAATACAAAAAGGGTGGAGAAGCCTAAAAGCATTGATCAACCTAACAAGAAGCTAAGTGAACAACGGTCAAAGAGTGAACAAGCGTCGAAGTTGCACTCTTCGAAAGGTTCACCCATGCAACCTATTGCACTTGCTGAAAACATTGTTCTTCAATCGCTCTCTACTGACATGACCTTTCTTCACAACCGTTCTTGTCATTTGGTCGATCCCACGGAAGTTGCACTTCCTAAGGCAATGTTCCACTATGATGAGGATGCAGTTGCATGGATCAGCAAAGAAGATGCGAAGGAATTTCTACGTGGTGCAAAGCTTAACATTTTCCTCATTCAAACTTTCATGAGGTACTTCAATGACCACATAATCTACACTTTTTTCAAGTTATTTTAACTTATGGTGATTATCCTACATGTGATTAATTATTCAATGTTCATGCACGCAGAGCACTACAGGAGCAATTAACTGAAACTGATTCTCCTTTTAAAGTTGGGTGGTTATGCCCCGAGCAGTTATCCACTACTAGAATCATAGGCAACCCCCGTGACGTGTTGTAATATGTTGAACAGAGTATTAGGGAATCAGCGCGGGTAAGAGAAAAGTTCATATTCGCCCCATCTTATAAAGAGTAAGTCTAACCATGTGAAATTCAATCGATTTGGCCTCATTATACGTTGACTCCTAAATATTAATTTTCTTGTCTATTGTGATTTTATGTAGGGAGCATTGAAGCCTAATGGTGATTTGTAATTCCAATAACACAATTTATCACCTTGATTCAGCTCGATCATCAGAGAAGTGGCTAGTGAAGTTTATATTGCAAAAGTAAATATATATAGCTATATAGTGATGGTTATTGCTAATAATAACTAATTTAGTAGTCAAACAACTAATCAAATTTTAATGTACTTTATTTACTACAGTGTTATGAAAAATCTACATAGTCGTGCTCCTCAGGGTCCAACATGGAAGTCATCGTTGGTAATTTACATGATATTGTGATTATCTTCAAAATCTGTATTAGTAAATATTTGCTAATTTCCTTTGCATGTTTCACTGATGAGATTTTTTCGTCATATGCTAGTGTGCACAACAAGAAAATGGACTTGATTGTGCTTTGTATGTTATGAGATTCATGCTTGACATAGTGACTCATTGTACGGACAGTCAACAGCTTTATGAGGTAAGTCCTAAAACTTAATGAAATGCTATTTTGATGTGATTTATAGCCTTAGACACCTAATGTTACCCAACATTGACATGTTAGGAGAAATAAATAGGTCATTTGACAAGAAAGGTAGAAAATGGGCTGAATATAAGTCATATGGGCCACATTTGGGCCATTTTGTGTTAGTTTGCTCTTTTGATGTGATTTCTTTCCTTATACACCTATAACCAGATAATATTGACATGTTATGAGATAAATAAAGTTCATTTGATAAGAAATGTAGGAAATGAGCAAAAGAAAGTCATATATGCCATATTCGGGCCATTTTGAGTAAAAAGCGTCTTAAACCTTAATAAAATGCTCTTTTGATTAAATTTTAGGGCTTAGACACATAAAACTAGGTGACATTGACATGTTATGAGAAAGAAATAGTTCATTTGATAAAAAAAAGTAGGAAATGGGCTAAATAGAAGTTAAATAGGCCATATTTGGGCCATTTTGAGTAAAATGCGTCCTAAAACTTAATGAAAAGATATTTTGATGTGAGTTCTAGCCTTAGAAACGTAATATTACCCAACATTGACATGTTGTGAGAAATAAATAGGTGATTTGATATGAAAGGTAGAAAATGGGCTTAATACAAGTAATATTGGCTATATTTGGGCCATTTCGTATTAATATGCTCTTTTGATGTGATTTCTTTCCTTATACACCTATAACTAGATAATATTGACATTTTATGAGATAAATAAAGTTCATTTGATAAGAAATGTAGGAAATGGTCAAAGTAAAGTCATAAAGGCCATATTCAAAACATTTTTAGTAAAAAGCGTCTTAAACCTTAATAAAATGCTCCTTTGATTCAATTTTAGGGTTTAGACACATAAAACTAGGTTAAATTGAAATTTTATAAGAAAGAAATAGTTCATTTTATAAGAAATGTAGGAAATGGTCTAAATAGAAGTCAAATAGGCCATATTAAGGCCATTTTTAGTAAAATGCGTCCTAAAACTTACTGAAATGCTATTTTGATGTGATTTCTAGCCTTAGTCACGTAATATTACCCAACATTGACATGTTATGAGAAATAAATAGGTGATTTGATATGAAAGGTAGAAAATGGGCTTAATAGAAGTCATATGGGCCATATTTGGGCCATTTCGTATTAATATGCTCTTTTGATGTGATTTCTTTCCTTATACACCTATAAATAGATAATATTGACATTTTATGAGATAAATAAAGTTCATTTGATAAGAAATGCAGGAAATGGGCAAAATGAAGTCATATAGGCCATATTCGGGCCATTTTGAGTAAAAAGTGTCTTAAACATTAATAAAATGCTCTTTTGATTCAATTTTAGGGCTTAGACACATAAAACTAGGTAACATTGACATGTTATGATAAAGATATAGTTCATTTGATAAGAAATTAGGAAATGGGCTAAATAGAAGTCAAATAAGCCATATTTGGGCCATTTTGAGTAAAATACGTCCTAAAACTTAATGAAATGCTATGTTGATGTGAGTTCTAGCCTTAGACACCTAATATTACCCAACATTGACATGTTACGAGAAATAAATAGGTCATTTGACAAGAAAGGTAGAAAATGGGCTGAATAGAAGTCATATGGGTCATATATGGGCCATTTTGTGTTACTATGCACTTTTGATGTGATATATTTCCTTATACACCCATAACTAGATAATATTGACATGTTATGAGATCAATAAAGTTCATTTGATAAGAAATGTAGGAAATGGGCAAAGTAAAGTCATATAGGCCATATTCGGGCCATTTTGAGTAAAAAGCGTCTTAAACCTTAATAAAATGCTCTTTTGATTCAATTTTAGGGCCTAGACACATAAAACTAGGTGACATTGACATGTTATGAAAAAAAAAATAGTTTATTTGATAAGAAATGTAGGAAATGGGCTAAATAAAAGTCATATAAGTCATGTTTGATAAAATACATATTGTTTTGCCTAATTAATTCATTCTAACATATATTTTTTTTGTATTTCAAGTTTTTCAAGGTACAAAAGGATGGTCCGTTGACAATCATGGAATTTAATGAAGTTCGTGACATGTTGGCGTCTTTTATCACCTTCAACATGTAAATGTCATTTTAATTGTAAATTTATGTTAACTTTTTAACTATATTATTATTTACTTACTATCTATCTATCTATCTATCTATCTATATATATATATATATATATATATATATATATATATATACATATATATATATACATATATATATGTACATATATATATATATATACATATATATATGTACATATATATATATGTACATATATATATATATATGTACATATATATATATATGTATATATATATAACACTTTTTTTTAATTGTACTGCGTTTGGGAATATTTATATCTATAAATATATGAATTCTTGTTTTTAATATAATTTGTATCTTATTATTATATTTAATAATAATATCATTATTAGTAAATATAATAATAATAATAATAATATTATTAATTATTTTATTTAATATTATTGCTGGAATTACAAGTTATTATTGCTGGAATAACAGAGTGTTTTTTTTAATATTATTGCAAGAAAATAGGAAATACATATATATATATATATATATATATATATATATATATATATATATATATATATATATATATATATATATATATATATATATATATATAACCGAAAAGGCACCGTTTAACCGGTGCTAAAAAGTGCTGCCACCAAAAAAATGCACGGGAGTATTAAAGGCACCAGTTAACCGGTGGCCAAAATAGTTTTTGGCACCGGTTAACCGGTGCCAAAAATGGTTTATGGCACCGATTTTGAACCGGTGGCAAAAAGGGGGATAATTGGCACCCCCCACATTGTAACCGGTTCAAATCGGTGCCTAAGGCCGGGTTTGAACCGGCGCCCTTTGCTATTTTTCTATTAGTGCTAGTTTCTAAGAGAAAACCAAGAACTGTTTGTCTGATTTAAGGTGCATTATGTCATATTTGAAAATATTTTACATCAATTCCATAACCCTTAATCTTGTTTTGAAAAGGCAACCTTTGGAACATTTGCAAATCATAAATTTTATGACGTTTCTTCAATTGCTTTGGTTGAGTTTCAGTTTAGTGTATTCGCAATTGTTGTTCTAATATATGTCCTTAAAACGATATTTGTAAATCATTAAAGGTACTAGGATCGAACCATGGCAAGCAAGTTTGATTCCTTCCTTTAACATACATTTTAATTGTAATGTTCCTGGATTGTGAACTAATTCAACAATTCACTTTAGATGATCATTTACTTTTTGAGTTAAATATTTATCACAACAATCATATTGTGGTGTTAGATTGTTTATCTCAAATAGATTTCATATTTCATTTTGAAATTCTTGAACTTTTCAATGATTTCAAGCAATACTTCATTAAGTAATTATCGATATAGTTACGTAAATCGTTAGTAAAAGAAATGAAATAGTTAAATCTCTTGCTAATCCTTGAACTTATGGTCCACACACATCATATGTATGAGTTCCAAAAGGTCATTAGATCATGTACCATTGCATTGGTCATTCTACCTTATCAAGCATGACTTTTAATTCTCAAGTGATTCATAATCAAATAAAAATAAAAGTCTATCCAATGTAACTTTTGATGTGCAAATGGTTTATTTATTTACATTTATCTTAGAAATATTTTTTTTTTAAAAGTTACCTATTCCTCCACTTCTCCCCCCTACCCCCACCCACGCTGGTGCACCGGCCGCCCAACCCTCCTTCATCAGTGCGCCGTCTTCCCCCACCCTTGAGAATGCTGACCTTCCCCAATGCCAGCTGGCAACAGCCTCCCCCGCCCCACCTTCTCTCTTTTCCTATCTTGAAACCTCCCATTTCCTAACCTAACAACCCACCGCTAACCGCACTAACCACCCCGAAAACCGGCCCCCTTCCCCGACGACCCCCATCCTCTGTTCACCGTCCCAGAAACCCTAAACCCAACCCAAAAACACCAAAAAAACTCAAACCCATTTAGGGTTTCTAGGTTTGGGGGTTAAGGTGGTATAGGTGGTGTTTAAGGTTTCCGTACTACGCAAAAAGGGAAGGGGACTCGTCGAGGAAGGGGGTCAGTTTTTGGGGAGGAAAAGGAAATAGGGGTCGAATCGATGGGAGAGGGGGCCGATTCCGATAGAGAGAGGGTTGTGTTTAGGAAACAAGTTTAGGTTTTGCGGTGGTGGGAGGTTATTTTTGAGGGAGAGTGGGTGGTTTTTGAGGTTAGATTGGCCAGTTAAGGGTGGTTTTTGGGGTTAGGAGTGGCTAACCGGCCATTTTCAGGGGATAGGGTAGACGGTCGACCATTTACCGACGAGATGGGGGTTGGTCATGGGGTTTTGCGGTGGCGGGATGGGAGGGGGGCAAATTCCGACAAGGAGGGTAGAGGGGGCTGGGTTGGGGAGGGGGTTAGGCAGTGGGTTGGGGGAGGGGTTGGCTTTTTAAAAAAATTATATAATTAAAAAAAAAAAAAAAAAAAAAACAAACTATAGTTAAGGAAATAACAATTATTAATGATAATCAATAATTTAGGTTTACCATTGATAATAAAATTTAAAAATGTTTACCACTTAGAAAATCAAAAGTTGAAGTTCAGCAAAGAGAATTTCCCTAAATAAAATCTAACATACATAATCTGTTAATGCATATGAAACTTGACATAGAATGGCCCCATAGTCCTAAGAAAACTACAAATTAAAAGCTCCTACTTGAATAATCATGGATCTCCGTACACCGTGCTTCTTTTGGGCCTTTACTTCATGGGATCCTATGGGCTAATACTATTTAAATGACTAATCTATTTACTTTAAATAAGAGTTACAAAAATCTTAACAGTACGCAGGTCGTATTTAGATTACATAAATACATCACGATGCGCGGATATATTTAGAATCTATGGGCCATACTAGTCTATATATACCGCAACATAATATCATATATTATAAAAGTGCCATATAATAAATCAATCAACATGCTTGTCTAAATAAAACATCGAATGTTCATAATTAAGGCAACACATTTCCTAAAATATCTTATATTTTAAATCAAATTTAGATAATATCATTGTAGACACCCAAATATGTCTCCTCAAAACCAAACCCAGTGATGAATACCTTTCATATCAATTGATTATCGAACAAAGCGAAAGTGTGAAAATTCTAGTGATGAGGATGTTTTTATTAAAATATCTCTTCTTTCTGTTTTTGAAAATATTTCTTTTCTTACCCTATTTATGAAAAACGTGCATTCCAATTTAGTTTGGTCCATGATATGGGTCCAATAATAGTGTATTTGGATGAGGGTCGAAAAGAAATTTCCAACGATATATTATAATCCCAATTCCGATGAATAATGAGGAAGTTATGGCCAAAATACTAAACTGAGCTCAAACCGGATCTTACCAACGGCCCAATGATCATGTGGAGGGTCTAAAGGTTTAATCTTATTCCTAAACTAATTAGGATTAATTATAAGCTTCTATAAGTTTCTAAAAGATCTTAATTATCCTTTTTGAAAAGATAAAATCAAAGAGTTTGAAATTGAATAAAACTTTTCTTTTTTTAAATCCTAATTCTACTCGAATTTAAAGATGATCAAAGATAGTCAAATATTATTTTTTTTCCTCATAAGCATTATCCAAATCTTAAATGGTTGGATAGATATTGAAATTATCTTTCTAATGATATATTATAATATCAATTCTGAGCTATAACGAAAAAAATTTGAATGGAATACGAAACTCTATCCTAAACTGACACCCTTCCACTATTTCGGCCATATCTTTTTATGTACAAAAGATTTTAATCAGATTCTAATTGAGTTGGAAATTAGACTTCAAGATATTTATAACGACTTATTATATGTCTTATTTGAACTTCTAGATCAAAAGATATGATAAAAACAAAATTTGCTAAAATGATGTCCCAGTGCCAAATGACAGGTATGTCGCCTGGCGATGAGCGTATCGCCTGCTCCTCTCGTTGGAGAAAGGATTTATTTTATTCTGAATAGGAATTGAACTCTTTTCTTTTGATTTCCATGCTATATTTCTTATAAATAGGGGTTGTTTCTCCCTGTTTTAAAATCATCTACAATCATCAGCACCTAGAATTCTCTAATTCTCTATCTCTAAAAGCTAGAAGCTTTCTCTCTCTCTTTTCTTTTTCTAAACCTTCCCTTTCTCAAAATTCCTCATACATTAGCTTTAGAAACACCTAGCCAAGTTTGAAGTTGCTTTTGCCCTAGACGTGAAAGGTTTGATATTTCTAAGGGTTTGGTCCCTAATCTCTATTTTAATTATTTAATTTAATTGTTTGATTTATTATTTTTCTTGAATTTACTAACGCTTGTATTTTGTTATTAGAAAGAGGTACGAGGCATCGAAGTAAGTACTTTAATTGTTTTATTGATTTTTTTATATAGAAATCATGCTTAGATTGTTTTATTGAATCCTAGAATCATGCTTAGGATGTTTTATTGCTTCCTAGTATCATGTTTAGGGTTCATTAATTTTCTAATATCAAGTATGATTAAAAGAATGCTTCCTATTTTCTTTCCTAATATCATGTTAATATCATGTTAGGACTAAAGATTTGATCATTTATGTTTAGTGACATGGTAGGGTTTGTTATTAATCTTGTTAGTATCATGCCTAGGATCTTGCTATTGTTATTATGATTTATCATGATTATGATTGTTATTATTATTATGATGATTTTTATTATGTTCATTCATGTTTATTATTGTTATTGTTTGATCACACCTTTTATGCATGTTTAAAGGAAATTTGTACTTGTAATCACGCTTAATAAGATGATTAATAACCTTGTTTAGGGTTAATATAATTATAGTTCAAGTGATCGCCAATAATAGATTTATTTGTGCATTAAAATTTAATTAACATAGATTGAACAGGTTTAGGGTAAATCTATTGATTACATGTTAGTCAGAAAGCGTGCATGAATGCGAAAAGAATAAAGTAGAGGCCTATTATTAGGGAAAATTCAGTCATTTTAGGTTGGATTTGTACCTTCATCCCCGTACTTACAGTCTTGATTCTAGACCTATTGGAGTTAACGCTCTTCTAGATCTTTAAGTGGTGTAACCTTCACCCTGTGAACGGTTTACAAGTTCCTAAAATTGTTGGCGACTCTTTTACTCTACCTTCCTTCCATTTGGACGTCATCATGCTTAAGTGTATGATCATAGTGGGGCTCAAGTGTGGGATGGCTTGAAATATTCCCAACAATATTATATTATTCATGACACTCTATAAAATATCATATATTTTAATTTAGGCATGAGGTAAAATAAAATCT
Source organism: Chenopodium quinoa (assembly GCF_001683475.1). Classification (NCBI taxonomy): domain Eukaryota; kingdom Viridiplantae; phylum Streptophyta; class Magnoliopsida; order Caryophyllales; family Amaranthaceae; genus Chenopodium; species Chenopodium quinoa. Next base: position 6,482,300 of record NW_018742263.1, on the reverse strand, counting down.
TATTTTAATCTAGAAAGATAAATCATATTTAATCTTTTATGATTATCCTAACAAACATAGGAGATTCTATCCTAATTATTAGCCAATCAAATAAATTTAAAATCAATTATATCCTAATCTAATTATGGGATAATCACGTTATTTAAATGAAGTATTATCCTTTTGGAATATGCTTAGAATATCCTAATCATCGTATCTAAATTAACAATCTAATTATAGATGATTACCAATTTAACTACTTTAAATATGGATAATATCAAATATAACAACTTTTGAAAGATTTGATTTCATCTCAAACAAAAGATTTTTATCCAAAATAAAATATCATATTTTCAAAATATATTATTTTGTCCAAAAATAAATCATATTTATCTTGAAATATTTTTAAAATAAAATAATTAATTTTTTTCTTTGGTTTTTAAACTAATTAAAATAACTTTTATTAAAATTAAATTAAATCGGTCCAAATTTTAAAATTTAATCATCATTCAATATTAATATTAGGGTTCATCATAAAATTAATCCCAATTTAATTCTAACTCTTAAAATTAAATCGATGATCATATATAAAACATTTTTACGCATATATCAATCCGATTAAATTATGGATCATTAAACAAATCGAATAAAATCAAAATTAAGCACAAAATCATATTTTAGGGCTATTAATTTCGAAAATTTGAAAATTAGGGGTAGGGTTTTTCTAAAATTTGAAACTAGGGTTCTAGGGTTCAAAATTTGCGAATGCTCAGGGGCTAAATTCGGTTCTCTTGATGGCTATTTGATCATAATTAAATCACATTTAATCGATTCTAAAAGTTTAATCACATTAAATATAACAATTGAACAATAATTATATTAATTCCTCCCTCTTAATTGATTATAAAATTAACTTGGATCAAATAATCGCATTATTATGATCAACTGTGTCCATGCAAGAGGCTAACTGATACCACTATAGGAGTTTCTAGGTACTATAAAGAGGAAAATCATGAATCATACTCAATCAAGCACCTAATCCCTAGATCGCATGCATAACACACAAGACACATAATCATACCTTTGAAGTGTGAATTCCACATAACAATTTGATAGGCAAATTAAGTTGAGAATAGAGCGCCAAGCGTTTCTCCTCTACTTACTCCACGAGATTTGAATGAGTTGTCCACCAATACTAGATTGGTCGAGTGATTGAGGAAAACCGCGATCACCACCTTTATAGACAACCAAACACCGCATGAACCACCACCACCACAAACAACCACCGGCGCCGAGGAGGAGGAGAAAGCCGTGAGAAAGAGAGGAGTTTGAGAGGGCTTTGGTCTCGTGTTTGCTAATTAGGGTTTGATCAAACTGATCACTAAATTGCAATACTAATTACTTCAAACCCTAGGCACCTAGTCTATTTATAATCCTTTTATAATTAGACTTGGGAACGAAGCCTAAGAAACCCTCCGTATTCCTCCCATGGCCAGCCACCTAGAGTGATAAGGGTCATGATGGGCCTCATCCTCTAAAGCTCGATCTAATCCTTTTGTCTAACCCTATAGGATCCGTTCAATTGGGCTTTGGCCTATTTTACTAGCCCAAAGATCATTAGTCTCTCTAGATATGATAAAACGACGACCCAAATGTACGAACTTTATTATCTCCATAATTTGATCCATTTATATATCTAGTAATTACACAAGACAAAGACAAAAATCCTTAAGGGATACCCACGGATATCATTTTGGGTCAAGATTTTTGTCTAGCTTTTGGAAACGTTTACAAAAGGTCAAACGGAAAGAAAGATTTAGACATTGGAGGACATGTTGAGAGCTTGTGTGATGGAGTATCAAGGGTCCTGGGAAGACCACTTCGATTTGATAGAGCTCTCTTACAATAATAGTTACCATGCGAGCATTGGAATGGAAACGTTTGAAGCATTGTGTGGTCGGAAGTATAGAAGCCCAGTGTGTTGGAATGATATAAGTGAGACTATGATTCTTGGGCCAAAAATGATTGAAGATATGGTGAAACAGGTCAAGTTGATCCAAGAAACGATTAAAGCAGCCCATGATCGACAGAAAAGTTATGCTGATTTGAAAAGGAGGGAAGAGGAATATGAAGAAGGAGAGAAGATTTTTTTTGAAGATTTCACCCATGAAAGGTGTGATGAGTTTCGAAAATAAGGGGAAACTCGGCACAAAGTACATAGGACCAAATATTGTAAAAGTGTTGTGGTCAAATCAGAAATCTAAGGAGGCTACATGGGAAGCTGAGGCTGACGTAAGGAAACGTTACCCAAAGCTGCTTGCGTAAGGTTAGTGGTCGAGTTACGGGGGCGTAACTCCTTTTAGGGGGTAGAGGGTGATAGAGCTTCGCGCGTCTACTTTTCGTGTCATTTTTGAGTGATTTTGAGTCTTGCTTGAGTTTGGTTGGAGTCTTGAGTCAAGTTAGGATGTGCATGAACCAATAATTTCAAAATGGTTTTCGTTTCTTTTGGCTAAGTTTCAGGTCGAAACTTATTTTAAGGGGGGTAGACTGTAATACCACGTATTTTCATAAGTATTTTCTAATAAATTAATGGAAAAATTGCGGAAAATAATACAACCTTTATGCGGTTCTTTTTTAATAATACAACCTTTCGATTTAGTCTTAATAATATAACCTTTGGGGGTGTTGATTTTAAACAAGACAAAAAACTTGTAACCTGGTAAACAAGTCACCTTTAACACATGTCGTTATGTAATTTGTCTAAACATTAAAATTTGATTTTTTTAAAAAAAATTGATTTACAAAAAATTATAATAAAACCCCCCTGCCTGTCCAGCCCCCTTCCCCGCTAGTCGCCGGTGACAAGCCCACCTCCCCCACCCCGAGCCTAGCTACCTGCTCTCCCATCCTTAATCTCCGACCACCTGCACCATCCTCGAACCTACTCTCTTCTTCACACATCATGCTCGCGCCCCGAAATCACCATCAATCACAAATCTCAACAAATCAATGGCGGAGGGTGAAAATGTTTAAAATTGGTGGCAAATTGCTGAATGGGGATGGCTAATTGGAAATAATTGGGGGTAATTGGTGGAGTTGGTTGTAATTTAGTGTGTAATTGGGGACTTGGTGATGCGGGTGCCACAAGAGGGGTGGAGTAGCAATGATTGCTGGGTTCGTGAGGTCGGTGTACTGTGTGGGAGTTTTTGGGGATCTTGTTTGGTTGCGGTGGTCAAGAAAGGTGGAATGGGAGCTGTGGTGGTCAGGAACGGTGGAGTGGTTGGTTGTGGTGGTTGGGAAAGTAGAAATGGTGGCTGCGGTGGTCGCGAACTGTATAATGGTTGGTTACGTGGGAGTTTTGGCCTTGTTGTTGGGATTGGCAGCGGGGTGGTCGGGAAAGGGAATGGTCGATTCTGGTTGTGGGGATTGGCAGCGGGGTCGACAGTGGTACAATGGTGGTGGGGTTGGAAAGAGAGGGTGAATCAATGGTGGTTTATTAGTGTTTTGGGAAGGGGAAAGAAAATAAAAAAAATATTATTTAAGCCAATCATATAATGACATGTGGCAGTGGTAACTTGTTTTTCCGGTTGCATCCGGTTATGTCTTATTTAAAATCAACACCCCCCAAAGGATATATTATTAAGATTTAATCAAAAGGTTGTATAATTAAAAAAGAACCGCCTAAAGGTTGTATTATTTTCCACAATTTTTCCTAAATTAATTAGGAATTATTCTATAAAAGGGTATTTAGTAAATTTATTATTTGGAGACAAAATGATATTTGAATTTTGGCGTTAAAAGTATTTTGAAATCTAATTATTATTTTGGATAAGATTTATTATTCATTTATCTTATTTTAAAACTAGATTATTTATATATTTCGGGTATTTTAATTAAAGCAAAATTATATTTTATTAATTATATTAGATGGCTGCTAACTCCCTTTTATTTAGCTAGGGATTTCGGATTTTCTAGGTATAGAAAATCTGATTTTCTTAGTTAATTACTAGATGAAGCTTGTGCGATGCACGGTTTGTTTGATTTTTTTTAAATAATGTTTTTTTTTTGTATTTATGAGCCTAAAATTTGTTATATATTTAGATAAAATTCCTAGTATTAAAAGATAATATATAATATTTAATTAATAACTTAAAATCTCATTCGCCAATTTTGCTTACATGGCATTTAAATTATTTAATTCTAAAAGAAATTAATAATCTCTTATTTAATTGGCTACTACTAAGATTTATAATCCTACATGGCGTGCTGAGAAAATTAGATCCTACGTGGCTCTCTACAAACTCGGGAAAAAATTCCCCTTTATATATATATATATTAGATTGGTGAATAATTGATACTTAATTAATTAATTATTCTATATTATTTACACAATTATTTTTATTCTTTAAACTGAGCAAAAATCTTCCTAAATGCTACTAAGGGAATCCGAAAATCTAAGCTATGGAAACCTCAAGATTTTCGTCCCTCTTGTATTATTTTGGGGGAAATTATTTTGGTAAATTGTATTTTTAATTATCTCCTAAAAATTGAATATTGATTATTCAAATTGGTTTTGGAATTTTAAAGTTGGAATTATTGGTTAAATTATTGAAGACGATGGAATTGATTTCAAAAGCATGTTTGCTAATAAATTGAGTTAATTATCTTGCACTTATTATACTTAGCATATTTTGCTAATCCGTATTTCTTGTTTTGTTTTGGTTTGCCCTGTTTACCTTAATGATAAGCAGTGTTGACTAATATCACGTGGAGTCAATAATTGAGCATATGGAGTCCCAGGAATGGCTTCACCTTGATTAGAAAATGTTGGTCTTGTGTTTTATTTTTAATTACTCATGACAATGGTTACTATTATTAATAAAAGAATAATATTGAAGTTTTCCGCTGGAAAGTATTAGTTTTGTTTAGTAAGTTTGAGTAGCCTTGGGTAATCACGCGGTGATATTACGCCTAAGTCTATTTCTACGGTATAGTTATATGTATTATACTATTATTTCCATAGAGGGAGATTTGGCGGTGTTACAGAAGTCATCGAGCTAGTAACCCCTTATCGAGTAACCTCTAACCATGTAACCTCTTATCAAGTAACTCATAACCGATCGTGTAACTCAATTATGTAACCCCTAAGAAACTCTATGATTCATCATCAATTCTCTCAATCGAATTTCTAAGAGTAAAGTGACATATTAAAAAAAAAAATCCATCCAGCATTTTTGATCCAAAACACTCAATCACAAATCCAACCAAAATAAAAAATTAAACAATTCCAACCAAAATAAAAAAAAACAAAAAAAAACGTTATACTCCGTTGACAAATATACTCCAGCATTTTAGACCAACAATAATCAGTCATAAATCCTAACAAAATCAATGACAGAGTACTTGCATACTCCGGAGGATTACATTTGACAAGATCTAGAGGAGACCACGAGCAATACACACTGACAAGGGTTGGAACTAGGTTGTCATTCTAATTCTCCCTTGGTCAAACTAAATTTGTAAACGCTTAACAAACCTTATACGAGTATAGAGGCAAGCTAAGGGTCGAACCCAAAGGAATGAATCGAAGCTATGGTATAGTCTAATGTTAAGCTAAATCGAAGAATTCAAAGGTTATCTCCTATAAAGAAAACTAGGGTTCACTATGAATGATTAACAAAGAGAATCACAATCAAATTCAATCAATTTAAGCAATTCCCAAATCAATTGTTCGTGTCATTGGAATTTGCAATGCAATCTAGATTAATCTTATAGGTTGATCACTCCTAGTCTAATTAATCACATGCACAACTATGTCAACCAATTTAATTGCAACAATTCAATCAATCAATGATCATCAACTAGCATAAATCATCAATCAAGCATGCTTCCCCTTCTCCCTAGCAACTAATCTACTCACTAATCATGGTGAAATTGAAAGCCAAAACAAATTCAATCACAAACATATTCATCTCAAGCTAAATTAAAAGGAAATACAATCAATCAACAAATTCTCAAAGCCAAATCAAAATCCAAACCAAACATTCAAGCATAAAAGTAAATTGCAATAAAAGTAAATTTAAAGTAAAGAAATCTTACAAACTTTGATTGATATTAAGAAGAATCACAAAATTGATTGAAGAAACAATGTTGAATTACAAATCAAATCCAAAGATTACAATCTCTACTTTCTCTCTAACTTCTCTCTCTAAAAACTAAGCAAATGAAATATTATCTAAAAGTTCTCCTTTAAAAGGATTTACAAGAGTATATATAGACAAAGAAGAAAAACTGATCGGCCGCGCCCTCTACAAGATGACTCCGCGGGCGCGCAGAAATGGGTACGGAACCCATAACTAACTCCGTTGGCAATCTGGGAAAAAACCCGCGCCCGCGGGTACTGTAGCCCGCACCCGCGGCTCAGGGCGAGGCAGATGCCCTGTTCCAGGCGAAGCAGAGGGTCGTGTTCTCTCTATCTAGAGCGGCCTCTTTAAAATCTCTACGCCCGCGGCTAGGGCGCGGAGAGTTCCTGCCCAAAACCACCAAAATAGTGCACTTTAGCTCGCGCCCGCGGCCATGAGAAGAAGCGGAGCGCCCTCTCCAATCCTTCTCCAAGAGGCTTGAAACTCGTTTTCTTGGCTCTTTTCGCTCCTCTTAAATCCTTTGCAAAGCTAAGTCTTTAGGCACCTAGAAGAGAAACTAAAGAGAGAAAATAGAAGAGAAAAAGAGCAATATAAAAGAAAAACACGAACAAAAGCACATAAAGGAGAGTAAAACATGAAGGAAGAAGAAATAGAGAAACTAAAGGTGAAATGACCAAAACGGTAAAAGAAAAGCATGAAAAATATAGTGAAAATATCCTAAAATACTACCCTTTGAGTGCCATAAATGACACTCATCAAATTCCTTTAAGCTAGACTTTTTCTCATCCCGAGCAAAATAAAGGCTAAAAAGGAATAAGGAGGATTTATTTAAGCATTAAAAGAGAGAGAAGAAGAATATACAGTAAGACTCACTATCGTAGGAATCACGGTTGTTTTTAGCTACAACAAGCCCTTTAAACCCCAAAGTCGCCTATGAGGACGAGTGAGGTCTTGTAAGGGTTTCCTAAGAGTTTAACCCACAACTCTTTTGAAATAAAATGAGGCAAAATCATTTAGAAAGAAAAGAAATTAAAACAAAAATTCAAACAAATAGCTCTGGACAAGGACTTTCACAAATGGTCAAATGCAAATGCATGAAAACTTTTCTATATGGAATGGGTATGCATGCTTCAAGATATTTACGGTTGATTGAAACATAAGGTATCCTAAGCATAGAGAACTATAGAGACGTGATCCACTTTCATCCCAACCAATCTAGCCGCGTTCTCCCGATGGTTTCAAATCTTACCACTCAAAGGAACCGGAAGAAGATTAGAATTTTAGGGTTTCTCGACATCTTGACCTTGCATCCCTTTTCCTTAGGCTTTAACTCATAATGCCCTCTCTTAGTATATGACTCAACCACTAGGTCGAAAGGACATTCCTAAAGGTTGTAACGTAAGGGAAAAAGGTTAGGGGTAGGCTAAAATTTTAAAATTTGGTGGTATCCCTAAAAATGAAGCAAAGAACGGGCCCTTTCTTAGAATCACAATCAAGTAGTCACCAAACAAAAACAAACTAACACCCCCAATCTTATTCAAAGCTATATACATAAGCATATATACAAAAAGCGTAAACGCTTCTCCCCTAAGCTAAAAGGAAGCATTGTCCTCAATGCTTGAAAAGGGAAAAGAAATTACATCAAAATATTTTTGGATTTTCTCATTTTCATTTATTTGGTTCTATTTTTGAATTTCTTTTATATCAAAACAATTGTCTATGCCTCTTAAACTTAGGACGACTTTTACAAATATGCAATTGCATTGTCCTTGCCTTTTGTTTTACTTTGGACGACTTTTACTTTATTCACTTACCATTTTTCACACAAATATCACAACATAAACTTGCTTTCAAGAGAACCAAATGCTCAAACTTCTTCACCACAAACTCCAACAATAATGATCAATTGCTTCACAAAAAACCATAATGGAAACGAAAATGAAACAAAAGGCTTAAAAACTAAACATGTGGCTTGAAAAGAAGGGAAAGGGCTTAAATGGTTAACAAGATGGAAAATGTAAACCCAATGAACTAAAAAGAAATAAAAAAAACCCTAGAAATGAAAAATTACCACCCCGAAAAGATGCCTTTGTCCTCCCTATTTTGTTCGGCCTCGAGTTTGAGAATTATGAGTCAAGATTCTAGATTAGGTACGCAATAGTGCAAGGATCCATGCCGCTCATGCAAAGAAATGTTGAAGGCTTGAAAAATAATGAACCTCACATGGATGTAGCAAAAACTCACTAAAGGTGTCCAATCAACCAAAGGAGGAACCTCCGTCTTACCACAAACCCAAAAGAATCCAGCTTCAAGGCCCCAAAAGGCTAAACCGCTACCTTATTATACCCTATCCTAGAGTCAACCGCAAATATTCTCAAAACATGCACACCAATTGAACATAGGAAAGCATACATGCAAAGGCAAAATTCTGAGATGTAGAATGTCCAAAGAAAAGAGCTAAACAAGCAAAAAAAGAAAAATAATAGCCTCAATAATGTTTTATCATTATTTTAAAGAAGGAAAAGAACTAAAAATCAAAAGAAATAGAGAAAAGCGCAAGAATGCAAGCAATTACAAGTAGTACCCATCGTCAAACAAGTGGTCATTCGGCAACAACGCCAATGACCCAAAACACGCTAGGTGTTACAAAGCAAACATCCTCGAACCATTCAACTCATCCTAAAGCTAATCTTAAACTAAGAATCCAAGAAAAAGAAAAACAAGAGATAAAGGAAGATCTCACCGAACGCGAAAGCTACGCTACAAAAATCAAGGTGAAAGAGCACCTTACGAATCGTTGAAATCTAAAGCTTAAGCAATAGATCACGGTGAGAAATAAAGAACTATATACAAAGAAAATTGTTACTAACTTCCAAACAAAATCAAACAAAAGAAAACTCGATAGAAAACTATATACAAAAACCTAGAAAAACATCATCATCATCAATGGTGGAAATCCCAAAACAACAACATCAAAGGTAAGACAACATAAAAGACAACATACCAAGTGGACTACCAAAAGCAAAGCAAGAAAACCGACCAAAACCTTTTCAAACATATCCCACAAGTCCAAGGAGCCTCCCCCAAGCCTACCCTAAAACACCATTTTTGACACCTCTCCTCATACAAAGGCAACTATAGGAGAGGTATCAAAAGGGGTAAATAAACAACCAAAGGGAGACTAATGGCTACTAGGCCCAGCACCACTATCGCCCGCATACCCATCATAAGAGAAACCCGATGGGGGGCCATAGGGATCCCAACCGCTAGTGTAACCGGGTGGCCACCCATAATGACCTTTAAAAAAGTTCGAGTTGAGATGCGGACAATTGATCATATGGCTCGGGTTGGATGCAAAGCTCGGGGTGAGTAGGGTAAACATAGGGGTAGTTCGGATCACCCCTATAGTCACTCACCCCTGAAACCCGGTAGTCATAACGACCGGATTCGTCAGGGAAGTCACTCCTAGGCACATCGGGGTTTGAGATCCCTTGCCAATTAGGGTACGTCGGGAGTTTGTCGCCACCACAAGATGGCACGGGCCCTAGTCGGACCGGCTCATAAGGGTAGTTAACCGGAGGAGTGACCTTCCCCATACGTACACTAGCATCGTATAGGGCACTAGTTTGAAAAGATAAGTTTTTCCGGCAAACATACCTTGCATGCTTAATTGCATGCGCTCCATTTGTTATCGCATTGCCGTCATTTCCCTAAGGTATGGATCTTGTTGGTAGTCTTGTGTTGTCGATGTTGTCGTCTACCTCGATGTTGTTGTTATTGTTGTTGTTCATCACCATCACCATCATCATCATCATCATTGACATCCTCATCCTCCTCCATATCCACCACTAATTGCCCTGCATCCTTAGGAGGAATCCAAACATTCCTAGCCTCCCGGTTAATAGAAGTGGCGGCCGGGTTTGGGAGCAAGCAATGGTGATCATTTCTCAATAGCCAAGAATAAATATCGGCGTTTCTTGTTCTATTAATGAAGCGAAGAGTGCCAAGTTGCTTCAAATTTAGTAACGTTTCTTCACTCCCTTCAACCAGAGTGCAAGACTTCAAGAACCTGTCTTGCTTGAAATTATACTACTACATTTTTTATCAAATGAAAAGGCTGAAATATAGCTAATGCAACGGTCAGATACAATACCGTTGCAATAGATGAATCTAATACGACGACTACTTCATAGCTAATGTAATAACATATTCTATTGCAACGACCACTCTCTAATTCCACCCCCTTATTCCCGGCCGTTGTAACAGGGTTCATTATCGTTGCATTAGGGTGGTCATATTCCACTCTAGTCAAAATATGAAAACATTACATGGGCGCGTCAAATTATTTAATTTCCCTCCTATATTTTCCCCAAATTTCAAAACCCTTATTTTAATTTTTTACTATGAAACCCTAAATAATTTCCCTCCTATATTTTCCCCAACCCAATGTATGACCTCTCTTTTCTCATTCCTCTACCATCTCGTTCTCTCTTCTTGCGGCGACAATACCACCACTTTAAAATCGGGTTCAAAGCCTCTAAAACACCTTAATTAACCCCCATTGATTTCAGTAAAGAGGAGAGTGATTTTGTTGAGGAAACAGATCGAATATTCTTCTTGTTGTGGAAGACTAGACAAACGAATCAGGATTTGAAAGTCTGAGTTTGGTTGCAGGTTTCAAGCCCGTAGTATAGTTTAATCGGCCAAAAAAACAAGCAACCACCATTGGTCGCAAATTAGGGTTCTTGTTCTTTGAATTGTTTAGATGTTGAGGATTTTTCTAATTCTTACTTGCGGGAACTCCAACTTCTCCATTTAAGTAATTTCTTAGTTCCTTTTCCAATCCATTGAAACAACTTATGAGGTGAGATAATCTCTCGACAATTTTTAATTTTTTTCCTCTTTTCTGATGCTACGTATTGTTATGTTGATGTGGCCCTGCTACTTCCCTGTTGTTTCATACTTTCATCCCTTCCTGTCTTTTGTGGTTTTGAGCGGTCATGTGATTGTGTGCTTATTGTACGTGGTTTAAATTATAAATTAACGCTAAGAGATGATGTTTTCTATAAAGTTAATGGAATTATTAATCAAGCAATTACTGTTTCTAATTAATTGAATCCTGAGTATTAGCGTAATTAAAATTATGGATGACTACTAATATGTGTAATTGAGATTAAGAATGGCATAAGTAGTTGATTTTTTTTACAACTTTAGAGAATTTAGTTATAACTTAAGATCTAAATCTGATTACAACTATTAAAGGTTCCCAAAAATTTTCTAAACTTGTTGGAGAAGCTGCTAAATTTTACAGGAGTTTTCTGGTGACAAATATTCTCTGTTTTCTATTATATGGCCCTTTATTAGCATGTATGTCAAAGTCTTTATCCAATACTCTTTATCGTATGTATGTCCAACCATGACATATGTGATCGACATTATTTCATGAATAATAATCTGCTTTTATACATGGACTAGCATTGTCTGGGTTCATTAACTATTACTCCGTAAATCTGTTGATTTAATTGTATGACACAAATATTAGAAACTATAAAGTTGGCATGAGCTGCACTTATGTTTCAGCTCCCCCTTTGTTATACTTTATTTGACAAATGTCTCAAAGTACTAATGTATCATAAGAGAAAACATATTACATTGGGCCGCTTAGTTTTGCAATGTGAAAAGATCAATTCAAAGTAGACACCTAGAGTTCAAATGAAGTAAACTAGAAACAAACTTAAAAAGTTAAAATTAAGAGGTTTTGAGTGCATTTAACTTTTAAGTCTCATGTTGGACTTGTTTATTGTGCCTGCTAAATTTGTGTGTTATGTTATGCAAGTGTGAATACTCATCAGTCATTATGGAATTGGTTAGTGGATAAAATATTGTTATTATTCCATTTCAAAGAGTAGTGTATCACTTTGTCAACTTTCACAGAGTTTGATTTTGTCCTATGTTTTGCTGAGCACAGTACGCATGATGATTATGGATATTTCTTCTTTTTATTAAGGCAAAATTATTTTCTAGCATATCCTTTGGCCAATAATAATTTTATTTTATGGGTTTCAATTTATATATTTCCTAAATATTTTGGATGGTAGTTTTGTGGTTCAATTTTTATGTTATTGACCATGTATTTCATTTTTAGAATTGTTGGGAAAGATTAGAGTGGAGTTTATCCATTAACCGTATATCTAGACATATAAATTAACGGTATGTTTGGATTGAAGGAAAAAGTAAGGGAATTAGAGGGAAGATAAATAAAGAAATTAAATTGTAGGTAATTGATCTGTCCAACAATGGAGAGATTTGGAAGGTAAACTCACCATTCCTCCCCCCCCCCTTTTCTCTCCCCTCCTCTTCTCCCTCTCCTTCTTTTCCTTCCCCTTCCGCTATCCAAACATATTGTGAGTTTCTTGTGTTTTAATTTGTCCACAACTTATATGGAAATTTGCTCCAATTATGGCCTAAATTTTTTTTGTATACAAATCCATAGTAGTTTGTCATTCACTAACAAGATTAGGATTTGTTTCTAATTGGCTTGGTTTACCTGCAAGAATCTTAGATTGTTTTGTTGTTGATGCAGGTCTAGCATCAGTGACAGTGACATCGGAATGATATATAATGTGTTCACCTGAACTTTATCAAGGTTATTGCTAGCACTTTGTTCTAATATTACTTCAAGTAAATTTATTTTCCTTGCCTAGATTTAATTATGCTACCTTTTTTGTTGCTTTCAATTACGTATCACCTATTTGATTCTGGATGTATACGACTTTTTGCATATGAACAAGTGGTATTCAATTTCAATTACCTCTTCTGATGTTAATGGCTGCGGTATGTTTATTTGTGATCCTGGCATGGATGATCTTGTTACATTTTGATCAGGTTCAAGACGTGTAGGCAAAAGTGCTAGCTAAAGTATCCTCTCATGTAAAAATAGTTGGAGAGCCAACTGGAGAATTTTGTTCTTAGTTGAAGATATTTGACCTTGTAATTTATTTTTTGTAAACAATGTCAAAATTATGTGTTGACGAATAAACATGTAGTTTTAAGTGAGATTTGAACTTGTAACTTAATTTTTCTTAGTGCGAAATTGTATACATGTACTCTTAATTTTTAAATTAAAATGAAAATTTCCTTTATTTTGATACATTTATATTGCTTCATGTGTAATAATAATAATAATAATAATAATAATAATAATATTATTATTATTATTATTATATTATTATTATTATTATTATTATTATTATTATTATTATTATTATTATTATTATTATTATTATTATTATTATTATTATTATTATTATTATTATTATTATTATTATTATTATTATTATTATTATTATTATTATTATTATTATTATTATTATTATTGCACCGTGTGTAGGGAATATTTCGAGCATTAAACCCCTAGCTTGAACCCCACTGCGATCATACACTAAAGTACGGTGGCGTCCAAAAGGGAAGAAGATAGAGCAAAAGAGTCGCCAACAAGTTTTAGAAACTTGTAAACCGTTTCACGAGGTGAAGGTTACACCCCTTAACGATCCAAGAGATCGTCAACTCCATAAGGTCTTGAACCAAATAAGGGTTCGGGAATGATGGTACAAATCCAACCTAAAAGAGACTGAACCTGCCCTAATAATAGGTTTCTACTTTATTCTGATCGTATTCATGTGCGCTTTTTGACTAACATGCAATCATTAGGTTTAACCTTAAACTTGTTTATCTATGTTGGTTGAATATTAATGCACAAACAAATCTATTATTGGCGATCACTTGAATTTATAATCAAAATTAACCATAAACAAGATTATTAATTATCTTATTAAACGTGATTATAAGTACCAAAATTCCCTTTGAACATGCAATAAAAGGCGTGATCAAGCAATAACAATAAATATAATCAAGCAACATAACAATAATAATCAATATCATGACAATAAAATTATAATCATCATCAAGATAATAATAATAATAAAAATAATAATCATAATAATAATCGTCAAAAATAAAATAATAATCATCAAAATAATAATAATAATAATAATAATAATATTCATAACCATAATAAATTATAATCATTATAATCATAATTGTTTCGGGGTTTTCTGATGTCCTGCGGGAGAGTTACAATTCCGAGACTGGAACCGGACGCCTGTACCTGCAAAATAACGGAGACTCCTGAGAGCTCCGCCTCCAACGGTCAAGTTAGTACCTGATTAAGGAGTAATTAATACGGAAATTAAAGTAATAAGATCTCTCTAGGTGAGAGTGTTTAATGTTGGTAATCTGCTTTGTTAGCGAGATTAGCCGGTTATTAGTGTCTTCCGTAACGTTTCTGTTCTGTTCCGTTCTTCAGGTGAGATTAATTGCTTCTTCCTTTAATGAGGATTAATTAAGTATTTATAGTCTTGAGAAGCGTGCCACTCTCTAGGTTTAGGGTAAACCTAGGGCTGACCGGGCCTCTAGACAGGATTGGGCCTTGCTGGCCGGTTTTCCCATTTGGCATGGGTGGACACGTGGCGTGTCTCAATTGGTCCGTAGAGGACGTATCTGTGATTGACACGTGGCAGGCTCCTATTGGCCTACGTGAAGGACACGTGGCGGAACCTGGTTGGTCCACTTGTCAAACGGTGATTGGTGGATAAAAATCCCCTAATCATTTGCCCCTCACAGGTGGCACGTGACTGGTCACGTGTCGCCTGTGACAGGTGTCGCACGGTGACAGGCGACGGCCTGCTACAGGTGTCACCTTGCAAATGGCCGAGAGATTTTCCCGCCCAAATTTTGAATTTGGAAGCGACCCTTCGCCTTCTCACTTTGCCTATATAAGGAAGTGCTGACTTCGGTCATTTTCACATTTGAGAACTTTGCGAGAACATTCGGACCCCTGAACTTGCTCTGACATTTCGGACCTTTTCTGCCTACCGCCTGTTCTGACAAGCCGATTGCACCGGATTTCCAGAACTTCATCAACCGTCACTCGTTCAGGTAACTCAGTTCTCTTACTCTTAATTTTCTTTTTATTTTTTGAAATGGCACCACGGAAGCACACGACACGACCTAAGTTAGTGATCAGCCGGTCACCGGGGACGGCTGAATCTAGGACTAGGAGTGTCGCCTGCCCTTTTCTGGACCCATCTTTGCCCTTTATACAAAGTCCGACTGTATCTGTGTCTATGCAGAACGTGATGGCCAGAACGAAAAAGACTGCTATGATCTCAAACTCGGACGGCTCTTCCCAAAGGGTGCTCATTAGTGAAACATCTGACCAGGCGCCAGATGTAGAAGTGAAGCAAAGCGGCTTGACAGCCGGCAGTTCTGAGGGAGGGGTCAAGGTGGTCCCTTCCCATTTCACCATTGATATGTCTAATTTTCCTCCTGCTCCTTCTAAGGGAGAGGAGGCGGGCCCCTCTGGGAGAGGGGAGGAGTCGTCCTCTTCGGACTCGTCAGAGGACGAGTCCGAGTCCAACTCTTCTGGCCACGCTTCTCCAGGCTCAGAAGAAAGAAACAGCCGCCTACAAGAGGCGAGGCTTTCTCATGCAGTTGAGAAGGGGGACAATTGGGCGGAGCCGTCCGCCTCTTACAGAGAGGAAAACACCCCCTACTACTGCACGGTACCCCGGGGCCGGATCGCAACCATGCAAGACAAAGTGGAGAGCTTTATAGCTAACCACAGAATGGGCCCCGAATTTTTACTGTTCGTGCCGGATCCAGAAGACACTGTCGTCTGGCCGGCTGGTACCAGCTATGATGACGGCTGCTTTGGCTGCTATGTGGCGGCCATCAAAGCTGGACTGCGCTTCCCATTACATCCGGCTGTTCAGCGGATTTTAGATGGGTATGATTTGGGGTTATGGCAGTTAGCCCCCAACTCTTGGGTAAACGTACTCGGCTATGTGGCCGGGTGCGAAATGTACGGGGTGGAGCCAAGCTTTGAGGCTTTCGCCCACATGAACTATCTCAGCCGGACCCCTAAGTCGGGAGGTACCGGCTGGTATCAATTAACAAGCCATAGGGGCTACCTCATGACGAGAGGTAAGGCGAACAAATGGAAGGATTGGCGGAACACCTTCCTTATCATCGAGGGTTCAGACACGGAGCTGAACCAACGCTTTAACAAGTGGAATAGGGATCCGCCTCTTCTCGCAGGCGGCCGCAGCATGCCACCTGTTCCCCCAAAGGCTAAAAAAGAGATCCTAGACAAAGGACTCTTCAAAGTAGAGACTAGGGTGAACTCTACTTCAGGGGTACGAGAGCAAGTACCCCTAAACTGCGTCCCGAGCTTCAAGTGGCTCTATGACGAGTACTTTTTGGCCGCCTGTGGCCTCAGCAGTCGGTGCTCTAGAGGTAGCCGGCCTGTCAAATACTCTGTTTTTTCACGGTTTGTTTACTTGGGATCTTTACTAACTTTGCTGTTTATTTTTTGCAGCTGACGCCATGAGTAAAATAACAGCATCCAAGACTGCGGCGGCCATGTTGCGGGCCTCTCTCATGCAACAGTCTTGTACCGACTCCCCCAACAAGGGGGCACCCTTGGTAGGCTTCGAAAACTCTTCCTCTTTTAGGAGTTGTCTTATGCATATACTAACTCAAAGTATTTTCAGTCGGGCACTCCAAGAGCTTCTTCCTCGCAATAGCCGGACCCCAAGGCCCGGAGGACGACTGTTGCAAGCTCTCCTGGGTCTTCCAGGAAAACAGTGGCGGCTGAGAAGCAGCCGGCCACTTCTTCTAAAACCCCGGCGGGGCCGCCTAGAAGTATGAACAATTACTTGTAAAAACTTTCACTTGCTTCCTTCTTGACTAGGTCTAACTTGCTTTTTTACACTTGATGCAGCCGGCCCTCAGGGGCTTGACTTGGTTGAGGTAGCCAAGTCCATGATCAAAGTAGTTCCTCCATCTGAAAGGGAGGCGGTCAGGGGTGCCGGCACCCTTGACCTTGATGGGATTGCAGGGGTCCTTGCTGAGGTATACTTTTTGAGTATTTGAATTCCAGGACGCCTGTTATCTTTTTTGTTTGGAAACTGACGCCTGGTTTTTTTGTACTTAGGCCCTGCTCCGAGTTAACAGCCTTCGCAAGCCGCTTGATCGGAAAAACAAAGAGGTAAAGGCTGCAAAAGCTATGGCCGCCTCTAACTGTGATAAGGCAATGTTTCAAATTGCCCAAAATGAAGTACTGACCATTGATATTTTTTATTATCAGGCGCAGGCTACCGCCGCTGTTCGGGCTCAGTTAGAGGCGGCCCAGAAGAAGAATGACGAGCTGGAGGCGACCATCACAAATCTTAAGGCCGAGCTGAAACCTCTTCGCCAAAAAATGTACTCTTACGAAGCCATGGAGAAATCCTTGGCCAACGTAAAAGAACGCCTGGTGAGCCAAGAGAAGAGTCTTACCCAAGAGCTCTCGGAAAAGGCCGAGCAAGAGAAGAAAGAGCTCGTCCGGGAGATGATGGAAGACTCCGCTCAAATCCAGCGCATGACCTGGGGCCGCCTGTTCCCCAATGCCGACTTTGCCTCTTGGGAAAGAACGTACCGCCAGTGTTCGGAAACATATAATCAAGAGATCCTGGCGGCTGCTGAAGAAGAGGCGTTGGGAGATGCGTTGGAGGAGGAGGAAGAGCCGGTTGTGGCGCTTGTGCCACTTGGGGGTAAGGCATCAAAAGAGGATGCAGCTGAAGCCGAGTCCAGCAAGAAGAGTGCTGACCAGGCGGCAGCTGCTAATACTGAACTGCCCCCTTCTTAAGCTTAATGTATTTTTTCCACGGCCTGCGTGCCGTTTGCTTTGTATTTACCCGGCCAGGGGGCCGGGGCTTTGAATATTTTGCTGGTCTTTAATGACCGGCTTATTTTTAATGAATTTTTGTTTTGCTTCAAATTTGTCTAAGTATTCCATATCTAATATCCCATTGTTTACTAGACCGACTGTTGTACATGGCCGAACGTTGCAGACAGGGACGGATAGTTAGTACGCCGCCTATGCCCCTGGACGACTGGTTGTCTGTTTCCAGGATAGACGATCAGTCGGCCATTTATTCAATCGGTATTCGAACTATTTTGTCTGGATCCTTTTTAGGCAGGCGTGCCTGTCTTTTTGTAATTTTAACCAAGTAGGAAAGTGGTCTGACCAAGTAAATAGAATAATACCTAGTCGCCAAGGAATTAAGTAAGTAGGATAACAAGCGGCGGGTACCGGTTGTTTCCCTTTATTGCCAATGTTGGCTTTTAACTCATAATTTGTTAACCTAGCAAGAGTAGTGGTTGAGAGTCCCTGTTTGTTAAAAACAGGCGGACGACTCATACCTTTTAGGCTCCATACTAAGTTTGAGTGACTATTAAGTTAACATAGGAGTTACTTAGTCTTCGTCACACTCTAGATTGAATAGTAGAGGTACCAGGCGGCGGAGGCCGGCTGATCCTCTTGATTTGCCAATGTTTGTTGGCTATTAACTCAATAGGTTACCTATTAGGAATAGGGGTTTGAGTGCCCTTGTTTGTTAAAAACAGGCGGACGACTCAAACCTTTTAGGTTCCATACCAAATTTGAGGGAGTGACTATGAGTTAACGTTGGAGTTACTCAGTCGCCGTCACTTTTGTTTGAGAAGTAGAGGTACCAGGCGGCGTAGGCCGGCTAGACCCCTTGATTCGCCAATGTTTGTTGGATATTAACTCAATAGGTACCCCCTGCATTTATCCCAAGTAATACAGGCGGTCATCTGACTCAGATGTCAACTGCTACCACTGGTTTGGTTAGTGATAGAGTTATCCTTGTCTCAAAAACGGCTACGTGGTTGCCCTTGGGGACAGTCGTATAGGTGCCGTGTAATTAGTTTATAGAACAATGTTCCACCCAAAAGGGAGCTGCTCTCTGCGACGAATTTCATCCGAAGGGATGCCGTCGGACGCCTGCTATGATGTTGGGACAGGTCGTATTAGTTTTGTAGATTTGATCAGGTGGCTTGGCGCCTGGTCTGATCATTCGGCCGGTGGCCTTGGTAAGTTCTTGGTGAACGTAGGTGCTAAGTAAAAGAAGGGTAGCCGCCTGTTAGACACAGGTTCGGCCAGGCCCTAATCTTTTTAGCTAAGTATTGCGAGTAAAATACTCAATGGAGAGTAGCCGACTGTAAAGGTACAGACGGCATGCCCTCTGAAGATAGAGTGAAAAACTCAATGGAGAGTAGCCGACTGTAAAGGTACAGACGACATGCCCCTCGTAATACAAAATTGAATAGTAAGTGCAAACTTTATTAAGTAGCTCTTTACTTTACATCATTCAGAAGAAATATTTTTTAAGATTATCTACATTCCAAGTTCGAGGCAACGGTTGTCCGTCTGGTGTTTCCAGACGGTAGGTACCGTCCCTGACTTCCTCATAGATTCGGTAGGGTCCTTCCCAGTTGGGAGTTAGTTTGCCAGACTCATTAGCCCTACCAACTGCTTCCATTTTTCTAAGTACAAAGTCCCCTACTTTGAGTGGACGCCTGTGTACTTTTTTGTTGTATGATCTAGTCATTCTCAGGCGATAGATCTCATGGCGCAAGACAACATTGCCCCTCTTTTCAGGAAGTGAGTCTAATGCCAGGCGCATGGCTTCCCAGTTTGCCTCTTCGTCATATAGCATTACTCGAAGAGTCGGCTCGTAGTGTTCTATTGGAAGAACAGCTTCCGCACCATAAGTTAGGAGGAATGGAGTTTCTCCAGTCGCCCCTTTTTCAGTCGTCCTAATGGCCCAGAGAACATGTGGTAGTTCATCCGCCCATAGGCCGCCTGCTCGTTCAATCTTTTTCTTGAGACCGTCTGAGATGATTTTATTAAAGGCTTCTACCTGGCCGTTTGCTTGTGGACGGCCGACAGATGCAAAGTAGTGTGCAATTCCTTGGTCTCCCAACCAGCTTTTGAGAACATGCGTCTCAAATTGGGGACCATTATCAAAAACCATAGACATGGGAACCCCGAACCGAGTGATGACATTTTTCCAAATGAATGAAATTACATCTTTCGTCTTGATTCCCTTTACCGCCTCCGCCTCTACCCATTTAGTGAAGTAGTCGACGGCAACAAGTATGTACCTCCTTCCGCCTGTAGCAGGCGTATATGGACCCAGAATGTCCATGCCCCACTTTGCAAACGGTAGTGGGCTGTGAATGGTAGTGAGGTCAGTAGCCGGACGGTGAATTAGTTTGCCAAACCTTTGGCACTTGTCACATTTTTTCACCATCTCCATTGCATCTGCTTCCAAAGTAGGCCAAAAGTAGCCCTGCCGCCTTGCCCTTTGAGCAAGCATCCTACCACCTATATGAGAAGCACAGTAACCAGAGTGAAGATCATCTAGTATCTCTCGTCCCTTTTCTGGAGTAACACACTTTAAGAAAGGTTGAAGGTACCCCCTCTTGTGAAGTTCTCCCTTAATCATTTCAAAACAGGTGGCTCGTTTTTTCAGTGCTGCCGCCTGTTGAGGATCATCCGGCAGTGTACCGTTTGTCAGATATGCCCTGATTGGATCCATCCAGGTTGAGCTTCTGTCTAGGATTCCAATAGGGTTTTCCTCGATGCTTCTCTTCTCCATTACTTCCCAAAAACCAGTTCGAGGAGTATCAGAGGAGGCGGATGATGCTAATTTTGACAGTGCATCCGCCTAGTTGTTTTCTGATCTCGGGACTTGGATCAGATGGAAATCCTCAAGGGAGCCGACTGCTTGTTGGACCGCCTGTAAATACTTGATCATGGCCGGATGGGTTGCTTTGTATTCGCCATTGTACTGACTCACTATCAATTGTGAATCGGAACAGGCGTCTATTTTTCTTGCCCCTGCCGCCTTGCACGTGCGGATCCCGGCTAGTAAAGCTTCATATTCTGCCTCATTGTTTGAAGCCTGAAAACTGAAGCGTAGAGCATACTCGAACCTGTCGCCCTCTGGAGACTGACATACGACGCCTGCTCCACAACCATTTGAAGTAGAGCTTCCGTCCACATATACCTTCCATACTTGGTCTGGAACTTGAGAGTCAGGAGGACGAGTCATCTCTACAATAAAGTCAGCAAAGGCTTGCCCCTTTACTGCTTTTCTAGGCTCGAAAGTAACTTCGAGGCTCTGTATTTCTATGGCCCATTTGATCATTCGGCCTGACGACTCCATGATGGTCAGCGGCCGCTTGATAGGTTGGTCTGTATACACGACGACTGTATGTGCCAAAAAGTAGGGCTTCAATTTTTTAACAGCCATGAAGAGTGCAAGACCAAATTTCTCCACTAGGGGATACCTCAACTCGGCATTTTTCAGTACGTGACTGAAAAAGTAGACCGGGAGCTGACAACCGTCCCTTTCAGCAAGGAGAACAGCGCTTAACGCATGATCAGAGACGGCCAGGTACATGTAGAGATCCTCTTTGGGCAAAGGGCTGACCAGCCTCGGCAAGGAATGCAAGTGAACTTTTAATTTCTGGAAGGCGGCCTCAGCATCCGGCCCCCATTCAAACCTTGCCTTTTTCTTAATTGCCTGGAAAAAGTATAGGCATTTGTCGCCTGATCGGCTTAGAAATCTTCCCAAGGCCGCCAGACAACCTGTTAACTTCTGAACCTCTCGGATGGTACGAGGCGACTGCATGTCGATGACCGCCTGCACCTTCTCAGGGTTCGCTTCTATTCCTCTCTGATTGATAAGGAATCCGAGAAATTTCCCAGACTCAACTCCAAATACACATTTCTTGGGATTGAGCATGACATGGTGCCGCCTGAGTGTGGCGAAAGTTTCTCGGAGGTCCGTCAGATGATCTTTCTGAAGTTTAGTCTTGACAATCATATCATCAATATATGCCTCGACGTTTCTCCCAATCTGATCAAAGAACACAGTGTTTATCATTCGTTGGAAGGTAGCCGGGGCATTCTTAAGACCAAACGGCATGACCGTGTAACAGTATAACCCCTGATCAGTGACGAAGGCCGTCTTCTCCTGATCTTTCTTCCATAAGGGAATTTGATGGAAACCAGAATAGGCGTCCATGAAACTCATCAAGGCATGGCCGGCTGTTGAGTCGACCAGGTTATCAATTTTAGGCAGAGGGTAACTGTCTTTGGGGCACACCTTGTTTAAGTCTGTGTAGTCTACACACATTCGCCAGGTGCCATTCGGCTTTTTAACAAGCACCACATTTGCAACCCAGTCTGGGAAGTAACATTGCCGAATGAACCCTGCATCAAGTAATTTTTTAACTTCGGCGGCTGCCGCCTGACTTCTTTCTTCGCCATGGTTCCGCTTCTTTTGCCGTACCGGCTTCTTTTTCGGATCCACAGCGAGTTTATGTACCGCCAGATCAGGACTAATGCCCGACATTTCATGGACTTCAAATGCAAAGATGTCCTTGTATTCTTTCAATAGGTTGTGAAAGTCGTCACCAAGGTTTCTCAGAGCAGTCGTCCCAACTTTGACTGTTCGGTCAGGACGTGAGTCGTCTAAGATCAGGTCCGCATGCTCTCCAGCCGGCTGAGGGCGGAACTCATCCGGCCGCTCCTCTGCCAATGATTGCTATTTTCTTGCTTTTCTTGCGGACTCTGTCTGGGACGCCTTTCTCTTTTTGTCGCCTGTTTCTTGAACAGGCGCACTCTCCTTGACATTGTCAAGGTCTGTTTTTTCTCCACTTGACCCAGTGGCCATAACAGTGGGCTTGACATCCGAGAGATAGCACTCTCGGGCCATCCTCTGATCTCCCCTTAGGGAGCCGACTGTTCCATTATCCCTCTCAAACTTGAGCAACATAAGAGAAGGGATTATAACAGCCTTGGAATTATTCAGGGTTGGTCGACCCAGAATCATGTTGTAGGCCGAGAGTTCCTCTACTACTAGGAACCGGACTACCATGTGTCGTCCTTCCCCTTTTTCGCCCAGGCGAATGGGTAAATCTACTCGTCCCAGTGGGTGGACGACTCCTCCTCCAAACCCTATTAAAGGGTGGGAGGTTGGATGTATGCAGTCCGTCTGATATTTCAGTTTCGACAGACATTTGCTGCTGATGAGATCTGAGGAGCTCCCGGTATCTATGAGGATTCGGCCAACTCTCTGGTTGGCCACTTTACATTCAATAACGAGAGGGTCGTCATGCGGCCCCCTTACCCCTCCTAGATCCTCTTCAGTGATGACAATCTCAGGAAATGTATATTTGGACGGCCGTTCTTGGTGAACGGAATTTACATCTAACCGCCTTATATTATCTTTGTTGCCCCTAATAGTGGGGCCGCCTCCTGAGAAGCCGCCTGCAATGGTGTAGACGACTGCATCATCTGTATCGGAGCTGTCGGCCTGTTGATTCTTTTTGGCCGACAGCTTTTTTGAGGAAGTGTTCCCTGTAGATTTCTTGACATAAGTGTCAAGATCACCTTGCTCAGCCAGGCGGTCTAGGTACCGCATGAGACTGATGCAATCATTGGTGTGATGACCAACGTCATCATGATAAGCACAAATTTTATCTTGGTTCCGGTTGTTTGCAGAACCCTTCATGGGGACCGGCTTCTCAATTGAGATCCGTCCCTTTATTTCTTTTAGGATAAACTGGTTATCCTTGTTAAACACATACCTTGGGGAGTATGGTTTGAATTCTTTTTTCTTTTTCTGGGCCGGCTGTTTAGAGGAATCAGCCGCCCAGACCTCTTTTCTTTTCTCATCTTTGTTTGACGACTGTTTCTGTCGTCCTTCTCTTTTGTCGAACCTTTTCCCGTCCGACTGTTTTATCGTACACAGATCAGTCGCCTGTATATAGGCTTCTGCTTCAATCAAGGCCTCTTGAAGAGTCGCCACCCTTTTTCGAACCAAATCAAATTTGAAGGTAGACCCGTCTTTGAGACCTCTAAAAAAGTCGGTATAAGCTACCTCATCCGGTAACCCTTGAATCTGTATTCTCATCAGGTTGAACCGCCTGATGTAAGAACGAAGCCCCTCCTTCTCGCCCTGCTGAATCGTTCCCAAATCAAGGGTCGTTTTCTTCGCAGGGATGTTCATGGCGAAGTTGGAGGCAAACAAGTAAGCAAGCGTCCTGAAGCTGTTTACACAACCAGTCGGCAGGTTGCCGAACCATTGTTGTGCGATTCCCTTGAGAGTCGCTGGGAAACACTTGCACCAAGTGGGATCATCCAACCCTTGAAGGTACATCAGGTTGGTGAATGCCATCAGATGGTCTTCTGGGTTAGTAGTGTCGTCATAGGCGCCTACTAGTACATTTTTTACTTTGGCCAGCTGAGCGGCTTCAGTAATTTCCTTGGAGAAGGCCGACGGCTGTTCACCAAGTCTAAGCAACCGTAGCTGCCAGTCCATAGGTTGGACGTTTTTTGCTGCAGGTCCACCAAATGGAGGTGGCTGCATAAAATACTGTTGCTGCGGCACAAATGGTAAGTTTGGTACCGCCTGGGCACTATGAAAGCCGGACTGACGGGAGGTGCCGCCTGACTGACTCTCATGGTACGACTGAGTATGCCTCATCGAGGCATTTCGCAAACTGTCTTGAAAGTCTGAAGTAGAAGCCGACTCTGACAATCGGTCACTCTTCTTCTGCTCTAGCAGTAGCCGAGCATCTGTGAACGTTTGCTTTGACCCGTCCGCCTGAATATGACGAACCGGTTTCCTATTTCCTGTAGGATAACGGAATTTTGAGAAATCAAGGGCAGGTGGCTCCCGCTTCCTAGATTTAGGATGAGGAGTCGCCTCTCGCCCTTGAACTGGCTTCCTCTTCTGTGAAGTGGAAGGTTTCTTGGCCGACTGCTCCTTGACTGAAGCAGGCGGCTTCTTGTTGATCAACTCTTGAATCTCTCCCTTGAAGTCCCTCATGAAGGTCATGAGTTCGTTCCTTGTGATGGGAGCAGACCCATCAGTCGGTTGTTGCCGAGCAGGCGGTGCGCCTGCTGGCTCGCTTCCTGTTTGAAGATGCTCCCGTTTCCTCCTTTCGGTATGACGGGTACGCCGGGCCCTTAGGGTCCCGTTTGGAGCTGTATGAGTTTCAACTTCAAATTCACTTTCGGTGTCATGGTCCGACTGAACTTGAGGGTCGTTTAGGGGACGCCTCTCCTCAGGAGTCGGTACAGACTTGGATGCCATCTCTGAAGTACTCTCCCCACAGACGGCGCCAAATGTTTCGGGGTTTTCTGATGTCCTGCGGGAGAGTTACAATTCCGAGACTGGAACCAGACGCCTGTACCTGCAAAATAACGGAGACTCCTGAGAGCTCCGCCTCCAACGGTCAAGTTAGTACCTGATTAAGGAGTAATTAATACGGAAATTAAAGTAATAAGATCTCTCTAGGTGAGAGTGTTTAATGTTGGTAATCTGCTTTGTTAGCGAGATTAGCCGGTTATTAGTGTCTGCCGTAACGTTTCTGTTCTGTTCCGTTCTTCAGGTGAGATTAATTGCTTCTTCCTTTAATGAGGATTAATTAAGTATTTATAGTCTTGAGAAGCGTGCCACTCTCTAGGTTTAGGGTAAACCTAGGGCTGACCGGGCCTCTAGACAGGATTGGGCCTTGCTGGCCGGTTTTCCCATTTGGCATGGGTGGACACGTGGCGTGTCTCAATTGGTCCGTAGAGGACGTATCTGTGATTGACACGTGGCAGGCTCCTATTGGCCTACGTGAAGGACACGTGGCGGAACCTGGTTGGTCCACTTGTCAAACGGTGATTGGTGGATAAAAATCCCCTAATCAATAATCATGTTCATGTTAATGTTAAAGCATAATAGTAAGATCATAGGCTTGATACTAACAAGATTAATAACAAATCCTATCTTGTCACTAAGCAATAAAAATCAAACCTTTAACCCTAACATGATACTATCAATCATAAATATTAGGAAGAGAATAGGAATCATCGTAACAATCATATTTAATATTAAAATTACCCTAGACATGATACTAGGAATATCATAACATCAACCTATACATGATTTCTACATCATAACATCAATAAATCAATAAAGTACTTACTTTGATGCCTCGTACCTCTTTCTAATAACAAAATATACAGGTTAGTAACTTCAAGGAAAATAATAAACCAAACAATTAAATTAAATAATTGAAAGAGAGATTTGGGACCAAACCCTCAGAAATTAAACCTTTCACGTCTAGGGCGAAGGCAACTTCGAATATGGCTAGGTGTTTCTAGATCTTGCGAATGTGGAATTTTGTATGTAAAAAGCAAGTTTAGAAAAAGAAAGAAAGAGATGAATGAATTGATTAAAGAGAATGAAAGAGAATTGAAAACTGGTTGTAGGTGAATGAAAACGGAGTTTTTACGACATTATTTATAGATAAAATCATCCAAAAAGATAAAATTAACAAAACAGAGTTTGGCGCAACTGAAACAGAGCTGGCGCCAATGCCTGGCGTTTGGTGCCAACACTCCTTGCTTGAAATTTCCTTCAGTTGTTCGTGACAAATCTCCACATGCTAGGGAATGCCGTCGAAGATTTCCTTGCTTGAAGCCATCCTCATTTGATGCGATAATTTTCCAAAGGAAATTACCGAAGATCTCCGCTCGTCGATCTTTAAAAGCTCGCCTGAACTTTGATCCTGCTATGCCTGTACGTCGGCGCTTCCGTTTCTTTGAACCTGTATGTCGGTGCCCTTTTTGCGAATGAACCAGTATGTCGGTGCCTTTTGCGAATGAACCAGTATGTCGGTGCCGTTTGCGAATGAGCCAATGCTTAGGCGCTTTAAGCTAAGTGAGACGATCTTTCATCAATTCGATCACTTTATGCAATCAAGCCGATTACTAAAAATCATGTCAAATTGCTTAGAGGGGCTAACTAACGCACCAAGGAACCCAAAATATGTTGCAAAAGGTAGAACAACCTCACCGAGTGGCTGAGTGTTCTGGCGTCGCTGAAAAGCCATCAGCGCCACACTAGCAGCCTTAGCGCCAGGCGCTATGATTGGCTCATTGGCAAAAGGCACCGACATACTGGTTCATTCGCAAAAATGACGGTGCTATGTTGAGGAGCTACTGTCGTTGTTAGCTCTAGCCCCTGTACTGGCTCAGGATGTGAGGGTAAGATTTTTCAACTTTTACTTTCCGTTAAGTAGCCCCCAAGTAATGCTTTTACTGACTTGGTTTTTTGCTTTATCAGGACGGTGCTGTTGAGTTCGTGCCACCCGTATGTCCATCCATTACTAGAGGACATATGGGCCGATCGAGGAGACGATTCCTCCGACTCCCGAGGACGAGCGCTTCGTAGAGAGGTCGATTCCTCGCCACGAGACTTGAGTAAGCTTGGTTTATTTGCAATTTTTGTCTATGTATATTATGCATATTTACTGACTTATTTCTTTAACAGTTCTCGCGCGAGGTGGTTTTGGCGATGGCACGATGTATAGATGCCTTTCGGAGCCAACTCGTCCGGATGAGGAATGCGGCTACCTGCCGTCAGGACGACGTCGTCCGAGAGGTAGTCTTTCTTTATATATTTTTGCATTACCGCTTTGATTTTGCCTTGTTTCTGATTTAATTCTCTTTGCAGGGCCAACCTATTGCTTCTCACACCCGCACGAGACCTGAGGTGTGGAGGGATCCGGCGAGGTCTAGCTTGAGACGTCGCCGTACTACATCAGGGGGTAGAGGCGGTCGCTCGTAGGCTGCTCGTGTTGATGTTGCGGAGGGCTCGGGATCTTCTTCTGAGGGCGCTCATACTGCACTGGTAGGCCAGGGAGAAGCTACCTCAGCCTCAGGTTGATCTTGGGTGGAGTGGACCTACACTGAGTTTTCCTCCTCCTACGGAGACTGGAGCTGGGGGAGAGGTGACTCCACGCACGACGCAATTTGACGATATGATGGGTATATGTCCTCTGGCGCCGTAGTTTGTTCCTGTGATTTTTTTATTTTGACTTTTTATAGAACTTTGCCTTAGACTCACTATTTTTAGACATATTTTGTATATACATTCTTATTATGAATTTATTTATGTTTGCTATTATTATGTGCATGTTTGTGTGTGCAAGAAAAGTGTGACAAACAATTTTGCGCAAAAATTCCGTCATTTTTATTATTGATGGAGGGTACTCATTACTTTAGTGTACTTTATTATTATTGATCGTACTTTAGTGTATCCGACTCGAATTTAGGATCTAAACGCAATTTAAGAAAGCGCGGATGACGTGGCAGGTTGGCGCCAGCTGGCGCCACGCAATTGGGTGTAGCGTCAGGCGCTACACTTGGTGTCGATGTCTCTAGTTACCAAAACTTTTACTCAATACACCCATGAATGGTGTCGATCTCTTAATGCTAGAGACAGAAAAGAATTAGATTTGTTTTCACTTGGGGGGAATTTATGGAATAAAAGGGGTAGGTCTTGACTTAGATTTCATTCATACCGCTCTAGAATTTTGGAATGTTGATACTCATTGCTTTAGAATAGGGTATGATGAGATTAGCCCTTTGCCAAAAGAATTTGGTGCTATTTTAGGCTTCCCTGCAATAGACCTCATAGTAATCCCTAGAGTAGATGCATATTATTATAAGGATTTTGAGCGCTTCTTCAATTTAAAAGAAAGGGGTTTATCAAAAATAGTAGATGGCAGCATAGTTAATTTGAAAGAATTTGCACGTCATTATTTTGATAAACCTCTTTCTGAATCTTTTCATATTTATAGATGAAGGGCTTTTTTTATTTTGCATGCTTAATCAATTTTTTCTTAGTAGTGGTAAAAATAACAAAGGTCAATCAATTATAACCACCGTACTAGAACAAATTGAATCAGGGAGAAATCCAATGTCATTGATAATTGGAGAGACTATGATTAGCCTTGATGAATTGAAAAGGAACCCAAAAGCACCTTTTCGCGGCTCTCCAATTTTATTACAGGTAGAAAAATAATATTTTTAATTACAATAATTAAAAAATATATTTTTGTATTGTAATAATAATTTATTTGCATTGCAATTTTTTACAGATGTGGCTAATGGAAAGGCTAGGATTAATTAGCCCTCCGGACAACATTGAGAAGTACACTCCAAATTGCTTCGTGAGGAGGAAGAAGCGCTTCCCTAAAATTGGGCGCCATGGGTGGAGAAAGGTCTTCGACTCTCGCAATTTTGCTATCAAGTGGGTCGTCCCATGGTGGAAAATAGAAAGGATGGTTGGTGTCAACAAGCAACCTTTCTGCTGTCTTCCAAGTTTGTCTCGTATGACTTATTATTATCCCTGCAGGGTAAAAAGACAATACGGTTTGCTTCAGAATATTCCTTCCGGGGATCTCCATCCTCCCTATGAGTACCTTGTTTCCCAGGAAGTAGACAGATTTGATGCTTATTGGAGTTCCATACCTCTATAAGAAGTACTTACCCAAAAGGTTCCTCCTTCCTTGCCCAATGATGTGAAGAAGTGGTTGCTGAAGAAGCCTTCGAAGGATTCAAATAAAGATCAGGGTAAAACTGATGTGAAGAGTCGTCTAGGTGACAGGGTGATTCCTGCTAAGGAATGCTTAGGTGAAAGAGTTGAATTCAAAACACCTGCAATACCTAGGAAGAAAAATACTACCAAAGATAAAGGAAAAAGGAAAGCTAACACCACAGAGAAAAAAGCTTGGGTAGAAAAGAAGAATGGAGTCCTAGCTGAAGGGGAGACCATCTACTCCAAAATTGAATGTAGGTCCTCTAAAGGATGTCTACTAGCTAAGGTTATGGATGAAGA
Source organism: Chenopodium quinoa (assembly GCF_001683475.1). Taxonomy (NCBI): domain Eukaryota; kingdom Viridiplantae; phylum Streptophyta; class Magnoliopsida; order Caryophyllales; family Amaranthaceae; genus Chenopodium; species Chenopodium quinoa. Next base: position 6,452,515 of record NW_018742263.1, on the reverse strand, counting down.
AGAGGAAGCAGACAAAAATTGGAAAAGGGCTAGGAAAGAAAAGAAAGATTAGGAGCATTGCTTAATTTCAAATTATTAAACTTAGTTTATATTTTTCATTTAAAGTTAATTTATTTCAGCTTTATTAAAATTCCATAAATAATGTAATTTTATTTTATTAATGAAATTTCAGCTTTTAATTAAATTATTTACTTTAAATTTTTATTAAAGCAATGAAAACCCAAAAAAAGTTAATTTTCCAGAAATTCTTCGAGTACGGAAGTCGAAGAATTTTCCGAAAAACACCGAAATTTGCCCAGAATTTATCTGCAAATTGGCGCCGCTTATTTGCAACTGGCGCCTGCCAGAGCAGTCTGGCGCTAGGCGCCAATTCTGTCGGCTGGCGCTAATGGTTGTTGGCTGGCGCCAGAGCTTACTCTACGATGCCAATATTTCGCCGATCTTCTGTCGAATTTTAACTAATTTTGGGATGCGAGAATGTCGAAAAATAAGGTGGCCGCACCCGTAAAGGGTTGCCTACGTATCCTTTCTTAAGGAATCAGGCCAAACGTAGCTCTCTTGAGTATCCTACTCAAGTAATTATGGGTAGTATTTCTTAAGTTGGTCAAGATTTGTCATGTTTGAGAATTCATTGCCATCTATGTCAGTTAATTTTGCTGCACCTCCTGACAGGATTGTTTTGACAATGTAGGGTCCAGACTAATTAGGTCTGAATTTTCCCCTTGGATCTAAGACATTTTTCCTTAATGCTTTTAACACCAAGTCTCCTACTTTGATGTTTCGTGTCTTGACCTTCTTATTAAAATGCCTAGCCATACAATTTTGGTAACATTGAGTGTGATGCAGAGCTTCTAGTCGTTTTTCATCGAGTAGAATTAGCTCTTCATATCTTGCCCTAGTCCATTGAACTTCATCGAGTTTACTTTCTAATGCGATGCGTACATATAGAATCTCTAGTTTGACAGGTTGTACGGAATCCATTCCATAAACCAAGGAAAATGGCGTATTTCCTGTTGGTGTGCGAATTGACGTGCGATAACCCCACAATGCGAATTGAAGTTTGTCAGGCCAATCCTTACAATTTTCCGTCATTTTCTCGATGATAGTCTTTAGGTTTTTATTAGCTGCCTCGACTGCTCCATTTGCTTGAGGTCTGTTAGGGGAAGAATGATGATGTTGATGCCATATTTTTGTAGCAATTCTTCACATTCGGCTTGAAAGTGAGTTCCATTGTCACTTATCATTTCATGTGGGACTCCATATCGACAAATAATATTTCTCTCGATAAAGAGTGCTACATGTTTTGCAGTGAGTTTAGCGTATGATTGCGCTTCAACCCACTTTGTGAAGTAATCAATTGCTACTAAGATATATTCGTGGCCTCCTGTTCCTGGGGGAGTGATTTTGCCGATGATGTCAATTCCCCATGTAGAGAATGGCCATGGCGATGTGTAGGTGTAGAGCAATGATGGAGGAACATGTTGTAAATTGGCATAAATTTGGCATTTAGGGCACCTTTTTACATATTGATGGCAATCCTTATTCATTGTGGTCCAATAATATCCTTCTCGCATTATCTTTTGGACTAACATTTTTCCATTTATATGAGTGCCACAGATTCCTTCGTGGACTACTCTCATTGCTCTTTGTGCATCCTTTTTTCCTACGCATAAGAGGGCTCTACCTTTAGGTACCCTTTTATGTAGCTCGTTTTCTATGAGTACATATTGGGAAGCCAAAAGCCTTAATGCACATTTTTCTCTTTTGTCAGCGTGGGGAGGGTATTCTCCTTTGGTGACATAATTGAGTATATCCGTGTACCACGGTTCTTCTTCTTCTTCTTCTTCTTCTTCTTCTTCTTCTTCTTCTTCTTCTTCTTCTTCTTCTTCTTCTTCTTCTTCTTCTTCTTCTTCTTCTTCTTCGTCTTGGACTACTTCGTCGTCTTCTATAGCCTGGACGTATGCTGGTTTATGCCTTTTTTCTATGGTTGGAGGCATTTGCTCGATTTCCGTGGGAATCCTAACCATTGAGGCTAATCTTGCCAAGGCATCAACAAATTGATTTTCTTCCCTAGGTAGATATGTGTATTCTACCTTCTCTAACTGATCAGTAATAGTTTCCAGATAGGTTTGGTAAGGGGCTATACTTTCGCTCCTTACTTTCCACCTTTTAGATATCTGATTGATAATCAAAGAAGAGTCTCCGAATATCCTTAACTTTTTTACTCCCAATGCCAAAGCTGTTTCAAGGCCTACTACGCATGCTTCATATTCAGCAACATTGTTGGTAACGTCGAAATCAAGCTTTATGGAGATTGGAACATGCTCTTCTTTAGGTGATACTAGTAATACTCCAACGCTACATCCCTTTTGGTTTGAGCCTCAGTCCAAGTATAAGGTCCAAGTATCGTCTTAATTAACCATTAAGTCTTCATCTGGAAATTCATTGTCTTGTATTGGCGTCGAGTCTTCTACTGGAAAATCTGCCAGGAAGTCCGACACCACAGATCCTTTGATAGCTTTTTGTGGCATGAACCTTACATCAAACTGGGCTAGATTGACTATCCATCTTGATATGCATCCATTGAGTGTAGATTTCTCAAATAGATACTTGAGTGGATCTAATCGGAAGAATACGAAGACGGTATGCACTAGCATGTAATTTCTTAACTTGGTTGTGGCCCACACCAAGGCGAGGCACAACTTCTCGAGCGGTGTATAGCGTGCTTTGTATTCGAGCATCTCCTTGCTTAGATAGTAGATTGCATTCTCTTTGCCTTCTACTTCTTGTGCTAGCATAGCTCCCATTGTCTCTTTGGTAACCGTCAAATATAACCTAAGAGGTATTCCGGGAAGTGCTGGTGCTAATACGGGAGGATTTGCGAGATAGGCTTTGATCTTTTCAAAGGCTTTTTGACACTCGTCATCCCATATTACTGGTAAATTCTTCTTGAGCTTTTTGAAGATTGGTTCACATATTGTCGTTAACTTTGATATGAACCTACTTATATATTGCAACCGGCCAATAAATCCTCGAATCTGTTTCTCAGTCTTGGGCGGTGGCATTGACATGATTGCTTTGATTTTGGTTGGGTCTACCTCTATTCCTCTAGAGCTTATGACATATCCTAAAAGCTTGCTTGAGGTGACTCCAAAAGCACACTTAGCTGGATTCAACCTCATATTATATTTTCTTAGCCTTTCGAAAAATTTCCTTAAGGCTACTTGATGGCCTGGACAGTCTTTTGATTTCACAATCATATCGTCGACATATACCTCGACTTCTTTATGCATCATGTCATGGAGTAAGGCAGTTGCCACACGTTGGTAAGTAGCACCCGCGTTTTTCAACCCGAATGGCATTACCGTGTAGTAGTAAGTGCCCCATGGTGTTATAAAAGTTGTTTTCTCCATGTCTTCTTCTGCCATGAGAATCTGGTTGTAACCTGTGTACCCATCCATGAATGAGAGAAGCGCGTGATTTGCCGTATTATCTACAAGAATATCGATGTGTGGCAAAGGGAAGTCGTCCTTTTGACTTGCCTTATTTAGATCTCGATAGTCGACACACATTCTTACCCTTCCGTCTTTCTTTGGAACTGGGATGACATTGGCGACCCATTCGGGGTATTTGGATACCTTGATGAAACCTGCAGTTATTTGTTTTTGAACTTCTTCTTTTATTTTAAGAGCTACGTCGGGTTTCATCTGACGTAACTTTTGTTTTACGGGTTTCATTCCCGGAATTAGTGGTATAGTGTGTTGAGGTATTTCTCTATTAATGCCTGGCATATCTTCGTATTACCAAGAGAATACATCGATAAATTCTTTAAGTTCATTAAATCGGTTCTTTCTTGTTTATTCAGTGTTAATCCGATTTTAACTTCTCTTTTATGGGTTGAATCATTTGAGATATCAACCGTTTCAGTTTCTTCAATTACCGTTGTTTTCTTTTCGAGTGTTTGCATTGCTTTAATAATTTCTTTGTCTTTTTCATTGTTAATTAAGAAATGCTCGTCATCTTGGGTTAGAGAAGAACACAAGAAATAAGGAGAAGAAGAAATATTATTATACTCTGAGATCATTACATCAAAGAGTGAGATGTCCTCAGGGACTTGATCACTAACTATTCTAGGAGAAGAAATTTGAGGGGAAGGTGCTACTACTAACGACTTAGAGGACTCTAGGGGGAGAGACTCCGACTCAGACTCTGACTCAGACGACTCTTCAAACATCGGTCCTTGCCCAGTTGTGATGGATATCTTCCTTCCATTTGGAGTAGTCGTTTTGATAGTCTTGCGCCACCCTTGTAGTGATCCTTCAGCTGGAGTGATTAGATTCGAGGGATCGAAGCTTTCGCTTTGTAGGACTGTTTGAATGAGCGAGGAGTTATCCTCTTTACATGTTGGCTCATTCTTTTCTCGCCCAAACAGTAATCCCATTACGTTAAAGTCAAAGCATGGGGGTGCTTTCTCCTTGTGGAGAGGAGTTGGGATTTCGTCCGTGAAGTAGAAATCCAAGAAGATCTCAAAACCCGGTTGCCTTATGCCGTTTACGACAAATGGCTTGGGAAATTCATAGCATGAATAGTCTTCTCCTTCTTTTATGAATTGACCATTAAGTTTAAGAGGGTACTGATCCGTTAGGATTGCTTTCTTTTGAATGCGAGCGTCCCTACGTTCCTTTGACTTTTCCTGGGCTCGTTTGAGATCTTTCTGAGTCAGTTCGAAACCAAGTCTGAAACTGTCTAACTTAGGGAGGCTAGGTGACTCTAGCGGTTTTGCTGTTCCTTTCTTCTTTCCTAGGGTCATCCCAGGAAAATGTCCTTGTTTCTTCAGCATGGCATTTACAATCATGTTGGAATGGGGGTCATGGCAAAGAGGGGTCCTTTCATCCTCCTGGATTAAGGAGACTTCTTCGTTAAAGCCCCATAAATCTTCATCATCCTCGTCGTGCTCCACATTAATGATTGGATTCTCTATAGACTTGTTCCTCATAGGCGAAGCATCGGTAATGATAGGAATTCCCCCAACTATAGCTTTTACTTGTTGGTGGAGAGATGAGGGGACAGCCTTTAGGTCATGAAGCCAAGGGAGTCCCAATAGCAAATTGAACGAAGCTTTAATGTCTACTACTTGGAAAGTAGTAGCATGTTCTATTGATCCCGCCGTTACATTTAGGGTAATTTTACCAAGAGCTTGACGACGAGTGTTGTCATAGGCCCTTATTCCTTGTGTAGACAGAGTTAAATCTTCGTCCCTTATGCCTAGCATCCTCGCAGTTCTAAGTGGACAGACGTTGATGGCCGATCCATTGTCAACAAGAGTCATAGGAACATTCATCCTCTTGCAAACCACTGTGAGGTTTAATGCCTTGTAATGTTTGTCACCTTCTGGGGGTAAATCCTTGTCAGAGAAGGTGATCAAGTTAATTGGACTAGGAAGATCACTTGTGAGGAAGTTTGCTAGTCCCTCAGGAGTAGTGTCAGAATCTATCCCAATTTTGTCCAAGGCATTCATTACAGCCAACCTATGTTCTCGAGATGTTGCCAAAAGTTTCCATACGTTCATCTCAACTTTTGTCTTCTTAAACTGCTTAACAATATCATTGTCTTAAATGATAGGTATGAGAACTTGTTGTGTGGTTGGCATAGGTTGTGTTGAAATGGGAGGTTGCATTCTCCTGGATCTTGGTGAGGACGTCTATCGATGAGTCTTCTTCAGCCCGAAAATCATCCGTGGAGTATGACACAAAAGGTGGAGATCCTATTATTTCTTTTAAGTAGACGTCTTCTTCATCACTGTCCCAAACTCCATTGATGGTTGCATCATCTTCTTGTTGCACTTGGACTAGTTTCTTTTCATCAATCATTTTCTGAACCAAATCCTTGAATTTGAAATAGTTTTCTATAGTGTGACCCCCTGATTGATGATATTGACAGTAATATCTATTCGTCCTTTTCAATGATTCGAATGGTCTTGGTTCGAGAGGTTTGATCTCGCCACTCTCGGAGAGCATTTCGAACATTCGTGCATATGGGATCCCAATTGGAGTGTAAATTCTATTACACTTCTCGGGTTTTTTTGTGACTTGTAAAGAAAAACGCTTTGCCTCATAAGTCGTTCTCTTGGGTGTGAATTCTCTCTTGGGTTCATCTTTCAGAAGTGGAACCTCGTCATGATTCTTTCGGGGTTCCTTTATAGCTTTGAGAGCTTCACGTAGTAAATGCGATACCTCCATCATAGACAATGTGAGCAATTGTATATCTTCTTTACTTGCCGGTTCTGGAAAGTTATCCCTGACATCAAAAAAGGTTTCCTCCTCTTTTTCTGTGGCATAAATTTATTTGACAGGTTGAATGAGAGACGAGGGGTCAACCTCGTTTTCCTCATCAGAGATAGCCAAGGCATGAGCAAGAGCTGCATTATTAATTCTTGGCTTCTTACTGGCAGGGGGCAATGACAGCTTGTTATTGTCGATTAAGTCTTGGATAGCTTCCTTAAGCTTCCAACAGTTTTCTGTGAGATGGCCCCTACCTTGGTGATACTTGCAGCGTGCATTGGGGTTCCAATTAGCCGACCTCTTCTCGACCGGTGGGTCCCCAAATGGTCCAATAGGAGTTATAAGACCTTTTGCATTTAATCGATCAAATGCGGTGTCATAACTCATGCCAATAGGAGTTCCTCCTAAATGGTTTCTTCTGTCCTTGATTGTTCATAGCAAGGACTTCACGTAAATTAAAAGTGCTAACATTGTTTGAGTGGGTGGTTTTGGAAGAAGAAGGATTGTCGTTCTTCTTTCGTTTCCAGCCGCTATTGGAGTTATTGTTGGCAGCTTTTAACTTAGCCAAGTCGTCTTCAATATTGATCCCAATGTCGTAGACGGCCTTGAAGGTATGGAGATTATTTTGATACTTGAGATGCTTGGAATATTTTTCTTGAAAATTTTTGATGAACAATCTTACAGACTCGTTTTCGCTTGGCACCTCAATCATCTTAGCTGAGGTTTCTCTCCATTTGTTAAAGAAAGAGGTGAAGCCTTCGTTCTCATTCTGTTTGAGGATTTCAAGTTCCCTATGGTCAGTCTGAACCTGAATGTTGCACTTGTACCTGTCAATGAAAGCGTTTGCTATGGACTCCCAGGTAGAGGTCTTTTCTTTCTCGAGAGAAAAGAACCATTGTTGGAAAATGGTTTCGAGAGACAGTGAGAACAGAGAGGGGAAAACCTTCTTATCGATACCCTTAATACTCATTATTGTTTCAAATGCTCTTAAGTGAAAATAAGGGTTATCAGTTGCTCTAAATTTTGGGATGTCGTTGGTATTGAACTTTTGCGGAAGAAGATCTTTGTCTACCGAGACCCCTTGTGATGTAAGCCCTTGAAACTTGTAGTCGCTAGACAGCTTGCTTAGACTCTCTTGCATGAGGTCCATCTGTTGTTGCTTCACGGGATCATCGATCTTGAGTGTTAGGAGCTTTAGTGTCTCAGTCACGGTAACCAGTTGGTTCCTAAGCTCGTTGACTTCTTCTTGTGTTGCCATTATAGTCTTAGCTTTCCTCTTACGAGCTATGGGTTTGTCGAAAAGTTGGACTTGTACAAAAAGGTTGTCTTTGATTAGCCGTCCTTCCTTTCTTGACCACGCGCTCTAAATTAAATCATTTTGCGTTTTAATTACTTGACTCGAATCAACTAGACTTTTCGGTTTATTTTAAGGAGGAAAAAAAATAAAATGAAAAATAAAAAAAAGGGTGCATATTTTTGGCAAAAAAAATGTGCATAAAATAATGTACATATTTTTAGGGAACTAAGTATAGTTATTTTTTTAAAATTGGAGGATTAATATCCGACTTACCCCCCTAAAAAAATGACGGAAAAAAACGCGCATGTAAGACCCTCTTAGACATGGTCAAAGTATGCGTATTGGTATGTGCATTGAGTGTAAGTGACATGCTTGGACTCTTGTGTAAGACCATGGGACTTAGTGCCTAAACTTGATTACAACTCAAATAAGTACTATTGACAGCGAAAATTAACCGAATTAATTAGCAAACTGGTTAATTAGACACTAGGTGATGACTCGACCAATAATCCGAACTGTCGGCCAAACGACAGAAGTGGCGTCACACTATGTAGCTTGGAACCAGACGACAGAGTTGCCGACAGGCGCCACACTTCACAGTGTGGCGCTACAGCTCAGACTTTGGCGCCAATATTGGAGCTTCAATCTTAGACTGTTTTCGGTGTTATTAGTCAATTGGGGTATGCCTAAAGTCGTACTAGGTCAATTCCGATTAAAATATTAGACTTTATTTACTCAAATTAATTAATTAATTAGGCAAAGCTCTTTAAGTCATTAAATTATTTATTTCAACACAAGTCAACAAACTGTTAAGAAAAACATAGAATATATGCACAACAAATAATGCACAATTAGTCAAGTAGGCACAATATGATGCAATGAGTTCGCAACCGAACCATGGCTCTGGTTCTCTAAAGTTCGGGATATGGTTTATTCAATAGAGGGTCCATGGTTAATTGTCCGGATGCACCGCGCGGAAGCCTAACCGTGAAGGGTTGGCGCGAGTGGATGGGACACCGCGAGCTTTAGAAAAAACTCGCTTCCATGGTTTGGTAAATTCAACAATCTCGGATGTACCCTTTGTTGCACGGAGCGTTCAATCGGGTAGATGGAGCATGAATTCCCAGAGGGTTATGTCCATATGTAGAACACATATGGGTTTCAGAAAAGTGAGAAAAAAATTCAATCAGGAAGTAGGATCGAGCAAACAATACGAAAAACTGGTCGAAATTATAACGCATATTTCTAGCTCGGTATTGGGGGAGGTTGGCGCCAGCAATTAGAGACTGGCGCCAGCTATAAGTTGTAGCGCCTGGCGCCAATGCAGGCGTGTGGCGCTATGGTTAAAATGCTTGCGCCAATGCTCTGGCCCTTGGCGCTACTTCCCACATGCCTCAGCAGCTTTATGTGCTCGATAAAATTTTCCAGTTTCGCGCGGTGTTATTTCGGTCCTAGTTGTGAAAGATATTTCTCAAATTTTCTAGATGTAAAATCCTATGTTTTTAACTCATTACGGATGGTCTTTACAATGAGATTTTTTTTATGCATATGACAATAATGTTAATCGAAATTACGCACATGAAATACTTACAACGTTTCGAGTCTCATTCACTCATTCTAAATCATTGCCGAAACAAATTCAGGAATGAAAATAGAAATCCTCCCCAGCGGAGTCGCCAAAAACTGTAGGGAATATTTCAAGCGTTAAACCCCTAGCTTGAACCCCACTGTGATCATACACTAAAGTACGGTGGCGTCCAAAAGGGAAGAAGATAGAGCAAAAGAGTCGCCAACAAGTTTTAGGAACTTGTAAACCGTTCACGAGGTGAAGGTTACACCCCTTAACGATCCAAGAGATCGTCAACTCCATAAGGTCTTGAACCAAATAACGGTTTGGGGATGATGTTACAAATCCAACCTAAAAGAGACTGAACCTGCCCTAATAATAGGCCTCTACTTTATTCTGATCGTATTCATGTGCGCTTTCTGACTAACATGCAATCATTAGATTTAACCCTATGTTGGTTGAATATTAATGCACAAACAAATCTATTATTGGCGATCACTTGAATTTATAATCAAAATTAACCCTAAACAAGATTATTAATTATCTTATTAAGAGTGATTACAAGTACCAAAATTCCCTGTAAACATGCAATAAAAGGTGTGATCAAGCAATAACAATAAATATAATCAAGCAACATAACAATAATAATCAATATCATGACAATAAAATTATAATCATCATCAAGATAATAATAATCATAAAAATAATAATCATAATAATAATCGTCATAAATAAAATAATAATCATCAAAATAATAATAAAAATAATAATAATAATAATAATAATATTCATAACCATAATAAATTATAATCATTATAATCATAATCATGTTCATGTTAGTGTTGAAGCATAATAGTAAGATCATAGGCTTGATACTAACAAGATTAATAACAAATCCTATCTTGTCACTAAGCAATAAAAATCAAATCTTTAACCCTAACATGATACTATCAATCATAAATATTAGGAAGAGAATAGGAATCATCGTAACAATCATATTTAATATTAAAATTACCCTAGACATGATACTAGGAATATCATAACATCAACCTATACATGATTTCTACATCATAACATCAATAAATCAATAAAGTACTTACTTTGATGCCTCGTACCTCTTTCTAATAACAAAATATACAGGTTAGTAACTTCAAGGAAAATAATAAACCAAACAATTAAATTAAATATTTGAAAGAGAGATTTGGGACCAAACCCTCAGAAATTAAACCTTTCACGTCTAGGGCGAAGGCAACTTCGAATATGGCTAGGTGTTTCTAGATCTTGCGAATGCGGAATTTTGTATGTAAAAAACAAGTTTAGAAAAAGAAAGAAAGAGATGAATGATTTGATTAAAGAGAATGAAAGAGAATTGAAAACTGGTTGTAGGTGAATGAAAACGGAGTTTTTACGACATTATTTTTAGAGAAAATCAGCCAAAAAGATAAAATTAACAAAACAGAGTCTGGGGCAACTGAAACAGAGCTGGCGCCAATGCCTGGCGTTTGGCGCCAACACTGTTTTTGACGCGCTTTCTCAAACTAGATAAATTTTGCCGTACAGGAGGATAAAATCGTATATTTTCCTCAAAAATGCTCTTTGATTTTAATTAAAACACTAAAAAGTCAACAAAAGTCAATTTATCAATGCTAATTGAATTAGGAATGAAAAGAACCTTCTAGAAGAATCTAGAAGACTAAAACCATTCCTAATTGCATTAGGAATGATAAATCATATTAGGCCCTCCCCTAGATCATTGGGCCATATATAAGGCTTAAACCGGGCCCAGTTTAGTAAATTGACAATATCTTCCTCAATATTCATCGGAATTCGGCTTATAATATATCGTTGGAAAGGTCTTGTCAAGCCCTATCCAACTATACTACTATTGGACCCATATCATGGCCCAACAAAACAGGATTGGCTGTTTTCTGAAAATAAGATTTCAAAAAACAGAGAGAAGAGAAAAAAAAATTAAAACTATCCGCAACACTAGACTTTCCACACTTTCACTTCATTCGGTTATTATTCGACGTGAAAGGTACTCATCATTGGGTTTGGTTTTGGGGAGACACAAATGGGTGTCTACATCGTGGCATTAGGTATAGGAAACCGTGGCATTAGGTATTGGAAACTGTGGCATTAGGTATAATAGCTAATGCCACGACAATAATATTGTCGTTGCATCAGGTATTGATCTAACGCAACGAATCATTGATGTCGTGGCATTAGGTGTCATAAGCCGTTGTTGCAAAGCCAGCAGATGCCACGGTACATGGCCGTGGCATTAGGCCTAATGCAACGAAATTTGACACCTAATACCACGGATTTAGGGGTTGCAATAGATAAAAAATGTAGTAGTGTATTTATCAACCTCGTCACTATCCCTCTACAATGAATTTCACCAGTTTGAACCCCGCCAATAATCTTCCGGCAACACTCCATGAAAATGTATCAAAAATTAACCCGTGGCCAAGATCCGGTTTGGTTGCTGTAGGGAATATTTCAAGCATTACCCCAAACTTGAACCCCACTGTGATCATACACTAAAGTATGGTGGCGTCCAAAGGGAAAGAAGATAGAGAAAAAGAGTCGCCAACAAGTTTTAGGAACTTATAAACCGTTTACGAGGTGAAGGTTACACCCCTTAACTATCCAAGAGATCGTCAACTCCAATAGGTCTGGAACCATGACTGGAAAATCGGGGATGAAGGTACAAATCCAACCTAAAAAGAGATTGAACCTGCCCTAATAATAAGCCTCTACTTTATTCTGATCGTATTCATGTGCGCTTTCTGACTCACATGCAATCATTAGGTTAACCCTAAACCTGTTTATCTATGTTGGTTGAATATTAATGAACAAAAAAATCTATTATTGGCGATCACTTGAATTATAATCACATTAACCCTAAAATAGATTATTAATTATATTAATAAGCGTGATTACAAGTATAAATTCCCTTTAAACATGAATAAAAGGCGTGATCAAACAATAACAATAAATATAATATCAAGCAACATAATAATAATCATGATAATAATAATAATCTTAAAAACAATCATAAGCATAATCATGTTAAAGCATAATAATAGCAACATCCTAGGCATGATACTAATAAGATTAATAACAAACCATAGCATGTCACTAATCAATAAAAATCAAAGCTTTAACCCTAACATGACGCTAACATGCTATTAGGAAAGAAATAGGAAGCATCATAGAAATCATAATTGACATATTTGATATTAGAATTTATCCTAAACATGGTACTAGGAAGCATTAAAACATCCTAACATGAAACAAGAAATCATAATAACAATCTAAACATGATTTCTATATCATAACATCAATAAATCAATTAAAGCACTTACTTGGATGCATCGTATCTCTTTCTAATAACAAAATACACTCGTTAGTAACTTCAAGGAAAATAATAAAATCAAACAATTAAATTAAATAATTGAAATAGAGATTTGGTACCAAACCCTCATAAATTAAAACCTTTCACATATAGGGTGAAGGCAACTTTGAACTTGGCTAGGTGCTTCTAGATCTTGTGAATGCAGAATTCTGTATGCAAAAGGCTAGTTTAGAAAAGAGAGAGAGAGAGAGCAATCAAGAGATTCTTAATAAGATTTGGTGATGAAAAATGGAGGTATTAGGAAGCTACTTAAAGAGAAAATCAGCCGGATATGATAAAAAACGAATCAGAGTTTCGAAAAGAATAAAACACGACAGCTGTCGCCAAACACGCGAGTGTCGCCAAACGCTGGAGTGTAGTGCCAAACGCTAGGTCTGGCGCCAGACGCTGGTCCTGTCGCTAGACGCTAGAAATAAATTTCCATACGTTTTCTTATTTTGATAAAAATTCACCGTACGAGAGGGTAAAATCATATTTTCCTTAAAAACACTTCTTTTATTCTGATTAATACTTTTAATAGTCAACTAATGTCAATTTATCAATTCTAATTAAATTAGAATTCAAAAGAATCTTCTAGAAAAATCTAGAAGACTATAATCAATTCTAATTGCATTAGGAATGCTAAATCGATATTAGGCCCTCCTCTAGATCATTGGGCCGCATATAAAGATCAAACCGGGGCCAGTTTAGTAATTTGGCCATAACTTCCTCATTATTCATCGTAATTGCGCTTATAATATATCATTGGAAAGCTATTTTCAAACCCGACCCAACTACACTATTATTGGACCCTTGTCATGGACCAAACTAAAGTGTATTGGCTGTTTTCTTAAAATAGGTTTTTCAAAATCAGAGAGAAAGAAAAGAAATAAAACTAACCGCAACACTAGACTTTCCACACTTTTACTTCATTCGATTATGATTCAACGTGAAAGGTACTAATCACTGGGTTTGTTTTTGGGGAGACATATTTGGGTGTCTACAGAAGCCCCCACTTTGACTGAGTTTGGAGAAACGCAAGTTTTGAAAACAAAAGTCAAAGTAGCGATAGGGACGGAGAATGATTCAAAATGTTCTGCGATCCTAAATCACTCTTGTAATGCCGATACCTGCAAACTAGCATTAGTGAAACAGATAAGAGAGTTAAGAAACGCGTATCTTGCACCGTCAAGCACACGTCTCTGTGGTAACCGATTTGTTGTTGCATTTGTCGTTGTGACAACCTTCAACAAGTTAGGGAACGCCATCGATCAATGTTGCTACACCTCGAGCCTTTTTTCTTGAATCTTAGTGACAAACTTCCCAATCATAGCAAAAGTCGCCGAAGACCGCCTCATCACACTCTTCTCAAATCTCGGTGACAACCTCCACAATCTTAGCGAATACCGTCGAAGACCACGCATCTCGTGCTATCTTCTCAAATCTTGGTGACAACCTCCATAATCTTAGCGAATGCCGTCGAAAACCGCCCATCTCGTGCTATCTTATCAAATCTTGGTGACAACCTCCATAATCTTAGCGAATGCCGTCAAAGACCGCCTATCTCGTGCTATCTTCTCAAATCTTGGTGACAACCTCCACAATCTTAGCGAATGCTATCGAAGACTTCCCATCTCGTGCTATCTTCTTAAATCTTAGTGATAATCTCCACAATTGTATCGGAAGCTATCAAAGACCCCTTCATCTTGAATCGTTCTTTTCTCAAATCAAATAATAACCTCCTCAATCATAGTGAAAGCTATCGAAGGTCACTTCATCTCAAACCGTCCTTCTCAAATCCAAGCGAGAGACTTTTTTTTTAATCTTAAAGCCTCCCTGTTGAAAGCTTCGTCATCTTAAATCTTTAAATCAACCCCTCCATCTTTGGAAAATCTTTTTCAAGAACCATATCTACGATTCTTAAAGGCTTCAAATTGATTTGTGAAAATCTAAAATCTTAGGAATTCTTTGTGAACCATTATGTCGGTGCTTTTACTATTTGTGAACCATTATGTCGGTGCCTTTTTGCTGTGAGCAAATGTTTAGGTGCTTTAAGCTAAGTGAGACAATCTTTTATTAAGTCGATCACTTTATGTGATTGTAATCAAGCCAACTACTTAACCATATCAAACTACTTATAGAGTCTAACTGGTGTACCAAGGAACCCAAAATTGTTATAAGAGGTCCGCATAATCCAATATGGGGGCCGCGCATTGTGTTGCCGCACCAGCGCCTTCTGGAAGATTCTGGCGCCGTACTTTTCTTCTGTCTTCAGGCGACATTTGTTATCGCCAGGTGACGGCCTTGTCATCTGGCGCTGGAGTCGGGTCTTCCCTATTTTGCCCTTGCTTCTGCTGCTGCTCGGTTTTGCTCTGAACTTTGAACTTGGTCGTTTCCTTTCAACCAAATCCGCTCAAATCTTTTCTAAAATAAAGCCCTTCATCTCCAATTTACTAATCCATGTAATTTTGCTCAAACACTTCTAATCTTGGAAGAGTCTCATGTGGCGTATTTGCGGTTTTTTTCGAAAAAATCCGAGAATGTTCTTGCTTGCTAGGATGCACCTGCATTTATATTTTTGACTATAGGACTCTGCTCATCTCTTTAATTATCTTAGGGTTGACCTAAGGCTTAGTGCTGCTTGACTCATTGACTTGACACGACTTAAGGTATAAACTTTACTCCATGCTGACTCACTTTGTGTGACTCGTGTGTGCATAGTGTTGACTCAATTTGATATCACGCTATGACTCAATGTGTACATGACTCGTTTGTGCATTGTAATGTGATCGTGCTACTCGAAAATGCAAAAAATCAAAAAATTTCTGTCATTTTTTGTGAAGGGTACCGACTTTCTCCCGAAAACGAAAGACGCAAAAAAAAGGAAAGAAGCGAGTTTTTTGAAGGTGCATGTTGAATGAGCTTAGCCAAATGTTGTGAAAGAATTAATCCATCCTAGGCTATTTCAATTGTTGACTCAATGATGAAAGCATTTGGGTAACTTAGGCACGAAGGCTAAGCACTTCATACTTTGTGATGTAATGATGATTGATCTTGATATGACGAGGCATGCTTCAACATTATGCTAAGATTTCATGACAAAGGGTTCCTAAGGGAAGGACTATATTTGGTCATGTATCTGTGCAGTGTGTGATAGTGACACTAAAGTTAGCCTGCAAGTGCTAAGTGTGTGGAAATAGATACTATTTTTTGAAGAGTCAAATAATGGTGACTCTTAGGCTAGTTAAGCTAATGATGTAAGGATAAAGCCCCCAAGTCTAGCTCAAAGTAGATAGGGATGATCATAGGAGATCCCTTGTTATGGTCATGATGTGTGAATGTGAATGCATTTTTATTACTATCGCACCTCGATGTGAGGTTGCCTACGTATCCGTTAGGAATCAGGCTGAATGTAGCTCTAGCCGAACCTCGCACAAGTATGTGTATACCTCAAAAAGGTCTTTTTTAAGGGTTGTAATGTGGTTAGGCCAAAGGTGGAAGAAGAAAAGGATAAAAGGCTCAAGACCCTAAATAAGCCCCCAAGGTGTGTAACTTTGCTTTTGAATATTTGTATTTTCATGCTTGAGGTTTCTCACTCTTTTTTAGCTCTTTTTTTTGCTATATTTATTTTATTTTAATAAGTGTGGGCAATCCCGATCATGCGGTTTATCACTCACTTGGAATTCATGTTTCTCAGGCACTGTACCGAGCACTCGATAAGAGATGTAATCTGAGACGTGTTCATATCGAAGACATTTTCATATCAAAGACAATTGAACACTTACCCTTTTATACACTTTTATTTATTTTTTTCCTTATTGTTTTGCTATTTTAATTTTCTGAAGTCACTCAAGCTTTTTATGAAATTGAAAATTGCATAAGTTGCACACCATCCCATCCCAAAATTAGGTAGATATGGGTTGAAAAATGAAGGGTCTATCGTTAGACGAGGCTCAAAGTGGTTTATCAAAAAAGGATTGTATATTTGAAGGGTGAAAGGTAATATGATGTGGCTACAAGGGGTGCCTCAAATCATTGGTATATCTTATGCTTAGTTCGACAATGTTTTTTTTATTTTTTTTATTTTTTTAATTTTTTTTAAGTAAGCGATGTAGTGCAATGAAAATATGCAAGGAAATAAATGCTCATTTTTATTAAAAAGGAAAAAAGAAAATCCTTACAAAGTAAATCTATGGAAAATAGAAAGTGCTTATGATAGACTTATTGGGGAAAAGATAAATAAAAATAGAAAAAGAGGAGGTCACGAAATCTTGTCGTTGAAGCTCGCCTCTGTCTTGTGTCGTTTGCTTCATCATCACTTGTCTTATTGTTAGTTGGCGGCATGGGAAGCTTGTTATTATCAATCAAATGTTGGATAGCCTCCTTTAGCATCCAACAGCTCTCAGTGGTATGACCCCTTCCTTGATCATATTTGCAATGTGCATCTGGATTCCAACTAGGCAATCTCTTTTCAAGTGCGGGGTCTTGAATAGGTCCAATGGGAGTAACGAGTCCCTTAGCATGGAGTCAATCGAAGGCAGTATCGTAGCTCATCCCAATGGGGGTGAAGTCTTTCCTTAGTTGCTTCTTAGATCCTTGGTTATCCATGGCTAAAACTTCACTGAGATCAAAGGTACTAACATTGTTACTAGAGTGGGCGTTTTCGGAAGAAGAAGGATTGTCGTTCTTCTTTCCTTTCCAGCCACTATGATTACTATTGTTAGTAGCTTTTTTCTTCGCGAGGTCATCTTTGATCACGATGCCTATATCATAGACGGCTTTAAAAGTATTCAAATTGTGTTGATATTTTAAGTGCTTTGAATACTTTTCTTGTAAATTCTTGATGAACATCCTCACAGATTCTTTTTTAGAGGGCACCTCAATCATTTTAGCAGAAGTTTCCCTCCACTTGTTGAAGAAAGAAGTAAAGCCTTCATTCTCTTTTTGTCTTAGCATCTCAAGTTGTCTATAATCGGTTTCAACTTGAATATTGCATTTGTACCTATCAATGAAAGCGTTTACTATCGATTCCCAGGTAGAGGTTTTCTTTTTTTAAAGGGAGAAGAACCATTGTTGGAAAACGGTTTCAAGAGATAAGGAAAACAAGGAATGAAAGACTTTCCTATTAATCCCCTTAATTTTCATTATAGTTTCAAAGTCTCTTAAGTGAAGATAAGGATTATCTGTTGCCTTGAATTTAGGGATGTCAGTGGCATTGAATTTCTGCGGAAGGAGCTCCTTGTCCACTAAGACCCCTTGTGAAATAATGCCCTGGAATTTATAATCACTGGATATCTTGCTCAAGCTCTCTTGCATGAGCTCCATTTGTTGTTGCTTCATAGGGTCATTGATTTTCATGATTAAAGCCTTCAATGTCTCAATCACGTTTGCCAACAGCTTCTTGAGTTCATTGACTTCTTCTTGACTTGCTATTATCTTCTTAGTTTTTCTTTTCTGACTCACTTGTTTATCAAAAAGTTGAACTTGAATAAAGATGTTGTCTTTGATTAATCGCCCTTCTTTTCTTGACCAAGTACTGTGGAAAGGGAAATTAGGGATATTCATTGTTAATTATTTTACTCAAACTCTATTCAACATGCAAGGATGGAAGACATGGTCATGGTGTACGTACATATTAGTGTGTGCTTTATATTGTGAGTGCAAGTGACATGCTCTAACTCTTGTGTAAGACCATGGGACTTAGTGTCTAGACTCAATTAAGGACTTAACAAGAGTATTATTATTAACAAAATAATCGAATTGATTAGCAAACTGTTTAATCAAACACATAGTGATGACTCAAGCAACATACTGAACTGTCGCCAAAGCAACGGGACCGCCGCCGTACTTTGGAGTGTAGCGCCAAACGACAGAGTTGTCGCTAGGCGCTGCACAACACAATGTGGCGCTGCAGTCCAAATCTCGGCGCCACTGCTGGAACGTTGATCTGGGACTGCTTTCGACATTATTATTCTACAGGGCATACCTAAAGTCGTACTAAGTCAATTCTGATTAAATTATTAGACTTTAATTACTCAAATTAATTATTTAATTAATTAGGCAAAGTCCTTTTAGTCATTAATCAGTTTATTTAGTCTTAAAAACAAGTAAAACAAACGGTTAGGAAAAACACATAGAGTATGCGCAACAAATAATGCACAATTAGTCAAGTAGGCACAATATGATGCAATGAGTTTGCAACCAGACCATGGCTCTCTAGTTCCCTAAATTTGGGGATATGGGTTAGTCAAAGAGGGTCCATGGTTATTTGTCCGGATGCACCACGCCCGGAAGCCTTACCTTTTGAAGGGTTGGCGCGAGTGGATGGGACACCGCAAGTTAAAAACTCGCTTCCATGGTTTGGTGAATTCAACATTCTCGGATGTACCCTTTGTTGCAAAGAACGTTCAATCAAGTAGATGGAGCATTCATTCCCAGAGGGTTATTTCCATATGTAGAAACACATGAGTTTTAGAAAAGTGATAAAAAATCAATCAAGAAGTAGCATCGAGCAAACAATGCTAAAAACTGGTCAAAAATTGAACGCATATTTCTGGCTCGGTATTGGAAGAACTTGGCGCTAGCGAAAAAAGGTCGTCGCCGCAATTTAGCTCTGGCGCCTGGCGACAGTAGTGTCTCCTGGCGACAGGAGTATCTCCTGGCGCCAGAGTTAAATCCTCGGCGGCAGACTCTATTTTCTGACGCTAGTTCCTACCTGCCTCAGCCGCTTTCTGTGCTCGATAAAAATTTCCAGTTTCGCGCAGCATTATTTCGGTCTTAGTTGTGAAAGATATTCCTCAAATTTCCTACTTGTAAAAATCCTATGTTTTAACTCATTACGGATGGTATTTCCAATAAGATCTTTTTTATAAATATGACAATAATGTTAATCAAAATTACGCACATGAAATACTTAGAACTTTTCGAGTCTCATCCACTCAATATAAATCATTGCCAAAATAAATTTTAGGAACTAAAATAGAAATCCTCCCTAGTGGAGTCGCCAAAAAAATGTATGGAATATTTCAACCGTTACCCCAAACTTGAACCCCACTGTGATCATACACTAAAGTACGGTGCGTCCAAAGGGAAATAAGATATAGCAAAAGAATCGCCAACAAGTTTTAGGAACTTGTAAACCGTTCACGAGGTGAAGGTTACACCCCTTAACGATCTAGGAGACCGTCAACTCCAATAGGTCTGGAACCATGACTGGAAGTTCTGGGATGAAGGTAAAAATCCAACCTAAAAGAGATTGAACCTGCCCTAATAATAGGCCTCTACTTTATTCTGATCGTATTCATGTGCGCTTTCTGACTAACATGCAATCATTATGTTAACCCTAAACCTGTTTATCTATGTTGGTTGAATATTAATGCACAAACAAATATATTATTGGCGACCACTTGAATTATAATCACATTAACCCTAAACAAGATTATTAGTTATCTTATTAAGTGTGATTACAAGTACAAATTCCCTCTAAACATGCATAAAAGGAGTGATCAAGCAATAACAATAAATATAATATCAAGCAACATAATAATAATCATGATAATAATAATAATCTTAAGAACAATCATAAGCATAATCATGTTAAAGAATAATAATAGCAAGATCCTAGGCATGATACTAACAAGATTAATAACAGACCCTAGCATGTCACTAAACAATAAAAATCAAAGCTTTAACCCTAACATGATGCTAACATGCTATTGGGAAAGAAATTGGAAGCATCATAGAATTCATAATCGACATGTTTGATATTAGAAATTATAGCCATTACCCTAAACATGATACTAGGAAGCAATAAAACATCCTAAAATGACACTAGGAATCATAATAACAATATAAACATGATTTCTATATCATAACATCAATAAATCAATTAAAGCACTTACTTGGATGCCTCATATCTCTTTCTAATAACAAAAAAAAAGCGTTAGTAACTTCAAGGAAAATAATAAAATCAAACAAATAAATTAAATTATTAAAATAAAGATTTGGGACAAAACCCTCAGAAATTAAAACCTTTCACGTCTAGGGCAAAGACAACTTCAAATTTGGCTAGGTGTTTCTAGATCTTGTGAATGTGGAATTTTGTATGCAAAAGGCTAGTTTAAAAGAGAGAGAGAGTAATAAAGAGATCCTTGATGAGAGTTGGTGATTGAAAACGGAGGTTTTAGGAGGCTATTTATAGAGAAAATCAGCCGGATATGATAAAAACCGAATCAGAGTTTCGAAAAGAATAAAACAAGACCGCTGTCGCCAAACACGCGCGTGTCGCCAAACGCTGGAGTGTAGTGTCAAACGCTAGGTCTGGCGCCAGACGCTGGAAATAAATTTCCACGCGTTTTCGTATTTCGATAAAATTTCACCATACGACAGGGTAAAATCGTATTTTCCTTAAAAACACTTCTTTTATTCTGATTAAAACTCTTAATAGTTAACTAAAGTCAATTTATCAATGCTAATTAAATTAGTATTCAAAAGAACCCTCTAGAAGAATCTAGAAGACTATAATAAATTCTAATTGCATTAGGAATGATAAATCGATATTAGGCCCTCCTCTAGATCATTGGGCCGCATATAAAGATCAAACTGGACCCAGTTTAGTAATTTGGCCATAACTTCCTCATTATTCATCGGAATTGGGCTTATAATATATCGTTGGAAAGCTCTTTCCGAACCTGACCCAACTACACTATTATTGGACCCTTGTCATGGAATAAACTAAATTGGATTGGATATTTTCTTAAAATAGGTTTTTCAAAATCAGAGAGAAAGAAAAGAAATAAAACTAACCGCAACACTAGACTTTCCACACTTTCACTTCATTCGATTATGATTCGACGTGAAAGGTACTCATCACTGGGTTTGGTTTTGGGGAGACACATTTGGGTGTCTACAGTGGCCATCCATAGAACCATGATCTCTTCTCTTGAGAGCTTACCAAGTTCTTGCTTGTTGATACGCCATAACCAAGGACCCTATGAAGAATCCTAAGGGTTGGATGAATGATTTCACTAGCAATTGAGTTCTTGGAATCAAAAGTTCTTTTATGAGCAATGGTTCGCCACCAAGAAACCTCATTAAAAGTGGTCGGGTTTAAAAGGAGTGGCTCATGAATATCTGGATGAGGGTTGAACCCGAGAGCTTCATGAATTCAAAGAGGTTTAAAGTGTGTTTGACATTGAACAACTGGAATGAAATGAGATAATCTGAATCCCCACCCGGTTAAATTCAAATGTTGAGAAAAATTCAAAGGCGGGTTCCAAGTAAGTTCTAGGGGCAGTTCGAACAAACCAAGTCAAACAGAGGTTATGGAGGAGCATGTCAAGGTTGGATTCAATCCCTAACTTTAACATCTCATCATGATAGTAATTCCGAGTCAGTCTAAACTTTCGAGATTTCATTTTATTATATATATGGGAGCTTGTTTAGACCGATTGTAGAATTTGAGAGGTGGAAGAGGTGGAGGTGGGTTAGTATCTTGAGAAGAGGAATTAGGAGGAGGTTGGCTTTGAGAAGATTGTCCATGAGAAGATTGACCGGGTGATTGATGGGAACGTTTCTTGCTACTCTTGGCTTTTCTCAACAAATCCATGATAACCAAATCAAAAACCCCAAATAGCGCAAAGGAAATCACACCAACAACTTCTCAATACCAATTCCACCACCAATACTCCACACAACTACACAACACCCCCAATACTACAAGGTACCTGTTTCAAACAACAAAACAACCAAAATACAAACAACAACCAACACAATTAACAATCAGTATCAAAAGTAAACCCAATTCAGTCAAAACAGTTTCAAAATCAACAAACAATTATCCAAAACACCATATGCATTCTAAACCAAGGTATACTAAAATCAATGGATAAAATCAATAAAAATCCACAAAAATTGAACAAGGATTAGGATTATACCAAAGTTGCAGACTCAATGAAGCACTAGAACACTAAAAACAGACTTAGCACCAAGTAAGGTTGAAAATGCTTCAAAAACCCGAATTTTCCGGAAAAATCACGAGAAAAAATGTTTTAAACTTGATGATAATGGAGAAATGTAAGGAATGAATTGAATCTATGCTATAGTCTAATGTTAAGCTAAATCGAAGAATTATCAATGGTTAAGTTTTGTAACTAAGATAACAAGAATCAAGACAATTTAATCAAATTGCTAAACACTAGGGATATAGGTTCCACATGTTAGCTCAACAATCATGCTAATTGATAGATCACCCAATTGATTCAAACATTTCAAGGGACAAGCATTAGTTGCAATCAAAGGAAATCAAAGGATATCTCCTATAAACCAAACTAGGGTTCACTATGAATGATTAACAAGAAGAATCACAATCAAATTCAATCAATTAAAGCAATTCCCAAATCAATTGTTCGTATCATTGGAATTCGCAATGCAATCTAAATTAATCTTATAGGTTCATCACTCCAAGTCTAATTTATCACATGCACAACTATGCCAACCAATTTAATTGCAACAATTCAATCAATCAAGGATCATCAACTAGCAAAAATCATTAATCAAGCATGCTCCCCCTTCTCCCTAGCAACTAATCTACTCACTAATCTTGGTGAAATTAAAAGCCAAAACAAATTCAATCAAAAACATATTCATCTCAAGCTAAATCAAAAGGAAATACAATCAATCAAAAAATTCTCAAAGCTAAATCAAAATCCAATCTAAACATTCAAGCATAAAAGTAAATTGCAATAAAAGTAAATTCAAAGGAAAGAAATCTTACAAACTTTTATTGATATGAAGAAGAATCACAAATTTGATTGAAGAAACAATGTTGAATTACAAATCAAATCCAAAGATTACAATCTCTACTTTCTCTCTAACTTCTCTCTAGTTTCTCTCTCTAAAAACTAAGCAAATGAAATATTATCTAAAAGTTCTCCTTTAATAAGATTTACAAGAGTATATATAGACAAACAAGAAAAAATGATCGGCCGCGCCGTCTCCAAGAAGACTCCGCGGGCGCGCAGAAATGGGTACGGAACCCATAACTAACTCCGCGGGCAATCTGGGAAAAAACTCGCGCCCAGGGCACTGCCACCCACACCCACGGCTTAGGGCGCGGCAGATGCCATGTTCCAGGCAAAGCAAGGGGCCGCGGTCTCTCTATCTTGAGTGGCCTCTCCAAAATCTTCGCGCCCACGGCTAGGGCGCGAAGAGTTCCTGCCCAAAATCACCAAAATGGTGCACTTTAACCCGCGCCCGCGACCCTTAGGACCCGCGTCCGCGGCCATGAGAAGAAGCGGAGCGCCCCTCTCCGAGCCCTCTCCAAGCCCTCTCCAAGAGGCGTGAAACTCCTTTGCTTGGCTCTTTTTGCTCCTCTTGAATCCTTTGCAAAGCTAAGTCTTTAGGCACCTACAAGAGAAACCAAAGAGATAAAATAGAAGAGAAAAAGAGCAATATAAAAGGAAAACACGAAGAAAAGCATATAAAGGAAAGTAAAACACAAAGGAAGAAGAAACAGAGAAACTAAAGGAGAAATGACCAAAATGGTAAAAGAAAAGCATGAAAAATATAGTGAAAATATCCTAAAACACTACCCTATGAGTGCCATAAATGACACTCATCACACGCAGAGGTGAATGCATCTCGATCTTCAGCGATGAATCAGAAGGCAACATAATCACAAAGTTATTCAATTGTGTTGCGCCATTTCCGACAAACTAGGTTCGCACTCATGTTGTTGACAACAACTTGGTTGAGCTCAGAAAACCCCTTAGAGGAGTAAAGGAACGAAGGAAGAAGAGATTTCCTAGCTAGCATTTTCAGTGATCGGATCGCCATTGATGTTGAGATTTCTCTTGAGGGAGATGAAGAAGGTAGGAGAGTGAAAATAAAGGAATATTGTAGTAAATTGAAGTTAGAAGTAAAAAAAAAAATTTGGGTGGCCACACCATAAGACCAGCCACATATGAAAGTTTGTGATTACAAAAGGTAACAAAAATATTAGACAATAATAAAATCCTAATGTACGGCTAGAATTAGAAAGCAAATATTAACAAACATGACAAGCTAATATTATGTACAACAAGCTATATACTTACAGATAAAATATCACGGGTCAAAGATAATTAATTGATATTATTTTTGACTTGGGATTTGCTATCCTTATCATTTTGTGGTAACCAAAGTTTAATTTTCAATAACTTACTACTCCCTTCATCTCCGATTGATAGTCACTTTTGAAGAAAAATAACGGAAATTGAGAAGAATTAAAGAAAGTACATTGAAAAAGTAAATGTACATTGGGTATGCCAAAAAGTAGAGAGAGAAAGTAATTAAAGTACTTGGGATAGTAAAATTTGCATTGAAAAGTTAATTTGCACAAATATTTTTGCATATGTTAGAGAATTTTGGTAAAAAAAATTATATTAATTGTACTTGAAAAAAGCAAATGTAAGTATGTAACTAACATTTTGGGTTTCCAAAAATGACGTAAGTGACTATCAATCGGGAACGGAGGGAGTATAATTTAGTTTTAGTTATCTTTTGTAACGTTTACTCTATTACTCTATATTGATTTATAAGTGCGTTTTAAATTTACTATACTCTATATGAACAGTGACGGATCTAGGATTTGAGAAACGGGGTTACGAAATTATGTTTAATAAAAAACAAATTACAAAATACAAAGTAATATGTGGAACGTAATAATTTTTTCCTAACTGTGTTTTTACTTAATAAATCTCTTCACTATTGTAATTAATATTTGCGTGACCTATACACCCTATATTCCAACAATAAGGCTTATAGTTATAAATTAAGTAATAAATATGTGAGGGGAAAAAATTTATCTAAGAGACTTGGTATTTGTAGCAGTAGGCCTCTTTGATAAAAAGTGCTAATCTTCTGTAACATTATCACTTAAGAGACATGTTTTTGAAACAATAGCCTCTTTGATTTTAAAAAATGTACTAGTCTGGCTCTTCTGGCGTAAAATATTAAAAAATCACCTAAGAGACCAGATTTTCACAAAGACGATCGCTTTGAATTTTACATAAAAGTAGGGCTGTTTGGGTGTTTTGGCAAAATGCATAACAGTAGTGACCGCCTATTACATAAAGGCGAACTCTTTTGTCAACATTTTTTTTACCCCCTTGATCTGCCACTGCATATGATAATTAACTAGATTAGGTCTCGTGCCATGCACGGTGATCTTCATAATTTATCATTAGTTTAATATTATACTCAATATTTTATGTCATCAAAGTTATCGTTAAAAGAGTGTTTGTAATTTTTACTTAGAAATTATTGAATGTATACATTTTTTCTTAAATTAAAACATTAGAGTACAGTTAAACTTTAATGCAATACGTTTTATGATTACTTGAAATATCTTTTTTTTTTAGAAAAAATATTTCACATTTGATTTTTTAGTCAATTTTTTTTTCTAAATAAGAAATAATAAATTTAATTTAGCCTTAGTCTAGCATAGAAAGTAGATAAGATTGTTGGAAAAAAAATAAAAAAAACTCTTGCTAGGATTGATTTGATAGATAAATTCTTGCTGTAATTATTTTGCTACCATTATGGCTATTTATATTTTACTTAATTGTTTTTAACTTTATTAGAAATTTAAGCCCAAAATAAGTTTTCAAAAAAAAAAATTTAGTAAAAAAAAAACTAAGAGCACACTACAAAATGAAATATGCCATGGTGTGTCTTTTAGTATATGGTATATTGATTGATTTCATGTTATAATGCATTGTTTGTGCTCAATACTTTGTATTGATATCTCTAATCTAATTTATACATACTTCATACTTTTATATTATTGATGTCTTATCATGATTTCATATCATTATAATTTTGAATTGAATTTATAATATTCTCTTTTATATTAAAAATTATGTGGAACCTGGCAAAACTTGATTTTAAAGCCCTAGATGTCATCGGAAATATAACTATATTGACGGATTTTAGAGTTGTTTCCTAAACTTTAAGATTTGTTGAGTATTTTTATTATCTTTATGTATCTTGAGTTTGTATGTTATCATGAGGTAGTTTTATGCTCCAATATGTACTATATTACAGTAGTACGAAGTACTATGTATTATGTATGAATGGTGAATAAAATTTGGGGTAAGTTTTTCGTCCTCGTATATGCTTTATTGCTTTACATGGTAACACATCACGTAACCATAACTCTTTCAGGCAATAGATTTTTACTTAATGGTCAAGGTGTATAGTTTTATTTTATTTAGTGTAAATCTATGAGCATATTTGAGCATGTATTCTAATTAGTGCTGTGAAATTTTAAATCGAAACCGTTTAACTGCTCGAAACCGACCGACCCAAATGAGAACCGAACCGATTAAAAACCGATTTTTTTGAAACCGAAAACCGACACGAACCGTATTTTAGTAAACCCGAAACCGAATCGACCCAAATAATGTTAAACCGTATAAGAACCTAACCCATTAACAAACCGAACCGAATATAAACCTAACTGAAAGAAAACCGAACCGAAAAAGAACCGAACCGTATCTAACCCGAAACCAGTTCCAACCCGAAACCGTTTAAACTGGCAAAAAAACCGCTTACACCGAATCGTTAGCAAACTGCTACCCGTTTGCACCGAACCATTTAAAAACCGAACTGATTATAAACCGAACTGGTTATAAACCAAACCGTTTATGAACCAAACAACTTCTAAATCGAACCGTTTACAAACTTTTTTATATAATTAAATGGATTTTTTTTTTTTTTACGGGGATATAATTAAATGGATTAAATATTAGAAATTTTAGAATATTTTTTTTTAAAATAGCAAGACAAATCATTCATTAAGGTCTTAAGGATAATCAGTGTTCACAAACAAGAGCAAAACAAGCAGGCTCAGGCCCGCCTCAAACTATTATCAACACTACTACCTCTAGTCATGTATACATTTGAGGTGATGAAACCAAATGAAAAAAAATCTTGTAATATTAAGTACCAAGGCTTGGCTGAAGGCGTAATAAATAAAATTAATTCACAGAGACTATTAAGCATATGATTACATTGATTTTGTGAGTAATAATGAAATAAAGATGGGAGTGTGCTAGTGACATGAATATACTATTAGGCTATGTTTTAATTCAGATTCAACTATAATTTAGTAAACTTAAAATGGAACCGATATGAATAACGTTAAAGTAGTTAAACAATCGAAGAACCGAACCAGTTATAAACTGAACTGAAAAAGAACTGAACCAATTAAAAACTGAACCGAAAAAGAACCGAACCAGTTATAAACTGAACCAAAAAAGAACCGAACTGTTTCTAACCCGAAACCGTTTCCAACCCGAAACTGTTTGAACCGGGATAAAAACCGTTTACACCGCACCGTTAACAAACCGCAACCCGTCTGCACCGAATCGTTTACTACCCGGACTGTTTACAACCCGAACCAAATTTAAACCGCTTAAGAATAAACCGAAACCGAATCGAACCGATAACTATTTAAACCGAACCAAAACCGACCCGTGAAACAATTAAACCGATTCCAAACCGACTCGATTAAATACCAAACCGATTTCAAACCGAACCGAAACCGAACTCCGTTTTGACAGTGCTAATTCTAATTCATATGCTCGAAATAAGTGTGTTAGTATATAAAAAAATATATCTTTACTACCTTGTGGGGTCAAATGGAATTTGAATGCTACTCCGTATTTGTTAACTTGGGATTCTTGAAATTGTCAAAAACAACTCTATAATATTTTGTGGACTAATTTTCACAAGATTGATTTAATTTATTTTATTTGTGATTGTGTACTTGTTCAATTAGTGAGATTACTTTTAAAGACCCACAAGAATGTTACTTGTGCAATCAGTGAGATTACTTTTTCACAAGAACACGCATGATGTGATAATTTTAAAGACCCACAAGGCCACAAGAATGTTACTTAGCTAAGAGCCTCTAAAGTATGTTGCTTAGGTTCTATAAACACTATGTCATATGAAAAATATATTAAATATTTTCAATAGTTAATATATTATGTTTTGGATGATGTTTGCATGACTATTATAATCTATGTAAAAAGTTCATAAGAAATGCAAACATGACTACATGAAAATCATTTGAGTAAGAAAAATTATGAGTTAACGAAATTAAGTATGACATTATGATATTATTAGTTGAAAAATGTATTCATTATGCCAGTACTTTAATTTTGAGACTTTTCAGTATAAAGATTCATTTAATTGGCTAGCGAAAAAGATTAACTTTGCTTTGAATTGTTTGATACATGAATTGCTAAAAGAATTTATGGCTTAAAATGAGAAATAGATTTAAAGATTATTGGACTTTTTTTATACCCCCATGCATATGCAAGGATTAGGGGGAGATAATGTTTATTCCATTGTTTTTATGTAATCCTTACACATGAATAACTAAATATTTTGATGCTCAATTTGGTACATACACTAGCCTAAATATTAATGATTTATACAATAGAGTTGGCCACATGATAATCAAATTTTTAGAAAGATATCATCCTGAAGATGGATATGAATAAATTTCATTACTTATATAAAATCTATAAATGTACATATTAAGTTGATGTCCTAGAAGGACAAGATCAATTGCTATTGAAACTAGCACACCTGTAGTGTGGTAATCCAAAGGGTTACAATGACGAGAATCCTTGGAAGAGGAAATGACCATTAATTGACAATGACAAATTAGAGAAAAGGACACATTTTGATGGATCTCCTAAAGAGATCATTTTTAGTACAATTAAATGTTTTATGATTATATAAAGTAATCCAAAAGAGTATAGAATGGTGTCCAACAAGATTAGCATGTATCAAGATTATAATCAATGCTCCAGTGGAGTATGAGTTTTAAGTTAATTATCTTGCCAATTACACAAAGAAACACATTGTTGTACTTATATCAGATTATACTCATGGCCATGCATATAATATCTCTAATAAGGTGATCACTAGTATTATAAAATTGACCATAATTTAAATACTAAAGGAAAAGGATTGGATGTGATAATTAATAATTAGGCTATTCAACGTTTAATAAATTCCTGTTATTGAAATATGAAGTTTCATTTGATAAGAAAAAAATAATGTGCTGACGCGCTCTTATGTTAAATATATGAAATAAATTTAATTACAAAAAATAACATTGAGATTGAGCTATATTTGGATTGTGATTTTTAATAGTTTGTTTTAAAAGAAAAGTTCAAGAGATAATATATTGGTCTTTCTAAATAATTGATGACCGAAGTTCACTAGAATAATTTATATGCTGACAAATATTAGGTGACTAGATGCTCACCAAGTACAAGTTATGTGTGGAAATTTTAAGTAATTAGTATCATACTATTAATGTTTCTGGTGATCTGGGAGATCAACACCTAGTGGAATTACAAGAAAGTTTATGTTTGTATAACAATTCTCTTAATTAGGGCTATTGTATGACTCCATATAAGAAACATAATAAGAAAATAGACAACTGCACAATTCATAACCCCCTATTTGAAAGGATTGGTGTCCTTCGAACAAGTGTACTATTCCGTTAGTAGGTTCAGAATTATTAGAAAGGTAATATATTCAGTAAGGTCAAGTGATCGGAATGCGTGGGTAGAGGCTACTTTCGATCGGTAATATTAATGCATAATTAATATTACAGCTTAATCTTGACCGAACCCTTTGGGTCACACCCAAGCAACTAACAAACCGAAGCGATGAATTAATTCGGAAGGAATTAATAATTCAACCGAGTAATTAATATTTAGACATCGGGAATTCGAGCTTAGAGCGTCAAAACCGAACATCAGAAGTCGAATCGAAAAATAGTAAAAGACGAGACGTGAAAATAATAATAAATCAACAAAGACCAAAATACCCCTAGCATCGGAACACCGAGTGCTAGGGGGTATAGCCAAGCTAGCAGCCCGCACTAAGTGCAGGGCTTGCTAGGAAGCTGCGGCTAGCTGCCCGCACCTAGTGTGTGGCGTGCTAGCATGCTGCAACTAGCAGCCCGCACTAGGTGCGCGGCATGCTACCAGCAGCTCTCGGCAGCAGCAGCCCGCACGCAAGTGCATGGGGTGCCGGCCGAGAGAGTGCGAGCAGCAGCCCGCATTTTGTGTTGCGGGGATGGCTGGGTCGAGAGAAGGGAAGAAGCAAATGGGAAGCCCACTTGGGTGCCTTGGTGCCCAAGTGGGAGTTTCCAAGTGACGCAAGGTGAGGGAGAGTGTGGGGAGCAAGTTTGGTCACCCCTCCTCCAAATGGTCCTCACCTAACCTCTCACATGAGTTTACCACTTGTTGATTTATTACTAGTTTGATTATTTATTTTATTTTAGCTTTAAAATAAAATGGAAAAATTAAATTCTCCCACGTTGTTGGGAGAGCTTTTCACACTCATGCATTTCTCTATAAATACCCAAGTTGGGGTATTGGGAAAAGCACTTGAGTAAGAGTTGAAAAAGGCATCACCATTGTGAAAACCTTTGAACTCATTAATTAGGGTTTTGGTGGGGCTTTGCTAACCCCAAGGCATTGGATTGTTTTCGGTGGTCGAGTTGTAGGTAAACTATCGTTGGAGGCCGTCGTAATTTCGATACTTGCTTTCGAAATAAGATCCCCTTCTGGTTGGGCGAAGCACGCTCTAAAGGTAATCGTTTTATCTTAATCTTGTGATTAATTTAATTATGTTTGTGGTTTTATTTATTGCGACTGCGGTCTTGTTTTTGGGTTTGTTTCCGCAGTCAGTCGGACTCATCAAACCCCAACACTATTAATATTGATCTTTAGAAGAGAACAAAATTTCATTCTTATCCAGAAGAGATAGAAATTTGTTGAATATATATTATTATCCTATGAGACGAAATTTGTTGAACATGAAATTATATTCTATGTTAGTGAAGAATTGCCCCAATATTTGAGATATTTTACCAACTTAGGGGGGAAGAATTGAAGTAAGTTGGAAAAATTATAAAATTATAATTAGTTGATCCCTCTGATGATACTTTATAAAGTTACATGCTAACTTTTTTATCAACATATAGTGCACATCTATGATTTGATTTGTATACCGTTATGACTCATCTAGAGGCATCGAGAGATATATTTTTATTATAGTGATAATGATATTATGTGCATACATTAAGAGAGATTTAGCCAATTTTTCTTTAAATCACTACACCTGATATGTGGCAAGATAGTGCAGTTGATACTTTTAAAGTATAATAATAGTATATTCATAATATAGTATGAGAAATACCTTCATCAGGTGATATAGATATCTAAAATATTATAATAGATGACTTGTTATATAAGAAAAGTTATGGTGGTACCAATGAGAAATGTATTCATATATAATTGTCAAAATATCATGCAAATTAAAATTGTATCTTGAGGAATTATATGATATCGATATATTATGGAACTGATATATAATATGCATATGCTGAAGGAATGGGCTTGTGAATAAGGGATCATAAATATATGTCCATTTTGATGTCGACAAGAACTAAGATAATAAGTTAAAAAGTTTGTCATGGACTAGTAGTCCAACTAGAAAATGGATTTCTGAAATCCATATCTGTACAGTGTTTGCATTTTTGAGTCTTTAATTTATGTGCATGTTTGAGTTTTTGATTTATGCATTACTTATTATAATCACAAATATATTTGGTTTAATATTTTATCATGAATTCTATGTCTCATATTGCATAAATTATCATTAGTTCTATACAATAACAATTGTGTTATATGTGAATTTTTTGGTATGATTAGTTTATAATTATGATGAACACTTATAGGAAGAAACTTGTACTCCGATGGGCTTATAATTGTGATGAAAGTTTATACGTTGACAATCCAATTTCATGTTATGTATTATGCATGAAAAGTTCCTGGAGAACTTACATACAACTTATTCAAATATCTAGCCCTTCAAATTCTATATTTTGAAAACTGACAATGTTGATATTCTTATCAAACTCATGGAGAGTATTGATGACTAAGTTATTGGGATATCAACCAAATGTTTAACCATATGAGATTTAATCAATTTATATTTTTATTGGAGAACTCCTGTATAAAATGTAAAATTCCTAAAGAAGAGTAGTAATAATGAGATATATTATAGTAAGAATCATCTTTGTTTTGGGTATTTTTTGTTCCCTTAGGAGAGTTACGTCACCAAGACTGGTCCCCCGCGGTCTGTACCTGCATAACACGGAGACTCTTGTTGGTAGGAGCTTCGCCTCCGACGATCAAGTTGGTATTGGTCATAGAAGTTGAAAAGGTGCGGAAAAGGTAAAAGTGAGATCTTTTCGGATTATGAGATCAGGTGTTTTTTCTCTGATGTGAGAGAATGTGGGTATGTTGTAATAAATGAAATGTGTCCCCAAAATGAGAAAATCTCCCTATTTATAGTCATTGGATGCGCGTTCATTAGGTCATTCATATCTAATGGGTTGTGTCGCCTTTGCAGCTTTTCTCGAGAATTGGGCCTTGAAGGCCGCCATTTCATTTGTCATATGAGGCTGACACATGTCAGCTGGAGAGTGGCCCTGGTTGGGTCTATCCAAGAATAACACGGGTCCCTCTCTGATTGGGCCACGTGTCTAGGGTTTTTACACTAAACATTTACCCCTCACAAGGGTGACGTGGCAAGCCACGGGACGCCTGTCCACCTGTAAGTGGTGAACAGTAACAAACGGTTCACCTTCGGATAAAGTGACGAGGATGCCCCAATTTTAACCCTTCTGTAAATAGGGTTTTACCCCCCCTCCTCTCCCATCTTTGACAATTTCACAATCTAGAAAGAGAAAGAGAGAGAGAATTTTCTAGAGAGAGACACTCTATTACCGCCAGTATCTACTTTCCAGAAATTTTTCCGTCTGCAGCGTTTGTGGACACAATCCGTCATCAT
Organism: Chenopodium quinoa; assembly: GCF_001683475.1. Classification (NCBI taxonomy): domain Eukaryota; kingdom Viridiplantae; phylum Streptophyta; class Magnoliopsida; order Caryophyllales; family Amaranthaceae; genus Chenopodium; species Chenopodium quinoa. The sequence goes on along the minus strand of NW_018742263.1, from coordinate 6,419,033 downwards.
TTGAGATAATTTTTTCACAATTTAATTATAGGTATCCATCTCTTTTATTCTCAACTCTTTCAAATTTTTTCCGTTTCTATATTTAGCTTTTCAAATAAAATGTATTCTTTATCGACATGCACAGCACATCCAAGGTCATTCAGCCAGTCTCTTGGGACGGCTGACTCTAGAACTGGATGTACCATCTCTGGAAATTTGGACCTGCTTTTCTCATCCCCGAATCCCTCCGTCTCTGTGTCTATGCGAGACACGATGGCTAGAGTAAACAGATAGCTACCAAGCCGAAAAGAAGGCGCGCTCTAGAAGTGCCTGCTGATGAAATTACTTCGGATGAGGAGTGTGAGGGATCTAAAGAGCAAGCAGACTCTTCATTGGGTGGCACCCCAACTACCCCAAGGACAGGATCATAGAACAGGTAGGTAGTGAAGAACTCGTCTCTACCTCGGCTCATAATGACTTAGAGCCGGAGGATGGCCTAGAAGCCTCTAACCGATCTGGATCCGAAGCTTCAATCTCTGATCAGGCGGAGGCTGGTTATGAGGTTCCACAGACGAAAAAAGGCCCTTCCATGTCCAAACCCATTGAGGCGTACATGTCCGCCTTGGACATTCAGACCTGAAGTCTACCTTTAGGTATTTTAAAGACAAATATCCTATTAGGCCTGATTCGGTGATTATCGTCCCACATGCGGATGCGACTGTGGCATGGGATGATGACATTAATAACACTGACAATTTTTTTTGGCTGCTATAAGGCTGCAATCAGAGCCGGCCTCCACTTCCCTCTACACAGGGGGATCAAAAGAATTTTGAGAGGATATGAGTTAAGCGTTTGACAACTAACCCCCAACACATGGATAAATATATTAAGTTATACTTCTGCCTGTGAGTTCCAAAATATAGAGCCTAGTTTTGAGGCTTTATCTCATATGCACTACATGAGCCAAACTCTAGGCGGGTAGGGGGCTTGATGACAATAGATAAGCCGTCTAAGTGAACCGGGTGGAAGAAGAAGTTTTACTTGATCTCCTCGCCCTCTCTAGGCCACAACCGGTTCTTACGCCGGTACAATAGGGGTCTGGCTTTACTTGGAAAACAAGTGTGTTCTCTCCCGTATTCCATACAGGACTTGGGAGCAGATAATTTAGCCGGGGTTTTTTAAGACAACCACCACACCTTTGAATGATTGGGCTCAAATAATCGTACCTCAGAATTGGGTACCTTACCCGAATTTTCTGAAAGATGAGTCGTTTTTTTTCTGCCTGTGGTCTGAGTACCATGTTTGAGAGGCGTATGTTGTTTATCCCGACTATCATTGTCTTTTGTTGTTTTAAACAACCTTTTTATCATATCTCTAACCAACCGGTTTCCTTTTGCAGAAGAAGCTCTAAGTATGGAGGACGCCAATAAGACTCCTGCTAAATCGACTGCTCTAAAAAGGGAAGAGCAGCTTGAAATGTGAAGGCGACCTTGGATGCCAAAAATGACAGGGTAAATGTAGACACCTAAAAATGTCTCCCAAAAACCAAACCTGATGATGAACACCTTTCACTGCCATTATTGGTCAGGTTGAGTATTTAATCTTTGGAGTGCTTAAATCCATGTTCTATCCAATATATTTCATGAACCAATCCAATTTCTAGCTCATTTCCCTAAACCATAACCTATTTTCCACTTTTCGTGTCCACATCGCTAAACCGAAAGAAACTGATTTTATGGATTTATAATTTTTATCCAATTATAATTTTGTTGGATAAGTCTTGAAATAAGCTTTCCAACCATATATCATAAGCCCAATTTCGAGCTATAAAGAAAAAGATATGAGCAAAAGACTAAACTCGACCCAAAACCAACACCCTTCAACTAAAATGGCCATATATTAAAATCTTCAAATAATTTTAACCTAATTCTAATTTGGTTGGAAAGTTCACTTGATAAGATTTCCAATGATATATTATATGCCTTATTCCAAGTTACGGATCAACAGTTATGATGATTTTTAAAACGCGTAAAAAACTGGAACCACCGCGCACAGTGCAAAAGCACGGTGTCACGGGGGTGTCCCCCGTCTGACGGTGCCTGGTGCAATGACACGGTACCGTGCATCGTGTCACGGTGCTATTTTTGAAGATTTTTCGCATCAAATTCAACTGTGGCACGGTACTTGTTGTCGTGAGACAATAACTGCTGCCGTGACACGGTATTTCTCACTATGTCATGGTGCTTTTTCCGTGTAATTTCCGCATTTTCCCATACTGTGACACGGTGTACCGTACCGTTCCACGGTGGACACTACCGTGTCATGGAATTTTCTCGTGTCTTTTCCGTGTAAACCCTTCACGCGTTTTCACTTCCTGTAGGTCAAATATTTCCCGTGTCACTCCAGTTGTCCACCGCGTCACAGGATTTTCCCCCGTCTGACGGTGCTTTCTCCTGTCTGACGGTGCCTGGTACCGTGTCACGGTGTTTTCGTCCATGTCTCGGTGTTAATTTTAAGTGTTTTTATCCTTTTAGGGTTCCGTGTGTTCCCTCTACTCAATTTCCCTATAAATAAGACCCTCATTTCTGCAGTTCAGGGCATCAAATCCTTCTCTTTTTCTCTTTTTTGCACCAAAAATTATTCTCTTCTCTTTCTCTCATATTCTAAGATTTAAACCTATATTCCTAATTACATCATTCTTCCCCTAAGCACTCCAAGGAGTCCATACAACACCCGAGGTTCCGTCCTTAAACCAAGGCGTGAAAGGTACAAATAACTGAGGGTTTGGACCAAATTAACTCTCCTTTTTTATTTAATTTAATTTTATTTCTATCTGCTTTATATTTTTTTATTGAAGTTCCAAATAGTTTATTCATGATGTAGCAATTTAAAGGAACGTGCAGAATGTGAGTAATTAATTAATTTAATTACTCTCATTTTATTTTAATAGTGCTAGTATCATGATTAGGTTATTTTATATTTGATTTTACTAAAATTATTATTGTTAAATTGCTTCCAATATTAATGTTAATATTTTTATGATCACCATATTGCATGTTTAAAGGAAATATGTAATTGAAAATCACGCCTAATAAGATAATTTGGACAACCAGTTTAGGTTCCTTTTTAATCTTGTTGTTTAATCAAGTGATCACGATATTTTAGAATTATGTGTTGCATTAATATTAAACTAATTTAGCATAATAATAGATTGGAGCGAATTGAATATTTGTTTGCATGCCTTTGAGATCGCATGAATCATTTTCACTATAAGAATCGAGTAGAGGCCAATACGGGCGAATGTGACTCCATGACTCACTTCGTACCATCATCCCCGATCCCCCTTTTGTGGTTCCAAACCATATGGAGTTAGTAATCTCATGGATTATGAATGGGGTGTAACCTTCATGGGTCAATCGTTGTTGCCTATCGTTGTCCCTTATTGGTTTACAAGTTCCTTAAAAACTTGTTGGCGGCTCCCTACTTTCCTTGTCCCTAATTGTATTATGTCAATTCCCACTTCGAGTGACGCCTACAATTTGGCGACTCCACTGGGCAGGATTCTTGGTTATTTATCGATTTAAGTGATCGGTATTTAATTAAGATGAGTGGATGAGACTTGAAAGATTCTTGAAAAATATTCCTGTGATTAATTTGGCATTTTTGCATAAGCATAGACGTTTTAACGTCGCATTTAGGTTTGTCCCTTAGGAAAAAATGAATAACTTGATTGCGTACGAAAGAAAACAGGGCACCAGTCAGACTTTCTCACTACCGTGCCACGGTAAAATTTGCCGTGTCACGGTGCAGTATACCGTCTGACGGTGTGCAACACTGTAGCACGGTGCTCTCTGTCGTGTCACGGCAGTTCTAAAATCAGTCCGGTGGCTTGTTTTCTCTTCTCACAGTCAACTTCCTTCGATTTTTCGGAAAAAACGTGTTTGTTCTACATACGTCTTAGCCCCGGGGGATTTAATATCTATCAACCCAAAAACGCTCATGGCAATAAGGGTTCATCCGAGTTATTAAATCCATCCAAACCATGAAGCCGAGTTCGATTTCATCACGAACTCGCAAAGCTGCCCGTTGGCATACACCCTCAAGGGAGGATATCTTGCTAACGCGTCCAAACTCTTAACCATGGTACCCTATTGACACCAAATAAACCTGACCATAGTCAAACATAGAACTTGACCTTAGGTTGCGAACTATTCTTTGCATCATTATGCCTACGTGTTTTATGTGTGAATATTTGGTAGGTTTGATCCTAAACTTAACGATCTTTCTTTGTCTATGGTGGATTATTTTATGACTCACGATTGCCAATGGACCGTACTCACTTAGTAATTAGCGCAAACTAAAAAGAAAAATTGCGATGCCACGTCATCATCCACCGTGCCACGGGAAAGTTCACCGTGTCACGGCAATTTCCACCGTGGCACGGTGGATTTGCCAAAAAAATAATAAAAAATAAAAAAAATAAAAAAAAATTTGTCGTGCCATGCCATTATCCACCGTGTCACGGCAATTTCCACCGTGGCACGGTGGTTTTCCAGCAAAAAAAAATTAAAAAAAATAAAAAATGATCACCGCGTCACGGCAGCTTGTACTGTGACACGTTACAGTTTGACGTGTCACGGTGCCTAGGAAATAAGTCCAGTCAGCTTTTGTTTTTAGTCTTCCGTGTTACTTTGGTCCTCACATCAGTCATTTTTATTACCGTTCACATGTCTTGCCATACGATCATACCACGAGTCTCATAACATCACTTAATCACTCACGAGTCAAGTATAGTCCACACACTTTCTTTATTTTTTTTACACGAGTCATACACCATGTCGTTTATGATCGTATACTAGGTTCATGCACCCCCATTTCCGTCAAAATAAAAGATGAGTGGATCGGAGTTATTCTCACCTATTTTCAAATGACTTTTTTTTCCTATCTTGAACAATGTGTCAAACAATTAAGTGCGGTTGTTTTATTTCACAACACTTGGTCAAGGAGCAGGGGTAGATTGGTACGGTTTAAGTCATTACTACATCAACCTCTTAGACCTAAGAGGTGTTTAAAGAGAACTTTGCCATCTCCACGTCACTCATCACCTTCAAACTACTTTTATTTTGTCCCAATGGCCACTAATGAAGATATTGAGAACATTAACAAGTCCATTGAGACAATGTTTAACATGTTACAAGCACTCACTACCAGAGTCAACACAGTAGAGCAAAACAATGTTACTGCGGCTGCAATGGACAAGATCAAAGAGCAAATGAGCAAGATTTATGAGGATTTCATCTATGTGGAACGACCTCCCACTCATTTGGATGTGAAGGACAGACTCCCTGAAAAGTTCTCCACTGCTGATATTCCAAAGTTCAAGCCATCTGACAACCCAATATTCCACTTAAAAGGGTTCTCTACAACCATGGCTTTCAAGGGATTGGACGTAACACTCTTCCCTACGGTGTTTCCACTCTCCTTAGACCATGCTTTCCAAAAATGGTTTTATTTTCTAGATGCCAAACACATTGCAACTTGGGAAGATGTCACCAAAAGTTTCATGAATGTTACAAAAGTAACATTCAAGCTAGAACTTCTGAACATGAACTCTCCTTTCTCAAACAGAAAGAGAATGAAGGCTTCACTACTTATCTGAACAGGTAGAGGAAAACAGCTGCACTCTTGGTAGATCCTCCCAAAGAAAAAGAGATGATTTGCCTCTTAATCTAAAATTTGACTCATAAGTACAAGCAACATCTCAAATTTATTCCTTCAAACACTTTTGAAGCTGTATATGACATTGGCATCAATATCGAGGATGATCTAATAAAGACTGTCGGTAGTAACAATAATAACACTTAGAAAAACAAGAAGAACGACCATCCTTCTTCTTCGTCTTCTAAGCACGAAAATACTACTAACAATATAAGCCAAGTTGATCTCAGTGAAGTGTTAGCTCTTGATGCTCAATTGCCCAAGAAGAAAAGAACTTACACTTCTTTAAGAATGACTTATGATGCGGCCTTTGATCGCCTTTACAGTTAAGGCTTGATCACACCTATTAGGCCATTTCCAGAGCCAAAACCCGAAGAAAGGAGCGCCAAATGGAATCCCAATGCCCATTGCAAGCACCATCAAGGAAGGGGTCACACTACAGAGCAATGTTGGAATTTGAAGGACGTCATTCAAGACTTGGTGGATGCAAACAAACTTCTTGTCCCACCAAGCGGCAAGAAGTAATAAACACAAGGCGCACAGCAGATCCTTTGTGCAAGATTTCATGATTTTTTTTTAATCATTCATCTCCATTCCCCATTCATGTCTAGCATAGGTTTTCCATTTCAAATTTTTATATGTTTCATGTGTTTCGTTCACCTTTATTCCATTAACAAAATGAGAATTTTCATTTACATCTTGATCATAGCATTTTTCATTCACTCATCCTTACAAAATAAAATTAAAAAAAAATCAAATCGATTACTGAACTAAACACAAGGTACACCAATGATTTGAGGCACCTTTGCAACCCTGTCATTCCCTGTTACCCGTTCAATCACATTCCATTTCTTCATCAACCACTTTGAGCCTCGTCTAACATTTGGCCTTCATTTCTTCAACCCACATTCACTTAACCCTGGGATTGAAAGATGTGTAATTGTATAACATTCAAAAAGCAAGTAAAAAAAAAGCAGCAAAGGAACAATAAAACAATGTCTAAAGGCAAGTGTTCCAATGTCTTTGATATGAACACGTCTCAAATTGCGTCTCTCATCGAGTGCTTGGTACCGTGCCTGAGAAACATGAATGCTAAGTGAGTGATGGACCGCATGATCTGAGATTGCCTACAATGATTCAGAAGAATAAAAAAAATAGTTATAAAATAAAAAAATGAAAATAAACTTGCAAAATTCAAAATTTTTAAATCCACAATTACACATCTTGGGGATTCTCTTAGGTCTTGAGCCTTATACCCTTTTCTTCTTTAAACAATCAACTTAACCTTGAAAGACCTTTTTGCGGTGTACATACACTTGTGCAAAGTTTGGCTAGAGCTACGTTCGGCCTGATTCCTAACGGATACGTAGGCAACCTCACATCGAGGTGCGGCCACATTCATATCCATATCCATGCATGATCGAGTCAAAGACTATCCAATGCTTAAGCTTAATCCTATGACCCTATCCATTTAGAGCTAGACTTGGGGGATTGAACCCACATCATTTAGCCTACCTATCCTAAAGAGTCACCATATTGACTCTTCTCACATCTATTTCCCTCACCATAACCATTGCAGCCTCACCTAGTATCACTTTCACACACGTCTTTCCCATACATATCCATATCAGCTTTCCCTTAGGAACCTTTTATCATGAAATCTTGTTTCAACACTGTGCCTGCTTCATCATCTTTAAAGACAACATTCATTAGAAAAAAAAATCATTGTATTTTTGCTTAGCTTCCTGACCTGAGCAACATTCATTGCATCGCATAATGTGCTGAGAAACATTTATATATCAATGATTTTTAATCATACAAAGCATATCGTTCTTAGCTCCTTGACCTAAGCAACGTTCATTATGCAATAATCACTTTATCTGTATACGTGCTAAGCTTTCAGACCTAAGTGGCGTTCAAGATTGTTTCTTTACACCATATATGATGCTTAGCTCCATGACCTAAGTTCATTCATCGTGTCACATGATGTAATTGTCCTTAGCCTCCTGGCCTAAGGACATGCATCATGCATACATTACTTTAAAAAAAAGCAATTCAATCCATGCGATTCATTTCGTCTTGCTCAACGAGGAAGTTCAAAACTTCTTTCCTTTTTTCACGTCTTTTCTTTTGTGGAAGTTTAAAAAAAAAATTTCAAATTTTTCTCATCGAGGGAAGTTCGAAAATAAAAGTTCAATTTTCACATCTTTCTTTTTTGGGAGAAAGTCGGTACCCTCCACTCATGACAAAAATTGACGGAAAATTTTTGCTTTTGCATCTTCGTTTGCTTGTGTCTGCACACACACATATACACACACACACTCACAAACCATACACATGTCATGTCACATCAAGTAAAACTTGGTTAAGTTAGTGGTCAAGTCAATCACAATATATACGAGTCCATTGGCAAATTTATTTTTGCAGGTCTTATCTACAGCCTACGTTCGGGGACAAGAGAACCAACTACAACCCACGTTCAGGGACAAGCGGACCATCTACAGCCCACGTCCGGGGACAAGCGGACCATCTACAGCCCATGTCCGGGGACAAGCGGATAATCTACAGCCCACGTTCGGGGACAAGCTAACCATTTACAGCCCACGTTCGGGGACAAGCAAATTAACTACAACCCATGTCCAGGGACAAGCGGGCCATCTACAGCCCACGTTCGGGGAAAATCGAACCACCATCATTTCATGACACAAGGTTCTCGATACACAGAGACTTGCAATCTCATCATCTGTCAACTATCCTCAAACATGGAAAGTATTATCCGGTGGATTTCTTCAAGCATAGAAAACCGCCAAATTCCTTTGTCAGCTTTCCTTAAGCATGGAAAGTATTATCGGTGAGTTTCTTCATGCATAGAAAAACACCAAATTCATATGCCGACTTTTCTCAAGCATGGAAAGTATCATCCGGTAGGTTTCTTCAGGCTTAGAAAGCTACCAAAATCATCAGTCGACTTTCCTCAGGCATGGAAATTATTTCAACAAAACGTCATTCGGTGGATTCCTTCAAGCATAGGAAGCTACCAAGCTCATTTGTCACCGATACACTGGTGTTAGATAAGCATTCTATCCCTTTACTCTTTTATCTGTAGAACTAACTTTTTCTGCAAGTATTGGCGTTTACAGAGTGATTTAAAATCGCAGAACGTCTTAAATAATTCTCCGTCCCTATCGACTACTTTGACATCGTTTTTGAAACTGACTTTTCTACAAGCTTAGTCAAAGTGGGGGCTTATGTAGACACCTAAAAATGTTTCCCCAAAACCAAACCCAATGATGAACACCTTTCACCGCCATTACTGTTCGGGTTGAGTACTTAATCTTTGGAGTTTTTAATCTATGTTCTATCCAATATATTTCATGAACCAATCCAATTTCTAGCCCATTTCCCTAAACCATAACCTATTTTCCACTTTTTGTGTCCACATCGCAAAACCGATAGAAACTGATTATATGTATATATAATTTTTATCCAATTATTAGTGTTTTGGATAGAACTTGAAATAATCTTTCCAACCATGTATCATAAGCTCAATTCCGAGCTATAACGAAAAAGATATGAGCAAAACACTAAACTCGGCCTAAAACCGACACCCTTCCACTAAAACGGCCATATCATAACATCTACAAATAATTTTGACCTAATTCTAATTGGGTTGAAAATTAGACTTGATAAGATTTTGAATGATATATATTATGCCTTATTCCGAGTTACGGATCAAAAGTTATGATGATTTTAAAAACGGGTAAAAAAATGGAATCACCATGCACATTGCAAAAGCATCGTGTCAAGGGAGTGTGCCCCATCTGACGGTGCCTTCCCCCGTCTGACGGTGCCTAGTGTCGTGACACGGTACTGTACATCGTGTCATGGTGCCATTTTTGAAGCTTTTTCAAGTCAAATTCGACCGTGGCACGGTACCTGTTTATCGTGACACGGTATCTGCTGTCGTGACAAGGTATTTCTCACTGTGTCATGGTGCTTTTTCCGTGTAATTTCCGCGTTTTCCCATACCGTGACATAGTGTATTGTGCCGTGTCATAGTACGTGTGCCATGTCACGGAATTTTCTCGTGTCTTTTCCACGTAAACCCTTCACGCCTTCACGCGTTTTCACTTCTCAAAGGTCAAATATTTCCCGTGTCACTCCAATTGTCCAACGCGTCACGGGATTTTCCCTTGTATAATGGTGCCTTCCCCCGTCTGACGGTGCCTGGCACCGTGTCACGGTGTTTTCTGCCGTGTCGCGGTGTTAATTTTTAGGGTTTTTATCTTTTTAGGGTTCCGTGTGTTCCCTCCACTCAATTTCTCTCTTTCTCTCTTTTAAACCAAAATTATTCTCTTCTCTTTATCTAGTATTATAAGCTTTAAACCTATATTCCTAATTACATCATTCTTCCCCTAAGCACTCCAAGGAGTCCATACAACACCCGAGATTCCGTCATTAAACCAAGGCGTGAAAGGTACAAATAACTGAGGGTGTGGAACAACTTAACTCTCCTTTTTTATTTAACTTAATTTAATTTCTATTTGTAGACACCCAATTGTGTCTCCCCAAAACCAAACCCAGTCATGAGTACCTTTCACGTCTAATCATAATCGAATGAGGTCAAAATGTGAAAAGTTTAGTGTTGCGGATATTTTTAATTTCTTTTCTCTTCTCTCTGTTTTTTAAAACCTATTTTAAGAAAACATCCAATCAAGTTTGATTGGTCCATGATAGTGTAGTTGGATGGGGCTTGAAAAGTGCTTTCCAACGATATATTATAAGCCCAATTCCGATGAATATTAAGGAAGTTATGGCCAAATTACTGAACTAGGCCTGGTTTGAATCTTATATGTGGCTCAATGACTAGAGGAGGGCCTAGTATGGATTTATCATTCCTAATGCAATTAGGAATTTTTTAAGTTTTCTAGATTCTTTTAGAAGGTTCTTTTCATTCCTAATTCAATTAGCATTGATAAATTGACTTATGTTGACTTTTTAGAGTTTTAATCAGAATAAAGGAATGTTTTTGAGGAAAATACTATTTTATCCTCCTGTACGGTGAATTTCTATTTGATTTTAAGAAAACGCGTCAATAACTAAGTTAGCGCCAAACGCCAGCATTAGCGCCTGACGCTAAGCTTGGCACCTGGCGCTAGCGTTAGCGCCTGGCGCTAATGTCAGCGTCTGGCGCTAACCTCGTTTTGCTCTCAGAACTCTATTTAGATTTTCTATCTTATTGGCTGATTTTCTCTATAAATAATCTTCTAAAAACTCCGTTTTCATTCATCAATTCTCACCAATTCTCTCTATTCACCAACTCCCATCAAGGAATTCTTGATTACTCTCTCTCTCTCTTTTCCACACTAGCTTTTCTCAAAATACAAAATTCCGCACTCGCAAGACTAGAAACACCTAGCCAAGTTCGAAGTTGCCTTTGCCCTAGACGTGAAAGGTTTTAATTTTTAAGGGTTTGGTCCCTAATTTTTATTTCAATTATTTAATTTAATTGTTTTGTTTATTATTTTCCTTGAAGTTACTAACGTGTGTATTTTGTTATTAGAAAGAGATACGAGGCATCCAAGTAAGTGTTTTAATTTATTTTATTGATATTATGATATAGAAATCATGTTTAGGTTGTTATTATGATTCTAGTATCATGTTAGGATGCTTGATGTTTTGAATGACAACAATGATTCCTAGTATTATGTTTAGGGAAAAGGTTATAGTATCAAATATGATAATTATGATTCCTGCGATGCTTCCTATTTTCTTTCCTAATATTCATGTTAGTATCATGTTAGGGTTAAAGCTTTGATTTTGATGCTTAGTGACATGCTAGGGTTTGTTATTAATTTTGTTAGTATCATGCCTAGGATCTTGCTATTATTATTCTTTATTATTAACATGATTATTTTTATAATTGTCATGATTATTATTATGATGATGATTATTTATTATGTTGCTTTATATTTATTGTTATTGCTTGATCACACCTTTTATGCATGTTTAAAGGGAATTTGTACTTGTAATCACGCTTAATAAGATAATTAATAATCTTGTTTAGGGTTAATTTGATTATAATTCACGTGATCGCCAATAATAGATTTTTTTGTACATTAAATTCAACCAACATAGATTAAACAGGTTTAGGGTTAATGCTATTGATTGCATGTTAGTCAGAAAGCGCACATGACTACGATCAAAATAAAGTTGAGGCTTATTATTAGGGCAGGTTTAATCTCTTTAGGTTGGATTTTTACCTTCATCCTCGAACTACCATTCATGATTCCAGACCTATTGGAGTTGACGATCTCTTTGATCGTTAAGGGGTGTAACCTTCACCTCGTTAACGGTTTACAAGTTCCTAAAACTTTTTGGCGACTCTTTTGCTCTATCTTCTTTCCCTTTGGACGCCACCGTACTTTAGTGTATGATCACAGTGGGGTTCAATTTTGGGGTGATGCTTGAAATATTCCCTACAGTTTTTTGCGACTCCACTGGGGAGGATTTCTATTTTAATACCTGAAATTTATTTCGGCAATGATTTAGAATGAGTGGATGAGACTCGAAAAGTTCAAAGTATTTCATGTGCGTAATTTTGATTAAAATTATTGTCATATGCATAAAAAAGATCTCATTGGAAATACCATCCGTAATGAGTTAAAACCTAGGAATTTTACACGTAGGAAATTTGAGCAATATCTTTCACAACTAGGATCGAAATAACACTGCGCGAATTTGGAAAATTTTATCGAGCATAGAAAGCTGCTGAGGCATGTAGGAATTAACATCAACGAACAGAAATTAGCGCTAGTATTTTGACTTTAGCGCCCGACGACAGCTCTGTCGCCATGCGCTAAAGCCAAAAGCTGGCGCTAACCTCTGTTTACTGGCGCCAAGTTCTTCCAATACCGAGCCAGAAATATGCGTTCTAATTTCGACCAGTTTTTAGTATTGTTTGCTCGATCCTACTTCCTGATTGTGTTTTTCTCACTTTTCTGAAACCCATATGTGTTCTACATATGAACATAACCCTCTGGGAATTCATGCTCCATCTACCTGATTGAACGCTTTGAGCAACAAAGGGTACATCCGAGAATGTTGAATTCACTAAACCATGGAAGCGGGTTTTTAACTCGCGGTGTCCCATCCACTCGCGCCAACCCTTCACGGTTAGGCTTCCGCGCGGTGCATCCGGACAATTAACCATGGACCCTCTATTGACTAACCCATATCCCGAACTTTAGGGAACTAGAGCCATGGTTAGGTTGCAAACTCATTGCATCATGTTGTGACTACTTGACTACTTGTGCATCTCTTACTTGTGCATACTTATTATGTGACTAAACTAACCGTTCGGTTTGACTTGTGTTTGTAAATAAGTCTTAATAAACTGATTAATGACTAAAGGACTTTGTTTAATTAATTAATTAATTAATTTGAGCTAATAAATAAACATAAAATCGTGTCATAGTTCCTTTAAGTCAACCCGGTTTTTTATTCCCGTATACTGCACAAGCGACAACTTGTTTTGGTCATATCCGGAGTTCTAGTAAGAACTACGAGTTGTACAACCTGTGGATCTGTAGCCCCGAGTCTTATCTTTAATTTGGCGGAGTTTTAATTCCAATAAGAGTCACAGATCAAAAGTTATGACTAAAATACCACATCCTGTCCAGTTTATTGCATATACATGAAGTCTTAATTAGTCTTTAATTGAGTCTAGTCACATAGTCTAGCCACATGGTCATGACAAGAGTCTTAACATGTCACCTATACTCAATAGTCTTAGCACACACTTTGATTATATGTCAACATGACCATGTCTTAGGTTCATGCATGAGTCTGTTCTAGTTGGGGGTACATTCTATTACTAATTTCTTCATATCCCTCCATCTACATCATCTTTCTTCACTTCCTCCATCCATTGCATGTTGAATAGAGTTTGAGTCAAATAATTAACAATGAATATCCCCAAATTCCTTTTCCACGGTACTTTATCGAGGAGAGAAGGGCGATTAATGAAGGACAACCTCTTTATTCAAGTCTTACTTTTTGATAAATCGATTCGTCAAAAGAGGAAAGCTAAAAAGATAATGGCAACTCAAGAAGAAGTCAACGAACTTAAGAATCAATTGACTACTGTGACTAAGGCATTGAAGGTTTTAACCCTCAAAATCAGTGACCCTATGAAGCAACAACAGATGGACCTCATGCAAGAAAGTTTGAGCAAGCTATCTAGTGATTACAAGTTTCAAGGCATTAGTTCACAAGGGGTCTTGGTGGACAAAGAACTTCTTCTGCATAAGTTCAATGCCAACGACATCCCAAATTTCAAGGCATTAGATAATGCTTACCTTCACTTAAGAGCCTTTAAAACTATGATGAACATTAAGGGGATTTATAAGAAAGTCTTTCATTCCTTGTTTTCCTTATCTCTTGAAACTATTTGTCAACAACGGTTCTTCTCCCTGGACAAATAGAAAACCTCTACCTGGGAATTGATGGTAAACGCTTTTATTGTTAGGTATAAATGCAATATCCAAGTCGAAACTGATTATAAACAACTTGAAATGCTAAGACAAAAAGAGAATGAAGGCTTTACTTATTTCTTTAATAAGTGGAGGGAAACTTCCGCTAAGATGATTGAGGTCCCCACCGAAAAAGAGTCTGTGAGGATGTTTATCAAGAATCTCCAAGAAAAGTATTCAAAGCACTTAAAATATCAACACAACTTGAATATTTTAAGAGCCGTCTATGACATAGGTTTCGAGATCGAAGACGACCTCGCAAAGCAAAAAGCTCTTAACAATAGTAACCACGGTGGCTGGAAAGGAAAAAAGAACGACGATCCTTCTTCTTCCGAAAACGCCCACTTTAGTAACAATGTTAGTACCTTTGATCTCAGTGAAGTTTTAGCCATGGATAACCAAGGATCTAAGAAGCAACTAAGGACTGACTTCACCCCCATTGGGATGAGCTACGATACTTCCTTCGATCGACTCCATGCCAAGGGACTCATTACTCCCATTGGACCTATTCAAGATCCTGCACCTGAAAAGAGATTGCCTACTTGGAATCCAGATGAACACTGCAAGTACCATCAAGGTAGGGGTTATGCTACTGAGAGCTGTTGGAAGCTAAAGGAGGCTATCCAACATTTGATTGATAATAACAAGCTTCCCATGCCTCTAGTTAAAAAGAAGAGCGAGTGATGATAAAGCAAACACGAGACAAGAGGCGAGCTTCAACGAAAAGATTTCGTGACCTCTTTTTCTATTTCATTTTTATTTACCCTTTACCCATTAAATCTAGCATAGGCACCTTTTTATTCCCCTTAGATTAATTTTGTTGATTCTTTCTTTTTTCCTTTTAATAAAATGAGCATTTTTTTCTTGCATATGATCATTTCATTACATTGCATTAAAAAAAAATAATAAAATAAAAAATATTAAGCACAAGGTATACCGATGATTTGAGGCACCCCTTGTAGCCATATCATACCTTTCACCCTTTCAAATGTACAATCCTTTTTTGATACACAACTTTGAGTCTCGTCTAACGATAGACCTTTCTTTTTCAACCCAGATCTACCTAATCTTGGGATGGGATGGTGTGCAACTTACGCAATTTTCAATTTCGTAAAAAGCTTGAGTGGCTTCAAATGATTAATATAGCAAAAAATAAAAAAAAAAAATAAATAAAAGTGTACAAAAGGGCAAGTGTTCCAATGCCTTTGATATGAAAATGTCTTTGATAAGAACACGTCTCAGATTGCGTCTCTTATCGAGTGCTCGGTACCGTGCCTGAGAAACATGAATTCCAAGAGAGTGATAGACCGCATGATCGGGATTGCCCACACTTATAAAAATAAAATAAATGCTAAAGCAAAAATAAAGATCTAAAAAAGAGTAGAAACTCAAGCATAAAAAATACAAAGATTCAAAAGCAAGGTTGCACACCTTGGGGGCTTATCGAGGGTCTTGAGCCTTTACCCCCTTCTTCTTCAATCCTTTAGCCTAACCACGTTACAACACTTAAAAAGACCTTTTTTAGGTATACATACACTTGTGCAAGGTTTGGCTAGAGCTACGTTCGGCCTGATTCCTAACGGATACGTAGGCAACCTCACATCGAGGTGCGGCCGTAATTAACATGCATCCATATTTACATTCACAATTGATCATATCAAGGGAGCCCTTGTGCTCAACCCTATTCACTTAGAGCTAGAATTGGGGGATTGATCCTTACATCATTAGCTTACCTAGCCTAAGAGTCACCATCATTTGACTTTTCTAAAAAATAATATCTTCTCATACACTTAGCCTTTGCAGCCTAACTTTAGTGTCACTTTCACACACATTACAGATACATGACCCAATATACCTTCCATTAGGAACCCTTTGTCATGGAATCTTAACACAACGTTGAAGCATGCCTTGTCATATCAACATCACTCATCAATCATAATTGTCATTGCATTACGAAGTAGGAAGTGCTTAGCCTCCGTGTCTAAGTTACCCAAATACTTTCATCATTGAGTCAACCATTGAGATAGCCTAGGATGGATTAATCCTTGCACCTTGAGAGATAGTATCAAACAACATTTGACTAAGCTCATTCACACATGCATTCGAAAACTTCGATTCTTTTTTCGTGTCTTTCTTTTTCGGGGGAAAATCAGTACCCTCCACAAAAATGATGAAAATTTTTGCTTTTTTGCATTTTCAAGTCCCACGATCATAATATAATGCACACACGAGTCATGTACACATTGAGTCATGTCGTGTCATATCACCTTGATTTGAGTCTAACACATATGTCAAGCACTTTGAGTCGAGTCAACCTCGAGTCAATCACAGTGAGTCAAGTTTATACCTTGAGTCATGTCAAGTTAATGAGTTAAGTCAACACTAAGTCTTAGGTCAACCCTAAAGAAAGATAAGCAAAGTCCTATAGTCAAAGATATAAATGCAGGTGCATCCCAACAAGGGAGGACATTCCTGAATTTTTTTCGAAAAAACCGTGAATATAACCACAAGAAATTCCTCCAAGATAAGAGGAGTACCGACGTAACGGTTCAGAAGTACCGACGTAACGGTTCACAACACCGACATACATGTTCACAATTCAATCTCCGACATAATGGGTTACAAACAGCAGATTCACCGACGCACTGGCTAAAGCAAAGTTCAAGCGAGCTTTAAAGATCGACAAGCGTTGGTCTTCGGTAGTTTTCTTCGGAATATTATCGCAACAACTGAGGAAGACTTCAAGTAAAGTTATTTTTGACAACTTTCGCTAAGATTGTGGAGGTTGTCACCAATATTTAAGAAGATAGCACGAGATGGGCGGTCTTCGACAGCATTCGCAAGATTGTGGAGGTTGTCACCATGATTTGAGAATATGGCACGAGATGGGCGATCTTCGACAGCATTCGCTAAGATTATGGAGGTTGTCACCAAGATTTGAGAAGATAGCACGAGATGGGCGGTCTTCGACGGCATTTTCTAAGATTGTGGAGGTTGTCATCAAAAGATTTGAGAAGATGGCACAAGATGGGCGATCTTCGACGGCATTCACTAAGATTGTGGAGGTTTTCACCAAGATTTGAGAAGGACAATTCGTGATAAGGCGGTTTTCGATGACTTTTGCTATGACTGGGAAGGTTGTCACTATGGTTCAAGAAAAGGCTCGAGATGTAGCAACAATGATCGACGACATTCCCTAGATTGCGGAAGATCGTCAAAACAAGCAGCAAGATGGCGTTCCATAGATTATGGAAGGTTATCACGACAAATACAGCAACAAATCGGATACTTCAGATACGTGTGCTCGTCGATGCAAGATACGTGTTTCTTAACTCTTTTATCTATTTAACTCACGCTAGTTTGCAGGTATCGGCGTTACAAGAGTGATTTAGGATTGCAGAACGTTCTGAATCATTCTCCGTCCCTATCGATACTTTGACTTTTGTTTTCGAAACTTGCGTTTCTCCAAACTCAGTCAAAGTGGGGGCTTCTGTAGACACCCATTTGTGTCTCCCTAAAACCAAACCCAGTGATGAGTACCTTTCACGTCGAATCATAATCAAATGAAGTGAAAGTGTGGAAAGTTTAGTGTTGCGGATAGTTTAATTTTTTTTCTCTTCTCTTTGTTTTTAAAAACCTATTTTAATAAAATAGTCAATCAAGTTTGTTTGGTCCATGATATGGGTCTAATAGTAGTGTGGTTGGATGGGGCTTGAAAAGTGCTTTCCAACGATATATTATAAGCCCAATTCAGATGAATATTGAGGAAGTTATGGCTAAATTACTAAACTTGGCTTGGTTTGAGCATTATAAGCGGCCCAATGATCTAGAAGAGGGCCTAGTATGGATTTATCATTCCTAATGCAATTAAGAATGGTTTTAGTTTTCTAGATTCTATTAGAAGGTTCTTTTCATTCCTAATTCAATTAGCATTGATAAATTGACTTATGTTGACTTTTTAGAGTTTTAATCAGAATAAAAGAATGTTTTTGAGGAAAATACAATTTTATCCTCCTGTACGGTCAATTTCTATCTGATTTTAAGAAAACGCGTCAATAACTAAGTTAGCTCCAAACGCCAGCATTAGCGCCTGACGCTAAGCTTGGCGCTTGGCACTAGCGTTAGCACCTGGCGCTAATGTCAGCGTCTGGCGCTAACCTCGTTTTGCTCTCAGAACTCTCTTTTGATTTTCTATCTTTTTGGCTGATTTTCTCTATAAATAATCTTCTAAAAACTCCGTTTTCATTCATCAATTCTCACCAATTCTCTCGATTCACCAACTCTCATCAAGGAATTCTTGATTACTCTCTCTCTCTCTCTCTCTTTTCTAAACTAGCTTTTCTCAAAATACAAAATTCCGCACTCGCAAGACTAGAAACACCTAGCCAAGTTCGAAGTTGCCTTCGCCCTAGACGTGAAAGGTTTTAATTTTTGAGGGTTTGGTCCCTAATTTTTATTTCAATTATTTAATTTAATTGTTTTGTTTATTATTTTCCTTGAAGTTACTAACGTGTGTATTTTGTTATTAGAAAGAGATACGAGACATCCAAGTAAGTGTTTTAATTTATTTTATTGATATTATGATATAGAAATCATGTTTAGGTTGTTATTATGATTCTAGTATCATGTTAAGATGCTTGATGTTTTGAATGACAACAATGATTCCTAGTATTATGTTTAGGGAAAAGGTTATAATATCAAATATGATAATTATGATTCCTGCGATGCTTCCTATTTTCTTTCCTAATATTCATGTTAGTATCATGTTAGGGTTAAAGCTTTGATTTTGATGCTTAGTGACATGCTAGGGTTTGTTATTAATTTTGTTAGTATCATGCCTAGGATCTTGCTATTATTATTCTTTATTATTAACATGATTATTTTTATAATTGTCATGATTATTATTATGATGCTGATTATTTATTATGTTGCTTTATATTTATTGTTATTGCTTGATCACACCTTTTATGCATGTTTAAAGGGAATTTATACTTGTAATCACGCTTAATAAGATAATTAATAATCTTGTTTAGGGTTAATTTGATTATTATTCAAGTGATCGCCAATAATAGATTTATTTGTACATTAAATTCAACCAACATAGATTAAACAGGTTTAGGGTTAATCCTATTGATTGCATGTTAGTCAGAAAGCGCACATGAATACGATCAGAATAAAGTAGAGGCCTATTATTAGGGCAGGTTCAATCTCTTTAGGTTGGATTTGTACCTTCATCCCCGAACTACCAGTCATTGTTCCAGACCTATTGGAGTTGACAATCTCTTGGATCGTTAAGGGGTGTAACCTTCACCACGTGAACGGTTTACAAGTTCCTAAAACTTGTTGGAGAATCTTTTGCTCTATCTTCATTCCCTTTGGACGCCACCATACTTTAGTGTATGATCACAGTGGGGTTCAAGTTTGGGGTGATGCATGAAATATTCCTTACACTATTTGCTATATATTTTTTTTATTGAAGTTACTAACAGTTTATTCTTGATGTAGCAATTTAAAGGAAGTGTAGAATGTGAGTAATTAATTAATTTAATTACTCTTATTTTATTTGAATATTGCTAGTATCATGATTAGGTTATTTTATATTTGATTTGACTAACACTATTATTGTTAAATTGCTTCCAATATTAATGTTAATATTTTTATGATCACCATATTGCATGTTTAAAGGGAATATGTAATTGAAAATCACGCCTAATAAGATAATTTGGACGACCGGTTTAGTTTCCTTTTTAATCTTGTTTTTTAATTAAGTGATCACGATATTTTAGAATTATGTGTTGCATTAATATTAAACCAATTTAGCATAATAACAGATTGGAGCGAATTGAATATTTGTTTGCATGCCTTTGAGATCACAGGAATCATTTTTCACTGTAAGAATTGAGTAGAGGCCAATACGGGCGAATATGACTCCATGACTCACTTCGTACCATCATCCCCGATCCTCTTTTCGTGGTTCTGAACCATATGGAGTTAGTAATCTCATGGATTATGAATGGGGTGTAACCTTTATGGGTCAATCGTTGTTGCCTATCATTGTCCCTTATCGTGGTTGCCTTTTATGACCAGTTAACGGTTTACAAGTTCCTTAGAAACTTGTTGGCGGCTCCCTACTTTCCTTGTCGCTAATCGTATTATGTCAATTCCCACTTCCTATAAGTGCCAAGCATATTCACACATGCTTTAACGTAGGCGCACTTCGAGTGATGCCTACAGTAAGACCCACGTATAATCCTTTCTTGCTTTGACTCAAGTTGTTTTTATTTGACAATTGTAACCATTTCGCTTGATTTGCAGAGTGGCAATAGGAATATTTCTCTCTCCATCTCCAAGATGCTCAAATGTCCTGGGGATGAGCTAATAAAACCCTAAAAAAGGTGGGGAAACAAAATACCTCCTAATCAACTTCTTCTACCCAGCCAAATCCTACACACCCCACAACCGGCGGTAAAAGCCCAACTGTGCTGCAGGCCTTGAGCAAAAGCTCGAGAACGACTGGGAAATTGTTAAATGCCTCTATGGTGTCAAAGAGTGGCATGTCGCTCAATGCTACAATCGACAATGCAGCGGCGGGGAAGGGGAAACTTCCCAGCCTAAAGACCAAGATAAGACTAATACTAGTAGAAAAATACATTTTGGCATCAAGTTATTAGCACCAATTCTTAAAAATAAATGGCAATAAAATTAGGCAGGATTAGTATAAAAGAATTGCCACCGGTTCAAACCAAACTGTTGCCAAATTGGGGAAATGGCACCGGTTTGAACTCGTGACAATTTTTTTTTTTTAAAAAAAAAAAAAAAAACCCACCCTACCTTTTCTTTTTCTTTCCCCTCTTCTTTCTTTCTCTTTCCTCGTTATATATTTCATTTATCTCTCTCTCTCTCTCTTCTCTTTCCTCTCTCACACTCTTTATCTCCTCTTGCCCCTATCTCTCTCCTCAACCACCGTAGCAGATGCAAGCTTTGCCACAACTACCGTAGCCCTTCCCATTGCACTCACACTCCTGCTCGTTTACATCTTCTTTATGAAGATGTTTGGCTCAAATCTTCTGATGGGGTTAAACTTCATGTTTGGTTCATCAAGCTTCTTCCCGATTGTCGAGGTTCATTTTGATTCCTTTCTTTATAGTATGTTGTTATGTTGGGGTTTTTTATGCAGAATTCGAATAAATGATTTTCAGGGTTTTATGGTTTAATTTGGTTGGTTTTGAGTCAATGATTTCTAGGTATTTTCTTATTTGTGCTTTGATGCAATCTGGGTTTTAGGATTTAAATTCAGGGTTACGGCTGTGGTGAATGTTGTCGCGACCATTGTAATTGACAGTGGTGGTGCCTTCTCTTTGCAGATGTGGTGGATTTCTTCATGAAGTTATGTTATTCTTAAATTAAAGATCTAGGGTTTGTGATTTTTTTTCAATTTAAGGATCGCCTTTAAATACAAAATTGAATCATACACTATGTTGATTGAGCGAGATATTCGACAATTATTCACATGCATGTGTTAATTAAATTGTTATTTAATTTTTTGTTGTTAATTTTAAATAATTAAAATTTTTATTGAATTTAATGGTGGGATAATAGGATTGTGGGATAATCTGGGTATTTATACTTAGTTCAGATTATGGGTTTGAAATGGGTATGTGAGAAAGGTTGTTTATAAGTTTTTCTAGTTTTTCCTCTTAATTTGTATGAATATTTGGTTTAAATTATGTAATTTGGCGTCAAATTTGTTAATTAATTATCTACTTTTGTGCTACAATTTAAGCAATTTGATTTATTTTTTTTTTGGTTTCCTTATTAATTTTTCCCTCTAATTTCCTACTTTAGTTTGTAGTATTTTATATGTTATGAGAGTTCTAGGGTTTTAAAATTAAATTTTGTTACATGTCCTAAACGTTTACAAGAAAGTGGCAGTAAGTTGAAATGGCTGCTCTGTCTCTTTTTCAGCTGTAAATTAATTTCAACTGTAAATTAAAACGGTAACCTTATCCCACTGCAATTTTTCAACTGATAGTGATATAAAATCAGGAAATATTTTGTTAGACTCATAGTTCAGTGCCAATATAGTGGATTTTGGATTAGCTAAGTTGACAATTAAGGCCAAACGACCTCACACTACATCTGCTATTGCAGGCTCTCTTGGTTACATAGCCCAGGTTGGTGTAAGGAGGGTGTTCCCATCATTGGGGATCTTTCTTCTTAAAATCCCATGACCCTGTAAAAGCTTAGGAATTTACACTTGTTAGGGTGTATTAGTATTTGAATTCCTGACTGTTTGGGAGACCTTAAATTAGAATGGATCCTATCATCACGCTTTTTTATAAGAAACAAGTAGGAGTCGCCAATGAATGTTAGGAAAACTCATAAACATCGCTCATGCCTTTCTGCTAAATAGAGTTGAAGGGATATTTAGCACGAATCGTAAGTTTTCCCATGCCCAAATTGAAGGAGTGATGTCTTCGATAAGTGCAATTACTAGATATATCAAGGATCACTAATTATGAAGATAATAAGTTCGTTCTTTTGGGTCGTCATTGTATATTGCTAAATAAATGATCTTTGGGCTATTTAAATAGTCCAAAGCCCTTTAGAATAGATCTTATGAGGTCAAAAAACAAGAGTATTAGGTTAAACAATTAGAGTCCCATTTATGGGCCTCATGAGAATATGACAAACCATATAGAGTGTTGGGTTAGAGTAGTTTGATTAGGAATAGGAATTTAGGCTTGACATGGACTCTTAATTAGAGTTGCGATCTATAAATAAGATCTATGACTTGGATAGACATAACGACTGACAAGTCAGTTAATGGTAATTCAAGCAACCAAGTCCCAAAACCCTAATCCTCTCTCTCTCACTCACGGCTCTCTCTCTCTCCTCCCCTTGTCCGTACAGCGGGCCCTCTGTGGTGGTTCGTGTGGTGGCTCAGGGTGGTTCGTGGTTGGTTTGTTGCTCTCTATTCTCCGTAGAAGGTCAATTGAAGGGTTCAATTGCAACTAACTAGCATTAGTGGAGGTTTAATCCGTTCTCGTGGACCAAGTAGAGGAATCGCACTTGAGGTTCTTTGTGTCCCTTGTTCTTGCTCGATCATACATGGAATCACGCTTTAAAGGTGTAATTACTTGCTCTTTATGCGTTATGCATTGATCTTGGTTATCAGATGCTTATAAATATGATTCAGTTAGCCTATGCATGTAGATATATTGAATATTAATTCTTTGATAGTCCACAAATTTAATTCAATTAGGAGGGACAATAATTTAATTATGATTGAATTATTATTTTAAATGTGATTTAACATATAGAATTATTAAAAGTTTTTTAGTTTGCTCAAGAATTCGCCTAAAAAGATCCGATTTTTGCCCCTAATGCATTCGAAAATTCAAACCCCCCATACCCTAATTTGATTTTTTCGAAAATCCTAAACCCTAAAATATTTATTTTGTGTTTTGATTTTGATTTTGATTTAATTCGAATCCTATGTGATTTATGATTTTAATTTGAATGATATCATGTTAAATTATGAATTTTTCATGATTAAACTATTTAATTTAAGAGTTAAATTAAATTGGGGATTAATTTCATGAAGAACCCTAATTTCAAGATTGAATATGATTTAATTTTAAAATTAATTGGACTACATTAAAATTAATTTTATTTTAACAAAAGAATTTGTTTTAATTTAATTAAAATTTAAAAAGAGTTTTATGCGCGGCAGCCACGGCGGCTACCACTGCAGGTGGTCCGGAATGAGGGTCGGGGTGGGGCAGCAGGTCGAGCTAGGAAGGGCAGCAACTGCAGCACCATGCAACAATTGTGCGGCATTGCTGATGTGTTGTATACACCAGTCGGTGTACGGCCACCGTGGCTGGCTTCGGCTGGGCACACCACGGTGGGTGCCGCACTATTTTCAAAAAAAAATTATTATGTTATTTTAGTAAAATCATATTTTAAAATTAAAAGGATAAGTTTTTATTTTAAAAGATATTTATCAAAATTAAAGTTGTTAATTTTGTTAAGTTTAGATGATTATTGAGCAAAAGATTCTATATGGGTAATAATTGATTAAATAATGTGATTATCCCATAATTATTTTAGGATAATAATTGATTTAAAATTATGTGATTGGCTAGGCAATTAGGATAGAATCTCCTAAATTAGTTAGGATAATCATGGGAAATAAATATGATTTATCTTCCATAATTAAAATAAGATTTGATTCTATCTCATACCTACGATAGAATATATGATATTTTATATTTGGTAATGAATAATATATGATATTATCTTATTGTAGTAATTTAATTAAAATATGAGATATTTAGAGCCATGTTTCCTTAATTGTGAACATTTGATGTTGTAGTTTAGGAAATCATGATGAGTGATTTATTATATGGCATTTATAATATATGATGTTATTTATTGCTATATATAGACTAGTATGGCCTATAGATTGTTAATACGATCTGCGCATTGTTTCGTATTTTTGTAATCTAAATACAGTCTACGTACCTTTAAGTATTTTTGTAATTTATTTTATTTTATTTAAGTAGTAGATAGAATAGAATAGTATTATAGGTTGCAGTTGATCCAAAAAGCCAATGGAGTAAAGGCCCAAAGGAGCTATATGTATGAGATCCATGAAGGTTCAAGTAGGAGTTTTGCTTGATTAGTTTTTAGGATTAAGGGTCATACTATTTGCTTCCTTAATTGTGAACATTTGATGTTGTAGTTTAGGAAAGCATGACGAGTGATTTATTATATGAAATTTATAATATATAATGTTATTTATTGCTATATATAGATTAGTATGGCCCATAGATTCTAAATACAATCTGCGCATTGTTTTGTATTTTTGTAATCTAAATACTGTCTATGTACCGTTAAGTATTTTTATAATTTATTTTATTTTATTTAAGTAGTATATGAATAGAATAGTATTACAGGTTGCAGTTTATCCAAGAAGCCAATGGAGTAAAGGCCCAAAGGAGCTAGATGGATGAGATCTATGAAGGTTTAAGTGGGAGTTTTTCTTTATTAGTTTTTAGGTTTAAGGGGCCATACTATGTCATGTTTTATTTATGCATTAGTAGATTATATATGCATTTTAGATATTATTGATGTTTGTGATGATGCGCTAGAGTTCACTAAATAATCACAACATAATAAATCTAGATCCCGATAATATTGAGGTTGCTTTTCCGATTAAATACCCAATAAACCTTCGATATTTATGATCGGTCATGCCAAAGCTGGTTGTCATTTTATATCTTGGGAGATTTGGGGTAAATCAAGTTTTACAATTTTAATTTGTTATACTTAACAAGGTTACCTAAATATTTTAGAACCTTGAAGCAAAGGGTAATAATAAAAAATGTGATTATTAATTACTTAACAAAGAGTTACAAGAGTTGTAATTAGTAAAGAGTTTACTCACCGTAATGGTTGATGGTAGGGCCAAAGTCCAGTCAATTATTGCACAAATAAAGGGTCTTTGAATCATTTAATTCAAATGGGATCAATTAATATTAAATAAAATGCTTTAAAGTTGCCAATATTAATACGCTAAAGGTGCATTAAATTTTATTAAACATAATTATTGAACTTTGCCTCGTTTTGATTTTGTAGATGAAAAGCTTTAACGACAACACTAATTTGCCAACCAAACTGAAAACAAGGCTTAATCACATAAACTTTGGGATTGGGAAGAAGAGCTAAGAAATGTTTTTAGGAGCCACAGATTTGTGAGGCTCGACTCTACGTTCCTGATAAATCATATTTATATAGTCTTATTTAGGTACATTTATGCTAGTTTTAGAGCTTTTTCATAGTCTTCTTAGTCGATTTTAGGGTCATGTCTGCATAAGTCATTATATGTTGCTCTATTACGCTCCGTTTGTGTTTTTCTTAATGTTTCAGGTGATTTCATAGTCATTTGGAAGCTTTCGAAGTGTTTAGAGATGATTCGGATGATATTTGAATTGAAATCGATGGATCGAGTTCAGTGATCGAGGAATTTATGCTCATGGATGTTGTTTCTAAGGATTCTATGCATGGAAAATGAAAATAGCATCCACGAGAGTCGCTATGGGCCTTACGGAAGCGAATTCGAGTTAGAAACGGAGAAGAACGAAGGCTTGCAAAGTGTCCAAAAATGACCTTTTCTCACTGTTTTGACAATAACTCGAGTTTTAAAAATTAGAATGAAGTTATTCAAGTTGTATTGGAAACTAGACTTGAAGAGCTTTCCAATGATAGGTCGCACGCCCCGAGAGGATTCCTAGAACAGAAGTTATGAGCGTTTGAAACTAAGCGATGCAGTCAGCCACCCGAGGGATATAGCTGCGGGTCTGTCCTGCGGCCACCCGATGCCCGCTGCCGCCACTGCCAGGGCAGGGAACCACCCTGCGGCCGCGGGTCTGATCGAGTGGCTGAGCAGCGTTTTGAAGCCACGAGCGACCTTAAGTCTTCACTTCTTTTCACGTCATCGGTCTACCGACTTTATTTGTTGCCATATCATCATCTACCATCCAATAATATTGTAGCTTATGCATTTATTTATTTATTTATTTTTATTTTAATTAGCCTAGAATAAGACTTGAATATAAATACTTGAGGGATTTTATTTTCCTCTCTTATGCTTTATTTTTCTAGATTAAACGCTTCTTAGTTTTCTTTCTCTCCATTGTTGAACCCTAGCTTTTCATTCTTCATTAATTCAATCATCGAGGTATTTCAATTATTCTTTGAGTTCTTTATTTATTTTATTAATTATGAATTCAAGTTTATTTATCTCTTTTCTTTTGTTTATTTCAATTATGAGTGAGTAGTCGTTTTCTATGGTTAAGTGAGGGAAGCTATGTTTATACCATGATTATTTGTGCTTATTTATTTATAAATTTATGATTTAGGGTTTGAATAATTCCAATTGATTTGTGCTTTATTGTTTGATTCATGTAATTGGCCAATATCATGAGTTAATTATTTAGCTAATAAAAATTAGAATTGAAATATCATATTTTAAGAGGCTTAATTACAATTGGCGAATTTGATTATGTTAGCGACCGAACTACATATGTTAATTCGTAAGTGTTAATTACCGACCGTAGGATTAATAAGTGCTTTAATTATTTGACCTAATATGTTTATTAATGGATTGTTTGCATTTCTTGGTTTAGTATAAGCATGGTGGACTGAACTTTTGCCCTAGATTTTAATTTATCTAAGAGCAACCTTATTTTTATTATTGTCATACTTTAGTTAATTAATTATCAAACTACTCTTCGTTTATTGTAATAGTTTATAACAATTGAGAAAAAACTAATAGAACTTGTCTCCCTGTGGGATTCGATCCGTATTTGCAAAGTCTCTGCTAACAACAGACACCGTGCACTTGCGGTATAAATTTTTATTCATCAAGTTTTTGGCGCCGTTGCCGGGGAGACGGCTAGATTCTATTAGTTTTAGTTTGATTGTTTGAACCGTTTTTATTGTCCCATTGGAACTTCTAGTTTCAATTGGGACATTATCATTGCTTTCTTTTCTTTTTGTTTATGCCTAGGTCAAAACGAATAGGTGATTTGATCCCTACGGATCCAGACTTGGATAAGACCCTTAGGCAAATTAAAAAACAAGGGAAAAGGAAGCAGAAAAAGACCCACTCACAGAAGAGCTATACAACACAGTCTGACACACGCAAAGAGATGACTGATAATAGGTCTCTTAATTCTTACAGAGTACCATCCTTAGATGGCATTCCAACGGGTCTTAAAATGCCAGCAATCACTGCAGAGAACTTCGAAATCAAACACGCATTGCTCAGTATGGTCCAACAAAATCAATTTAGTGGCCATCCTACTGACGAGCCGATTAATCATTTGCAGCGATTTCAACAATTATGCTCCGCTGTTCATCACAAAGGAGTCACTCAAGATCAATTGAAGGTGATGTTGTTTGGATTTTCCCTTCGCGATAGAGCTTAAAAGTGATTGAACACTGTCGAGGAGACGGAGTGGAGAAAGATTTCTCAAGCATTCCTCAATGAATATTTTCCCCCTGAAAAAACTGAAAAGATTCGACATCAAATATCAACATTTTCTCAAGTGGCCGGGGAATCTCTTAGGGAAGCATGGGATAGATTCTTAGATCTTCAACGATCATACCCGCATCACAATTTTGAGAAGTGGAATCTTGTTCGTATTTTCTATAACGGACTAGAACCCGAGACTAAATGTATTGTTGATTCTGCCGCAGGTGGTGTTTTCCTTGACAAGACAATCAAGGAAGGGTATGATTTTCTTGCAAATCTTGCAACCAATCATTTCTCTTCTCCAAGAACGCGAGCAAAGAAAAGGAAGATAGAAGTTGAAGCCTATTCAATCTTGACTTCTCAGTTGGCTCAACTAACTGCAAAAATTGATGCATTGCAGGCCACTCAGGACTCCTCTCTTGTATTTGTTAATGCTATGTCTTCTCAACCTCTGCAAACTAATTTTTTTTGTGAATTGTGTGGTATACAGGGTCACTTTGGATATCAATGTGCTCAGAATTCTCAAGATACCAATCAGATGGAGCAGGTGAATGCCTTTCAACAAAGGCAACCAAATGACCCATATTCTAACACATTCAATCCAGGTTGGAGGAATCATCCCTACCTTTCATACAAAAGCAATAATGTTCAAAATCCTCAACCTCAGCAACAGTGGTCACAGCCTCAGAACCCTCAACCTCAGCAATATGTTGCAAGGCCTCCACAACATCAACAAGGGGCCTCTCATCATCCTCCCCCGGGTTTCAATAGGCCACCTCAACAACAACAACCTTCTCATGGCACTCAGGAGCCGACTATGTTTGACCTCATGAGAATGATGACATCCATGAAGCAAAACACTGAAGATAGCATCAAGGAGTTGAAAAATACGACAAAGCATTTGGAGAACCAAATCGCGCAAGTAGCAGGTACCAATATCCAAAGGCAACCTGGCCACTTACCAGGACAGCCTATCCCTAAGGAGACCGCCAATGCTATCACTACTCGTAGTGGTGTTAGCTATGAAGGGCCCCAAATGCCTATTGATGATGAAAATCTTGAGAAGGATAAGAGTAAGGTTGTGGAGAAGACCTTGGATGATGTTCCCACCTCAAAAGATGGGAAAGCTAAAGCAAGTGATGCTGAGAAAGAGAAAAAGAAAGGTTCTGAGCCTCCACCTGTCGAGCCAAAGCTACCATACCCACATCGGATGCAAAAGAACAAGGTAGTTCAAGAATTTGGTAAGTTCTTGAGTATGGTCAAGAACCTTGAGGTAACTGTTCCTTTTACTGATTTGGTCTCTCAAGTTCCAATGTATGCAAAGTTTTTAAAGGAAATGATTACTAAGAAGAAAGACTTTGGTGGTGTAGAAACAGTCGCTCTAACTGCAGAGTGTAGTGCTATATTGCAAAATAAATCCCCACCTAAGCTTAAGGACCCTGGTAGTTTTTCCATCCCATGTCATGTAGGTGCATTATTCATTGATAAAGTTTATGTGACTTAGGTGCTAGTGTGTCTATTATGCCTCTTTCTGTTTGTAACAGGTTGAAAATGGGAGCTTTAAATGCACACAAATCACTTTGCAAATGGCTGATCGTTCTATAAAATACCCTTTAGGTGTTTTGGAGGATGTCCCCATTCGGGTTGGGAAATTTTTCATTCCTGTTGACTTTGTAGTTTTGGATATGGAGGAGGATAGTAATATCCCGATCATTTTAGGTAGACCTTTCTTGTGTACTGCAGGTGCTGTTATTGATGTCAAGTCTGGGTCCCTTACTTTGTCTGTTGGTGATGATATAGTGACTTTCAATCTAACCAATGCGATGAAGTCGCCTATGATTGAGAATACTTGTTGCAGGATTGATGTGCTTGATGAGATTGTGAGATATGATACGCCTCGTGAGTTAGCTAATGATCCATTAGAAGTTGTTCTCACCCTGGAGATCTCTGAAGGAGAAGGAGATGCAGAGATTGACTCCTTGATTCGTGACTTGGATGCCCCTAACATTGAGGGGTTCGAGGTAATGGAAACTATTTGTTCTACTTCTGAGTCACAAGTAAAAAAGGTAGAGTTAAAACCTTTTCCTTCTCATCTAAAATATGTATTTCTTGATGATAATGAGGAATGCCCTGTAATTGTTAGTGATAAACTTGATAATACCCAAGTTTCTAAGCTTTTGACTGTGCTTCGCATGCATAAAAAGGAAATCGGGTATAGCATTGACGATCTTACAGGGATAAGTCCTAATTTTTGTATGCATAGAATTAATTTGGAAGAGAATCATCGCCCTTGCATCTAACCACAACGTCGATTGAATCCTAATATGCAAGAGGTGGTGAAGAAAGAGGTAATGAAACTTCTAGATGCAGGCATCATCTACCCCATCTCAGATTCTAAGTGGGTGAGCCCGGTATAAGTCGTTACTAAGAAAGGGGGGACAACTGTTGTTAAAAATGATAAGAATGAACTAATTCCTACTCGTGTTGTCACAGGTGGCGTATGTGTATCAATTATCGCAGGTTGAATACAACCACCTTGAAAGATCACTTCCCCTTACCTTATATAGATCAAATGCTTGAAAGATTAGCAAAACAAAGTTTTTTCTGTTATTTGGATGGATATTCAGGTTTCTTTCAGATTCCCATTCATCCGGAATATCAAGAGAATACAATGTTTACATGCCCTTATGGTACATTTGCTTATCGCAGAATGCCATTTGGGTTGTGTAACGCCCCTGCGACGTTTCAAAGGTGTATGATGGCCATTTTCTATAATTTCATTGAGAACATCATGGAGGTATTTATGGATGATTTCAGTTTTTATGGTTCTGACTTTGATATGTGCTTGCATAATCTTTCTAAGGTGCTTAAACGTTGTACCGATGTCAATTTGGTCTTGAATTGGGAAAAGTGCCACTTCATGGTCAATGAAGGAGTGGTACTTGGTCATCTTATTTTTGATCGTGGCATCCAAGTTGACAAAGCAAAAATTGAGGTGATTAAAAAACTTCCCCCTCCCGTGAATGTCAAGGGAGTGAGAAGTTTTCTTGGTCATGTAGGGTTTTATCGCCGATTTATAAAAGATTTTTCGAAAATAGCGAACCCCTCACTCAATTATTGCTTAAGGATGCCACATTTGAGTTTACTGATGCTTGTATGGAGTCTTTTAACAGGATTAAGGAGGCATTGATAACTGCTCCTATCATACAACCTCCGGATTGGGATTTGCCATTCAAGATAATGTGTGATGTGAGTGACTATGCTGTGGGAGCCGTGCTTGGACAACGAAAGAACAAGATTTTTCATGCCATTTACTATGCTAGTAAAACCTTGGACGAGGCTCAGATGAATTATGCCACCACTGAGAAAGAGCTCCTAGCTATTGTGTATGTTGTTGACAAGTTTCAAACTTACCTCATTGGTTCGAAAGTAATTATCCACACTGACCATGCCGCTCTGAAGTATCTCCTAGCAAAGAAAGAGGCTAAACCGAGGCTCATTCGATGGATTTTGCACCTTCAAGAGTTCAATTTAGAGATTCGAGATAAAAAGTGTGCCAAGAACGTTGTTGCGGATCACCTTTCTCGATTGAGATTTCAGTCTACTTCTGATAGCCCTATAAATGACTCTTTCCCCAATGATCATTTATTCTCTGTTTCTTCTGTATCTCCATGGTATGCTGATTATGCTAATTTTTGTGTAGATGATTCACATCCTCCGGATTTTACTTACCAACAACGCAAGAAGTTCTACCATGATGCCAAGCGGTACTTTTGGGATGACCCTCACTTGTATCGTAAGTGTTCTGATGGGATGTTTCGGAGATGTGTAGCAGATTGGGATACTCATGGTGTCCTTCATCATTGCCATAAGCTACCTTCTAGTGGGCATCTTGGTTCTACTTCAACTGCATACCGAGTGCTTCAATGTGGTTTCTATTGGCCCTCATTATTCAAGAATGCTCATGCCTTTTGTAATGCCTGTGATGAGTGTCAAATAACTGGAAATATATCGAAGAGGCAAGAGATGCCACAAAATGGGATTCTTGAGGTCGAGCCTTTTGATGTCTGGGGCATTGATTTTATGGGACCATTTCCCTCTTCTTGTGGGAATCGATACATTTTGGTTGCCGTCGACTATGTCACCAAGTGGGTCGAAGCTATTGCGTCGCCTACTAATGATTCAAAAGTCGTTATGAAGCTATTTAAAAAGATCATCTTTCCGCGCTTTAGATTCCCAAGAGTTGTTATTAGTGACGGTGGTTCTCATTTCCATCAACAAACTTTCAAGGCACTTCTTAAGAAACATGGAGTTACTCACAAGGTTGGCTTGGCCTATCATCCTCAAAAGAGCGGCCAAGTTGAGGTATCTAATCGACAAATCAAAAGAATCCTTGAAACGGTTGTCAACAAGTCCCGGAAAGATTGGTCATTGAAGTTGGATGATGCATTGTGGGCATTGCGAACGGCTTACAAGAGTCCATTAGGGACAACTCCATATCGGTTGGTGTATGGCAAAGCTATTCATTTACCGGTCGAAATGGAATATCTTTCACAATGGGCCATCAAGTTGATTAATTTAGATCTAGAAAAGACCAGTGAAGCGAGACTTCTTCAATTGAACGAGCTAGATGAGATACGGCTTGATGCTTATGAGAACCATAGGCTCTACAAAGAGCAAACGAAGAAGTTTCATGATAAGATGATCCAGAAACGAGAGTTCAAGGTTGGCGACAAGGTCTTGCTTTATAACTCGAGACTTCGTCTCTTTAATTTCCTAGAAAGCTTAAGTCTAGATAGTCCGGGCCTTTCACAGTTACTGATGTCAAAGCACATGGAGCCATTGAGGTTGCTAGCAAAAACGGCACGAAATTCAAGGTAAATGGACAACGTTTGAAGCTATATATTGAGGGTGCTTTTATCGGCAAATTGGAGATGATTTATCTCTCCGATCCACCAATTGATGCTTGAAATAGAGGTAAGAAGTCAAGCTCACGACTTTCAAAGAGCACTTATCGGAAGGTAACCCGATTTCTTATTTCTTTTATTTATTTTTAGTTTTCTTATAATTTAAGTTTATTTTTTTATTTTTTTTATTTTTTCTTCTTCACAAACATCTTAGTTTATTATTATTTTATAATTTTAGTTTATTAGTTTTAGTTTTCTTATTTATTTTTTTTAGTTTTCTTTGATTCACTAACATTTTTTTTTCTTTTTTTTTAGTGAAGGCCTTTAAAAAAAATAAAATAACTGCAGCAGCGAAAAAATCCCGAAACCCCACCCGCAGCCCCACCTGCAGCCCACCCCGCGGCTCTGTCCCGTGCCCTCCCCACCCCCCTCTGCATCCACTGCCAGCCCGCAGGCCAGCCTGCGGCCGCGGGTTTTGGCGAACCCACCCAGCAAAAAAAAAAAAAAAAAAAAAATCAAAAAACCAAAACTGAAAAAAAAAATAAAATAAAAAAAGAGAATAGAGAAGAACGTACAGTACATTCCCCTTCTCTCTCTCTCCTCTTCCACGCCACCTCCACCACAACCGCACCTACCACCGTCACCCCACCCCACCGGCGACCACCACCCACCGAACCTCCACCCTCTTATCACCATCTATCACCGTAATCCTTCTCTTCCTTTTGAATTTCATAAACCCTAACTTTTCCAATTGATTTAAGGCTTTTGAAATTCCAAGTTTTGTGACATCAAATTAGGAATTTTGGGGGTATCCTTGGACTATTATAAGAGGTTTGACATATTTTTTATGCACAACTCTCATTGTAGAGGTATAAATTTCAAATTTTTCATCTCTTACTATTCTACAATTATGCTAATTCTTGAGTTTTAACCTTTTTATCATCTATTATCCCAAGTTGGTGTGGTAGTATTGATTTTGCGTATAATTTTTGTGTTGATTGGTTGTGAATTATTTTGGGTGACACATATTTGGCTTTGGATTATTCTTGTTCATTGGTTTGTGTTTCTTTGTTGATTAAATTTCTCATCACTTTCACCATGAGGACAAGAACTCGAACCTCTTCGGCACCTAAGCCACTCTATGACCCCAATGCATATTCTCGAAAAATCACGAAAAAACCACCGACCAAACCCACAAAACGACCTACACAATCTAAGCCAACCTCTAAAACCTCCACACCTAAAGCACCATCTAGAGTCCAACCTCTCCCCCCATCACCATCAACTCCACTTTCTTGGTTAACCGAGTCTCAAAAACAATGTGCAAGGAAGCTCAAAGATCGAACCATGGGACACACTCTTTACTTTTCTCTCTCAGATGCTAAAACCCTTGGGTTTGAATGGTTCTTTGATAGCATTGCAATAACACATGGATGGAGTAAGGTCCTTCGTATTGATCATGATATATGTCCATCACTTGTCATTGAATTTCTTGCCTCACTTGATGTCCAATCAAGTGAGGGAGATGTTGTAATTTCTTTGGATGGAGACGAGCGGATTATGTCATGGGACGATGTGAACATGGCTTTTGGATGGCCAAATAAAGGTGTCATGGGTCCAAAAGTGTTTATGAAATTCAAGGGAAGTCCAAGCTACTCTCTCTTCGACTCGAGCACTTTTTGGAAACAAATAACAGGTCGAACAGATTGGGAGTCCGGTGTTAGCAAATCTAGTTCTACTGGTTGTCCAGCTCTTCGCATGCTACATCGATTTATACTTCAGTTATTTTGACCCAAGAGTGAGGCCGGCCAGGTGACTACATTGGACTTAAAACTTCTATGGTGGCTCACTAGATCTCATGGAAATGCAAGCCTTAATCTCGCCAAATTCCTCATTGAAGCATTTTTATGGGAGCGGGATCTGAAGAAGGGTGATATTTCCATGGGTGGATTTGTTTCTGTGTTGTGTGCGGCATTATATGTTGATTTGAAAAATAAAGAGACATTTGAATCCACCAACTACATCAATTAGGCTGCAATGGACAGATTCGGTTGGCTTTTTCACCAGTCTAATGGTCGATATGTTTGGTTTGTTAAGGGTTGCCGAAGTTTCGATGCAAGGTTGGTGTACGACATTTTCCCGAATGATGCACCCCACGATGAGTTACACGATGAAGTGCAACGTACTTTCCCTTGTTCACATTGTCAATCGGCGGCCGCTAGACCAAATACCTTCTAGTAATCCAACTTCTATTACTAAGACATCTCCACTCACTCTTGATGAGCAATTGAAAAATTTTATGGATTCTTGTCTTTCTTTTCAGGAATCAGTTCTCACACGACTCACCACCATTGAAGGACAGGTACAGGATCTATATGCAGAGATTCGTGATTTGCGTAGCCATGTTGGAGTTCCTAGGGCCACTGTTTCTGCTGTTGTCACTGCTACCATACCTAATGGTAGTAGTGAGTCCCTTTGAGTGAGCCATACCTTTCCTTTCTCCTTTGTATGCTTGTAAACATTGAGGACATTGTGATTCATTCTAGCTTGGGGGAGGGATACTTATCTTTAATTGCTTTCATAGTGTAGTTTTTATTTCTTTCTTAGGACTGTTGTACGGTTTGTACCATTCATTAGGAGTGGGAGTTTACGTGCAACAAAAAAAAAATGTATTGCTTTCTTAGTTTAGTTGTGCTTTTGATTAATGTATTCTTGTGCCTATCTTACACTTGTTTGACTTCGAACCGTGTGCGGATTAGATTAAACTCTCTTGAGCTTCTTCTCATCATAGTTATGATTTTGAAATCCGGTCGGTGTGCTTTATACGTTGATAACTGCGTAGCAATGTAGCTTGCGATTAATAGGTTTGTGGTAAGATGTTTTGCTCTTTTTGATCTAGCTAGTCGAGATTTTGTAGACCCCAAGCCATGTGAGTTTTTGAAACCTGATTGATTGACTGTCACATTTATAACAGTCTATATTTTTGTATGTGTGATAGTTCCTGGTGCAACTTTGATCTTGATTTTTCCTTAAGACTCGTAGTAATTCGGTTGTGATGAGTGTACGATTGAAATGATAAAGGTCTTTCTTTTTCTTAATTTGAGCCTCCAGAAGTTATTTTTGTACATTTGCTCCTTAATTGTTACCCATGTTGAGCTTTATCCTTCATTGAATTAGCCAAATTACAAGCCTTCGGCCTCAATTGGTTACTATTCCCAAGTCTAGCTTGGGAGAGTGGTCTATTTGTGATTTGTGATTTTTATTTGGATAAATATTTGATTCATGGTGCAATAAAGGATATTTTGAAAAAAAAAAAAAGAGAAAAAGCATAATAAATGGGGTATAAAAAAAATAAGAGAATGATGAAAAAAAAGAAGGTTGAAGAAAGAAGGGAAGAAGAGGATATTAAATCACTTTGGTGTATTGTGATTTTTGTTTTGATCTTTATGGTGTATGGGGAGGCAAGATGCTAAACACGATTATCTTTGACATGCATTCAATTGTGTTGTTATTGTGGACTATTATTATCACTCTCCTAGTTAGCTCACCTATCACATTTCCCAAATTGTTTATCCTACCTCTCACCCTAGCCCCATTACAACCCTCATAAAGACCTTTTGATCTTTGTGCGTAAGTTATGATTGAGTGAAATGAGTTTTGAGTCAAAGTTAAAGAGTATTTGTGGCATTACGAGTCAACATGGTATAGTTTGAGTGTTTGTTATAACCCTAGCTGGTAGGGCACCTCTCGTGCTCTACTTCAGCACATCTACAGGAAATCGGCAGAGACTAGCTTGGAAAGAGACTGTTTGTGGCCTCTAGATTCGAGAGTTAATTGCAAGATTATGAGGGCTACGTGGTTCTACATGTATCCGAGCCAGATTTCAATTTCGCTAACTTTGGTTTGATAGTTTGCTCGAGAGTCGAGTCGGTCTTATTCTAGTTCCCTGGAAGTCCTGTTTGTCTTATTTATCCGTCTTGAGTCTAGTGTTACTTAGGGAGAAGCAACGGTTTAGCTTGGGGGAATTTGATAAATAATATTTATATAGTCTTATTTAGGTACATTTATGCTAGTTTTAGAGCTTTTTCATAGTCTTCTTAGTCGATTTTAGGGTCATGTCTGCATAAGTCATTATATGTCGCTCTATTACGCTCCGTTTGTGTTTTTCTTAATGTTTCAGGTGATTCCATAGTCATTTGGAAGCTTTCGAAGTGTTTAGAGATGATTCAGATGATATTTGAATGGAAATCGATGGATCGAGTTCGTTGATCGAGGGATTTATACTCGTGGATAAGGATTCTAAGGATTTTATGCATGGAAAATGAAAATAGCATCCACGAGAGTCGCTATGGGCCTTACGGAAGCGAATTCGAGTTAGAAACGGAAAAGAACGAAGGCTTGCAAGGTGTCCAAAAATGACCTTTATTCACTGTTTTGACCATAACTCGAGTTCTACAAATTGGAATGAAGTGATTTAAGTTGCATTGGAAACTAGACTTGAAGAGCTTTCCAATGATAGGTTGCACGCCCTGAGAAAATTCCTAGAACAGAAGTTATGAGCGTTTGAAACTAAGCAATACAGTCAGTCACCCGAGGGATATAGCTGTGGGTCTGTCCTGCGGCCACCCGATGCCCGCTGCCGCCACCGCCGGGGCGCGGGAACCACCCTGCGGACGCCGGTCTGGTCGAGTGGTTGAGCAGCGTTTTGAAGCCACGAGCAACCTTAATTCTTCACTCCTTTTCACGTCATTGGTCTACCAACTTTATTTGTTGCCATATCATCATCTACCATCCAATAATATTGTAGCTTATGCATTTATTTATTTATTTATTTATTTTTATTTTAATTAGCTTAGAATTAGACTTGAATATAAATACTTGAGGGATTTTATTTTTCTAGATTAAACGCTTCTTAGTTTTCTTTCTCTCCATTGTTGAACCCTACCTTTTCATTCTTCATTAATTCAATCATCGAGGTATTTCAATTATTCTTTTATTTCTTTATTTATTTTATTTATTATGAATTCAAGTTTATTTATCTCTTTTGTTTTGTTTATTTCAATTATGAGTGAGTAGTCTTTTTCTAGGGTTAAGTGAGAGAAGCCATGTTTATACCATGATTATTTGTGCTTATTTATTTATAAATTTATGAATTAGGGTTTGAATAATTCCAATTGATTTGTGCTTTATTGTTTTATTCATGTAATTGGCCAATATCATGAGTTAATTATTTAGCTAATAAAAATTATAATTGAAAGATCATATTTTTAGAGGCTTAATTACAATTGGCGAATTTGATTATGTTAGCGACCGAACTACATATATTAATTCGTAAGTGTTAATTACCGACCGTAGGATTAATAAGTTCTTTAATTATTCGACCTAATTTGTTTATTAATAGATTGTTTGCATTTCTTGGTTTGGTATAAGCATGGTGGACCGAACGTTTGCCCTAGATTTTAATTTATCTGAGAGCAACGTTATTTTTAGTATTGTCATACTTTAGTTAACTAATTATCAAACTACTCTTCGTTTATTGAAATAGTTTAAAATAATTGGGCAAAAACTAATAGAACCTGTCTCCCTGTGGGATTCGATCCATATTTTCTAAGTCTCTTTTAACAACAGACACCGTGCACTTGCGGTATAACTTTTTATTCATCAGTTCCCTTTTAGAGCAGATTCATAGTTGGTTTCTTTTCTGATAGGCATTCGAAAATTGTTTCAGATGCAGAGAAAATCAAGGAACTCATATTGGCATCAATTCTAACTTGTTGGAAAAGAAGGTTCAAGGACTATTAGTTGACCAATCTGCACAATTGTCTTCATGCCATGTGTCGAGGTGGCATTGGGGCATTAAGAAGTGGAGGCATCAACGATGAGAATGTTACAGAGATCGTTAACTCGATCCCTCCAATGTACTACTCTTGGTTTGAAAATGTAAGGTATCAGACTTACAATATTCATTGTAAGATAATGGCTAAGAAACTCATTCCTGGTCAGTTAGTAAGAGACCATATGTGAAAGAACTAATTGATTCATTCAATCAGATGGATATTTTAGGGAGACCATTTGATAATGACTTCTCTAATTGACACTATTCTGTTCTCACTCCGTGATGGTTTGATCTAGTCAAGCTTATTCATGATTATGAAGGCTCAACAGTGACACTAGTTAGCCTTTTGATTAACCATACATAGGAATATTTAAAGAAGGAGGGAAGTCAATGCTTCTATTGTGGTAGGTGGTCTTGCCACACACTAGGGTGTCCCCATTACACACCAGTGAAAATTGAAGGTAAGGAATTACCTAATGTTTTTTGTTGTTGAAATCAATCTTACCTCTTCTAACAATTGGGTATTCGATACCGGTTATGGTGCTTACATTGTTAATAACATGTAGGGCTTGACAAAGTGTAGGAAGTTAGCTAAAGGGGAAGTCACACTTCGAGTAGGAATTAAAAGAAAAAGTTGTTGCACTTGCTATTGGAAACTATCATTTGAGACTTCCGTCTAGTCTTATTTTGGTTCTTAATAACTGTTATTATGTCCCTACTATTACCAAGAACATTATTTTAGTGCTTGTTTTAGATACTGAAGGTTTTTCTTTTGAAATAAGAGACAAGAGTTGTTTTATTTCCAAAGAAAATATGTTATATGCTAACGCAAAATTGATAAATGGTTTGTATGTCTTAGATTATACAACTCATATTTACAACATAGATCAGAAAAAGCGCAAAATAGATGAATCAAACAAGCTAGATCTATTTATGGCCTTGTAGGTTAGGTCATATAAACCAATCGTGCATCCAAAAATTACAAAAGGATGGACTCCTAAATTCATTTGATTATGAATCATTTGAGAACTATGAGTCATTCTTGTTAGGTAAAATGACTGGGTCACCTTTTACTGGAAAGGATGAAAGAGCTAGTGATCTTTTGGGACTCATACATATGGATGTGTGTGGACCAATGAGTTCAAAAGCTAGAGGTCGTTTTAACTACTTCATTACTTTTACTGATGATTTAAGTAGGTATGAATATTTCTATTTAATGAAGCATAAGTCGAAATCCTTTGAAACGTTCAAGGGATTCCAAATTGAAGTACAAAACCAACTTGGGAAAACAATTAAAGCATTACGATCCGACTGTGGTGGTGAATATTTGACCAAAAAAATTGATGAACATCTGATTAATTATGGAATAATTTCACAGTTAACTCCTCTAAGAACGCTACAATTGAATGGTGTATCAGAGAGAAGGAATCGAACTTTACTTGATATGCTTCGATCCATGATGAGCTTTACTGATTTACACATATCGTTCTGGGGGAATGCATTAGAAATAGCTGTGAACATAATGAACAGAAGCCCGTCCAAAGCAGTTGAGAAGACTCCATATGAGTTATGGAATGGAAAAGTATAAAAATTATCTTATCTCAAGATTTGGGGATGTGAAGCCTATGTGAAATGTTTAAAAGGCGATAAACTAGGCCCTTAATCAGACAAATGATTCTTTGTGGGTTATTTCAAAGAGACAAAAGGGTATTACTTCTACAATCGCAAAAATAACAAAGTGTTTGTTGCTCGCGATGGTGTCTTTCTTGAAACAGAATTTCTTTCTACAAAGTTAAGTGGGAGTAAAGTGGTTCTCGAAGAAATCCGAGACAAGCAAAAAATGGATGTGGATAACACCACATCAGAGGAGAAGACGCATGAGTCGACTAATACCACAAATCATGTGTCGGAGAAAGCTAATTCTAGCTAGACTCCTATAGTTCCACTTGAATCTAATTCTTGCGAAAATCTTCAAAGAGTTGAAGAGAATATTTCTATTGTTGCTCCTACCCCACATAGGTCTGTGAGAATCAGAAACAAACAATTTGCCGAGGTTCTGATAACTGAGGATTATAAAATCTCCTTATTGGAGAATGAAGAACCCACAACCTGCAAGCAAGATTTGGCGAGCCCCAACTCAGATAAATGGCTTGAGGCCATGAAGTCTAAAATGGAATCAATGTCTGAAAATGAAAAATTGTCAACAATAAAACAATCTTTAGTCAATCTTTTAAAAATAAAACGATGTTTTCATTATCCCAAAATAATACTATCTCTGGTTCGTATTATATGCAAATTTGGTTTATTATTTGGTGCAGAATATGTGAAGGGCCTATGTAGCATCACATTTCAACCCCTAAGGCTTGTCATATGAGGGGGCGTGATAGAGTATATGTAGCGATAACGACCTATATCCAATTAACCGTCAGAGTTAATTTTTGGTTGATGAGTTCGTCCTTTTAACACATTATAATTATAATAAACTACGTGTGTGTGTATATATATATATATATATTAATATATATCTCACATATTCTTCCAAACTTAAGAGCTTATGAAATCTAATCTAGACAATTTGAATCCATGCATATAATATTTGTTTTGAGGAGGGTGAAATCTTTTATCTTATCCGTGTGTGCCAAATTTAGATGAAAACAAACTCAAATATGTTAAATTTTATGGGCAACAAATTGGTACAAGGTGGTCCAAGAAACAAAGCTTATTGGATAGTGCTTGGCAGTAAAAGCGACATGCACCCAAGTGTCATGAATGACACATTTATTGTCGATGACGATTATGCAGCGAGTGCTGTCCTATAACCAATTACCCTCTTTCGTATGGTATCGATTATTTCTTTATGTTGGATGTTTCTTTATTTAATATGATTTGTGATGTGCAACAACTAATTCGAGTTAGGGTACCTGTAATTATGACTGCTACATGATGAATGGTCTAATGTGGGGAACAAAAGTTAACTGCGTTTAATCAGGTTATTATGGTGTACTAAATGGTTTCTAAATTCTAATC
The DNA here is from genome assembly GCF_001683475.1 of Chenopodium quinoa. Lineage (NCBI taxonomy): Eukaryota > Viridiplantae > Streptophyta > Magnoliopsida > Caryophyllales > Amaranthaceae > Chenopodium > Chenopodium quinoa. The sequence goes on along the minus strand of NW_018742263.1, from coordinate 6,376,985 downwards.
TTGGTCTTAGTCACACCTTTTCCGCCAATTATGCATTTGTAACGATGTGACCTTACTTAAACCCAATTCAAACATCTTGAAGTATTTTTGTTTTCATTTTTATACGTTTATATATGTTCTTAGAACTCAACAATTTTTATGGTTTTAACCAATAAATTGTTGACTCACTTGATAAGAAACTTACATTGAATAACTGTGAGGGTTGATGTCTAATGTGGATCTTTCTAATTCCAAAAAAAGTCAGATGGTTCTTTAAAGTAATAGTATAGTAGAGGAATTTTTTGTTTTCATTATTGGTTTTAACGGCAATTTAACGTCACTATATCATTTAGTATTATTTTGGATAGATATGAAAAAGGTCCTCTAAACTTCTAACAAATAATCATAACTTTGCATTGGTTAACCGGCCTGACTTAGTGGACAACATCTTTGAGAGTGGAGAGCGAAATGTAAAACTCTACCCCTAAAGTATCCCCATAGAAAATTGAGCCCATAGCCTTAATAGGTAAACCAAATTATAGTTGGTAGTAAGTACATGAGTATATCATCATAAGTGATTGTTGACTTATTACCTACACGAAGAGGGACATACAAGACCTTCTTGACTATGGTCGTAATACAGTAATACAATACACATTACACAACCTATATATTGACATTACTTCATTGTATGTAGGTGAAAGGACCCCCTTAAATTTGAATATGCAGAAAGCCAATTACAAAGTAAATTTAAGGAATAGAAGAGAGGACAATACATTATTCAGAAAAATGACAACAATTTAATTGGAAGCCAAAGAAACTACTTCCTATTACACCTACACGGCTACACATATAAAAGTCATGTTAAAGCATATGTTCCATAAAAAATTGAACGTATAGCACTAAGGGTTTGTTTGGCCAAGCTTTTGAAAAACAACTTTTGTTTCCCAGAAGTAGTTTTCCAGAAACTATTTCTAGAGAAACAGTTGTAAGAAATAGATTTGTTTGGCCCATCAAAAATCAGAAGTGATTCTTAGATTGAGAAACTATTTTACCCTGTTTGGCCCATATTAGTTTTTTTTTTAAAAAAAATTATTTGGGAGAATAAATTAGTATTAATTTCTTGTACATTGTTGTTAATAATAGTTTTTTTTTTTTTGTTAATAATAGTTTTTTTTTTTGTTTTTTAATAGCAAATTGTTTATAATAGCTTATAAGATTAAATTTAATTTAAAATATTGAACAATTCATAAGTCTAAATACTTAGATTTTTTTGTCAAAATATAAAAAATTCATATCCAAAATGTCTGCTATTATTATTCCTAATAAAAGATCCAATAATGTTACAATCCACGACTCATTAGAGAAGTTGCAATATTATAGCGAATAGACTCCATACTAAAATCATGTTCACTTCCTATTTCAACCCCTGGTGTTGTAGCTAGCAATGTTAGACACTCTCCAATGCTACAACCAGGAAGATCGGTTCTTTTTGAAGTTACAGTAGCACTAGATTGAGAGAAATTCTCCATCGCACCAACAATACGTTTTAGCTAATTTTGCATGAGCTTAGCTGTGCTAACTTTAGATTTATTTCCTTTTTGTGTTTTTTTTCCTTTTTCTTCCGATGTTGTATTGACTTTGGTCTTGTCAATGCTTTCACTTTCAAGCTGTTGAGATACTGTTTCATTGATACTACCATCCATAGTAATGTCAACTTGTTCCTCATATTCTATCTCTTCGTTTCCTATGGTAGTCAAGTCTTCTATTTCAATATCATCTTGTGAATAAGGGTTCCATGAAGTTGTAGCAGAAACAATTATTTTAGCAAACATGATCTCTAACTCTGTTAAATTTTGGATTCCAGCTTCACGAAATTTAGCAACACTCGGATTGGCCTATACAAATAAATAAATGTAATTAGTTAAAACTAACTACTTGAAAAAGGCAATGTACAAATTAGATTAATGTTATGCTCACCTGTTCTTGGAGTGCCCACCACTTATCGGATGCAACAATTGTATTTTTCTCATGATCCCATCCTAATCCTGTCTCCTTTTCTACGAGATTCTTCCATGTAGCGTACTCCGTTTTTAACTTCTCCCACTTGTTTTTTAATTGCTTCTGGTCATACTTTTTACCAGACCTTTGTTAGAACTTTATAACCACATTATTCCAACCAATTTTGCTAAAATGAGTGTGTGGTCTATTCCCTGCATGGACCTCTTCAGCACAAACCTCACAAAAAATCTTAGTTGTTTCATCAAACCAAGTTGCTTTTGACCTCTTTACTTGTTCGTTAATCTAAAGACAAACAAAGCCATGAAACGTTGTGCATTACGCATAAGCTTCACCAACCATACACACAACATAATTATGTAATCTGCCTCCCAAGGTCACGCTTTATAAATTCTACCAGCATTATATTGACAAACCTTACAACATACAAGCCGAGTACTCTTTAAATCCAACATGCATTTCATTCCCTAATATATATATATATATATATATATATATATATATATATATATATATATATATATATATATATATATATATATATATATATATATATATATAAAGCCCATAACATGTTCATTAATTTGTTGATGCATAATGTATAGCCAAACTTTATTACTCACCTTTAAGAAAGGTTAGGTAATGGTTCCCTGTCTATAAGTTCTTACAAAGAATATGATACTATGACATCATAACCTCAATACCTCAAAAATATATTTCAACCATTCCACTATCACCTTGTCCGGATATAAGCAAGTAAATTTGATACCAACACAAGAAATGAATATACTAAATAAACATCCAACTACGTACATATACTACACCATTGTCAACATAGATCAGAAATACCCATGACTATAGCCCTTAAATATAACTTTCAATTAGAACGAGATAAACGTCCAATTATATGGCCAAGTGGCCAACTGCCCAAAATTTGCACTGCACAGCTATCAGTGGCATATAATAAACCACATCCATATATGTAGTGGTATAACAGGTACTGCATAGCTTGTAATGGTTAAAAGAGAAAGAAATCGATAATTCATCTTAACAACTTATAATATCAAAGTCAAGACTCTCAAGGAGGCCTTATTTATTTATTTACTCTGATATAGCAACAAGGCACACAATATCGAGGTACTCAGCAATCCCTTTGTCAAAAAACAATAGTCAATTATAATACAATATTAGGAATTTAGGATGTTCTAAAAAAGTAGACACATTTCCTAACTTTACCAATTAATAAAGACCATAGTTCTAATATTGTCCCCAACTGTCAATCTGACACCCCCTTATGCCCCAGAACAAGCAGCCTAGCAAACAACTTCCTATCTCTAGCTTAATGACTTTGCATATTTCTGGGCTCTAATGTTGTACTAGACAACAACTATATCGAACCCACTACGATTACAAATAACTTCAATGTAACATATATGAAAGAAAAGCTTCCGAGTTCTAATTTTTCATTACTGCGTATGAGATTAACAAGCTCAACCCTTACAGATGACATTGTTTTTAGTTTCGACTGCTATTCCGCCTAAACCACATTAAACTTATAACCATACTATATTTAACATTAATTTCATGGCATTGTCCTAACACAGGTATCATTTACCCAGTTTTAAATTCTAAGAATACCCAGAAATTGAATTTGTGTAAACGGTTAGTATTTTGCTAAATTGAATCAAAAATGAAATTTTCAAGATCTATATTCTGGACCAATTCACTAACCTCATTGGCAGAACTTCTTGTTCGTGAAGTATTGGGATGATTTGGATGAGGAGAACCACTGAGATCTATAGCTTTCTCCTATTTCAAAATCAATGCAAAGAAATTAGGGTTCTACCCACAAAAGAGAAAATTTTAATAAGTAAAAAAACATTACCTTATTATTGCTTGGTTGTGTCCTCTTGGGTGGACGAAATGGTGGCGCCGGTGGTCTAGGAGGACCGGATTGCATGTCGTCGGACGCCGTCTTCGTTTGGCCTTGAGGGTTGAGCGTTTCGTGTTATTGGAGAGAGAAAGAGCTGCTCAGTGTTTATGAGAGGTGAAGAGAGAGAGAAGGGGGGTTTCTTTTTTTTAATGGGATATTAGAGGTCTTTTTGTAAAATGTTAAGGATATTTTTGTCCAAAAAAAAGTTTCATTAAATGGGAAATCAGCTCCCCGAGAAACTGATATAGAGAAGCTCAAAATTGGTGCTTCTTATTTTTCCCACTCTAGAAGTTATTTTGGGCTTCTTGAGAAAGTGTTTTTGTTTCTTAAAAAACCCTTATTTAGCCCAGTTTCTATTTCTTAGATAAAGAAACACTTGTAGAAACTAGGCCAAACAGTTACTAAGCCACTAACCTCTCTCCAAGAAGAATAAATAACAGTCAAAGAGTAGTAAAACCAAACTTTTCATTATCAAAAAGTAAAAATAAATTAAAAACGCAACTACTATCAACTGCAACTCTGCATATTTGGCCACCATCTATTGATATAGCTTCTTGACCATTCCCTTTAATTACTCAATCCTCTTGTGCCCACAAATTTGCCCTTGGTTGGCGATCGAGATGTGTCCATTCTTTTAACTATGAACAAAATACCACTTTTGTTTTTTCGTTTGAATTAATATTATCCCCACAATATAGGATTTATATTATAATATGCTACTCTAGCTATCCAATATCCATGTCTAATACAGGTACATGTTTAAGTGTTCGACGTGACTATTATGCTAAAAGTTTGCAGGATTTTGATCTAAAATGAAATGTCAATATATCTTATCTATGATTGAGTGTCGAAGATCTAATACAAGAACTTGATGTGATTAAAAGGTTCGAGTAACATAGATAGTGCCAACTCTTCTAAATTCCTACACAAAATTTTGATAAAGAGATGAACACAACCACGCCTAAATATCTGTTTTTTTTCTAATACGTACTGACAAAGATTAAGGATGTTACACATCGGGATCATAATTGAGGACTGCATGTGCCTAGTATTAACACCGATAGTGAGACACACGTTTGAACTTGTTATATGTACACTGGTTAATGTGATTATGCCCTTTGTTTTTGTTTCCTTATTTAGTCTCATATTAATGTTGAATACCACTTTGCATCACTTTGTTATACACTTATTTATTGGGTTGTGAAATTAAAGCTTATGCAAGGAAACTTATCCAAAGAAACAACTATGGAAAAGCATAAATTAACCGCTCATTTAATAAGTGGTAATAAATTGTATGTATAACAATGAATATATAAATAAATTTGTAAGAACAGTTAATGCTTAGTAATGCTAATTCATTCCAAATTGTAGGAACATTTGTTAATTACTACCTCAAAAAAGGGGTCTTTGTGAATTACTACCCCTAAATAAAAAGTTGTTAATTACTACTTTAAAACTGATGAATTTTATAGATTGCTAACCTTTTCCCTAATCAGCCCCTAATTAGGTGATTTAATCTATTAATGATATTATTATCCGGCTAATTTGTAATTAGTTACTTTTAAGGCATGATTAATTAAATATACCCTAACACTACCTCTAAACCACCACTACACCACCTTCGGCAGCCTACCCCCGCCCCGGCATCCACCCCCCCTCTAAACCACTCATTGCACCACCTCTAAACCACCAACAATCCCTCCAACCCTTGAAAAATCCCTCCTCCCCACCCACCAACGACCCTAGCCCCCTCCTCCTTGTCAGAGAAACCTATTAGGACCTCCCTAAGCTTCCTCCACCCCCTTCCCCCCTTTAATCACCACCCTAATTTTCCAAAATTAAAACCCTAAAGCCCTAAAATTGAAACCCTAGGATGGTGATTAGGGGGGAAGGGGATAAAGGAATATTGGGGATGGTCGAGCAAGGTTTTTTGGCGAGGGGGTAGGGGTTCAGGGTCGCCGCGGGTAGGGGATCGGGGTATCGTGAAAGGAAGGTGGTTTTAGGGTGGGCAGATGGTAGTTTTAGAGTGAGGAGTTGGAGGAGGTAGGTTCGGTAGTGGGTGGTGGGTGGTGGGTGGCCGGAGGTGGTGCAATGGTGGTGTGGAGGTGGTTCTAGGGTTTAATTAATTATTTAATATTTAAAAACAATTAATTACAAATTAGCCGGTGTAGACACCTAAAAATGTCTCCCCAAAACCAAACCCGATGATGAACAACATTTCACCGCCATTATTGGTCGGGTTGAGTATTTAATCTTGTAGTGCTTAAATCTATATTTCTATTTCATAAACCAACCCAACCTCTAGCCCATTTCCCCAAACCATAACTTACTCTTTTCGTGTTTTTTAAACCCGAAATAATTCATTTCGTGTCCTTTAAAATCATTCATTTCGTGTCCTTTTTATAAAAATGTTTAATCCTGTTTTTTTTGGTCCATAATCAGGGTCCGATTCTTAAATAGTTGGATGAGGCTTTAAAATAGCTTTCCAACGATATATTATAAGCCCAAATCCGAGTTATAACGAATAAGTTATGGCCAAAATATTAAACTAGCCCAAACCGAACCTAAGCCCACCTTACCTATGACTCAATGATCATGTGGAGGGTCCAAATTATTAATCCCATTCCTAAACCAATTAGGATTAATTGGAAGCTTCTATAAGTTTCTACAAGATCTTAATTATCCTTTTTGAAAAGATAAGATTAAAGAGTTTGAAATTGAATAAAACTTTTCTTTTTGAAAATCCTATTTCTATCTGAATTGAAAGACGTTCAAAGATAGTCAGATATAATTTTTTTGCCTTATATTTTTTATCCATATTTTATATAATTGGATAGCCCTTGAAATTATATTTCTGATGATATATTATAATATCAATTCTGAGTTATAACAGAAAAGATATGAATAAAATATCAAACTATATCCAAAACTGACACCGTCTCACTATTTCGGTCATATCTTTTATTCTATAAGATATTTTAATCTGATTCTAATTGGGTTAGAAATTAGACTTCAAGATCTTTCCAACGATATCTTATTCATCTTATTCCAATTTGTGGATCAAAAGATATGATAAAAACAAAGACCAAAAAAACTGTTGTCTATCGCAAGAGTTTTATCCGATTCGAATTCTTATCTTATCTTATCTTAATTTTTCGACCCTTCTTTTTTTCTCTATAAATAGAGGTCATATATCCCCTTTTTCAATCATCAACAACATTGATCATCAAATAATTCTCTTCTCTCTCTTTAGCTTAAATACTAGCCACCCTATTCTCTCAAAATACTTCCCCTAATTAAGTACTCCAAGGAGTTCATACAATACCCAAAGTTCTATACTTAAACCAAGGCGTGAAAGGTATAATTAATTGAGGGTTTGGACCAAATCAAATCAATCTTTATTTAATTTCATTTTCAGTTTGATTTATATTTTTTTTATTGAAGTTACTAACAGTTTATTCATGATGTAGCAATTCAAGGAAACGCCGAAAGTGAGTAATTGATTAACTTAATTACTCTTATTTTAATATTGCTAGTATCATGATTAAGTTTATTTTATATTTGATTTGACTAACGTTATCATTGTTAAATTGCTTCCAATATTAATATTAATTCTATTATTATTATTTATTGATCACAACATTGCATGTTAAAGGGAATATGTAATTGAAAATCACGCCTAATAAGATAATTTTGACAACCGGCTTAGGTTCCTTTTTAATCTTATTGTTTAATCAAGTGGTCACGATATTTTAGAATTATATGTTGCATTAATATTAAACCAATTTAGCCTAATAATAGTTTAGAGCAAATTGAATATTTTGTTTGTATGCCTTTGAGATCGCAAGAATCACTTTTCACTATAAGAATCGAGTGGAGGCCAATACGGGCAAATGTGACTCCATGACTCACTTTGTACCATCATCCCCGATCCTCCTTTCGTGGTTCCGAACCATATGGAGTTAGTAATCTCATAGATTATGAATGGGGTGTAACCTTCACGGGTCAATCGTTGTTGCCTATCATTGTCCCTTATCGTGGTTGCCTTTTTATGATCCATGAACGGTTTACAAGTTCCTTAAAAAACTTGTTGGCGGCTCCCTACTTTATTTGTCCCTAATCGTATTATGTCAATTCCCACTTCCTATGAGTGCCAAGCATATTCACACATGCTTTTAACGTAGGCGCATTTCGAGCGACACCTACAGCCAGATAATGATAACATTAATAGATTAAATCACCTAATTAGGGGCTGATTAGGGAAAAGGGTAGCAATCTATAGTTTTAGGGTAGTAATTAACAATTTGTTTTTTAGGGGTAGTAATTCACAAAGACCCCCTTTTGAGGTAGTAATTAACAAATTTTCCCAAATTGTATCTTTTTTTTTCACAAAATTCATACATCTATTATCATTGAAGGTAATATTGGGTGGTAATGTAGGTCTATATAATATTGGGAAATTCTCAACGGTAACCCCCAATTTGTGTAACACTGAAATGGTGACCTTTTTTTTTAGGTCTATTATTCCTTTTTTTTTTTTTTTTTTTATTGTACAATATGACCTTAATTAACAATTTATTCTCACTTATAACCTTATTTCACTAAATGGTTAATTTAAATTAAACTATGGTTAGCCTTTTTTTTTTTTTACAAGAACTTTTAAAAAAAATAAATTAACTCACCAATCAGCCACCCACACGCACCCCACCACCTTCAAATTAAACCTGCCAGCCACCGCCACCCTCCTTCACTACCGGCGACCCTAACCAAGGACCCATGAATGCTTCCCGACCACCGCCTCTCCCTCTCTGTCCTTTGACAACACCGAAACCCACCACCGCACACCAATTCAAACACCGACAAGATTTTGATTGAAGGTGGTGGTTTCGATTTCGGGTTAGGATGGATTCGGTTTCGTGTTAGGAGGGATTTGGTTTCGAGTTTGGGTTTGGGTAGGATGTTCGAATTCGGGTGGCTCGTCAACAAAGAGAGATGGAGGTACGGCGAGCCGGCAAGTGACCATACTATGGGTCGTGGGTCAAAGGAGAAGTGGAAGTGTCGTGGGTCTGGTGGGGTTGTCGGGTTGGGGTGAGGGGTTGGTGGCTCTGAGGCGGCGACTGGGTGAGGCTGAGGTGGAGGTGGTGGATGGGAGAGGCTGATGGTGAAGGTTGTTGGAGGTGGTAGGTTGGGTGGTTTTTTTTGTTTTTCTTTTTTTTTTTTAAGAAAATCTAACCATGGTTTAATTTTTTAACCAAATAAGACTCATTAATGTTATAAGTAGGATAAATTTCTTAATGAGGGTCATTTTGTATAATTAAAAATAAAGAGGGTTACCATTTCAGTGTTATAGAAGTTGGGGATTACCATTGAGAATTTCCCTATAATATTACTATATAAGCACAAGTTAATGTATAAAATTGCACTACTAAGAATATTAGGATGTAAATAACTAAACTTTGATATCAATAAGGATATTTATTTTATATATTATATTTACATTATTATAAGACTAGATTAGGCTCGTGCGTTGCAAGGAATGAAATTTTTAATAGAATGACATAAATTCTTTCAATTTATTATTTCCCCATACATACTTATAAATTAGATCATAAAAACATATCTTTCATCATGAATTACTTAGCAACAAAATATAAAAATGAAAGCAATCTGATCTAATCAAACCATATGCATACGAATTATATATATATAAGAGTTCGATATACAAATTAAAAATACATTTAACTTAAATAAATTGAAGCGATATAATAAAAAATAAATTAATAAATTAAAGCACCTTGGAAATACTGCGAAACACTAGTAACATTAAACGACAACATTAGTTCATTTTGTATAACAAACATCTATATTATTATTACATGACCTCATAGGTGGGTTGCTTTCACAACCGTACGTTTACACATACAAATAACAGTAAAACCTTAAAAAAAATAAAAAAGAACGTCATAGTTACCTAAAATATTTTAGCTCAATATCAATTTTATTTATTCCAACAAAAAAAATTATTTATTTATTTATTGACATAGTCAAATATTGAAATAAAAATGATTTAATATAACCAATTCCTAAAAAATAAAAATAAAATAAAATAAATAAATAAAAACCCAAAAATATAAATGTCATCATAAGTGCATTAGGCGAGAAATTTTTTTATGAGTGGGCGATACGTATACAATTTGAGGAAAGGATGATGTCATCATTTTTTTGTTTTAGTATGTAATAGTTAATAGATGAAAGAGCAACACGCATACAATTTGAGGAAAGGATGATGTCATCAGTTTTTTATTTCATTAATAATTAATAGATAAATTACTTTAAATTATGTCGAGTAAACAACAACCTTTGCATTGTGGACTAATTAAGGACTTTTCACTTTAGAATTTCTTGCTTATATTACGGAAAGCTTTTATCAATCAAGTGTATACCGTATACCAAAATGATGTGATAATGTAAATGATTTACTCCTTTCAAGTCCCATAATACTTGACACTGTTTTTATTTAACTCCACTTCAAATACTTAACACGTTACTAAATATGGAATGAGACCATTAATTAAAAAAAAAATTTCTCTCATTATCTCTCTCCTCACCTTTTTTTTTTGTAAGCCTATCTCTCTTCTCACCTAACTCACTCTCATCCCATTTATTATTTTCTTACAATATTAAATATGTAAAGGAAAATATTTTATATAATAAATAAATTTTTTAAACAGACTCATTTGTAACTTTCTTAAACTATGTGTCCACCCCAACATCCTAAATATTATCGGATGGAGGGAGTATTATATATTTTAGAGGGAGAATTCCATTTCCCCTGGTTGATTTAATCATTTATTACTCAAGGTCTCATCTCTCATGGACAACACACAACATCAACAACATTTTGAAGTCATATATTATCCGCCTACAATTTCCGTATACGAAGAAGCCAATAGGACAGCAAATTATATTGCTTTTTTAGCTTACACACATTGTATTTAGTTATATTTTTCTTTTTTACAAGACATATTAGATTATTAGGTGATGATATTGTGAGAAGACATGTTTGATTCTATTAGACATACTTTGCATGTATGGACAATAATAATAGACATACCGTCAAAATTAATATTTGTTCCGTCTCAAATTACATATCACTTTTTTTTTTTTTTTTTTTTTTTTAAAAGTTACGTTTGTCAATGTAAAAATTCATTTTATAATATTTTTAATTATACTATTGTAATATATATATATATATATATATATATATATATATATATATATATATATATATATAATAAATTGAAATAAATCTAACAACATCTCATATAACTATGATTTTTATAGAGTAAGTATTTTATGTGGCTAGCCACACGATGTGGCCACATTAGTTTATAAGAGTAATTTTTATTTATATGTACGAGTAACTTTAATTTTCACAAGAGTCACCTCATGTTGTACATAAAAATAACCCAAATTTATTATACAAGTGAATTCAAGTAATTCAGAAATAAGTAACTCCATTTGTTCATTTGAGTAACCCCTATTTTTTTGTTTTAAAAAATGAAAGAATAATTCCCCTTATTTAAGAGAGTAATCCTTATTTCTCATTTAAGTAACCACCATACGCATTAAGGTAACCCCATTTACCCATCATCGTAACCCCCTATTACTCATCACCGTAACCTCCTATTACTTAATTAATATTCTTGAATGTGATTATGTGAATTGGCCACATGGTGTGGCTAGCCACATATAAAATTTTGTGATTTTTATAATCTAAATATCATAAATGTTAGTTAAAACAAAGTTATAAATAATGTCAAAAGTTAAAAATATATAATCCAATTTAAAACAGATGAAATACAAAAAAAAAATAATTTAAAAAGTCATGCTATATCATTTATTCCAAAAACAAAGGTGAAATTATTTCAATAATTCAAACAAAAAAATCTACCTAGGTCAAACTATTAAAATTAAAAAATAATGTAGCATGCACTTCTTATATTCATATTGGTACCGAAAATTAAAATTAGGCAACCCTACGTCCCTAAACTTTGAGCTCATTGTGAAGGGCACATGGAGCATGCACTAAATGACATAATTTCTCAAACCCCACCATTTTACAAATTGCCTAAGACCTTAATTCATTCTTCATATCTTCCCTCAATCCCCGCATCATTACCCGCCTCTTTATCCTCTTTTTCTTTTTTGTTTTTTTCTTCTTTTTACCCTCATTAAGAATTAAAAAGAGAGGGAACCACTCATACCAAACAATCTAGGTGTATAAATACACTATAACCAACATTCAATAAAACAACTCCCTAAATTTCCTCTGTTTTTTTTCTTCTTCTTAGCAATGGCATCCAATGTAAGATGCTTTTTCTTGCTCTTAGCCTTAGCCTTAGCCTTTTGTCTCGAAACTCATGCTAGAGATAGCAAGTTCTTTAGCAAAGTAAGCAAAGAAAACAAAGAATCAATTAGTATTGCTCCTATACAGTCACCAACACAAACTCCTTCTCCGTCGCCCGAACCTGATGTTGTCGAACATGGGTACGGGCTTTACGGTCAGGAGACGACTTATCAATACCCTCCAACCACCACAAACCCAACAAAAAGTGATAATTTTGGTCAAGAGAAGTTTGTTTCTAGTGAAGAGTTGAGCAAGAACAACTTTAAGGAATTTGGAATGGGTTATTCCAATGACAACTTTAATGAGAATGGGAATGAGAAGAAAGGAATGAGAGATACTAGATTTTTGGAAAATGGGAGGTATTATTATGATGTTAATCAAGATGTTAAGGAAGAAAGTAGCTTATTGAATGAGAATAAGAATGAGTATGTGACTGAAAGGCAAGGAATGAGTGATACTAGATTTTTGGAGAATGGGAAGTATTTTCATGATATTAGTCAAGAGGGTAGAAATGCTCATTTCATCACTAACAACTATGAAAGTGAGAATGAGAATGAGAATGAGAACGAGAACGAGAACCAACACGAAGAGTTTGAGGAAAAATATGGCCATTTCAACAATAACAACTTCGAGAATGTAAATCACAATGAAAACGAGAAATTTAATGCGGAGAAGCAAGGGATGAGCGATACAAGGTTTTTGGAGAATGGGAAGTACTTCTATGATGCCAAGAATGATCATGGAGTTGGAGATGATGTAGGTTTCCACAACAATAATAATGTTGAGTTTGCCAATACTTTCTCTAGGAATGGGAATGAGTATGAGAATGGTAACTATGAGTATGAAACACAAGGAAGAGAGGGTAATAATTATTATCATGGTAATGAGTATAATGTGAAAGAAGGAATACGGGGTTATAAACCCAAGAAGTTTCCTAATGAGTATGATACTATGGAAGAATATGATAGGGAACAAGGGTACATTAATGGTCATGAAGGTGAATATGTACCATGATTAAAATTTAGTAGAGTTATGTCTAAGAAAAAATGATTTTAGTTTGAGAAGATCAAAAAGGTTTATAGTTTTTTATTACACTTTTGTTTGTTAAGTTATCAAGATGTATGAGTCTTGTTTGGCAATTTTTGCTTTTAGTTATTTGTGTAAGCCAAAATTAGCCACAATTATGTACTCCGTATTTTTCTTATGTTGGAAATGCATCTTTGAAATTTAACATCAAAAACGATTCTCACTAATTATAAAAACAACAATAATACTTTTTCATTTGATTTAATTAGTTATTAACGTTATAGTATAGCATGAACCTTATTAAACTCACTCAGTCACTCCCATATAATGATTTATGAGTGACCCCTCCTAATCTCGTAAATCTTTGTTATTTACTTTTAACAATTTTGTGTACAAAACAAATGTAAGGGAAATGTTAACTTGACTTCTAAAAGGGAATTTAAAAGAGAAATTTTACACAAACACCCATCAGGTGTTCACTTTTCCAATATGTGGCCCTTCCTTTTAAAAATTCTATGCTATAACCTCAAGTAGGGGTGTGCAAAAAAAGATCGAGACCGGAATCCGGACCGGTGTGAGGAGGGTGTGCCCATCATAGGGCCCCTTCACCTCTATGCTCATGACACTTTAAAAGCGTAGGAATTTACACTTTTTTAGAGTGTGTTATGATTTGATTTCTTGACTGTTTGGGAGACCCTTGAATTAGAGTTGATCCTATCATGCATTATGTTTTTTTGTAAGAAACTAGTAAGTAGTCGCCAATGAGTTTTAGAAAAATTCATAATCCTCGTTCATTCCTTTCTTCCAAGTATGGTTCAAGGGATATTTAGCATGAATCACAAGTTATCCGATGCCCAAATTGATTTACTTATACAAGAAATGAGTTCAGGAGTGAGGATACTAAAATAACGTTCCCTTTAAAGGGGAATTAGTGCAACCTCTACTAGCTTTTCCTTTTTTACAATTTCATCACCAAACAATATATGCAATGTGATTCCTAAAAACTAAGTTAGTTGATTTTATTTACACACGTTAATCACTTAAAAATTACACTGCAACGAATGTCGTTATTCTTTGTTTATCAAATTCGTGAAAAGAATAAAAATAAACAAGATTCGCCTTGACTTAATTGATAAAACAATCAATTATTCATTAAAATTCAAATCTTGATTAATGAAAGAATGATATGTATATTAAATTAATGAAAAGTTTGTTTAAAGTGGTCAAACAACACTAATTAACCAATTAAAATTATTTAAACAATAAAAGAAAAGTGATTTATCTAAGTGCTCAGGAAACTAACCGTTCTTCTTTTATGCTAAATCTCCGTCAAATGTGTTTATGGACATTCTTTCTTCTTCGTACCTCAAAGGGCTTCAATGGATGGATTAGGGTTAAAGAGTATTTTAGGGCTTCAATGGATGGATTAGGGTTAAAGAGTATTTTAGGAAGAAAGGAGAAAAGTAGTTCTCCCTCCTTCCCATGATATAGTTCTTGTTTTTGTTTTTTCACGATATTTAAGAATTTGGAAGAGAAAATAGATGAAGTACATTAATAAAAGTGAAAAGTAAAATTATATATAAAAAAAAAGTTAGAGTGAGAAAGTGAAAAAAAGTACATGACATGTACAAAATTATTCAAGAGCAATTTAGAATGTACAATGAATAAAATTATAAAAAATGAGGGTATAATAATCTTTACGTAGTATCTAAAAATTAAAACATGAACAACATTTTGAATGTCTAAAAAAGGAAAACAGGAACTATATTATAGGATGGAGGGAGTATGATAGTAAGATAACTTGAGAGATTAGGGTTTTAAGATTCCTAGGGTTTAGAATTACGTCCTAGGGTTGAACGAAGACCCCCATTTATAGGCGTATGAATCTAGGTTTAGGGTTTTAGAGTCATGGCGTCAGGTTGCGTGCACAACTCTCGTAGTCACGCTAGTGTGCCCAGCACAACTCTTTTACTTGCGCTTGGCAGGCGTGCGCAACTCTAACAGTTGCGAGCGGTGCAGTTTGCCTAATACGAAAATGCGATGATATATTATTGGAAAGCTTTAAATGTTTACTTACCAATGCCGTTAGAATTAGGTTAAAATATGTTTAAGATAAAAATATTTGACTGTTGGAGTGCAAGGGTGTCGATTTTAGGGATTAGTTTGGTATTTTGATGATAACTTCTTCATTTAATTGTGATTATAATTTACCGTTTGAAAGCTCTTTGAATAATATATCCATATTTATAGGCGTTTCATGGAAATTTGATTGTTTATTTATCTATTTGGCTCGATTTTCAACAATGTAAGATCCATTGGATCCAATAATTGCATTTGACCCATTTAAGTCCGTTATTAATCAAGTCTAAACATGTATGAGCAGATTTTAGGTCTAATTAGTAATTGGAAAAGGCTCTAAGGTAACATGGTCTAAAATATAGGTTTTAACTTACTTCATAATGTAGTTCGTAGTCCATAAGACTTCAACTTTGATCTGGCATAAAGAACGGGTTTTTGTAACATCATCGCACTTCTTGTCGGGACAGGAAGCCAAAAGTAGGTGTCTAGATACTCGATGATCAAAGTTGTCAATGAAATAAATCTAAAACTCATTTTGCAAAATTCCTTAAAGATATGGAATCTTTCAGTAGTGTTGAGAATGTCGAAACTATCCTCGATTTGCTAAATGTTCAAGGCAAGTAGTTGCTAAGACCAGAAAATTATTTTTCTAGATTTAGTGCGTAAAGAATCTAAATTGACCCTTTGCAAGTATTGAACGCTATTACAAGTAAAGTATGTCATGTGTGATGTCATGTTATGAGAAGATATCAGTTTTAAAAAAAGGATGATACCCTCTCAATATGTCATCGGCACTATAAAGTCCCTCAATATATTTCTCACTTTAGTCCATGATTTTAACGAAGTAAAAGATGATAAAATGAGGTGCGTTTTGGCGCTCAAAGCCTAGCACTTGAATCGGGGTTTTGTCCATAAATACTTGGGGTCCACAAGATAGGAATACATGTCTCAAGACTGGAGGCATATATCCAAATCCAGGGAGAGAAGAGAAAATCGGTAACTCTCTCAGCAGTTTTGTCCACAAGATGAAAACACACGTTTCAAGACAGGGGGCAAGTGTCTAAATAGGTGCGGCTTTGCCATGTCGTTCTTTATAAAGGGGGTGAACGACACCCTAACTGTTAGGTAAAGCCAGTAAGCTCACTAACTAACCGTATTTGTCTCTAATCGAGAAATGTTTGTTCTCGATGGTTAGGCGCGCCTGTCGACTCGTTAAGCTGACGCCTAAATTTTGTAAAGAAGTTCTACCGTTTTTCGTTACGGGTGGTAGATCACGTTGCTAAGTGAGTGAAATTTTATACAACACCAATGCCATACAGTTTTACGATGTACGTAAGTCATCTTTTTTTGTTCTGCACACTAAAAAAACGAAAAATGTGACATTTCTAAACTCAATACAGTAAAACGCCAAACATGTTTGGGGAGATTTTATGTAAAGCACCACTACGGAATATTCACTACTACAAAATTGCTCAAAGAGACGTAAAGAAGAGTCCATTTAAGTAGATAACAGGTCTCTTTGTTTCAAGAAACCTAATATTACAAATAAGCGGTCTCTTTGGTATTGTCTTAAGAGGTGAATATTAAACAAAGACCTTTAAATATAGATAACAGGTCTCTCTTGGATTTTTAAATTTTTATTTTAAAAAGGAGAGATCTATGTTAATACATGTTAGGTCTCTCTTGAATTGTTTTATTTTAAATTTATTCTCTGAGTTATCTCCATCCTCTCTCTCTCCAACATTTGATTAAAAAAACCTAACAAATGAATTAACCACCACCACCACCATTATCGGCTACTACCACCACTACCACCACCATGATCTACCTCTTCCTAATCTTTCTCATCACCCAATTTATATCCGACCACAATGTCAAATGAAAATAATGACCACCATCCACCTCTATCAGAAGATGATGTCGAAACTCCGGCGCCTTCACTGTCACTGGAGTTCCTCTATCATGGTGAATACTCGATGTCGTCGGGGTTTGCAGAGTGGGTGCATACAAAGTTTCACCTAACAATAGGTCGCCAAATTGGAGTGCTTCGCCACTGTCGCTATTGACGGTTGAAGAATCACTAAAGAATCGGGAGGATTTGAACTTGGGAGAGTGAGGTACAATCATCATTCTTCATCCTCTTTCTAATTTTGCTACTTTCAAGCATTAAATTGTTTGATTTTAATTTTGCTATGAATTAATTGAATAGTATTGATTATACAAAGTGCTGTAAATAAATTTAGCTTAAGAATCCTTGATTTATTTTATTGTTTAGATTTTTGAGAAAATTCACTAATTTTGGGTTTTGTTAGGTATTATACAACAAGCTTGTACAGAGGAATTACTTGTGTCTAGAATGATTTTGATTTAACTATCAACATGTTTTCTAAATTTGTTAAACAATATGGGTCTCGATCTTCTATATCTTTTATTTTTATCTTTGTTATAGATTCAAAGAATATTAAAGAATACTTGTTCTTTAGTGAATTGATCTTTGTTATATAAGGAGCAACAGTTAATCTTTTCTGGATTTGTTAAACAATTGATTCTTTAGTGAGTTAATCTTTTATTCACTAGTTATATATTTTTTCAATTTTTTAATTAAGTTTTCTAAATAATCTCAATTATAATTGATTTATTAATTATGTGGTTTTTTCTTTGACAGATATGTTGTTTTCACAAGGAAGAAATTGGAGTACTTCAGCTACATTTTTTGTTGATACAATTATTTTTGTACTATAGATTACAATAATTTATATACGATGTAAATTTTTTATTGTGGAATTTCAAGTTATTTTGTACTTTGATATGTATAATTTTATACCAATATAATTATTTTACAAATATAACATATATTGTAATTTTAACTAACAAAATCAAATTTTCCTAATTTTTTTTTAAAATATGTTTATTTTTTTATTTAAAATGAGACCAAAGAGACTCATTAAGCCTAAAAAGCGGTCTCAATTTTCTAAAAAAAGATTGCCTAATTAAGATAGGCGGTCTTAGTTTTCTGAAATGTGAGACCGCTTTTCTAATCAAGGCATTCACAACTTTCTCAAAATTGAGACCACTATACTTATCTCTAAGAGGTGGTCTCAGCGTTCCGATTCTAAAGACCGCCTCTAACAAAGTAGTCTATTTGCCAAAGAGACCGCCTCTATGACAGTCTCTTTGGCTAATTTGAATGGGTCTCTTGGGCCAATTTTTGTAGTAGTTATTTAAAGAAACTTTTACAAAAAACATCCAAAATGTATGCTTAGGGCAGGCACAAAGCATGATGTGCATGCAGGTGTAGGAGATTATAGGTACTACGTAGCGAAAAAACATGAATCATATTCATACAGTGCCTAATCCCAAGATCTAATGCATAACACATAAAGAACATATAATCGTACCTTTGAAGCGTGATTCCACGCGCGATCCAGCAAGAACAATGGGAGATAAAGAACCCCATGCGCGATTCCTCTACTTGGTCCACGGGGCACAAGTTAAACTTCAACTAATGCTAGTTAGTCGTGATTGAACGCTTCAATCAACCTTCAACGGAGAAGAGAGACACGAGCTAACCACGAACCACCACGACGAACACCACAAGCCACCATGAGGGGGCGCCGCACGTACGGACGTGAGGGGAAAGGGGAGGGCCGTGAGGTGAGGAGAGTGTTTAGGGTTTTTGGGACATGGTTGCTTTGATGTCAAACTTACTGTAAGTTCATTATGACTTCTTGTTGCAACCTGACGAGGAGAAAACTAGGTCGTTATCTAATCTTCCCTCGGTCAAACTAAATTTATACACACTTAACAAACCTAAATACGAGTATAGAGGCAAGTCAAAGGTCGAACCCAAAGGAACGGTAATGTTCAAGCACTTTCAATTATGCACCTAAACTAGGTCGAAGACGAAGGTAAGAGAAAATACTAACAACTAACAAAACAAGTAACCAAGGAAACAAAACACTAGGAACGGGGATCAACAAGTAATCATGTCAATTGCAACAACTTGGGAAGAGCATGCCAATCAAAGGTTGTGAGGACTAAATGATAAGAGCAATCAATAGGAATCAAAGAGCTATCTCCTAATTGTTAAGATAGGGTTCACTATGAATAACAAACTAAGAGAATCACAATCAAAACCAATTGATAATTGCAATTCCTAAATCAATTGTTCATGTCATTAGCAATTATAATGCAATATAGCATAATTCTCAAGGCCAAATTGAATTACACACATGCAAACCTTCACTAATAACTTTAATCTCAACAATTAATCAACACAATTCCAAAATTAATCACAATTAATCAATCATACAAGTTTCACCCAATTCCTAGCCAACAACTACTCAAACAACATCATCAAATCAACTATCAACTATAGAGAACAAGAATCAACAAAATATCAAGAACAATTACTCTAATTAAACATCAAATATCAAAATCAAACCAAAAAAACATCAAATTAAACAAAGCAATTGAATGAGATAGAGTTTAGAAATGCTCATTGATAATTTAGAAGATCTCCAACACAATTGTCACACTTGCATCTTCAATCTCTCAATCACCATTGAAATTCCTCACTTTCTCTCTCTAAAACTACTCCTAATCTAGCCTAATCTAGAGAGAGAAGCTCTTAACCTAAGAGAAAGAAAACTATTCTAAAACTAAAGAATTACATGAATGAAGAATAAAGGAAACCAAAAACTATATAAACAAAAGGAGAAAAGAAGCTTAAAATCGTAAAAGACCCAGAAACCCGCGCCCGCGGAGAAATCGGCCGCGCCCGCGGAGGGGAACGGACACCCCGATAGCCGCGCCCGCGGCCCAAGCCCGCACCCTCGGGGAGCCCTCGGGACAACCGCGGGTGCTTACTGCCCAAATACGGCAGTTTTGAAGCTGCAGCAACCCCGCGCCCGCGGCAGTTTTCAGGGCCAACTTCAGAAGGCTGTAACTTCCGATCTAAGAATTGTATGAAGGCGTGCGACCTATCATTGGAAAGATCTTCAAGTCTAGTTTCTAACCCAACTTGAATCACCCTAATCCAATTTGTAGAACGTGAGATATGACTAAAACAATGCACAAAGGTCTTATTTGATACTTTGCAATCCTTCGTTTTCAATTGCCATGCATATAGCGTGCGAGGTACCTACAAAACAAGACAAAGAAACGGAGAAGCAAGAGAAATAGCCGAGAAATGAATAAAATGATAAGAAAGCCATTAAAAGCATGCATTTCTCTAAACTAACAGAAAAACACGCGAATCGAGCATTATTCTCTAAAAACACGACATAAACGACTCAAAGGAGCATAGAAATATAAACAAAACATAGCCTAAAGGTGCCATAAATGGCACAGATCACAACCCTAGGCATGGATCTTATTTATAGACCATATCTCTAAATAAGAGTCCATGTCAAGCCCAAATACCTTATCCCAAACACACTACTCTAGCCCAACACTCTACATGGTATGTCATAATCTCATGAGGCCCATTAATGGGCCTCATACTTGTTAAATATAATGGAGAAAGCTGAATGAAGAACTATAAGTTTTAGAAGTTGGTGGTTTTCGACTCCACTTGTTCTCATGAATTTGTTTGTTCTATGTCATTGGGACATGTTTAAAGAGTATATTGCCACAAATTTCATGTGAAATGGTAAAGTATTGATCCTGTATGTGCGTATACATAATTAATTTTTGAATTTGTGCTTAAAATTTTTTCATTTTGCTTACATGGACTATAATTGTAAATTTTAATGCAAATTAAAGTTTTATTATAACGACAATTATGCACTAAAAATACGATCAAAAATTTGAACTTTGATAGTGGCATGAAATTGTTCTTGCGACTAATGTTTATTTTTGTCATGCCTAAGTTGCAAAATTGGTTTTAACAATGATAAAAATAACCAATAGTTATTATTATTCACTTATAAAACTATGATTTAAAGATTTGCATAAACTAGTAAATTTAGGGAACTCTTGAAGACATCATCGAACTGGTGTAATTTGGCTATATCTCGGGCTTTTGAGCCCCCATTTTATATTTTTTAATGTCGTAGATGTAGGAGTTTATAGGTACTATAAAGCAAA
Organism: Chenopodium quinoa; assembly: GCF_001683475.1. NCBI lineage: Eukaryota > Viridiplantae > Streptophyta > Magnoliopsida > Caryophyllales > Amaranthaceae > Chenopodium > Chenopodium quinoa. The sequence continues at coordinate 6,355,449 of NW_018742263.1, read as the reverse complement.
AAACATGAATCATATTCATAAAGCACCTAATCCCAAGATTGGTTAAGTGAAAGAGGAAAACTGCAATCACTACCTTTAATGGACTGAACCCACCACCACGATACACCACCACCACGAAGCACCACCACCGGCGCCGAATGGAGGAGAGAGTCGTGAGGGAGAGAGAGAGAGAGAGAGAGAGAGAGAGAGAGATAGAGATAGAGAGTTTCAGAGGGTTGGGCTCGTGTTTGCTAATTAGGGTTTGATTAAATTGATCACTAAATTGCTCTATTGAATACCCTAGGAACTTAGTGTATTTATAATCCCATGCATTATAAGTAGACTAAGTGATGAATAAAAAGTTATACCGCAAGTGCACGGTGTCTGTTGTTAGCAGAGACTTAGCAAATATGGGTCGAATCCCACAGGGAGACAGTAACTATTAGTTTTATCCCAATTATTATAAACTATTTCAATAAACGGAGAGTGATTTGATGATTAATTAACTAAAGAATGACAATAATTAAAATAAGGTTGTTCACAAATAAATTAAATCCTAGGGCATACGTTCGGTCCACCATGCTTATACCAAACCAAGAAAGCAAATAATCCATTAATAAACAAACTAGGTCAAATAATCAAAGCACTTGTTAATCCTACGGTCGGGAATTAACACTTACGAAATAACATATGTAGTTCGGTCGCTAGCATAATCAAATTCGCCAATTGTAATTAAGCCTTTAAAAATATGATCTTTCAATTCTTATTTTTATTAGCTAAATAATTAACCCATGATATTGGCAATTACATGAATCAAACAATAAAGCACAACTCAACCTATACCATGTCGACTCAGAATGCAACAATTACTCTTTAACTTTGACTCAAAACTCAGTTCACTTAATCATAATTTATGCATGAAGATCAAAAGGTCTTTATGAGGGTTGTAATGGGGCTAGGGTGAGAGGTAGGATTAACATTTTAGGAGATGTTAGAGTTGAACTAGTTGGGAGAGTGGTAATAGTAGTTTATAATAACAACACAACCAAATGCATGTCGAAGATAACCTCGTTTAGCATCTACCCTCTCCATACACCATAAAAACCAAGACAAAAATCACTATACACCAAATTAATTTGATTTTCTCTTCTTCGCTTCCTTCTTCAACCCTTGTTTATTTATTTAATTTTTTTTATAAGCATTTCTTTTTTTCTTTTTCACCCCTTCATTTTCTCTTATTTTTTTTCATTTTTCTTTTTATTTATTATTTCTTTTTTGGAAAAACCTTGAGCTTCCATTCAAAATCTCGTTTATTGCACCACGAAGCAAATATTTAACTAAATAAAAATTACAAATCACAAGATAGACCACTCTCCCAAACTAGACTTGGAAATAGTAACCAATTGAGGCCGAAGGCTTGTAATATGGCTAATTCAATGAAGGGTAAAGCTTAACATGGGTAACAATTAAGGAGCAAATGTACAAAAATAACTTCTGGAGGCTCAAATTGAGAAAAAGAAAGGCCTTTATCATTTCAATCATGCACTCATCACAACCAAATTACTACGAGTCTCAAGGCAAAATCAAGATCAGAGTTGCACCATGAACTATCACACATACAAAAATATAGACTGTTATAAATGTGACAGTCAATCAATCAGGTTTCGAAAACTCACATGGCTTCGGGTCTACAAAATCTCGACTAGCTAGACTCAAAAAGAAGAAAACATCTTGCCACAAACCCATTAATCGCAAGCTACATTGCTATGCAGTTATCAACGTATAAAGCACACCGACCGAATTTCAAAACATAACCATGATGAGAAGAATCTCAAGAGAGTCTAATGTAATCCACACATGGTTCGAAGTCCAAAATAAGGAAGATATACACAAGAATGTATTATTCAAAAACACAACTAAACTAAGAAAGAAATACTTTTTTTTCATTACATGTAAACTCCCATCCCTAATAGACGGTACAAACCATGAAACACCTACAGGAAGAAATTAAACTACACTATGAAAGCATTAAAAGATACATATCCCTCCCCCAAGTTAGAATGAAACACAGTGTCCTCATTGTGGAAAAATAAAAGACAAGGGAGAGAGTTAAGAAACACAAGCTCACTCAGCAGGAACCTCGTCGACAGAAGAGGTGTCGATTGTAGTGTCATTAGATGTAGCGGTGGTGCAAGAAGCTACTATCTGCTGACGTAGAGAAACAACCTCCGAATTCAAGGCCTTAAATCGTTGTTCCAAATTGGCAAAATGATCAATAACCTCCTGAGCAAACGTACCAATGTTAGCCATGAACTGCTTAAACATCTCTATAGTGACTGGATTGCTGATAGACCCCTCGAAACTGACACTATCATGAAAAGGGTGGGATGGAATAGTCCCATGAGAAGGAGTATGAGAGATCTTTGAATTGTCATCAACCAGAGGCGTAGGGGACGAAGAAGAACCTTGCTTTGTAGAATGCACACTTGATTGGATGATTGTTTTGATGTTGGGGGTAGGCGGAAACAAAAGGGCATCTGAAGTTCCCATTTGAGTCGCAAGAGTGGGCAAAACAGCATAAGGAGTCGGATGTGAGTCCTTCTCCTCTCCCTTAACCTGCCATACAAACAAACCAATCTTTGATAACAACAACCATCCATATCGTTCCATGCTCACATCATCAAGGAGTGCATATGTGTTCAATTTCTTAGAGTAAGACAAATCGATCCTCAAATGCTTAGAAAAGACGGTTACAAAGCTCCCCATAGTTATAGGCCATTTTGGCTTGTTTCTCTCCACAAGAAATGCAGCAATGAGGAATTTTCCGAAATCCAATTGACCCACCCTATCTCGATCACCATGTAAGAACAAACAAAGCATCTTGAAATCACTTGTAGCAATTTGTCCCATCTCTGTCTTTGGAAAGAACACTTGTAGAAGCAAGCAATGTAGAATATGAGGCACAGGGTCCACAATTGAAAAAGACTTAGTAAGACCAACTTTTCAATCATCTCGACCCGTGAGTTCTCTCCAAAACATTTTTTGGTGAAAGTGTAATCCATTCTTGTCACCCTTAAATGAACCAAACTCTGATGGGCCAATAGTTCCATCACAAGGCTACTCAAAAATTTCATTAACCTCCTTTGGTGCCATTGAATATGTCACTCCATCAAGAGAAAAAGATATGTCACCATTATTAGACCTACTAAAGAAGTAAGAGACTCAATAACCAAATCCGGATAAACCTCTTCCTTTAAATTAAGAACTTTTGACCAACCACACCTTCGACCTATTTCTTGCAAACAATCGTCAACCCCAAGCTTCTTACCATCGTCTTGTGAATAACGAAGTGTTCGTTTGATTTTTTGGTCTTGAAGTGAAAAACCAAGGCCTTCTTTACTCAAACTTGAGGAAGGGTGAGAGGTGGAAGGTGGGTTGGTATGAGAAGTGTTTGGAGGGGATTTTATGTGGTAGTTTGGTAGATTTTTGTGGTGGTTTGGGATGCTTCTTTTAAGGTGAAGCTCTTTCTTTTCGAGGTGGGTTTCTCTTTGTGGGGGTGGATCGTAGTGGTGCAAGTGGAGAAGGGGTGGACTTTGGGTGAGAACTAGTTGTTTTTGTGGTTCTCATGATGTAATGTCACAATTAAATAGCAACACGCACAAAATACTCCAACCAACACTAGTAATCACAATTCCAAAACCCAAAGTAGAATCAATTTCAATCAACCACCAACCAAATATCAATGTTCAATCACAATTAATCACCACAAACTCAACAACAATCCAATATTAGTTTACGAGAGGCAAATAAAATTTCCAATTTTTATAATAATGTGAACAATTCAAGAAGAGAAGTTGGATGAAAAATTGAAAATAGTACTTATTCTTGTGCAATTTAGACACATTTGTTGTTGATCACCTCAAATTAAGCATCAATTTTATTGCAATTCCAACCAATTCACCAAATTGAAAAAGAAAGTCGAAAAGCCCCAACTTTGAAATAATTAGGGTTTTCTCTCTCATTTATTTTTTCCGTGGAGGGGCTTGTACGATGGCTGGGAGGTGTGCCGGAGGGCTGGAGCAGATGTGCTGGAGGGGCGCCGGTGGTGCGCCGGAGGGGCGGAATGGTGGAGAGAGAGGGGGGTTTTCTTGGGATTCGTGTAGGCTGCCTGGGAATGTTTTCATTTTTTTTGTTTTTTTTTCGTTTTTTTCATTTTTTTTGTTTGGGGATGCGTGCAAGATTCTTGGGCGCCAGAACCAGCGGGCGCTGGAATTCCAACGGCCCGTGTGGTGGGCTGCTTGTGGTTGCTCGGCCCAGCGGGCGCTGGCCTACCGCTGGCTGTGCGGGCTTGTGCCTGCTGCTGGCTGCTTCCTCCTTTTTTTTGAATGAAATAAAATAAAATATATACCTTCACTAGAAATAAAAAAAAACAAACAATGTTAATGGAGTTAGTGAAATAAAACAAAAGCAAAAATAAAAAAAGAAACGAAACTAACACTAAAAAAATTAAAACTACAAGAATAGCATAAATAAATAAATAAATGAAAAAAAAATTAAAGAAAGAAAAATTAAAAATAAAAAGAAAGAGAAACTAAAAAGAAAACAAATCAAAATAAAAGAAGAATTAGGAAATCGGGTTGCCTCCCGATAAGCGCTCATTTATAGTGGTAAGCTCGACTTCTTACCTTAGTATCAAGCATCAATTGGTGTATCGGAGAGATAAATCGTCTCCAATTTTCCGATGAAAGCACCCTCGGTATATAGGTTGAAACATTGTCCATTTACCTTGAATTTCGTGTCGTTTTCACTAGCAACTTCTATGGCTCCGTATGCTTTGACATCGGTGACTGTGAAAGGCCATGACCATCTAGACTTACGCTTTCCAGGAAAGAGTCGAAGTCTTGAGTTATAAAGCAATACCTTGTCACCATTATTGAACTCTCTTTTTTGGATCATCTTATCGTGAAACTTCTTCGTTTGCTCCTTGTAGAGCCTATGATTCTCGTAAGCATCGAGACGAATCTCATCTAGCTCGTTTAATTGAAGAAGTCTCGCTTTACCGGCCTTCTCTAAATCTAAATTAATCTCCTTAACGACCCATTGTGAAAGGTATTCCATTTAGACCGGTAAATGACAAGCTTTTCCATAAACCAATCGATACAGAGTTGTCCCTAACAGAGTCTTGTAAGCCGTTCGCAATGCCCACAATGTATCATCCAAGTTCAATGACCAATCTTTAAGGGATTTGTTGACTACCTTTTCAAGGATTCTCTTGATTTGTCGGTTAGATACCTCAATTTGGCCACTCATTTGAGGATGATAGGCCAAGCCAACCTTGTGAGTAACTCCATGTTTCTTAAGAAGAGACTTAAAAGTTCGTTGATGGAAATAAGAACCACCGTCACTAATAACAACTCTTCGGACTCCGAAGCGCGGAAAGATGACCTTTTTGAACAGATTCATAACGACCTTTGAATCATTAGTAGGCGACGCAATAGCTTTGACCCACTTGGTGACATAGTTGACGGCAACCAAAACGTACCGATTCCCACAAGAAAAGGGAAATGGTCCCATAAAATCAATTCCCCAAACATCAAAAGGATCGACCTCAAGAATCCCATTTTGTGGCATCTCTTGACTCTTCGATGTATTTCCTATTCTTTGACACTCATCACATGCATTGCAAAAGGCACGAGCATCCTTGAATAATGAGGGCCAATAGAAACCACATTGAAGCACTCGGTAGGCAGTTGCAGTAGAGCCAACATGTCCACTAGAAGGTAGATTATGTCAATGATGAAGGATACTATGAGAATCCCAATCTGCTACACATCTCCAAAACATTCCAACAGCACACTTACGATATAAATGAGGGTCATCCCAAAAGTACCGCTTGGCATCATGCTACAACTTCTTGCGTTGTTGGTAAGTCAAATCGGGAGGATGTGAACCACCTACACAAAAATTAGCATAGTCAGCATACCATGGAGATATAGAAGAAACGGAGAATAAATGATCATTGGGGAAAGAGTCATTTATACAGCTATCTGAAGTAGACTAAAATCTCAACCGAGAGAGGTGATCCGCAACAACGTTCTCGGCACCCTTTTATCTCAAGTCTCTAAATCAAACTCTTAAAGGAGAAAAATCCATCAAACGAGCCTCGGTTTAGCCTCTTTCTTTGCTAGGAGATACCTCAGAGCGGCGTGGTCAATGTGGACAATTACTTTCGAACCAACGAGGTAAGTTTGTAACTTGTCAAGAGCATAACAATAGCTAGAAGCTCTTTCTCAGTGGTGGCATAATTCATCTGGGCCTCATCCAAGGTTTTACTAGCATAGTAAATGGCATAAAAAACCTTGTGCTTTCGTTGTCCAAGCACGGCTCCCACAGCATAGTCACTCGCATCATACATGATCTCAAATGGAAAATCCCAATTTGGAGGTTGTATGATTTGAGCAGTTATCAATGCCTCCTTAATCCTGTTAAAAGACTCCATACAAGCATCAGTAAAATTGAAAGTGGCATTTTTAAGCAATAATTGAGTGAGGAGTTTTGCTATTTTTGAAAAATCTTTTATAAATCGGCTATAAAACCCTGCATGAGCAAGAAAACTTCTCACTTTCTTGACATTCACAGGAGGGGGAAGTTTCTCAATCACCTCAATTTTTGCTTTGTCAACTTGGATGTCATGATCAGAAATAAGATGACCAATTACCACTCCTTCATTGACCATGAAGTGGCACTTTTCCCAATTCAAGACAAAATTGACGTCAGTACAACGTTTAAGCACCTTAGAAAGATTATACAAGCATATATCAAAGTCAGATCCATAAACACTAAAATCATCCATAAATACCTCCATGATGTTCTCAATGAAATTAGAGAAAATGGCCATCATACACCTTTGAAACGTCGCAGGGGCGTTACACAACCCAAATGGCATTTTGCGATAAGCAAATGTACCATAGAGGCATGTAAACATTGTCTTCTCTTGATCTTCCGGATAAATGGCAATCTGAAATAAACCTAAATATCCATCCAAATAATAGAAATAGCTATGTTTTTCTAATCTTTCAAGCATTTGATATATAAAAGGTAAGGGGAAGTGATCTTCCAAGGTGGCCATATTCAACCTGCGATAATCGATACACATACGCCAACCTGTGACAACACGAGTAGGAATTAGTTCATTCTTATCATTTTTAACAACAGTTGTCCCCGCATTCTTAGGAACGACTTGTACCGGGCTAACCTACTTAGAATCTGAGATGGGGTAGATGAGGCCCGCTTTAAGGAGTTTCATTACCTCTTTCCTCACCACCTCTTGCATATTAGGATTCAATCGATGTTGTGGTTGGATGCAAGGGCGATGATTCTCTTCCAAATTGATTTTATGAATACAAAAATTAGGACTTATCCCTGTAAGATTGTTAATGTTATACCCGATTGCCTTTTTATGCATGCAAAGCACAGTCAAAAGCTTAGAAACTTGGCTATCATCTAGTTTAGCACTAACATTTACAGGGAATTCCTCATTATCATCAAGAAATGCATATTAAAGATGAGAAGGTAAAGGTTTTAACTCTACCTTTTTTACTTGTGACTCAGAAGTAGAACAAATAGTTTCCATTACCTCAAACCCCTCAGTTTTAAGGGCATCCAAGTCACGAATCAAGGAGTCAATCTCTGCATCTCCTTCTTCGTCAAAGATCTCCAGGGTGAGAACAGCTTCTAAAGGATCAATAGCTAACTCACGAAGCGTATTATCTTTCACAATCTCATCAAGCACATCAATCCTGCAACAAGTAATCTCAAGCATAGACAACTTCATCGCATTGGTTAGATTAAAAGTCACTGTATCATCACCAACAGACAAAGTAATGGACCCAAATTTGACATCAATAACAGCACTTGCAGTACACAAGAAAGGTCTACCTAAAATGATCGGGATATTACTATCCTCCTCCATATCCAAAACTACAAAGTCAACAGGAATGAAAAATTTCCCAACCCGAACAGGGACATCCTCCAAAAAACCTAAAGGGTATTTTATAGAACGATCTGCCATTTGCAAAGTGATCTTTGTACATTTTAAACCTCCCATATTCAACCTGTTACAAACCAAAAGAGGCATAACAGACACACTAGCACATAAGTCACATAAAGCTTTATAAATGAATAATGCACCTACATGACATAAGATGGAAAAACTACCAGGGTCCTTAAGCTTAGGTGGGGATTTATTTTGCAATATAGCACTACACTCTGCAGTTAGAGCGACTATTTTTACACCACCAAAGTCTTTCTTCATATTAATCATTTCCTTTAAAAACTTTGCATACATTGGAACTTGAGAGACCAAATCAGTAAAAGGAACAGTTACCTCAAGGTTCTTGACCATAGTTAAAAACTTAACAAATTGTCGATCTATCTTGTTCTTTTGCATCCGATGTGGGAATAATAGCTTTGGCTTAACGGATGGAGGCTCGAAACCTTTCTTTTTCTCTTTCTCAATCTCACTTGTTTTAGCCTTCCCATCCTTCGAGGTGGGAACATCATCCAAGGCCTTCTCTCAAACCTCACTCTTCTCTTTCTCAAGATTTGCATCATCAATAGGCATTTGGGCCCTTCATAGCTAACACCACTACGAGTAGTGATATCATTGGCGGTCTCCTTAGGGACAGGCTATCCTGGTAAGTGGCCAGGTTGTCTTTGGATATTGGTACCTACGACTTGTGCGATTTGGTTCTCCAAATTCTTTGTCGTATTTTTCAACTCCTTGATGCTATCTTCAGTGTTTTGCATCATGGATGTCATCATTCTTATAAGGTCAAACATAGTCGGGTCTTGAGTTCTAGCATTTCCATGAGTAGGTTGTTGAGGTGGTGTATTAAACCCTGAAGGAGCATGATGAGAGGCTCCTTGTTGATTGAGTGGAGGCCTAGCAGCATATTGTTGAGGCTGGGGGTTCTGAGGCTGTGACAACTGTTGCTGAGGTTGAGGGTTTTGAACATTGTTTCTTTTATATGATAAGTAGGGATGATTCCTCCAACCTAGATTGAATGTGTTAAAATATGGGTCATTTGGTTGCCTTTATTGAAAGGCATTCACCTGCTCTATCTGATTGGTATCTTGAGAATTTTGAGCACATTGATATCCAAAGTGACCCTGTATACCACACAATTAACAAAAAAATTAGTTTTTAGAGGTTTAGAAGACATAACATAAACGAATACAAGAGAGGAGTCCTGAGTGGCCTGTAATGCATCAATCTTTGCAGTTAATTGAGTCAGCTGAGAAGTCAAGATTGAATAGGCTTCAACTTCCATCTTCCCTTTCTTTACTCGCGTTCTTGGAGAAGAGAAATGATTGGGTGCAAGATTTGTAAGAAAATCATACCCTTCCTCTATTGTCTTGTCAAGGAAAACACCACCTACGGCAGAATCAATAATACATTTAGTCTCGGGTTCTAGTCCGTTATAGAAAATACAAACAAGATTCCACTTTTCTAAATTGTGATGCGGGCATGATCGTTGAAGATCTAAGAATCTATCCCATGCTTCCCTAAGAGATTCCCCCGACTCTTGAGAAAATGTTGATATTTGATGTCGAATCTTTTCAGTTTTTTCAGGAGGGAAATACACTTTGTGGAATGCTTGAGAAATTTTGTTCCACTCCATCTCCTTGACGGTATTCAACCATTTTTAAGCTCTATCGCGAAGGGAAAATCTGAACAACATCACTCTGAATTGATCTTGAGTGACTCCTTTGTGATGAACAGTGGAGCATAATTGTTGAAATCGCTGCAAGTGATTAATTGGCTCGTCAGTAGGATGGTCACTAAACTGATTTTGTTGGACCATACTGAGCAATGCAGGTTTAATTTCAAAGTTCTCTGCAGTGACTGCTGTCATTTTAAGACCCGTTGGAATGCCATCTTGGGATGGTACCCCGTAAGAATTAACAGACTTATTATCAGTCATCTTTTTTCGTGTGTTAGACTGTGTTGTAAAGCTCTTCTGTGAGTGGGTCTTTTTCTGCATCCCTTTCCCTTGTTTTTTGAGTTTCCTAAGGGTCTTGTCCAAGTTTGGATCCGTAGGGATCAAATCCATGTTCATTTTGACCTGGGCATAAATAAAAAGAAAAGAAAGCAATGAGAATGTCCCAATTGAAACTAGAAGTTCCAATGGGACAATGGAAACAGTTCAAACAATCAAACTAAAACAAATAGAATCTAGCCATCTCCCCGGCAACGACGCCAAAAATTGATGAATAAAAAGTTATACCGTAAGTGGACGGTGTCTGATGTTAGCATACACTTAGCAAATACGGGTTAAATCCCACAGGGAGACAAATTATATTAGTTTTTGCCAATTTATTATAAACTATTTCAATAAACGAAGAGTGATTTGATGATTAATTAACTAAAGAATGACAATAATGAAAATAAGGTTGTTAACAGATAAATTAAAGTATAGGGCATACGTTCGGTCCACCATGCTTATACCAAACCAAGAAATGCAAACAATCCATTAATAAACAAACTAGGTCGAATAATTGAAGCACTTGTTAATCCTACGGTCGGGAATTAACAATTACGAATTAACATATGTAGTTTTGTCGCTAAAATAATCAAATTCGCCAATTGTAATTAAGCCTCTAAAAATATGATCTTTCAATCCTTATTTTTATTAGCTAAATAATTAACTCATGATATTGGCCAATTACATGAATCAAACAATAAAGCACAAATTAATTGGAATTATTCAAACCCTAATTCATAAATTTATAAATAATTAAGCACAAATAATCATGGTATAAACATGGCTTCCCCCACTTAACCCTAGAAAACGACTACTCACTCATAATTGAAATAAACAAAACAAAAGTGATAAATAAACATGAATTCATAATTAATAAAATAAATAAAGAACGAAAGATTGAATGAAAATACCTCAATGACATAATTAATGGAGAATGAAAAGCTAAGGTTCAACAATGGAGAGAAAAAAACTAAGAAGTGCTTAATTTAGAAATATAAAGCATCCAAAGAGGAAAATAAAATCCTCTAAAGTATTTATATTAAAGCCTAATCCTATTTAAAATAAAACAGATAAAAAAAATAAGGAAATAAAAATAACAAAGGTCGTCTTTTAATTGGTCGAGAGAATTACAATCCACGGAAAGCAAAAGTTCCCGCACGGCAGACCTCATTGCCTGATGGATGGCCGATGGTCGAGTGATCAAGGGCTGCGACAACGATCATCGGCCGATTGATTTCCATCATGCTAGGAAGATCCGAAGGGTCGTGTGTGCGGCTAAACCATCGCCCGATGGCTAGGCGCTTGCTGGCAGATTTGTAGGACTAATTTTGGAAGGCTATAACTCATAATCTAAGAATTGCATAAAGGCTTTCAATCTATCATTGGAAAGCTTTTCAAGTCTAAATTCCAACCCAACTTGAATCATCTCAATCCGATCTTTAGAACTCGAGATAGGGATGAAACAATGCACAAAGGTCCTTTTTGATACTTTGCAAGCCTTCGTTTTCCTTTGTTTCTAACTCAAATTCAATTCCTTAAAGTGCATATCGATCCTCGTGGATGCTATTTTCAATTCCCATGCATATAATCCTTAGGTACAACATCCACAAGCATAAGTTCCTTGGTCAATGAACTTGATCCATCCATTTCCATTCAAAGATCATTCGAATCATCTCCAAATGACTACAAAATCACCTGGAATATTAAGAAATACACAAAACGGAGCGTAATAGAGCGATATATGATGACTTATGCAAATATGACCCTAAAATCGACCAAAAAGACTAAGGAAAAGGTATAAAAACTAACATAAACGTGCCCAAGAACCCTATATAAATATGATTCATCACTAACTCACGGAGCCCAAAAACCTCCTTATTTCTCCATACGGCCGGCCATGCTAGAGATGAGGCCCATCATGGGCCTCTTCCTTTCGTGCTCTATCTAGGCCCTTTGTGAGACCTTATAGAATCCGTCCAACTGGACTTTGGCCTATTTTAATAGCCCAAAGATCATTAGTACGTAGCTCTAGCTATGATATAACGACGACCCAAATGAATGGACTTAATTATCTCCATAATTTGATCCATTTATCTATCTAGTAATTACAGATGACGAAAACATAGATCCTTCAATTTCCCACTTGTCTAAGACAAGTGTGCAATATTCAAATTTCTTAAGTAAATGTGTGTTGATTTGATATTATGATTACATTACATGTCGACATCGTATTAATCTACAAATTGTTTCTTATAATCTGAGTTTGAATTAAAAAACCAAATGATTATTGAGTAATGAATTTGAACGCAACCATGTATTTTCTGTTGGGGTTTGGTGAGTTTGACTCACTGCGGAAACAAACCCAAAAACAAGACCTCACTCGCAATAAATTAAACCATAAAACACAATTAACTTAATGACATGATTAAGATAGTAGTTATAACTTTGACGCGTACTTCTCCCGACCTCAAGGGGCTCTTATTTAGAAAGCAAGTCTCGAAAGTACGACAACCTCCAACAGAAGTCCACCAACAACTCGAACACCAACAAGGGTCCAATGCCATTGAGTTAGCAAGGCCTAACCTAAACCCGAGTAATTAATGAGTTTAAGGGTTTACTTAATGGTGATTCCTTTATCATCTCTTACTCAAGTGCTTTTCCCAATACCCCAAGTTGGGTATTTATAGGGAAATGGAAGAGTATGAAAAGCTCTCCCATCAATGTGGGAGAATTTGATTATCCCATTTTATTTTAAAGCTAAAATAAAATTAATAATCAAACTAGTAATAAATCAACAAATGGGAAGCTCATAAAATTAATAACCAAACTTTCCCCCCACTCTCACTCCCATAATCGACCACCTCAACCCCTAAGCCCTCTAATTAATTTGTGCCACATGGCAGCTCACTTGGTCACCATGGAACCCTTGTGGGCTGCCACGGTGCTGTTGGTGTGCCTCGGCCTAGTACACCACGCACCAAAAGTGTGGGCTGCTGGTGCCTCGGCCTAGAAAGCCACACACCAAATATGCGGGCTGATAAATGTTGTATGCTAGCACAACCACGCACACTAGTACTGGCTACTAGATGTGGTATGTTAGCCAATCCCCGCACTTGGTGCGGGCTGCTAGCATTTGCCGCGCCTCTAGCATTTGGTATTCCGATTCTAGAGGTATTTTGGTCTTGTTAATTTATTATTATTTTCACGTCTCGTCTTTTACTATTTTTGACTTGACTTCCAACACTCGGTTTCGATGCTCCAAGATCGAATTTCTGACATCTAAATATTAATTACTCAGTCGACTTATTAATTAATTACTAATTAATTCGTCTCTTTGGCTCGTTAGTTGCGTGGGTGTGACCCGAAGGGTTCAGTCAAGATTAAGCTGTAATATTAATTATGCATTAATGTTACTGATCGGAAGCGGCCTCCACCCAGGCATTCTGATCACTTGACCTCACTTAAATATTAGTTTTCTAATAATTCCGAACCCCCTATTAGAATAATACACAAGGACACAATTCCTTTCATTTTTTGAATTCTCTTTCTTCAAGTTGCCATGACACATTCCCTAATTAAATAGGTAGACTTAATCCAATCTTGTGGCAACAAAGTTCCCACTAAACTTTTGAAGTAACCAGGAAACATCCATTATAATCTACAGTTACGGGTAGACGTTTGAATTTACCATAGTTAAATTAATCATTCAATAGAATAAATGTTCCACTCATGTCAAAGGAATCCACTAATATATTCGGATGCTCTATACTTTAACTTCAAAGTAGGTCAATAGTTATATCATGCATCATGCATGCATATCCAAGTGATTGACCGAGCATCATTATGCCCCTATAGCCCCTGAAAATGCGCTATCCAATCATTCTTACATGCTAGTCTTTTGATTGAAATTATTTATGTCCACTTTAATTATTTTGAACTAGGAACTTAAATAATGTATGAATTTTGTTGACCTGTGGGGTTTCATTCACCCAGTCATCAACCTGATGAGCCCATCAATTCTTAATATTTTGGACATTTTATTTAATCTCCAAAACCATAATTAAATTAGAGAAATAAATTTTCTGTTTATAAACATAATTTTGCAAATATATGGATTCCTTATGTAATATGATTTCTCAAAACATACACATCTTGAATTACATAACTTGCTACAATCCAAGACTTTAATATGACTCTCATACTGTAGTATGTGGAAGGGGTTTAAAAAGTAAATAAGCGATTCTCTCACTTATAATAAAACTTTGCACATTATGACATCCCGCAAGTCATTGATATCCTAAATGAGGTGATATCTCAAATCTATTTGTTTGGGTTTGTGATGTGACCCTTGCTCCATTGTTTAGGAAAAAGTGTCCTTTAGTCACCGGACAATTTGATCCAAACTTCCTCCTTAACTACTCTTACTGTAGCTAAAAACTTGTATTCTAACATTGATTATTGTAGACACCCGATTAAATCTCCCCAAAAAACCAAACCCAATGATAATAAATACTTTTCACGTCATTGATTATCGAACGAAGTGAAAGTGTGAAAAGTCTAAGTGATGCGGTTGTTTTTTCTTAAAATAACCTCCTTACTGTTTTAGAAAATCTACTCTTTTTATAAGAATTTCAAGAAAAATTTAGTTTGGTCCATGACAAAGGTCCAATAGTAGTGTAGTTGGATTGGGCTCGAGAAGAACTTTCCAGTGATATATTATAAGCCTAATTCCGATGAATAATGAGGAAGTTATGGCTAAAATACTAAGTTGGGCTCGAAATGGTTTTATGGCCCAATGATCTAGTGGAGGGCCCATTAATTAGTATTCCCAAATTTATTAGGATTGACTTTATCTTCTTGAATAATCTAGAAGGTTCTTATAAATTCTAATTGAGTTATGATTAATAATTTTTTTTATAGAAAATAAAGAATTTGATTTAGAATAAAATAAGTATTTTTTTATGATAAATTTGATTATAAAACTGATAAACGCGGAGTCTAATTACGTAATTATAAATCTGATTTTAATTACGAAGTTTGTCGCTTGTTTTATCTTTTAAACCAGTGCCAAACGAAATTCTTTTCGCACTGTGACAGATCCTATCGCCATGCGTGATTCCTGACGTCTCGCGCTGGGTCCTGTCGTTCGCGACAGGAGCTGTTTTATTTCGAGTCATATTCGATCTCTTTTCTATCGTTTTCGGACTATTTTTCTCTATATATAAGGTTGTATTTCCCCGTTTTTTCATCAACAATCATCACAATTCTCTCTCTTAAGCAATAGCTTATGATGTCTCCCTTTTGCTTTCTAGCTAGTCTTTACAAAAAATATACTGCATTCACGAGTTTTAGACACACCTAGCCAAGTTCAAAGTTACCTTCGCCCTAGACGTGAAAGGTTGATAATATCTGAGGCTTTAGTCCCAAATCCCTGTTTTACTTATTTAATTTAATTGTTTGATTACATATTTTTGTTGAAGTTACTAACGTGTGTAATGTTTTGATAGAAAGAGATACGAGACAACAAAGTAAGTTGTTTTAATAGTTTTATTTCTTTAGAAAGCATATTGATATTATATTAATTCCTAGTATCATGTTAGGATGTCTTTTCATGCTTTCTTATATCATGCTTAGGATGCTTCCTATTTTTTCTATCATGTAAGTATCATGTTAAGAATAAATATTTGATTTTTAATGTTTAGTAATATGTAGGATTTGTTATTAATCTTGTTGGTATCATGCCTAGGATCTTGCTAATATTTATTATGCTTTATTGAGATTGAATATTTTAGGATAATGATTTTCAAGATCATTATTATTATGTTGCTTGATATGATATTTATTATTATTTCTTGGTCATGCCCTCTCTTGTAGGTTTAAAAGGAATTTGTACTTGTAATAACTCTTAATAAGATAATTAATAATCTTGTTTAGGCTAATATGATTATAATTCAAGTGATCGCCAATAGTAGATTTGTTTGTGCATTAATATACAACCAATATAGATTAAACAAGTTCTGGATTAATATATTGATTGTATGTTAGTCATAAATCGCACATGAATATGAGAAGAACAAAGTAGAGGCCTATTTTTAGGGAAAGTTCAATCTCTTTTAGGTTGGATTTGTACCTTCATCCCCGAATATCCAGTCATGGTTCCAGACCACTATGGAATTAGCGATCTCATGGATCATGAAGGGGTGTAACCTTCACCCCGTGAATGGTTTACAAGTTCCTAAAACTTGTTGGAGACTCTTTTACTCTCACTTCCTTCCCTTTGGACGCCACCATACTTAAGTGTATGATCACAGTGGGGCTCAAGCGTGGGATGCTTGGAATATTCCCTACAGTTTTTTGAAGACTCCAAAGGCACGATTTCTATTTTAATTCCTAAAATTTATTTTGGCAATAATTTAAAATGAATGATGAGACTCACAAAGTTCTATATATTCATGTGCGTAATTTGATTGACGTTATTTACATATGCATAAAAGGTCCGCATTTCATAGACCATGCGTAATGCGTCAAAAACATAGGATTTTTACACGTAGGAAATTTGGGAAATATCTGTCATACCTAGGATCGAAATAACGCTGCGAAAAATTGAAAAATTAAAAGAACAAAATACTGGTGAGGCATGTAGGAACCGACGCCGAGAAAACAGTGCCAATGCAATGCGATGGCTCTGTCGCCATGCGACAACTGTTGGGTTTTGGTGACTCCGGCCCACTGTGGAAAGCAACTTGACCCCTAAACCAAACTCACAATAATTATATCCATAATGCATAATTAAAATTATCAAGACTAAGTAAAAGATTATTACCTTTGTAGCGTGGTTCTCTCACTTAATTGAGCTCTTACTTCAAATTCTCTTTAGCTCCGCTCACACGGAGACCTCCTTTGAAGTCCACCCATAACGCGAGCACCGAACTCGGTCTATTTCCTTTGTGTTAGCAAGGCCCGACCTCAAAACCCGAGTAATTAGTGTTCAATGGTTTTCACATTGTGATGCCTTTTTCAACACTTACTCATGTGAAAAATTCCCAACTCCCTAGGTTGGTATTTATAAGCAAAGGCTCACAAAATTCCCATTATCTTTCCATGTGGGAGATTTTGATTTTTTCATTTTATTTTAAATAAAAAATTAAATAAATAATCAAGCTACTAATAAATCTACACGTGTCAAGCTCACATGAGAGGTTAGGTGAGGATCATTAGGGGAAGCGGGGAGGGACCAAACTTGCTCCCCACCCCCTCTCTAAAAACCGACCAACATACACCATAGACACTAAATATAGCCGCGCCACATGGCAGCCCCACTTGGACACCAAGGCACCCTAAGTGGGCTTCCATAGCTTGCTGCCACCCACGGCCAGCAGGCCCAGCACGTGGGTGCGGGCTACTGAAGCCGTGGGCTGTTGTTAGCACTCTCGGCCAGCATGCCCTTGCATCTTGACAAGGGCTGAAACTAGGCCGTTAAAACTAATCCTTCCTTGGTCAAACTAAATTTATAAACACTTAACCAACCTAAATACTAGTATAGAGGCAAGTAAAGCGTCAAACCCAAAGGAACGGTAACGTTCAAGCGCTTTCACTTATGCGCATAAGCTAGGTCGAACACAAAGATAAAGAGAGAACACTAACCAACTACTAAATAAAGAAACAAAACAAATAAAGCACTAGGAACGGGGATCAAAAAGTAATCATAAAAATTGTAGCAACTCGGAAATACATGCAAGTCAACGGTTGTGAAGACTAATGGCAAGCTCAATCAAAAGAGTCAACAAGCTATCTTCTAGAGGTTAAACTAGCGCCAACTACGAGAGACGTACTCTAATTAGGAGCATCACTAATCAAGCTTAATCAACAATTGTAAGCTACAAATCAATGGTCCGTATCAATGTAGACTCACAATGCAATCTAGAATAATTCTCACGGCCTAATCGAATTACATTCATGCAAATTTCCATTAATCAATTTAATCTCAACAATTAATCAACACAATCCCCAAATTAAGCACAGTCAATCAATCATACAAGTTTCACCCAATCCCTATCCAAACAACTACTCTAACATCATCATCTAATCAGTTAACAACTAAGGAAATCAAGAATCAACAAAATATCAAGAACAAGTACACTAATCAAGCATCAAACATTAAAATCAATCCAAACAAACATGAATATTAAACAAAGCAATAAAATGAGATAGAGTTAAGAATGCTCATTGATAATAGAGAATATCTTCAACACAATTGTCACCATTGAATCTTCATCTCTCAATCACCATTGAAATTCTTCACTGTCTTTCTCTAAAATCTACTCCTAAACTAACCCTAAAACTAGAGAGAGAAGCTCTCAACAAAGCTAAAATTAATTATGATCAAAATCTAAAATGAAACTTGCTCTAAAACTTTTTCCCCAAAAATTGGGTTATAAAGATATATGTAGGAGGCGCAAACAAAACCGAGCAAGACGGATACCTAGGAATGCGCGGTTGCACGGGCAAAGAGGCACGCCCGCGCACGTAGGTGGCGCGCCCGTGCTAAACTGGGTTTCTTCGTTCTTACTCGCGGCTTTGTGCATTCACTAAGGTCTTCGAATGAACGCACAACAATGATGATGATGAACACTAAGAGTGGAAGTCCCAAAAAGCACTTGATTGTGGGTTTAACACCCCATCTTCATGAGAGCACGACTTGAGAGTGCAAGAGCTAGAACTTGGAGAATCCACTTCCTTGCATCTTGAGCTTTCCAATTGCCATGAGCTTGCTCCAAAAGCATTTTCCACCGTAGTAAATCACCAATATCAAGACCCGGACCTCGTAAAATACCTACAACCACAAAAATAGAACAAATTAAGGATAAATGAGTAGAAAAACTAACAAAATGCACAAAAGCTACAAAATAAGAGAGGAAAGGTAAAACCAAGACGAAATTATAAAACTACGCATTTATTGAGCATGAAATCTGTGAAAAGAGGAAGAAAACAACTTAAATTCTCATCAAATGGGTGCCATTTATGACACCCTTCAAATACCCCCAAGCTTACCTTTTGCTCGCCCTCGAGCAAAACAAACTAAGGGAGAAATGATGAGCTTATTCAAACAAACAAAGAGAAGAGAGGAGACAAGAATATACACGAACTCAATTTCGTAGGTATCATGATCAATTTTAGCAACCAAAGACAAGCCATTTAAAACCTTAGATAGCCCTAGAGGACGAGTGATGCTCTCGTATAGGTTTCCTAAGAGATTAACCTTTAACTTTTGTAATAATACCAAAAAAGGCAAAGCATGAAAAAGAAACTAAAATAAAAAATAAAAAAAAGCAAACAAATGTTCATGAAAGGACTTTTCTAAATATAAAAGCACAAGTGAATGCAAATCTTTCTAAACAAGTAACGGAGTGTACGTTCTAAGATAAATAAGGTTGATTGAAACATAGGATATGCTAAGCATTGAGAACTAACGGAACGCAATTCACTTTCATCTCAAAACATTTTAGCACATTCTCCCAATTAGCTTCAAATCTACTTTTAGTGAGTGTCTCTATAGTTTCTCAAAGGAACCGGAAATATAAATAGATTTGTGGTGTCTCGACATCTTGACTTTGCATCCCCTTTCCTTAGGCTTGAACTCATAATGCCCTCCCTCGATATGTGACTCAACCTCTAGGTTAAAAGGTCTTTCCCAATGGTTGTAACGTAAAGGAAAAAGGTTGAGGGTAGGCTAAAATTTAAAAATTTGGCGGTATCCCAAATAGTGAAGCAAAGAAGGCACCTTTCTTAGAATCACAATCAAGTATTCACCAAACAAAAACAAACTAACACCCCCAAGCTTATTCAAAGCTATACTCACAAACATATATACAAAAAGCGTAAACGTTTTTCCCCCAAGCTTAAATGAAGCATTGTCCTCAATGCTTAGATAGGGAGAATAATTCACATCAAAATATTTTGGAATTTTCTCATTTTCACTTTTTTTTTTTGTTGTTTTCATTTTTTCAAAGCAATTGTCCTCGCCTCTTTTAACTTTGGACGACTTTTTCAATTTTGCATTTATTATGTCCTTGCCTTTTTTTTTAAACTTTCCACGGCTTTTTCCATCATTAATTTTCCATTATTCATAAAATATACACAAAACACAAGCTTCCTTACAAAGGAACCAATATCCAAACTCATATAACACAAACTCCAAGAACATGATCATTTGCATCACAAAACCAAAAATGGAACAAAAAGAATCAAAAGACTCAAAGTTCTAAAGATGAGGCTTGAAAAGAAAGGAAAAGGCTCAAATGGTTAGAAAGAAGGCAAATGTAAACCCAATGAACTAAAAATAAAGAATTTTATCCTAGAAAAGAAAAATTATCACCCCGAAAAGATGCTTTAGTCCTCCCTAGATGGTTCGGTCTCGTGTTTGAGAATTATGAGTCAAGAATCATGTAGGGAATATTTAAAGCATTTCCTTAAACTTGAACCCCACTATGATCATATACTTAAGCATGGTGGCGTCCAAAGGGAAGGAAGCTAGAGCAAAAGAGTCGCCAACAAGTTTTAGGAACTTGTAAATCGTTCACAGGGTGAAGGTTACACCCCTTAATGATCCAGGAGATCGTCAACTCTAATAGGTCTGGAACCATGACTGGTGTTCAGGGATGAGGGTACGAATCCAATCTAAAAGAGAAAGAACTCGCCAATGAAATAGGCCACTACTTAATTCTACTTGTATTCATGTGCGCTTTCTGACTAACATGCAATCAATAGGTTTACCCTAAACCTGTTTATGTATGTTGGTTGAATATTAATGCACAAATAAATCTATTATTGGCGATCACTTGAATTACAATCATATTAACCCTAAAAAAGAATATTAATTATCATATTAAGCATGATTACAAGTACAAATTCCCTTTAATCATACATAAAAGGCGTGATCAAGCAATAAAAATAAATATATATCAAGAAACATAATAACCAAAAATAATAATCATACTAATCATAAATCATAATAATAATTATAATCATGTTAAAGCAAAATTTTAATATCAAGATCCTAGACATGATACTAACAAGATTAACAACAAACCCTAGCATGTCACTAAACATATGAAAATCAAAGCTTTTACCCTAACATGATACTAACATGATATTAGGAAATAAAATAGGAGGCATTCTTTTAATCACACTTGATATTAGAAATTTAATTAATCCTAAACATGATACTAGGTATCAAAATAACAATCTAAGCATGATCATTAAACAATTAAATTACTTACTTGGATGCCTCATCCCTCATTCTAATAACAAAATACACACGTTAGTAACTTCAAGGAAAATAATAAAAATTAAACAATTAAATTAAATAATTGATATAAAGAGTTTAAAAGTTTAAACTGGATTTGAGACCAAACCCTCAGAAATTACCAACCTTTCATGTCTAGGGCAAAGACAACTTTGAACTTTGATAGATATGTCTAGTGCTTATGTATGAGGAATTGTGTTTGTAAATGGCTAGGCTAGAAAGAAGGTGAGAGAAAAAGCTTTAGCTTAGAGAGGGAGAGAGAAGAATTAGTGAATTCTAGTTATTGAAAATCAGAGGTCCAGGGACCCTATTTATAAGAAAATAGTTTGAAATTGATAAAAAAAGAAATTAGAGTTCAAAAAGGAATAAAACACGCTTCTGTCGCCAACGACAGGGCTCGTCGTTGGGCGACGAAATCTCTGCTAGGCGACAGGCTTTTTGGCCATGTGTCGAACCTGTCGTTTGGCGATGTTGAAGGTTTTCCACGCGTTATCAACACAGAATCTAATTTTTGATAAAATCAAGTCGTAAAATCCGTACGAAGGTTAAAATCGTAATTTCATTTAAAACACTTCTTTTATTCCAAATAAAACTCATAAAACATAATTATCAACCCTAATCCCAGTAGGATTCAAAAGAACCTTCTAGAAGATTCTAGAAGACTATAATCAATCATAATCTCATTAGGAATGATAAATCAATAATAGTCCCTCCTCTAGATCATTGGGCCGCATATAAGAACCAAATCGGGTCCAGTTTAGTATTTTGGCCATAACATCATCATTATTACTCAGAATTGGGCTTATTATATATTGTTGGAAAGATCTTTTTGAGTCTAATCCAACTACACCATTATTGGAGGCTTTTTATGGACCAAACTAAACTGGATTGGCTATTTTCATAAAATAGAGCAGGTTTTCAAAAGCAGAAAGAAAGATTTTCTAATAAAACTAACCACGACATTAGACCTTCCACACTTTCACCTCATTCGATTATGATTCGATGTGAAAGGTATTCATCATTGGGTTTGGTTTTGGGAAAACACAAATGGGTGTCTACAGAAGCCCCCACTTTGACTAAGTTTTAAGAAACTTATGTTTCGAAAACAAAAGTCAAAGTAGCAATAATGACGGAGAATGATTCATAACGTTCTGCGATCCCAAATCATTCTTGTAACGCCGATAATTGCAAAGTAGTGTTAGTTAAAACATATAAAATATTTAAGAAACGCGTATCTTGCACCGTCGAGCACGCATCTTTGGAAGTAACCGATTTGTTGCATTTAGTGTTGTGACAACCTTCCACAAGCTAGGGAACGCTATCCTGCTGTGTTGTTGATCTTCCTTAAGCTAGGGGATACCGCCTGAAGACTGCTACGCTTGTAACTGCCTCCAATTTCAGCTGTGATAGTCTTTTGCGAGCTAGAGAATACTATCGAAGATTGCTTCGCTTGAAACAATCTTTTACTGCTTTGTGACCATCTTCCGCAAGCCAGGAAACATGATCAAAGATAACTTCGCTTGAAATAACCTCTAGTTGTTTGTGACAACCCTACGCAAGCTAGGGAACGCTGTCAAAGACATCTTTCCTTAAAGTCATCCTTCGTTTTTCGTGACAACCCTTCGCAAGCTAGGTAACGTTGTCGAAGAAATCTTCGCTTGAAGTTATCCTCATTTGTTACAATAATATTCCGAATAAAATTACCAAAGACAAACTCTTGTTGATCCTTAAAAGGTTGCTTGAACTTTGCTTCCGCTATTCCAGTACGTCGACACTTTTTGCTGCTTATGAACCATTATGTCGGTGCCTCTACTGTTTGTGAACTATTATGTCAGTGACTTTGCGATGAGCCAATGTTTAGGCGCTTTAAGCTAAGTGAGACGATCGTTTATCAGGCCGATTACTAAATCATGTCAAGTAGCTTAGAGGGGCTAACTGGCGTACCAAGGAACCTAAACTGCTACACGAGGTCCACATAACCGTATTACATGGCCACACACTTTGTCGCCACACCACAACCTACTGGAAGACGCTGTCGCTGAACATTTAGCTTGTCACCAGACGACATACTTGTTGCCAGGCGTTGTATTCGAGATTTTTGAATAAACCCGTCTCCTTATGCTGCTGTTGTTCATTGCCTGGTTTCACTCTGAACCTTTAACTTGGTTATGTTCCTTTCAACCAAATATGCTTAAATTAAAGGTCTTCATATCTAATTTGTAAGTTTTACTTAACCTCCACTTATCCGTAGAAGAATCTCATGCATTTATATTCGCGGTTTTTCTAAATTTTTCTTACTCGTTTTCTCTTTGGATTGTACCTGTATTTATATTTTGGACTATAAGAATTTGCTCATCTTTGTAATTATCTTAGGACTGTCCTAAGGCTTAATTAAGCCATAATGTATCTGTAACACATACGACTAGTCATGACTCGACTCAAAGTGCTTGAAACATATGTTAGACTAAATTTAAGATGATATGACATGACATGATTCAATGTACATGACTCGTGTCTGCATTATAGTGTGACTGCATGACTAAAAATTGCAAAAAAAGCAAAAAAAATTCCCTCATTTTTTGTGGAGGGTACCGACTTTCTCTCGAAAAAGAAAGACACAAAAAGGAAGAAGTTTTTTAAGGTGCATGTTGAATGAGCTTAGCCAAATATATGCGTTTGATGCTGTCTCTCAAGATGCAAATTCATTTTAGGCTATCCTAGTTGACTTAATAATGAAAGTATGTAGGTAGATTAGGCACAGAGGTTAAGAACTTCATACTTTGTGATGCAATGATGGTTATGACAATGAGTGATTTTGATATGACAAAGTATGCTTCAACACCGTGTTAATATTTCATGACAAAGGTTTCCTAAGGGGAAAACTATTTGGTCAAGTATATGTGCAGTGTGTGAAAGTGACACTAAGGGTAGGCCGCAAGGGCTAAGTATGGAAAAATATAATGAAAAGAGTCAAATGGTGGTGACTCTTAAGCTAGGTAGGCTAATAATGTAAGGATCAAGCCCCCAAGTCTAGCTCTAAATTGATAGCGATGAGCATAGGAAATTCCTTGATATGATCAATTATGAATGCAACTATGAATGCATTTTTATTACGGCCGCACCTCGATGTGAGGTTGCCTATGTATCCGTTAGGAATCAGGCCAAGCGTAGCTCTATTCGAACCTCGCACAAGTGTGTGTATAACTCAAAAAGGACTTCTGAAGGGTTGCAACGTGGTTAGGCTAAAGGTTTGAAGAAGAAGGGGATAAAGGCTCAAAGACATTGGAACACTTGCCCTTTTGCACACTTTTATTGATATTTTATTCTTTTGAATTTTTTATAAAATCACTCAAACTTTTGAAAAATGCATAAATTGCACACTATCCCATCCCAAGGTTAGGTAGATGTGGGTTGAAAAAAGAAAGGCCTATCGTTAGACGAGGCTCAAAGTGGTGTATTTAGAAAGGATTGTATATTTGAAAGGGTGAAAGGAGATATGATATGCCTACAAGAGGTGCCTCAAATCATTGATATACCTTGTGCTTAGTTTGACATGGAATTTTTATTTTTTTTATTATTTTTTTTTTGCGATTTAATGAAATGATCATATGCAAGAAAATAAATGCTCATTTTATTAAAAGGTAAAAAGAAAAAACTACAAAATAATATCTAAGGAAAATAAAAGGTGCCTATGCTAGACTTATTTGGGAAAGGAAGAATGAAAAAGAAATAGAAAATAGAGGTCATGAAATCTTATCGCTGAAGCTCGCCTCGTGTCGTTTAATCTATCATCACCCGGTCTTCTTGCTACCCAGAGGCGATGGGATCTTATTTTCTTCTATGAGATCTTGAATGAGATTTTTAAATTTGTAACATTCATCCTTGGTATGACCGTTTCCTTGATGGTATTTGCAATAGGAGTTGGGATTCCATCTCGAAGATCGCTTTTCTTGCGTATGATCTTTAGTAGGGCCAATAGGTTTGATTAATCTTTGACTATAGAGACGATTGAAAGCAACGTCATAGGTTATTCCAATGGGTGTGAGCTCTCTATTGGATTTCTTTTTAGATCCTTGATTATCCATGGCTAAGACTGCATTAAGGTCAAAAGTACAATATTGTTACTAGAGTAGGTGTTTTCGGAAGAAGACGGATAGTCGTTCTTCTTTCCTTTCCAGCCACTGTTTTTATTGTTACTAACCTTGGCCTTCTTTGGTATTGAACACGATTCTTGAGGGTGAAACGTCCTTCGGTAGTGTAATCATGGCCTCTGTGGTGTTGATAATGAGAACGCTGGTTGATAACCATTATCTAATCTCTTAATCCTTCTATTGCACCCGTAAGCTTGACAACGGTATTTTGTAATTCCTAAACATCCTCTTCCAGGTTTGATGAGTTTTCACTAGTATTACTTAAGAAAATTTCTTTTTCGCCGGCCATTATTACAACCCCTTTTGTTTTATAAAAAGTGATGCTTTATCAAAAGTGTTATATTGGTTAAATGCTCTTCTCTCGTCAATCAAGTGCTGAGGAAAAGGAAGTTAGGAGTAAGTTTTCTTTTTTATTATTTATTTTGACTTAATCTTTATTTAACATAGAATAGAATGTAAAAAACAATGGGAATAGATTGCCCCCCCCCCCCCCACTCGAATGACGGAAAATGACTCATGCATGAACCTAAGACATGTCCATGGTGACATATACAAAGTGTGTACTAAGACTAGTGAGTGTAAGGGACATGCTAAGACTTGTATCATGCCCATGGGACTAAGTGCTTTAGACTCAATTATGGATTAAATATGGCTACTACCATTAACAAACTGATCAAACTAACTAATAAACTGTTTAATTAGATTCGTCGTGATGACTTGAGCAAGAAACTGAACTGTCGCCGCACTCTGCAGTGCATCGCCAGACGATAGGATTGTCGCACGGCGTTGCACAACAGCATTTGGCGCCACAGCCTAAATTTTTGCGCCATTGCTGGAACATCAATCTGGGTCGGTTTTCAGTATTTTTACTCCAAAGGGACATGCCTAAAGACGTACTAAGTCAGATTGATTAATTTATTAGACTTTAATTACTCAAATTAATTAATTAATTAATTAATTAGGCTAATTCCTTTTAGTCATTAATTAATTTATTTAAACTTAATCACAAGTCAAACAAACGGTTAGGAAAAACACATAGAGTATGCACAACAAATAATGCACAAGTATTCAAGTAGGCATAATATGATGCAATGATTTTGAAACCTAACCATGGCTCTAGTTCTCTAAATTTCAGTATATAGGTTAGTCAAAGAGGGTCCATGGTTATGATTCCTAATGCACCGCGCGAAAGCCTTACCTTTGGAAGGGTTGGCGCGTGTGGATGGGACCCCGCGAGTTAAACTCGCTTCCATGGTTTGGTGAATTCAACATTCTCGGATGTACCCTTCGTTGCTCGGAGCGTTCGATCTGGTAGATGGAGCATGAATTCCCAGAGGTTTATGTCCATATGTAGAAGACATATGGGTTTCTATAAAAGAGAGAAAAACTCAATCAGGAAGTAGAATCGAGCCAACAACTCTAGAAGTAGTCAAAACAAGAAGGCAGATTTCTGGTTCGGTATTGGAAGAACTTGGCTCCACACAACAGAGTTTGTCCCCTAAAAATAGCTCCGTCGCCAGACGATAAAATTGTTGCCAAGTGACGAAGCCGTTTTTCTAGGCACTAGCTCCTACATGCCTCAGCAGCTTTCTGTGTTCTTAGAATTTTCCAGCTTTCGCAGTATTATTTCGATGCTAGTTGTGAAAGATATTTCTCAAATTTCCTACGTGTAAAAATCCTATGTTTTTGACTCATTATGGATGGTCTTTCCAATGAGAACATTTTTTATGCTTATGCCAATAATGTTAATCAAAATTACGCACATGAAATACATAGAACTTTTCGAGTCTCAACCACTCATTCTAGATTTTTGCCAAAATAAATTTTAGGAATTAAAATAGAAATCCTCCCGAGTGGAATTGCCAAACACTGTAGGGCATATTTCAATCATTACCCCAAACTTGAACCCCACTGTGATCATACACTTAATCATGGTTGCGTCCAAAGGGAAGGAAGCTAGAACAAAAGAGTCGCCAAAAAGTTTTAGGAACTTGTAAACCGTTCACTGGGTGAAGCTTACACCCCTAAACGATCCAAGAGCTCGTTAACTCCAATAGGCCTGGAACCATGACTGGTGTTTGGGGATGAGGGTACGAATCCAATCTAAAAGAGAAAGAACTCGCCCTATGAAATAGGCCTCTACTTTTTTCTACTCGTATTCATGTGCGCTTTCTGACTAACATGCAATTAATAGGTTTACCCTAAACCTAATTATCTATGTTGGTTGAATATTAATGCACAAATAAATATATTATTGGCGATCACTTGAAAAATAATCATATTAACCCTAAACAAGATTATTAATTATCATATTAAGCGTGATTACAAGTACAAATTCCCTTTAATCATGCATAAAAGGCGTGATTAATAATTAAAAATAAATATATATCAAGCAACAGAATAATCAAAAATAATAATCATAATAATCATAAATCATAATAATAATTATAATCATGTTAAAGCATAATATTAATAGCAAAATCCTAGACATGATACTAACAAGATTAATAACTAACCCTAGCATGTCACTAAACATATGAAACTCAAAGCTTTAACTATAACATGATACTAACATGATATTATGAAATAAAATAGGAAGCATTTTTTAATCATACTTGATATATGAAATTTAATTAATCCTAAACTTGATAATAGGAATCAAAATAACAATCTAAGCATGATCATTAAACAATTTAATTACTTCTTGGATGCCTCGTACCTCTTTCTAATAACAAAATACACACGTTAGTAACTTCAAGGAAAATAATAAAAATTTAAAAAATAAATTAAATAATTGAA
Source organism: Chenopodium quinoa (assembly GCF_001683475.1). Classification (NCBI taxonomy): domain Eukaryota; kingdom Viridiplantae; phylum Streptophyta; class Magnoliopsida; order Caryophyllales; family Amaranthaceae; genus Chenopodium; species Chenopodium quinoa. Next base: position 6,327,169 of record NW_018742263.1, on the reverse strand, counting down.
ATAAAGAGTTGAAAATTTTGAACTAGATTTGGGGCCAAACCCTCAGAAATTATCAACCTTTCACGTCTAGGGCGAAGGCAACTTTGAACATGGTTAGGTGTGTCTAGTGCTAATGTATGTGGAATTGTGTTTGTAAAAGGCTAGGCTAGAAAGAGGGAGAGACAAAAAGCTTTAGCTTAGAGAAGAGAGAGAAGAATTAGAGAATTCAGGTTATTGAAAAACGGAGGTCCAAGGAGCCTATTTAAAAGTAAATAGTCTAGGATTGATAAAAATAAATGAGATTTCGAAAAGGAATAAAACACCCTTCTGTCACCAGCAACAAGGCTTGTTGCCAGGCGACGAACCTGTCGTTTGGCGACGCAGAAGGTTTTCCACCTGTTTTCAACGCATAATCTATTTTTCGATAAAATAAAGTCGTAAAATCCGTACGAAGGGTAAAATCGTAATTTCATTTAAAACACTTCTTTTATTCCAAATAATTTCATAAAACATAATTATCAATCCTAATCCCATTAGGATTCAAAAGAACCTTCTAGAAGTTTCTAGAAGACTATAATCAATCCTAATTGAATTAGGAATGAGAATTCATAATAGGCACTCCTCTAGAGTATTAGGCCGCATATAAGAATCTAATCGGGTCCAGTTTAGTATTTTGGCTATACCTTTCTCATTATTGATTAGAATTGGGCTTATAATATATCGTTGGAAAGATCTTTTTGAGCCCAATCCAACTACATCATTATTGGATCCTTGTTATGAACTAAACTAAACTGGATTGGCTATTTTAATAAAATAGATCAGTTTTTCAAAAATAGAAAGAAAGATTTTCTAATAAAACTAACTACAACATTAGACCTTCCACACTTTCACTTCATTCGATTATGATTCGACGTGAAAGGTATTCATCACCGGGTTTTGTTTTTAGGGAGACACAGATGGGTGTCTACAATTCAAGATTAGGTCCGCAATAGTCAATGATCCATGCCGCTCATGCAAGATATGTAGAAGGCTTGAAAATCATGAAACCTTACAAGGTTGTAGCAAAAACTTACTATTAGCTTCAAATTCACCAAAAGGGAGCTATTGCAAATTTTCAAAAACAAATAGAATCCGGCTTCAATGTCGCAATTGTTCTAAATGACTACCTTAGCATACTCTATCCTATAATCAACCAAACATATTCTAAAACCGTGCACACCGTTACCATTTAAGAAGAAAAGCATTCAACTATACATGTCCAAAGCAAGAACAAAATAAAAATAAATTGCAAATTTGCCTTGACTGAATCAAAATTCTATTTGGAGCTTTTCAAAATATAGAACATGGAAAAGCATATACAAAGGTGCATGACATATATGAATCAACATCCCATTAAACATGGTAGATTACCTTCCCCAAGCTTGAATGAGACAATACACTCAAACATAAATCATAGAAACCATGGGAGGGGAAAACAAGGTAATCAATCCTACAAGCCAACATATGTCCAACAAGTCATCATCCACTTGAGAAAGAGAAAGGAAGGATATTACCGAATATTAGGTGGGTGTAAATACCCGCAAATGACCCAATTAAACCTTTCAAAGATAATTTCCTCAAGAATTGAACCTTGCCTTCCATATGCTAGCAAAAATAGAAGTCAAACTTCTTAGATTCCTGATCTAAATCGAAGCACCAAAGTATATCAAGTCTTGTACTTAGAAAAAGACACACAAAATTTTCCATGAGAGAAAATATATTCTAAAAAGAAAAGAAAATGAAAGCAATAAAACACGGGTTACTTCCCGAGAAAGGCTTGCTTAAGGCCCAACCTTGACCGCTCTAGAAAATAATAATTCAATGCACACAAGAGCTTTTCAAATGCACTAATACACATTTCATATGAAAACAAGTATGCACATGATGAAAATAAGGTACGCAACAAGATTAGTGCATACCTATGAGGAGAGAGATGCTAAGAGAAAGAAGAAGAATCAAAAGAAAATTCAACAAAATAAGAAAAGGAAAAAGAAAAAGAAGAAGAAGGCAAACACGCCTCAATTGGGGATAAATGAGCCACATATAACTCATCATAGATAAGGGGGTGCCCAATAGGCTCATTGACAAAGGAAGGGAGGGATATAGGAGTGTAATGGATATGGTTGAAATTGCTTGAAAAAGGGACATGAGAGGAAGGAATAGGGGCTATGGTTTTGCAAATGAACTCTTCCTCACCACAATGCCTCAAATCACTAATAAGAGAATGGAAATCAATCATAGAACCCTCAAAAGAAGAACACTCATGATCACCATCTCCCTCAAACATCCAACTCCCAAGAGGAACCACAAAATATCCTCCATCACAACTATGAACAACAACTCCCTCAACTTCCTTAAAGCCCAAATTCTCAAATCCATACAAGAATGGATGCAAAGTTATTTCAAAATCGTCTCACTCCCATGAAGCATTCTCAATAAACTCACTCAAAAGGGTATCGGTTTTCTTTTGACTCTTAAAGAACTTATTGGTCATAACCTCAAACAAGTCAAAATACTCATGGATAGAAGAATCACAATTGTTTCGGGGTTTTCTGATGTCCTGCGGGAGAGTTACAATTCTGAGACTGGAATCGGACGCCTGTACCTGCAAAACAAACGGATGCTCCAGACGATTGGAGATCCGTCTCCGACGGTCAAGTTAGTACTTGATTAAGGAGTAATTAATGCGGAAATAAAAGTAATTGGGTCTCTCTAGTTGAGAGTGTTAAATGTGCGTAATCTCCCTTAATGAGGATTAATGGGCATATTTATATGCCTTGGGATGCGTGCCAGTACTAGGTTTAGGTTAAACCTAAGGCTGACTGGGCCTCCCACAATGATTGGGCCTTGTTGGCCGGTTTTCCCATTTGGCATGGGTGGACACGTGTCACATTGCAATTGGTCCAAGGAGGACGAATCTCTTGATGACACGTGGCAGGCTCCTATTGGCCTACATGAAGGACACGTGGCGAAACCTGGCTAGCCCACGTGTCGGATGCTGATTGGTGGATAAAAATCCCCTAATCATTTGCCCCTCACAGGTGGCACGTGACTGGTCACGTGTTACCTGTGAGAGGTGTCGCACCGTGACAGGCGACGTCCTGCTACAGGTGTCACTCGGTGAAAGGCCGAGAGATTCTCCCGCCCAAATTTTGAATTTTGGAAGTGACCCTTCGCCTTCTCACTTTGCCTATATAAGGGTGTGTTGACTTCAGTCATTTTCACACTGAGAACTTTTTAGAGAGAACATTCGGACCCCTGAACTTGCTCTGACATTCCGGACTCTTTCTGCCTACCGCCTGCTCTGACAAGCCGGCTACTCAGGATTTTCAGAACTCCGTCAACTTCACTCGTTCAGGTAACCGTCGATTCTCTTACTCTTAATTTTCTCTTTATTTTATTCTTTTTTGAAATGGCACCACGGAAGCACACGACACGACCTAGGTTAGTGATCAGCCGGTCACCGGGGACGGCTGAATCTAGGACTAGGAGTGCCGCCTGCCCTTTTCTGGACCCATCTTTGCCCTTTATACAAAGTACGACTGTCTCTGTGTCTATGCAGAACATGATGGCCAGAACAAAAAGAATTGCTAGGATCTCGAACTCAGACGGCTCCTCCCACAGGGTGCCGATTAAAGAAACATCTGATTAGGCGCCAGATGTGGAAGTGAACCAAGGCGGCTTGACAGCGGACAGTTCTGAGGGAGGGGTCAAGGTGACCCCTTCCCATTTTACAGTTGACATGTCTACATTCTCTCCTACTCCTTTTGAAGGAGAGAAGGCGGGCTCCTCTGGAAGAGGGGAGGAGTCGTCCTCTTCGGACTCGTCAGAGGACGAATCCGAGTCTAGTTCTTCTGGTCATGCTTCTCTGGACACGGAAGAGAAAAACAACCGCCTACAAGAGGCGAGGCTTTCTCACGCAGTTGAGAAGGGGCACAATTGGGCGGAGCCATCCGCCTCTAATCGAGAGCAAAATACCCCTTACTACTGCACTATCCCACGGGGCCGGATCACGGCCATGCAAGAGAGAGTGGGGAGCTTTATTGCGAACCACACAATGGGCCCCGACTTTTTAGTTTTCGTGCCGGATCTAGAAGATACAGTCGTCTGGCCGGCTGGTACTAGTTATGATAGCGCCTGCTTTGGCTGCTACGAGGCGGCCATCAGGGCTGGGCTGCGCTTCCCACTACATCCGGCTGTTCAGCGGATCTTGGATGGGTATGAGTTGGGGTTATGGCAGTTAGCCCCAAACTCCTGGGTCTACGTACTCGGCTATGTGGCCAGGTGCGAACTGCACGGGGTGAAGCCAAACTTCGAGGCTTTCGCCCACATGAACTACCTCAGCCGGACCCCTAAGGCAGGCGGTACCGACTGGTATCAATTGACGAGCCACAGAGGCTACCTCATGACAAGAGGTAAAGCAAACAAGTGGAAGGATTGGCGAAGCACCTTCCTTATCATTGAAAGTTCAGACACAGAGCTGAACAAGCGCTTCAACAGGTGGAACAGGGATCCGCCTCTTCTTGCAGGTAGCCACAGCATGCCGCCTGTTCCCCCCCAAAGCCAAGAAAGAGATCCTGGATAAAGGACTCTTTAAAGTAGAGTCGAGGGTCGACTCTACTACAGGGGTACGAGAGAAAGTACCCCTGCACTGCGTCCCGAGCTTCAAATGGCTCTATGACGAGTACTTTCTGGCTGCCTGTGACCTTAGCAGTCGGTGTTCAAGAGGTAGCCGGCCTGTCGAATACTCTTTTTTGCCATGAGTTACTGTTTATCTTTTTATTAACTTGGTATCTTATCTTTGTAGCGGACGCCATGAGCAAGATCACCGCTTCCAAGACTGCGGCAGCCATGTTGCGAGCCTCTATTATGCAACAATCCTCAACCGACTCCCCCAACAAGGGGGCACCCTTGGTGAGCTCCAAACCTTTCACTCTCTTTTTTTTTTTTTTTTTTTGTTTCAGACGGGCACTCCAAGAACCTCTTCTTCCTAACAGCCGGACTCCAAGACCCGGAGGACGACTGTTGCGAGCTCTCCTGGTACTGCCAGGAAACATGCGGCGGCTGAGAAACAGTCGTCCACTCCTTCTAAAACTCCAATCAGGCCGCCTAGAAGTATGAAGCTGTCCTTGTGAATTTAGACTTGCTCCCTTCTTTACTAGGTCTAACCCGTTTGTTTATGCTTGATGCAGCCGGCCCTCAGGAGCCAGACTTGGTCGAGGTGGCCAAGTCTATGATCAAAGCCGTCCCTCCGGCTGAGAGGGAGGCGGTCAGGGGTGTCGGCACCCTTGACCTAGACGGGATTGCAGGGGTTCTTGCTGAGGTATACTTAGCATATTATTGGTTATTTAAATTCCAGGACGCCTGTTTTTTGTTTGAAAACTGACGCCTGTTCCCTTTTACTTAGGCCCTGCTCCGAGTGAACGGCCTTCGCAAGCCGCTTGACAGGAAGAATAAAGAGGTAAAGGCTGCAAAAGCTATGGCCGCCGCTAACTGTGATAAGGCAATGTTTCAAATTGCCCAAAATGAGATTTTGACAACTGATATTCTTTATTATCAGGTGCAGGCTAGTTCTGCTATCCGGGCTCAGTTGGAGGCGGCCCAGAAGAAAAATAATGAGCTGGAGGCGACCATCAACAATCTCAAGGCCGAGCTGAGACCTCTTCGCCAAAAAATGTCCTCATACGACACCTTGGAGAAATCCTGGGCACATGTTAAGGAACGCCTGGTGACCCAGGAGAAGAGTCTTACTCAGGAGCTCTCGGCAAAGGCCGAGCAAGAAAAGAAGGAGCTGGTCCGAGAGATGATGGAAGACTCTGCTCAGATCCAGCGCCTGACCTGGGGCCGCCTCTTCCCCAATGCCGAATTTTCCTCATGGGAAAAAACGTACCGCCGGTGTTCTGATATATATAAACAAGAGATCCTGGCGGCTGCTGAGGACGAGGCTTTGAAGGAGGAGGAGCCGGTAGTGGCGCTTGTGCCGCTTGGGGTGGATGCATCGAAGAAGGATGCAGCTGAAGCCGAATCCAGCAAAAAGAGTGCTGACCAGGCGGCAGCTGTTATTATTGAAGATCTGCCCCCTTCTTAAGCTTTATGTCTTCTTTTTACGGCCTGCGTGCCGTTTATTTCTGTTTACCCGACCAGGGGGCCGGGGTTTTGAATATTTTGCCGGTCTTAATGACCGGCTTCTTTTTGTATCTTTTACCCGGCCAAGGGGCCGGGGGTATGAATATTTATGCCGGTCCTTCTGGCCGGCTGTTAATATAACTCAGGTGACCATTATTTTAGGTCGCCTTTTTGCCAAAATGTTTCGAATTTGTTTCGTTTCGAATTTGTTTCGACTTTGCTAAGTATCGAAACTCTGATATCCAATTTCATACTATACCGACTGTTTTGCATGGCCGATAGTTGCGGACAGGTACGAGGTAGTTTGTCACGCCACCTATGCCCCTGGACGACTGGTTGTCTGTTTCCAGGCTAAGCGATCAGTCGGCCACTTTAAAGACTGGATCCCCTTCAACCAAGTAGGAAGGTGGTTTCTTACCTGCCTTGTTTGTTTGTTTGTTTTTTTTTAGGCTAGAGACTCTAGTCGGTCCAGGCCGACTGTTCCCCGCCACATTTAATCTAGTGTGAACAGGCACTGTATGAACACCTTTTTAGTTTCATACTAAATTTTTAAGGAGTGACCAAGTAAACATGATTGTTACCTAGTTGCCGAGTGACTGAGTAGTAGAGGTTTCAAGCGGTTGGTACCGGTTGTTCCCCTTTATTCGCCAATGTTTGTTGGCTATTAACTCATAAGATACCGACTGTTCTTATCCCAAATAGTTCAGTCGGTTGGTTGACACGGATGGTTACTGCGAACACTTGTTTGACCTGATTAGTCAGTTAAGTGAGAGGTATCCTTGTCCGGGAAACGGCTACGTGGTTGTCTTGGTTAGACAGTCGTATAGGTGTCGTGTAATGATTTTATAGAACAATTTTCCACCCAAAAGGGAGCTGCTCTCTGCGACAAATTTCATCCGGATGGATGCCGTCAAACGCCTGCTATAATGTTGGGACATGTCGAATTAAACTTATATTTGGATCAGTTGGCTTGGCGCCTGGTCTGATCATTTCAGCCATGAGCCTTTGATAGTTCTTGGTGAACTGTGTTATGGGAGAGTAGCCGGTTGTGTGGAACAAGCGGCGTGCCCCTCTTAAGTAAGAATGAAAATTAAACATGGAGTGTAGCCGACTGTTTGTCAGTAGGCATGCCCCTCTTAGTACAAAATTGATTTAAACAACAAACTTTTATTAAGTATCCCTCGACTATTTATATCATTCAAAAGAAATATTTCTTAAGATTATCTACATTCTAGGTTCAAGGCAACGGTTGGCCGTCTGGTGTTTCCAGACGGTAGGTACCGTCCTTGACCTCTTCATAGATTCGGTAGGGTCCTTCCCAGTTGGGAGTTAATTTGCCAGACTCATTAGCCCTACCAACTTCTTCCATTTTTCTAAGTACAAAGTCCCCCACTTTGAGTGGGCGCCTATGTACTTTTTTGTTGTATGATCTGGTCATTCTCAGGCGGTAAATTTCATGGCGCAAGACAGCATTGCCCCTCCTTTCTAGGAGTGAGTCTAATGCCAGGCGCATGGCTTCCCAGTTTGCCTCTACGTCATATAGCATTACTCGAAGAGTCGGCTCGTAGTGTTCAATTGGAAGAACAGCTTCCGCACCATAAGTTAGGAGGAATGGAGTTTCTCCAGTCGCCCCTTTTTCAGTCGTCCTAATGGCCCAGAGAACATGTGGTAATTCATCCGCCCATAGGCCGCCTGCTCGTTCAATCTTTTTCTTGAGACCGTCTAAGATGATTTTATTAAAGGCTTCTACCTGGCCGTTTGCTTGTGGATGGCCGACTGATGCAAAGTGGTGTGCAATTCCTTGGTCACCCAACCAGCTTTTGAGAACAGGCGTCTCAAATTGGGGACCATTATCAAAAACCATAGACATGGGAACCCCGAACCGAGTGATGACATTTTTCCAGATGAATGAAATTACATCCTTCGTCTTGATTCCCTTTACAGCCTCCGCGTCCACCCATTTAGTGAAGTAGTCGACTGCAACAAGTATGTACCTCCTTCCGCCTGTAGCAGGCGTATAGGGACCCAGAATATCCATGCCCCACTTAGCAAACGGTAGTGGGCTGTGAATGGTAGTGAGGTCAGTAGCCGGACGGTGAATTAGTTTGCCAAACCTTTGGCACTTGTCACATTTTTTCACCATCTCCATCGCATCTGCTTCTAAAGTAGGCCAAAAGTAGCCCTGCCGCCTTGTCCGTTGAGCAAGCGACCTACCGCCTATATGGGAAGCGCAGTAACCAGAGTGAAGATCGTCTAGTATCTCTCGTCCCTTTTCTGGAGTAAACACTTTAAGTAGGGTTGAAGGTACCCTCTTTTGTGAAGTTCTCCCCTTATCATTTCAAAACTGGCTGCCCGTTTTTTTAGCGCAGCCACCTGGTGATGATCATCCGGCAGGGTACCGTCAGTCAGATATGCCCTGATTGGATCCATCCAGGTTGAGCTTCTGTCTAGGATTCCAATAGGGTCTTCCTCGATGCTTCTCTTCAACATTACTTCCCAAAAAACAGTTCGAGGAGTATCACAAGAGGCGGATGATGCTAATTTTGAAAGTGCATCCGCCTGGTTGTTTTCTGATCTCGGCACTTGAGTCAGATGAAAATCTTCAAGGGATCCGACTGCTTGTCGTACCGCCTGTAAATACTTGATCATGGCCGGATGGGTTGCTTCGTATTTGCCACTATACTGACTCACTATGAATTGTGAATCGGAACAGGCGTCTATCTTTTGTGCCCCTGCCGCCTTGCACATGCGGATTCCGGCTAGTAAAGCTTCATATTCTGCCTCATTGTTTGAGGCTTGAAAACTGAAGCGTAGAGCATACTCGTACCTGTCGCCCTCTGGCGACTGACATATGACCCCTGCTCCACAACCATTTTAAGTAGAGCTTCCGTCCACATATACCTTCCAGACTTGGTCTGGATCTCGAGAATCAGGGGGACGAGTCATCTCAACAATAAAGTCAGCAAAGGCTTTCCCCTTCACTGCTTTTCTAGGCTCGAAAGTAACTTCGAGGCTCTGTATTTCTATGGCCCATTTGATCATCCGCCCTAACGACTCCATGGTGGTCAGTGGCCGCTTGATAGGTTGATCTGTATACACGACGACTACATGTGCCAAAAAGTAGGGATTCAATTTTTTAACAGCCATGAAGAGTGCAAGACCAAATTTCTCCACTAAGGGATACCTCAACTCGGCATTTTTCAGTACATGACTGACAAAGTAGACCGGGAGCTGACAGCCGTCTCTTTCAGCAAGAAGAACAGCGCTTAACGCATGATCAGAGACGGCCAGGTACATGTAGAGTACTTCTTTGGGCAAAGGGCTGACCAGCCTCGGCAAGGAATGCAAGTGAACTTTCAATTTCTGGAAGGTCGCCTCAGCATTCGGCCCCCATTCAAACCTTGCCTTCTTCTTAATGGCCTGGAAGAAGTATAAGCATTTGTCGCCTAATCGGCTTAGAAATCTTCCCAAGGCCGCCAGACAACCTGTTAACTTCTGAACCTCCCGGACGGTACGAGGCGACTGCAGGTCGATGACCGCCTGCACCTTCTCAGGGTTTGCCTCTATTCCTCTCTGATTGACAAGGAATCCGAGAAATTTCCCAGACTCAACTCCAAATACACATTTCTTGGGATTGTGCATGACATGGTGCCGCCTGAGTGTGGCGAAAGTTTCTCGGAGGTCCGACAGATGATCTATCTGAAGCTTAGACTTGACAATCATATCATCAATGTATGCCTCGACGTTTCTCCCAATCTGATCAAAGAACACAGTGTTTATCATTCGCTGGAAGGTGGCCGGGGCATTCTTAAGACCAAACGGCATGACCGTGTAACAGTATAACCCTTGATCAGTGACGAAGGCCGTCTTCTCCTGATCTTTCTTCCATAAAGGAATTTGATAGAAACCAGAGTAGGCGTCCATAAAGCTCATCAAAGCATGGCCGGCTGTTGAGTCGACCAGATTATCAATTTTAGGCAGAGGGTAACTGTCTTTGGGGCACGCCTTGTTTAAGTCTGTGTAGTCTACACACATTTGCCAGGTGCCATTCGGCTTTTTAACAAGCACCACATTTGCAACCCAGTCTGGGAAGTAACATTGCCGAATGAACCCTGCATCAAGTAATTTTTTAACTTCGGCGGCTGCCGCCTGACTTCTTTCTTTGCCATGGTTCCGCTTCTTCTGCCTTACCGGCTTCTTTTTCGGATCCACAGCCAGTTTATGTACCGCCAGGTCAGGACTAATGCCTGGAATTTTGTGGACTTTGAATGAAAAGATGTCCTTGTATTCTTTCAATAGTTTGTGAAAGTCGTCACCCAGGACTCTCAGAGCAGTCGTCCCAACTTTGGCTGTTCGGTCAGGACGCGAGTCGTCTAAGATTAGGTCCGTATGCTCACCAGCCGGCTGAGGGCGGAATTCATCCGACCGCTCCTCTGCTAATGATTGCTATTTTCTGTCTTTTCTTGTGGCCCCCGTCTGGGCTGCCTTTCTCTTCTTGCCGCCTGCTTCTTGAACAGGCGCACTCTCCTTGACATTGTCAAGGTCTGTTTTTCCACCACTTGACCCAGAGGCCATAACAGTGGGCTTGATATCCAAGAGATAGCACTCTCGGGCCATCCTCTGATCTCCCCTTAGGGACCCGACTGTTCTATCATCTCTCTCAAACTTGAGAAACATAAGAGATGGGATTATAAAAACATTGGAATTATTCAGGGTTGGTCGTCCCAGAATCATGTTGTAGGCCGAGAGTTCTTCTACTACCAGGAACCGAACTACCATGTGTCGTCCTTCCCCTTTTTCACCCAGGCGGATGGGTAAATCCACTCGTCCCACTGGGTGGACGACTCCTCCTCCAAACCCTACTAAAGGGTGGGATGCCAGATGTATGCAATCAGTCTGATATTTGAGTTTTGACAGACATTTGCTACTGATAAGATCTGAAGAGCTTCCGGTATCTATAAGGATTCGACCAACTCTTTGGTTGGCCACTTTACATTCAATAACGATAGGGTCGTCATGTGGCCCCCTTACCCCTCCTAGATCTTCTTCAGTGATGACAATCTCAGGAAATGATAATTTAGAGGGTCGTTCTTGGTGAACGGAATTTACGTCTAGCTGCCTGATATTGTCTTTGTTGCCCCTAATAGTGGGGCCGCCTCCTGAGAAGCCTCCTGCAATGGTGTAGACGACTGCATCATCTGTATCAGAGCTGTCGGCCTGTTGATTCTTTTTGGCCGACTGTTTTTTCGAGGAAGTGTTCCCCGTAGATTTCTTGACATAAGAGTCAAGATCGCCTTGCTCAGCCAGGCGGTTCAGATACCGCATGAGACTGATGCATTCGTTGGTGTGATGACCAACATCTTCATGATAATCACAGAATTTTTCTTGGTTCCGGTTGCTTGTAGAACCCTTCATGGGGGCCGGCTTCTCAATTGAGATCCGTCCCTTGATTTCCTTTAGGATAGCTTGGCTATCCTTGTTAAACGCATACTTTGGGAAGTATGGTTTGAATTCTTTCCTCTTCTTTTGGGCCGGCTGTTTAGAGGAATCAGTCGCCCAGACCTCTTTTCTCTTCTTCTCATCTTTGTTCGACGACTGTTTCTGTCGTCCTTCTCTTTTGTCGAACCTTTTCCCGTCCGACTGTTTTCTCGTACTACAAAGATCAGTCGCCTGTATATAGGCTTCCGCTTCAATCAAGGCCTCTTGAAGAGTCGCCACCCTCTTTCGAACCAAATCAAATTTGAATGTCGACCCGTCTTTGAGGCCTCTGAAAAAGTCAGTATAGGCTACCTCATCCGGTAACCCTTGAATCTGTATTCTCATCAGATTAAACCGCCTGATGTAAGAACGAAGCCCCTCCTTCTCGCCCTGCTGAATCTTTCCTAAATCAAGGGTCGTCTTCTTCGCAGGTATGTTAATGGCAAAGTTGGAGGTGAATAAGTAAGCAAGCGTCCTGAAGTTATTCACACAACCAGTCGGCAGGTTGCCGAACAATTGTTGTGCGATTACTTTGAGAGTCGCTGGAAAACACTTGCACCAAGTGGGATCATCCAACCCTTGAAGGTACATTAGGTTGGTGAATGCCATCAAATGGTCTTCTGGGTTAGTAGTGCCGTCATAGGCGCCTACTAATACATTTTTCACTTTGGTCGGCTGAGCGGCTTCAGTAATTTCCTTGGAGAAGGCCGACGGCTGTTCCCCAAGTCTAAGCAACCGTAGCTGCCAGTCCATAGGTTGGACATTCTTTGCTGCATGCCCTCCAAACAGAGGTGGCTGCAAAAAATATTGTTGTTGCGGTACACATGGTAAGTTTGGTACCGCCTGGTCACTATGAAAGCCGGACTGACGGGAGGTACCGCCTGACTGACTCTCATGATGCGACTGAGTATACCTCATCGAGGTATTGCGTAGACTGTCTTGGAAGTCTGAAGTAGAGGCCGACTCTGACAATCGGTCATTCTTCTTCTGCTCTAGCAATAGCCGAGCATCTGTGTATGTTTTCTTCGACTCGTCCGCCTGAATATGACGAACAGGTTTCCTCTTTCCTGGAGTAGGAAAGCGGTACTTTGTGAAATCAAGGACAGGAGGCTCCCACTTCCTAGAGTTAGGATGAGGGGTCGCCTCTCGCCCTTGAACAGGCTTCCTCTTCCCCGAAGAGGAAGGTTTCTTAGCCGACTGCTCCTTGGCCAGAGCAGGCGGCTTCTTGTTGAGCAACTCTTGAATCTCTCCCTTGAAGCCCCTCATGAAGGTCATGAGTTGGTTTCTTGTAATGGGAGCTGACCCATCAGCCGGCTGCTGCTGAACAGGCGGTGCGCCGGCTGGATCACTGAGTCCAGTTTGAAGATCTGCTCGTTCTCTCCTTTCGGTATGACGGGTGCGTCGGGCTCTTAGGGTCCCGTCTGAAGCTGTGTGAGCTTCAACTTCAAATTCTTCCTCAGTATCATGGTCCGACTGAACTTGAGGGTCGTCCAGGGGACGCCTCTCTTCAAGAGTCGGTACAGACGTGGATGCCATCTCAGAAGTACTCTCCCCACATACGGCGCCAAAATGTTTCGGGGTTTTCTGATGTCCTGCGGGAGAGTTACAATTCTAAGACTGGAATCGGACGCCTGTACCTGCAAAACAAACGGATGCTCCGGACGATTGGAGATCCGCCTCCAACGGTCAAGTTAGTACTTGATTAAGGAGTAATTAATGTGGAAATAAAAGTAATTGGGTCTCCCTAGGTGAGAGTGTTAAATGTGCGTAATCTCCCTTAATGAGGATTAATGGGCATATTTATATGCCTTGGGATGCGTGCCAGTACTAGGTTTAGGTTAAACCTAAGGCTGACTGGGCCTCCCACAATGATTGGGCCTTGTTGGCCAGTTTTTCCATTTGGCATGGGTGGACACGTGTCACATTGCAATTGGTCCAAGGAGGAAGAATCTCTTGATGACACGTGGCAGGCTCCTATTGGCCTACATGAAGGACACGTGGCGAAACCTGGCTGGCCCACGTGTCGGATTATGATTGGTGGATAAAAATCCCCTAATCAACAATCATGCACAAGAGACTCATCAAGATGGGAGGGAGGGTTGGGGTTTTCAAATTCAACACACTGTTCATTCTCAACTCCTTCACCATCACACAAATGCTCATCAATGGTATACTCACACTCTCTTGGTTGCTCAAAATCATCATCATCATCATCAACACACACATTGGATTTGTAATTTTCACATACAAGCATCAAAGATGACAATTGGTCTTCTAGCTCTTCAGTTTTCCTTCTTCACTCCTCAAGTTGCTCCTTACTCTTTTTCATCACCTCTTATTGACTTCTCATAGAATTAAGAATCGACTCCTTATTAGGCCTAAGATCATTACTAAGCTCAATATGCCTAATTTGAGTTTCTAAAGTAACAATAAGAGATTTTAAAGGTGTGGAAGGTTGAGGCTCAACAAGAGAAGAAGAAGTACAACCAGGATTGGAAGAATCAACGATAAAATCATGAGCATATACATCACAATGGGGAGTGGGGGCACAAGTAGGCACGCAAGATTCACCATTCATGGAACATGGACAATAAAAATCATTAATGGAAGCATTTAAATAACCATGACCATGATAACAAGTATCTCTAGCAAACTATACATTAAAATCCCAAGCATCATCGATTGACAATGCTCGAAACCTACCATTGAACATGCTTTCCACTATGCCTCTAGTTTGCTCATTCAAACCAAGATAAAAAATCTGACAAGCCTCCCAAATATTACAACAACTATACTAGAGAAATCCCTCAAGTCTATTGAAATATTCACAAAAGGCTCATTGTCATATTGAAGAAATGGTAGACATTCCATTTTTTTTTTTTTTACTTTTTTCACAAAACAAAAAAAAATGAAATAAAAGGAAAGTGTATATAAAGACCTAGACTCAAGCAATAAAAAACACTCAAACATAGACACCGTTCCCCGGCAACGACGCCATTTTGACGAGGGGTGGAACTAGGTCGTTGAAACTAATCCTCTCTCGGTCAAACTAAATTTATAAAAACTTAACCAATCTAAATACTAGTATAGAGGCAAGTCAAGGGTCGAACCCAAAGGAACGGTAATGTTCAAGCACTCTCAATTATGCGCCTAAGCTAGGTCCAAGACAAAGATAAAGAGAGAACACTGACCAACTACCAAATAAAGAAACCAAACAAATAAAGCACTAGGAACGAGGATCAACAAGTAATCATACTAATTGTAGCAACTCGGAAATACATGCAAGTCAATGGTTGTAAAGACTAATGGCAAGCTCAATCAAAAGAGTCAATAAACTATCTCCTAGAGGTCAAACTAGCGCCAACTACGAGAGACTCTAACTAGGAGCATCACTAATCAAGCTCAATCAACAATTGCAATTCCTAAATCAATGGTCCGTATTATTAGAAACTACAATGCAATACAACATAATTCTCAAGGCCTAATTGAATTACACTCATGCAAATTTCCATTAATTAATCACTTTAATATCAACAATTAATCAACACAATCCCTAAATTAAGCACAATGACTCAATCATACAAGTTTCACCATATCCCTAGCCAAACAACTATTATAACGTCATCATCTAATCAACTAACAACTAAGGAAATCAAGAATCAACAAGATATGAAGAACAACTACACTAATCAAGCATCAAACATTAAAATCAATCCAAACAAATATGAATATTAAACAAAGCAATAAAATTAGATAAAGTTAAGAATGCTCATTGATAATAGAGAAGATCTTCAACACAATTGTTAACATTGAATCTTCAATCTCTTAATCACCATTAAAATTCCTCACTTTCTCTCTCTAAAATCTACTCCTAAACTAACCCTAAAACTAGAGAGAGAAGCTCTTAACTAAGCTAAAATTATGATGAAACTTGCTCTAAAACTTTTGCCCCAAAAATTGGGTTACAAAGATATATATAGGAGGCGCGAAAAAAAACCGAGCAACATGATTACCAAGGAATGCGCGGCTGCGCGGGCAAAGAGGTGCGCCCGCGCTCGCAAGTGGCGCACCCGCGCTGATCTGGGTTTCTTCGTTCTTTCTCGCGACTTCGTGCGTTCACTAAGGTCTTTGAATGAACGCGCAACAATGATGATGATGAACACTAAGAGTGGAAGTCCCAAAAAGCACTTTATTGTGGGTTCAACATCCCATCTTCATGAGAGCACATCTTTATAGCGCAAGAGCTAGAACTTAGAGAATCCACTTCCTTGCATCTTGAGCTTTCCAATTGCCATGAGCTCGCTCCAAAAGCATCTTCCACCTTAGTAAATTACCAATATCAAGACCCGAACCTCGTAAAATACCTACAACCACAAAAATAGAACAAATAAATGAGAAATGAGTAGAAAAACCGACAAAATGCACAAAAGCTACAAAATAAGAGAGGAAAGGTAAAGCCAAGACCAAATGTATAAAACTAGGCATTTATTGAGCATAAAAGCTATGGAAAGAGGAAGAAAATATCTAACTTCTCATCAAATGGATGTCATTTATGACACCCATCAGCATCAAGCGTGCGGGATGTTGCTAGCAGGCCCATGCACCAATAGCGGGCTGCTAGCCGTAGCTTTCTAGCAAGCAACACACTTGGTGCGAATTGATAGCTCAGCCACATCCCTAGCACTCGACTTTTCGATGATAAGGTGTAGACACCTAAAAATGTCTCCCTAAAACCAAACCCGATGATGAACAACCTTTCACCGCTATTATTGGTCGGGTTGAGTATTTAATCTTCAAGTTCTTAAATCCATATTTACATTTCATAAACCCCCAAACCATAACTTATTTTCCTCTTTTCGTGCCTTTAAACCCAAAATAATTCATTTCGCATCCTTCAAAATTAATCATTTTGTGTCCTTTTTATAAAAACGTGTATTCCATTTTATTTTGGTCCATTATTTGGGTTAAATTATTAAATAGTTGGATGGGACTTTAAAAGAGCTTTCCAACGATATATTATAAGACCAAATCCGAGTTATAACGAATAAGTTATGGCCAAAATATTAAACTGAGCCCAAACCGAACCTAAGCCCACCTTACCTACGACCCAATGATCATGTAGAGGGTCCAAATTATTTTATCCCATTCCTAAACCAATTAGAATTAATTTGAACTTTTCTGCAAAAATCCTATTTGTAGGGAATAGTTTCAAGCCTTTAAAATCCCACTAGCTTGAACCCCACTGTGATCATACACTAAAGTACGGTGGCGTCCAAAAGGGAAGAAGATAGAGCAAAAGAGTCGCCAACAAGTTTTTAAGGATCTTGTAAACCGTTCACGAGGTGAAGGTTACACCCCTTAACGACCCAAGATATCTTCAACTCCATAAGGTCATGAACCAAATAAGGGTTCGGGGATGAAGGTACAAATCCAACCTAAAAGAGATTGAATCTGCCCTAATAGTAGGCCTCTACTTTATTCTGATCGTATTCATGTGCGCTTTCTGACTAACATGCAATCAATAGGATTAACCCTAAACCTATTTAATCTATGTTGGTTGAATTTAATGCACAAACAAATCTATTATTGGCGATCACTTGAATTATAATCACAATTAACCCTAAACAAGATTATTAATAATTTTATTAAGCGTGATTACAAGTACCAATCCCCTTTAAACATGCAAAAAAGGTGATCAAGCAATAACAATATATAATATATATCAAGCAACATAATAAATAATCAACATCATTAATAATAATATTACTAATCATAATCATAATCATCATAATCTTGTTAAAGCACAACAAGATCCTAGGCATGATACTAACAAGATTAATAACAAACTCAAATCTTTAGCCCTAACATGATACTAAAAATCATAAATATTAGGAAGAGAATAAAAGGCATCATAGCAATCATATTTGATTTTAAAATTAACCTAGACATGATACTAGGAAAATCATAATAACAATATAAACATGATTTCTACATCATAATATTAATTAATCAATTAAAGAACTTACTTTGATGCCTCGTACCTCTTTCTAATTACAAAATACACACGTTAGTAACTTCAAGGAAAATAATAATCAAACAATTAAATTAAATAATTGAAAGAGAGATTTGGGAGCAAACCCTCAGAAATTAAAACCTTTCACGTCTAGGGCGAAGGCAACTTCGAATATGGCTAGGTGTATCAAGATCTTGTGAATGCGGAATTTTGTATGAAAAACAAAGTTTAGAAAAAGAAAGAGAATAAGCAAGAAAATCTTGATGAGAGTTGGTGAATGATTAAGAGAGAATTAGAGAATTAATGATTGCGAAAGAAAACTGATTGTTGATGAATTAAAACAGAGTTTTTAATACGATATTTATAGAGAAAATCAGCCAAAAAGATAAAATTAACAAAACAGAGTCTGGCGCACGCAAAACGAGGTTGGCGCCAGGAATTGGCTATTGGCGCCATGAGCTAATGGCTAGCGCCAGGCACCAGGTCTGATTCCAGGCGCCAATGCCTGGAGTAAGGCGCCAAGCCTGTTTTTCACGCGTTTTTGTTTTTATCATATCTTTTGATCCGGAAGTCCAAATAAAGAATATAATATGTCGTTGGAAAGATATTAAAGTCTACTTTACAACACAATTAGAATCAGATAAAAATATTTTGTAGATAAAAAGATATGGCCAAAATAGTGGAAGGGTATCAGTTTTGGATAAAGTTTCATGTCTCATTTATATCTTTTTCGTTATAATTCGGATTTAATATTATAATATATCATTGAAAAGATAATTTAAAGATCTATCCATTCATTTAAAATTTGGATAAATATTATGAGGCACGAAAATAATATCTGACTGTCTTTGAACATGTTTAAATCCGAATAGAATTAGGACTTTTAAAAAGGAAAGTTTTATAAAAAAGGAAAGTTTATATTTAAATCAAATTCCTTAATCTTATCTTTTCAAAAAAGGATAATTAAGATATTTTAGAAACTTATAGAAGATTCTAATCAATCCTAATTAGTTTAGGAATAGTATTAAACCTTTGGACCCTCCTTATGATCATTGGGTCGTAGGTAAAATCCGGTTTGGGCCCAGTTTAGTATTTTGGCCATAACTTCCTCAATATTCATCGGAATTGGGCTTATAATATATCGTTGGAAAGGTCTTTGCAAGCCCCCTCCAACTACACCACTATTAGACCCATATCACGGACCAACAAACTGGATTGACTGTTTTCTTAAAATAAAGTTTTCAAAAACAGGGAGAAGAGAAAAGAAATAAAACTTTCCGCAACACTAGACTTTCCACACTTTCGTTTCATTCGATTATGATTTAACGTGAAAGGTACTCATCACCGGGTTTGGTTTTGGGGAGACACAACTGGGTGTCTACAGAAGCCCCCACTTTGACTGAGTTTGGAGAAACGTAAGTTTCGAAAAACGAAAGTCAAAGTATCGATAGGGACGGAGAATGATTCAGAACGTTCTGCGATCCTAAATCAATCTTGTAACGCCGATACCTGCAAAACAATGTTAGTTAAACAGATAAAAGAGTTAAGAAACGCGTATCTGCACCGTCGAGCACACGTCTCTAAAAGTAACCGATTTATTTTGATGACCTCCTGCAAGCTAGAGAATGTCATCCCGCTTGAATACCGCTACGCCTTGTAACTGCTTCCAAATTAGAAGATTGCTTCGCCTGAAACTATCCTCTCCGCTGTGATAATATTCCACGTCCAAGGGAATATCATCGAAAATTATTTCTCTTGAAATAATTCTCATCCGCATTATGATCACATTCCATGCCTTAGGAACTATGATCGAAGACAATTTTGCCTGAAATTACCTTCAGTTGTTTGTGACAACTTTCCACAAGCTAGGGAATGATGTCGAAGACATCTTCTCTTGAAGTCATCCTTATTTGATGCGATAATCTCCCAAAGGAAAATACCGAAGATCCACGCCCGTCGATCTTTAAAAGTTCGCCTGAACAGCTTTTTGCTATGCCTGTACGTCGGCGTTCTTTGCTCTTTGAACCTATATGTCGGTGCCCTTTTGCTAATGAACCTGTATGCTGGTGCCTTTTGCTAATGAACCTGTATGTCGGTGCCTTTTGCTAATAAGCCAATGCTTAGGCGCTTTAAGCTTAGTGAGACGATCTTTTCATCAGGTCGATCACTTCATGTAATCAAGCCGATTATCTAATCATGTCAAATTGCTTAGAGGGGCTAACTGGCGTACCAAGGAACCCGAAATATATTGCAGAAGGCTAGCACAACCCCATAAGGTGGCTGGCTGCTTTGGCGTCGCTGAAAATCGATCAGCGCCAGTTTTTCAAATTAGCGCCATGCGCTGAAATTGGCGTCTAGCGCCAAGCACATAATTTGACGCCAATGCCTACGGACTGGCGCCAGCACAGGAATCACCTTAAATTCCCGTTTCAGTTCATTTCGTGCTCTGGTTTGTTGCGAACGCTGCTCGAAAGAAGTTGAAACTTCAATTGATCGTTGCTCATTCGTTTCTCAACCGAATTCGCTCAAATTTGTTGCAAATCAAAGCTCTTTTCATCTATATTCCCTATCTATGTAAGTTTCCTTCCAACTCACACCGGTTTTTATGAATTATTGGCCTATTCATTCACGAATTTCATGAAAATTCGAAACTTATAATGCTTAATTTGCTCTATTTATCAAGTTTTATGCCATGAAATTGCTTGTTTATGTTTGTATATTGCCTTGGGAGAAATTTAAGACTTGTTTGACTCAATTTGGCGAAGAAATGAGCAATCCGCCATTGTTGGACCTCCTAAGGTCGTGAAAAACAATGTGGCTTGTTCTTGATGTTTTTGCTAGCAATTCTTGTTCAATTTGTCACAATAATCACTATAGGGTTGCAAGAAATTGTTTGATTTCTTGAAAAATGCTTATCATGCTGAATTCGAATTTGTGCTCTGTTTTAGTACTACGTACTCTGTTTTTTTGCGAACATAGTATCATGCGGCCAGGCAAACCTTTAGATACTATAAAACCTTGATTTATGATGATTCTGCACAATGTAGCATGGCTAGACAACGAGGCTCCGGTTCACAGTCCCGAAACACTAGACGGGAGCATGAGCCCGTGGAGGACGACACTACACCTTCCACTTCGCTTGGTCAGTTCCCAGAGTGGAATGAGCAGACCTTGTTCTTTGCCCCTGTCCACCACATTTTTGAGAGGGTGAGACGGGGAACCGAGTCGGGAAGGACACGACATCACGGCTTTGGCTGCGATGGTCTCGGAGATTTGTATAGGATGCATATCGCCAGAGATCGAAAGACAAGACTCCTATAGGAGTCTTGCGGGTTGGTTGCCCTGTTTGAGACCTCCGAGGCTATGGTCGCCTCCAGCGAGGGTCATCACGTAGTACGTGCTCTGGTGGAGTTCTTTTGGGACACCACCAACACATTTCATTTTCCATGGGGTGAGATGATGGTCACTCCTACAGACTTCAGTCTCATCACAGGACTGGAGTTCTCTTCTGTGCCGCTGCCATTCGACGGCGGTATCGACGTCTTTTCTCCAGAGGTCGAGGAACTACTGGGGCTGATTGCTGTTCGGGCCCGAGCTGAGGTCGAGACGAATCAGTTTAGTGCTAGAGGGATTCGCCGCTCGACGCTGGCAACGGCTCTTGATGACGATGCGACCACCCGAGAGCAGCGGGTACGCATCTTCGTGCTGATGTTATTGTCAGGGACATTCTCCCCTGATAGGGTTAGTAGGGCATTGCTTTACTATCTTCCTGCTGTTCGCGATCTCCGGCGGATCGGGACTTATGACTGGGCCAGCTTGGCCTATACTGACTTCGTTCGCGCACTGAGGGACTCGTGTCGCCACCGGTCTCTTAGGACAAATGTTGCTTTGTCCTCTTTCTGGAAAGTTGTAGAGGTAAACATTATTCCCTATAAAATTTAGCCCTATATGTGTAATTAGCATTTACTCATGCTTTAGCCTTTTGTAGATCTCGGTATGATTTTTGGTGCTTATCTTGCTGTTCTGCGATGTTTTATACATGTTCTTACCCGATTGGTATTTTTATAGGGACCTGAGGTAGTATACCGGCCATGGGGTGGTTGGACAGTCCCTGGATTAGCCGCACAGTACTCTGCTGAGCGCCGTTACTTTCTGGGGACTTACGGAGCAGTTGCGTATTTAGGAGAGAGAGTTGCTAGACAGCACTCTTCCGATGTCTTTGTCGTTCCTGCTCCTCCACCACGCCACATGTTCGACGAGAGAGAGTTGTCGAGCATGGTTGAGGAGCCTGGTTCTTTTTGGCAGTCCCATGTGATCCTTGGGCGGAGTTATGCTGAGGAGATAGTTCCTTTGTTAGCTCTAGCCCCCGTGCCGGCCGAGGATGTGAGAGTAAGATTCTTGGCTTTTGTTTTGCACTGAGTAACCCCCAAGTAATACCTTACTGATTTCTTTTCTTGTTTTATCAGGATGGTCCCACTGAGTTTGTGCCACCCCGTATGTCCATCCACTACCAGGGGATGTACAGGCCGATCGAGGAGATGATTTCTCCAGCTCCTGAGGATGAGCGCTTCGTGGAGCGGTCGATTCCTCGTCATAAGACCAGAGTAAGTCTAGCTCTAATCCAGAATCTTGTATTTAGCTATCATGCATTTTTACTGACTTAACTTTCCTTGACAGTTCTCACGCGAGGTGGTTTCGGCTATGGCACGATGCAAAGATGCCTTCCGGAGCCAACTCGTCCGGATGAGGAACATAGCTACCTATCGTCGAGATGATGCTGTCCGAGAGGTAACTTTTCTTTACTTATTGTTTCTGCACTATGCTTCAATTTTCACCTTGTTTCTAATTTATTTCTTTTTGCAGGGTCAGCCGATTGCTTCTCACACCCGTACGAGGCATGAAGTGGCGAAGAGAGCCGGCGAGGTCTAGCTCGAGACGTCGTCGCACTTCGTCAGGAGGTAGAGGTGGCCGTTCCGAGGCTGCTCGAGCCGACGTTGCTGAGGGCTCAGGGTCTTCTTCTGAGGAGGTTCCGGCTGCACCGTTAGGAGAGGCTACCTCGGCTTTCAGAGGTGGAGGGATGTACGAGGTTGGTTCGTCATCGCAGCAGCCTCCGCGGTCTCAGCCTCAGGTTGGCCTTGACTGGAGCGGTCCTGTTTTGAGTTTCCCTCCTCCTACGGAGACTGGAACTGGTGCTGAGGCTGGAGCTGGTGGAGAGGTGACTCCTCGGACGGCGCAGTTTTATGGCATGATGGGCCTACGTCCTCCGGCGCCGTAGTTTATTTCTGTATATGCATTTTATTTTGACTTTTTATAGAACTTTGCCTTTGACTTGTTATTTAGACACTTTATTCTGTAAATCTATTATTATTATTATTATTATTATTATTATTATTATTATTATTATTATTATTATTATTATTATTATTATTATTATTATTATTATTATTATTATTATTATTATTATTATTATTATTATTATTATTATTATTATTATTATTATTATTATTATTATTATTATTATTATTATTATTATTATTATTATTATTATTATTATTATTATTATTATTATTATTATTATTATTATTATTATTATTATTATTATTATTATTATTATTATTATTATTATTATTATTATTATTATTATTATGTTAGTGTATGTTAGTGCGTGCAAATATGATAACATTTTTGCGCAAAAATTCTGTCATTTTTATTATTGATTGAGGGTATTATCCGACTCTCTCCCCCAAAAGGAAAAAATAAAAAGGGAAAATAAAACGGAGAGAAAGGCTGATTTTTGAATAAAAAAAATCCAAAAAAAGAATAAACAATTAACTAAACATAATTGCTATATTTAATTAATTAAGAAAAGGATAGAAAGATATTTAGAAGAAATTGAAACGGGGCCATAAAGTCATTAACCGACTCCAATTTAATATCAAAACGCAAACTGAGCACGCGCGGCTGTCCTGCTGACTTGGCGCCAGCTGGCGTCAGCCTGTGGCGCGTGGCGCCAGGCGCTATTTCTAGCGTGTGGCGCCAAGAGCAGATGGGGGACGCCAATTTCGGGTGTGTGACGCCAATTGACGCTGACTACGTATTCCAGTCAGGTTGAAATTCCTCGCAATTTGTGCATAAATAGCCCCCTGCTCAGTCGATTATTCACATAATTCCAGCGAAAAACAATTATTCTTCTCTTTAGAAAAAATAGTAATCATGTCTTTAGCCACTAAAACCTTCACCCAATATTCTCATGAGTGGTGTCGATCTCTCAATGCTAGAGAAAGAAAAGAATTGGATTTATTTCACTTGGGGGGAATATATGGCATTAAAGGGGTAGATCTAGACATAGACTTCATTCATACCGCTTTAGAATATTGGAACATTGACACACATTGTTTTAGAATAGGGTATGATGAAATTAGCCCTTTGCCAGAGGAATTTGGTGCTATTTTAGGCTTCCCTGCAATAGACCTGGTGGTGATCCCTAGAGTAGATGCATATTACTATAAGGATTTTGTGCGCTTCTTTAATTTGAAGGAAAGGGATTTATCAAAGATAGTGAATGGCAACGTGGTGAACTTAAAGGAATTCGCACGCTATTATTTTGATAAATCGCTTTCTGAATCTCTTCACATATATAGAAGAAGGGCGTTCTTATTCTGCATGCTTAATCAATATTGTCCTAGTAGTGGTAAAATTAATGAGGGTTGATCAATTATAACCACTGTGCTAGAACAAATAGAATTAGGGAGAAATCCGATGCCTTTAATAGTTGGAGAGACTATGATTGGTTTAGATGAGTTGAAAAGGGACCCAAAAGCACCTCTTCGCGGTTCTCCAATTTTATTACAGGTAGAAAATTAATATTTTTAATTACAGAAATTAAAAAATAAATTTTTGTATTGTAGTATTGATTTAAATTTTTTTTTTCCAGATGTGGCTAATGGAAAGGCTAGGGTTAATTAGCCCTCCGGACGACATTGAAAGTTATACGCCCACTTGCTTTGTAAGAAGAAAGAAGCGCATCCCTAAAATTGGGCGCCATGGATGGAATAAAGTCTTTGAATCACGTGACTTTGCTATCAAGTGGGTCATCCCGTGGTGGAAAATAAAAAGGATGGTTGGTGTTAACAAGCAACCTTTTTGCCGTCTTCCAAGCTTGTCTCTCATGACATATTATTATCCCTGCAGAGTAAAGAGACAATATGGCTTACTTTAAAATATTCCTTCCGGGGATCTTCGTCCTCCCTATGAGTATCCCATATCTCAAGAAGTAGATAAATTTGACACGTACTGGAGCGCTAGACCTTTATGGGAAGTGATTACCCAAAAGGTTCCCCCTTCTTTGCCTAATGATGTAAAGAAGTGGTTGCTGAAGAAGTCTTCAATTGATCAGGGTAGGACTGATGTGAAGAGTCGTCTAGGTGACAGGGTGACACCGGCCAAGGAACGCTTAGGTGCAAGAATTGAGTTCAAGACACCTATAATGCCTAAGAAGAAGAATTCTACTAAAGACAAGGGGAAAAGGAAAGCTACCACTAAAGACAAAAAGGTTTGGGTGGAAAAGAAGCATGGGGTGCTAGCGGAAGGGGAAACAATCCATTCTAAGATTGAATGTAGGTCCTCTAAAGGATGCCTACTAGCCAAAGTAATGGATGAAGAGGAGGAGGCAGAAAAGAGTAAAGAAGGAGAAGAAAGATTAGAACATTGCTTAGCTTTCGATTTATCAGATTCTTAGTTTTTATTTAAAGTTAATTTATTTCAGCTTTATTTAAATTCCATTAACAATGCAATTTTATTTTATTAATGAAATTTCAGCTTTCAATTAAATTGTTACTTTAAAGTTGTTTTATTACAGCAATGAAAAACCGAAATTGATTTTCCAGAAATTCTTCGCGTACGGAAGTCGAAAATTTTTCGAAAAACACTGAATTTCGCCCAGATTTTACTACTGAATTGGCGTCAATAATTGCAAATTGGCGCCGGATATTAAGGTCTGGCGCCAGACGCCAATACTGTCGTCTGGCGCTAATGGCCTTTTTCTGGCGCCAGGCTCTGTTCTGCAACGCCAGTTGCTTTTCGGACTTTTGTTGACTTTTTGTTGATTCTGGAATGCGGAGATGTCGAAAAATAAAGTGGCCGCACCCGTAATGGGTTGCCTACACATCCTTTTCTAAGGAATCAGGCCGAACGTAGCTCTCTTGAGTGTCCTACTCAAGTAATTATGGGTAGTATTTTTTAAGTTGGTCAAGATTGGTCATGTTTGAGAATTCATTGCCATCCATGTCAGTTAATTTTGCTGCACCACCTGACAGGATTGTTTTGACAATGTAGGGGCCAGACCAATTAGGTCTAAACTTTCCCCTTGGATCTAAAACATTTTTCCTTAGTGTCTTTAATAGCAAATCTCCTATTTTGATATTTCTTGTCTTGACCTTCTTATTAAAATGTCTAGCCATACGAGTTTGATAACACTGAGTGTGATGTAGAGCTTCTAGTCGTTTTTTCGTCGAGTAGGATCAATTCTTCATATCGTGTCCTAGTCCATTCGACTTCATCGAGTTTACTTTCTAGCGCAATACGTAGAGAGGGTATTTCTAGTTCGACAGGTTGTACGGCATCCATTCCATATACCAAAGAAAATGGTGTATTTCCTGTTGACGTACGGATTGACCTGCGATAACCCCACAAGGCAAAGTGAAGCTTGTCAGGCCAATCCTTGTAATTTTCTGTCATTTTCTCGATGATAGTCTTTAAATTTTTATTAGCTGCCTCGACTGATCCGTTTGCTTGAGGTCTATAAGGGGACGAATGATGATGTTGGATACCATATTTATGTAGCAATTCTTCACATTCGGCTTGAAAGTGAGTTCCATTGTCACTTATCATTTCATGTGGGACTCCATATCGACAAATGATATTTCTCTCGATAAAAAGTGCTACATGTTTTGCGGTGAGTTTAGCATATGATTGTGCTTCAACCCACTTCGTAAAGTAATCAATCGCTACTAGAATAAATTCATGACCTCCTGTCCCTGGAGGAGTGATCTTTCCAATTATGTCAATTCCCCATGTAGAGAATGGCCATGGTGATGTGTAGGTGTAGAGCAAAGATGGTGGAACGTGTTGTAAATTGGCATAAATTTGACACTTAGGGCATCTTTTTACATATTGATGGCAATCCCTATTCATGGTAGTCCAATAATACCCTTCTCGCATTATTTTCTGGACTAACATTTTGCCATTTATATGAGTTCCACAGATTCCTTCGTGGACCATTCTCATTATTCTTTGTGCATCCACCTTCCCTACGCATAGGAGAGCTCGGCCTTTAGGTACCCTTTTATGTAGCTCATTGTCTATGAGTACATATTGAGAAGCCAAAAGTCTCAAGGCTCGTTTTGCTCTTTTGTCAGCATGAGGAGGGTATTCTCCATTGGTGACATAGTTGAGAATGTCTTTGTACCATGGTTCTTCTTCTCGTTCTTCATCTTCGTCTCGGACTGGGTTGTTGTCTTCTATAACCTGTATATATGCTGGTTTGTGCCTTTTTTCAATAGTTAGAGGCATTTGTTCGATATCCGTGGGAATCCTAACCATTGAGGCTAGTCTTGCCAAGGCATCAGCGAATTGATTTTCTTCTCTAGGTAGATATGTGTATTCTACCTTCTCTAACTGATCGGTAAGAGTTTCCAGATAAGTTGGGTAAGGGGCTAGGCTTTCACTCCTAACTTTCCACCTTTTAGATATTTGATTGATGATTAGAGAGGAATCTCCGAATATCCTTAACTTCTTTACTCCCAATGCCAGGGCTGTTTTAAGGCCTACCACACATGCTTCATATTCAGCAGCATTGTTGGTAACGTCGAAATCAAGCTTTATTGAGATTGGGACGTGTTCTTCTTTAGGTGATACTAGTAGCACTCCGACACCACATCCCTTTTGGTTTAAGGCTCCGTAAAAGTACAAGGTTCAAGTATCATCTTCGGTGACCATCAAATCTTCATCTGGAAATTCACTGTCCTGTATTGGTGTCGAGTCTTCTATTGGAAAGTCTGCCAGAAAGTCTGACACCACGGATCCTTTAATAGCTTTTTGTGGCATAAGCCGTACATCGAACTGGGCTAAGTTGACTATCCATCTTGAAATACGTCCATTGAGCGTTGATTTCTCGAACAAGTATTTGAGTGGATCCAATCGAGATACCACGAAAACAGTATGCACCAACATGTAATGTCTCAACTTAGTTGTGGCCCAAACCAAAGCGAGGCACAACTTCTCGAGTGGTGTATAGCGTGTTTCGTATTCGAGCATCTTCTTACTTTAGTAATAGATTGCGTTCTCCTTGTTTCCTACCTCTTGTGCTAGCATGGCTCCCATTGTCTCTTTGGTAACAGTCAAATATAACCTAAGAGGTATTCCGGGAAGTTCTGGCGCTAATACGGGAGGATTTGCGAGATAGGCTTTGATCCGGTCAAAGGCTTTTTGACACTCGTCATCCCATATTACTGGTATATTCTTCTTGAGCTTTTTGAAGATTGGTTCACATATCGTTGTTAATTTTGATATGAACCTACTTATGTATTGTAACCGGCCAATGAATCCTCGAATCTGTTTCTCGGTCTTGGGCGGTGGCATTGACATGATTGCTTTAATCTTGGTTGGATCTATCTCTATTCCTCTAGAGCTTATGACGTATCCCAGGAGCTTACCCGAGGTTACTCCAAAAGCGCATTTTGAGGGATTTAACCTCATATTATAGTTTCTTAGCCTTTCGAAAAATTTCCTTAAGGCTACTTGATGTCCTGGACGGTCTTTTGATTTTACAATCATGTCGTCTACGTATACCTCGACTTCTTTGTGCATCATGTCATGGAGCAAGGAAGTTGTTGCACGTTGGTAAGTAGCACCTACGTTTTTCAACCCAAATGGCATTACCGTGTAACAGTAAGTGCCCCATGGTGTGATAAAAGTTGTTTTCTCCATGTCTTCTTCCGCCATGAGAATCTGGTTGTACCCTGCGTATCCATCCATGAATGAGAGGAGCGCGTGATTTGCTGTGTTGTCAACCAGAATATCGATGTGTGGCAAAGGGAAGTCGTCCTTTGGACTTGCCTTATTTAGATCTCGATAGTGGACACACATCCTTACTCTTTCATCTTTCTTTGGTACTGGGACGACGTTAGCGACCCATTCGGGGTATTTGGATACCTTGATGAAACCTGCAGTTATTTGTTTTTGAACTTCTTCTTTTATTTTAAGTGCCACGTCGGGTTTCATTCGACGTAGCTTTTGCTTTACAGGTTTCATTCCAGGAATTAATGGTATAGTGTGTTGAGCTATTTCTCTGTTGATGCCTGACATATCTTCATATGACCAAGCAAATACATCGATAAATTCTTTAAGCAAGTTAATTAAATCAGTTCTTTCTTGTTTATTCAATGTTAGTCCGATTTTAACTTCTCTTTTATGAGTTGAATCATTTGAGATGTCAACTGTTTCAGTCTCTTCAATTAATGATGTTTTCTTTTCAAGTGTTTCCATTGCTTTAATAAATTCTTTATCTTTTTCATCGTTAGCTAAGTAATATTCATCATCTTGAGTTAGGGAAGAACACGAGAACTAAAGAGAATTAGCGATATTATTATACTCTGAGATCATTACATCAAAGAGTGATATGTCCTCAGGGACTGGATCACTAATTATCCTAGGAGAAGAAAAGGGAAGAGAAGGTGTTATAACTAAAGACTTAGAAGATTCTAAAGGGAAAGACTCTGACTCTGACTCTAATTCTGACCCTGACGATTCTTCAAACATTGGCCCTTGTCCTGTCGTGATTGATATCTTCCTCCCACTTGGAGTAATCACCTTGATAGTCTTGCGCCACCCTTGTAGTAATCCTTCAGCTGGAGTAATTTGCTTCGAGGGATCGAAGTTTTCGCTTTGTAGGACCGTTTGAATGAGTGAGGAGTTGTCTTCCTCATAAACTGACTCATTCTTTTCTCTCCCAAACAGTAATCCCATGACGTTAAAGTCAAAGCATGGAGGTGCTTTCTCCTTATGGACGGGAATTGGGATTTCATCAGTGAAATAGCAATCCAAGAAAATCTCGAATCCTGGTTGTCGTATGCCATTTACAACAAATGGTTCAGGAAATTCATAACATGGATAGTCCTCTCCTTCTTTTATAAACTAACCATTAAGCGTAAGAGGGTACTGATCTATTGGAATTGCTTTCTTTTGAATGCGAGCGTCCCTACATGCTTTCAATTTGTCCTGGGCTCGCTTGAGATCTTTCTGAGTCGGTTCGAAACCAAGTCCGAAAGTATCTAGTTTAGGGAGGCCAGGTGAGTCGATCGATTTTGCTATCCCCTTCTTCTTTCCTAAGGTCATCCTAGGGAAGTGTCCTTGTTTTTTCAGCATAGTGTTGATAATCATGTTGGAACGGGGGTCGTGGAAAAGAGATGTCCTTTCATCCTCTTGGATTAAGGAGACTTCTTCGTTAAAGCCCCATAGGTCTTCAACATCTTCGTCGTGCTCCACGTTGATGATTGGATTCTCTATTGACTTGATCCTCATTGGTGAAGCATCAATGGTGATGGGGATTCCTCCAACTATAGTTTTCACTTGATGGTGGAGAGATGAAGGGACGGCCTTCAAATCATGGAGCCAAGGGCGTCCTAACAACAGATTGAATGAGGCTTTGATGTCTACCACTTGAAAAGTAGTAGCATGTTCTATTGCTCCTGCCGTCACATTTAGGGTTATTTTGCCAAGAGCTTGACGTTGAGTATTATCGTAAGCTCTTATTCCTTGTGTAGACGGAGTTAAATCCTCATTCTTTATGCCGAGCATCCTCGCAGTCCTAAGTGGACAGACGTTAATAGCCGATCCATTGTCTACAAGTGTCATGGGAACATTCATTCTCTTGCAGATTACTGTGAGGTTTAACGCTTTGTAGTGTTTGTTACCTTCCGGGGGTAAATCTTTGTTAGAGAAGGTGATTAGATTAATTGGACTAGGGAGATCACTCGTGAGGAAGTTAACTAGTCCCTCAGGAGTGGTGTCAGAATCGATCCCGATTTTATCCAAGGCATTCATCACAGCCAACCTATGTTCTCGAGATGTTGCTAGAAGCTTCCATACATTCATCTCAACTTTTGTCTTCTTGAATTGTTTAACAATGTCATTGTCCTTGATGATAGGTATGGGGACTTGTTGTATGGTAGGCATGGGTTGCGTTGAAACAGGAGGTTGTATTCTCCCGGATCTTGTGAGGACGTCTATTGATGTATCTTCTTCAGCCCAAATATCGTCTGTGGTGTATGATATGGAAGGTGAAGGTTCTAATATGTCTTTTAGATAGACGTCTTCTTCATCACTGTCCCATACTCCATTAACATTTATATCCTCTTCTTGTTGAACTTGGACTAATTCCTTTCTATCAATCATTTTCTGCACCAAATCCTTGAATTTGAAGCAGTTTTCTATGGTGTATCCTCCTGACTGATGGTATTGACAGTAATATCTATCTGTCCTTTTTAACGATTCAAATGGTCTCGGTTCGAGAGGTTTGACCTTGCCACTCTCGGAGAGCATTTTAAACATTTGTGCATACGGGATCCCAATTGGAGTATAAATTTTATTACTCGTCTTGGGTCTTTCGGTGACTTGTAAGGGAAAGTATTTTGCCTCATAAGTCGTTTTTACTGGTGTCAATTCTCTCTTAGGTTCTTGATCATATTCCTTGCGAAGTTCATTCAGAATTTTGAGGGTTTCATGTAACAGTTGTGATGTCTCCCTCAGATATAGTGTGAGTATTCGTATCTCTACCTCATTTTCTAGTTCTGGAGGATTATCCTCGACATCGAAAAAGATCTCTTCTTCTTCTTCTTCGGTCATTTTGACAGGTTTAATGAGAGATGAGGGGTCGACTTCGCTTTCTTCATCGGAGATGACCAATGTGTGAGCTAGAGGTGCATTATCAATACTCGGTTTCTTACTGGCAGGAGGCGACGGCAGCTTATTACTGTCAGTCAGGTCTTGGATAGCTTCCTTAAGTTTCCAACAGCTTTCAATAGAATGGCCCCTACCTTGATGATACTTGCAATGTGCATTGGGGTTCCAATTAGGCGACCTTTTCTCGACTGGTGGATCTCCAATGGTTCAATGGGAGTTATAAGACCTTTTGCATTCAGCCGATCAAACGCGGTGTCATAACTCATGCCAATAGGAGTGAAGTTTCTCCTAAACAGTTTCTTTTGTCCTTGGTTGTTCATGGCAAGGACTTCTCCTAGATTAAAGGTGCTAACATTATTTGAGTGGGCGGTTTCGGAAGAAGAAGGATTGTCGTTCTTCTTTCCTTTCCAGCCACTGTTGGAGTTATTGTTGGCAGCTTTAGATTTAGCTAAGTCATCTTCAATATTAATCCCAATATCATAAACAGCCTTAAAGGTATGAAGGTTATTTTGATATTTAAGATGTTTTTAATATTTTTCTTGGAGATTTTTAATGAACAATCTCACGGACTCTTTTTCACTTGGTACCTCAATCATTTTAGCTGAGGTTTCTCTCCATTTGTTAAAGAAAGATGTGAAGCCTTCATTCTCCTTTTGCTTGAGAATTTCAAGTTCTCTATGGTCAGTTTCGACTTGAACGTTGCACTTGTACCTATCAACGAAAGCGTTTGCTATGGATTCCCAGGTAAAGGTCTTTTCTTTTTCAAGAGAAAAGAACCATTGTTGGCAAACGGTCTCGAGAGATAGCGAGAACAGAGAAGGGAAAATTTTCTTATCGATACCCTTGATACTCATTACTGTTTCAAATGCTCTTAGATGGAAGTAGGGGTTGTCGATTGCCCTAAACTTTGGGATGTCGTTGGCACTGAACTTCTGCGGAAGAAGATCCTTATCCAGCGAGACCCCTTGGGATGTGAGTTCTTGAAACTTGTAGTCGCTGGACAGCTTGCTTAGGCTTTCTTGCATGAGGTCCATCTGTTGTTGCTTCGCGGGATCCTCGATCTTAAGTGCGAGATGCTTTAGTGTCTCATGTTACAGTATAACTCTTGCCTTCCTCTTGCAGGCTATAGGTTTGTCGAAAAGTTGGACTTGTACGAAGAGGTTATCTTTGATTAATCGTCCTTCCTTTCTTGACCACGCGCTGTAGATTAAGCCAGATTGCATTTTAATTACTTGACTCGAATCAGTTTGACTCTATGGCTTTTGTTTAAATAAAAGAAAAAAGTATGCATATTTTTGGGGAGGAATAATGTACATGTGTTTAGGGAACTTAAATACTATTATTTATTGGAGGATTAATATCCGACTTACCCCCCTAAAACAATGACGAAAAATAACGCGCGCACACAAGACTCCCTTAATCATGGTCAATATATGTGTAATAGTGTGTGTATTGAGTGTAAGTGACATGTTTGGACTCTTGTGTAAGACCATGGGACTTAGTGCCTAAACTCGAATATTGATTCAATTAAGCTGAATTAACCGAATTAAACAGGAAACTGAATAATTAGACATTAGGTGACGACTCGACAAATAATCCGAACTGAATAATTAGACATTAGGTGACTTAGTCACAATATGGTGGTTGACGCCAGACTTTTTAGTAAATGTCTGGCGCCACACACCATACAGTGGCGCTACAGCCCAAATTTTGGCACCAACATTGGAGCCTCAATTTGGGATTGTTTTCGATATTATTAGTCAACTTGGGTATGCCTAAAGTCGTACTAGGTCGATTCCGATTAAAAGAAGAAAAAAAAAATTTATTGACTCGAATTAATTAATCAATTAATTAATTAATTAGGCAAAGTTCTTTAAGTCATTAATTATAATCTCAACACAAATCAACAAACGGTTAGGAGGAGCATAGAAAATATATGCACAACAAATAATGCACAATTAGTCAAGTAGGCACAATATGATGCAACGAGTTCGCAACTTAACCATGGCGCTAGTTCTCTAACGTTCAGGATATGGTTTAGTCAAACAGGATCCATGGTTAATTGCTCAGATGCACCACGTAGAAGCCTAACCGTGAAGGGTTAACGCGTGTGGATAGAGCACCGCGAGTTTTTAGAAAAAACTCACTTCCATGGTTTGGTGAATTCAACATCTCAGATGTACCCTTTGTTTCCAGGAGTGTTCAATCGGGTAGATAGAGAATGAATTCCTAGAGGGTTATGTCCATATGTAGAACAATACGAAAAACCGGTCGAAATTAGAACGCATATTTCTGGCTCGGTATTGGGGGAAATTGGCGCCAACAAACAGAGACTGGCGCCAACTTTTAACTGTAGCGCCTGGCGCCAATACTGACGTCTGGCGCTACGGCTAAAAGTATGGCTCCAAGCTCTGGCCCCTGACGCTACTTCCCACATGCCTCAGCAGCTTTCTGTGCTCAATAAAATCATCCAGTTTCGCGCGGTGTTATTTCAGTCCTAGTTGTGAAAGACGTTTCTCAAATTTCCTACGTGTAAAATCCTTATTTTTTGACTCATTACGGATGGTCTTTCCAATGAGAACCTTTTGATGCATATGCCACAATGTTAATCAAAATTACGCACATGAAATACTTAGAACTTTTTGAGTCTCATCCGCTCATTCTAAATCATTGCCGAAACAAATTCAGGAATTAAAATAGAAATCCTCCCTAGTGGAGTCGCCAAAAACTATAGGGAATAGTTTAAAGCCTTTAAAATCCCACTTGCTTGAACCCCACTGTGATCATACACTAAAGTACGGTGGCGTCCAAAAGGGAAGAAGATAGAGCAAAAGAGTCGCCAACAAGTTTTTAAGGAACTTGTAAATCGTTCACGAGGTGAAGGTTACACCCCTTAACGATCCAAGAGATCGTCAACTCCATAAGGTCATGAACAAAATAAGGGTTCGGGGATGAAGGTACAAATCCAACCTAAAAGAGATTGAATCTGCCCTAATAATATGCCTCTACTTTATTCTGATCGTATTCATGTGCGCTTTCTGACCAACATGCAATCAATAGGATTAACCCTAAACCTGTTTAATCTATGTTGGTTGAATTTAATGCACAAACAAATCTATTATTGGCGATCACTTGAATTATAATCACAATTAACCCTAAACAAGATTATTAATAATTATATTAAGCGTGATTACAAGTACCAATTCCCTTTAAACATGCAAAAAAGGTGATCAAGCAATAACAATATATAATATATATCAAGCAACATAATAAATAATCAAAATCATTAATAATAATATTTACTAATCATAATCATAATCATCATAATCATGTTAAAGCACAGCAAGATCCTAGGCATGATACTAACAAGATTAATAACGAACCCTAGCATGTCACTAAGCAATAAAAATCAAATCTTTAGCCCTAACATGATACTAAAAATCATAAGTATTAGGAAGAGAATAAAAGGCATCATAGAAATCATATTTGATATTAAAATTAACCTAGACATGATACTAGGAATATCATAATAACAATATAAACATGATTTCTACATCATAATATCAATTAATCAATTAAAGCACTTACTTTGATGCCTCGTACCTCTTTCTAATTACAAAATACACACATTAGTAACTTCAAGGAAAATAATAATCAAACAATTAAATTAAATAATTGAAAGAGAGATTTGGGACCAAACCCTCAGAAATTAAAACCTTTCACGTCTAGGGCGAAGACAACTTCTAATATGGCTAGGTGTATCAAGATCTTATGAATGCGAAATTTTGTATGAAAACCAAAGTTTAGAAAAAGAAAGAGAATAATCAAGAAAATCTTGATGAGAGTTGGTGAATGATTAAGAGAGAATTAGAGAATTAATGATTGCGAAAGAAAACTGATTGTTGATGAATTAAAACGGAGTTTTTAATACGATATCTATAGAGAAAATAAGCAAAAAAGATAAAATTAACAAAACAGAGTCTGGCGCACGCAAAATGAGGTTGGCGCCAGGCATTGGCTATTGGCGCCAGGAGCCAATGGCTAGCGCCAGGCGCCAAGTCTGATTCCAGGCGCCAACGCCTGGAGTCAGGCGCCAACGCCTGGAGTCAGGCGCCAAGCCTGTTTTTAACGCGTTTTTGTTTTTATCATATCTTTTGATCCAAAAGTCCAAATAAAGAATATAATATGTCGTTAGAAAGCTAATAAAATCTAATTTACAACACAATAAGAATCAGATTAAAATATTTTGTAGATAAAAAGATATGGCCAAAATAGTGGAAGGGTATCAGTTTTGGATAAAGTTTAATGTCTCATTCATATCTTTTTCGTTATAATTCGGATTTAATATTATAATATATCATTGGAAAGATAATTTAAAGATCTATCCAACCATATAAAATTTGGATAAATATTATGAGGCACGAAAATAATATCTGACTGTCTTTGAACATGTTTAAATCCGAATAGAATTAGGACTTTAAAAAAGGAAAGTTTTATAAAAAAGGAAAGTTTATATTTAAATCAAATTCCTTAATCTTATCTTTTCAAAAAAGGATAATTAAGATATTTTAGAAACTTATAGAAGATTCTAATCAATCCTAATTAGTTTAGGAATAGGATTAAACCTTTGGACCCTCCTCATGATCATTGGGTCGTAGGTAAAATCCGGTTTGGGCCCAGTTTAGTATTTTGGCCATAACTTCCTCAATATTCATCGGAATTGGGCTTATAATATATCGTTGGAAAGGTCTTTACAAGCTTCCTCCAACTACACCACTATTAGACCCATATCATGGACCAACCAAACTGGATTGACTGTTTTCTTAAAATAAAGTTTTCAAAAACAGGGAGAAGAGAAAAGAAATAAAACTTTCCGCAACACTAGACTTTCCACACTTTCGTTTCATTCGATTATGATTCAACGTGAAAGGTACTCATCACCGGGTTTGGTTTTGGGGAGACACAAATGGGTGTCTACACTATTTCTATTTGAATTGAAAGTCATTCAAAGATAGTCAGATATGACATTCGTGCCACATATTTTTTATCCAAATTTTATATGGTTGGATAGCCCTTGAAATTATCTTTCCAATGATATATTATAATATCAATTCCGAGCTATAACGGAAAAGATATGAATAAAATATCAAACTCTATCAAAAACTGACACCGTCTCACTAATTCAGCTATATCTTTTATTATACAAAATATTTTAATCCGATTCTAATTGGGTTAGAAAGTAGACTTCAAGAGATTTCCAATGGTATCTTATTTATCTTATTCATATTTCAGGATCATAATATATGATAAAAACAAAAACTGCAAAAACTGCTGTCTATCGAGTTTTATTCTGATTTAATTCGGATCTTATCTTGTTTTTTTCGACCCCTCTTTTTTCCTTAAAATAGAGGTCACATCTTCCCGTTTTCAATCATCAACAAGCTTGATCATCAAATCATTCTCTTCTCCTTCAACACTAGCCTCCCTATCCAAACTACTTCCCTTAAGCACTCCAAGGAGTTCATACTTAACCCAAAGTTCTATACTTAAAACACCGCGTGAAAGGTAGAATTAACTGAGGGTTTGGATCAAAATAACTCTAATTTTTATTTAATTTAATTGTCTCAATTTGGTTTATATTTTTATTGAAGTTACTAACAGTTTATTAATGATGTAGCTAGAAATTTAAGGAAACGCGAAAAGTGAGTAACTAATCACTTAATTACTCTTATTTTTATTCTTATTGCTAGTATCATGATTAGGTTTATTTATATTTGATTTGACTAACGCTATTATTGTTAAATTTCTTCCAATATTAATATTTGTTTTATTATATTTATTTATCATCATATTGCATGTTAAAGGGAACATGTAATAGAAAATCACGCCTAATAAGATAATTTGGACGACCGGTTTAGGTTCCTTTTTAATCTTGTTGTTTAATCAAGCGATCACCAATATTTTAGAATAATGTGTTGCATTCATATTAAACCAATTTAGCCTAATAATAGTTTAGAGCAAATAGAATTTTTATTTGTATGCCTTTGAGATCGCAGGAATCATTTTTCACTATAAGAATCGAGTAGAGGCCAACACGGGCGAATGTGACTCCATGACTCACTTCGTACCATCTTCCCCGATCCTCCTTTCGTTGTTCTGAACCATATGGAGTTAGTAATCTCATGGATTATGAATGGGGTGTAACCTTCACGGGTCAATCGTTGTTGCCTTCGTTGTCCCTTTATCGTGGTTGCCTTTTATGATCCGTGAAAGGTTTACAAGTTCCTTAAAAACTTGTTGGCGGCTCCCTACTTTGCTTTGTCCCTAATCGTAATGTCAATTCCCACTTCCTATGATTGCCAGGAATATTCACACATGCTTTTAATGTAGGCGCACTTCGAGCGACGCCTACAATTTGGCGACTCCACTTGGGAGGATTCTTGGATATTTATTGATTTGAGTGATCGATATTTAATTGAGATGAGTGAATGAGACTTGAAAGATTCTTGAATTTTATTCCTGCGATTTAATTGGAATTGTCACATATGCATATGATTTTAGGTCACCTATTTTTCCACAATAGTACGTGTTCTACGTATGTGGCTAGCCCAGGGGATTTAAGCTCTATCAACCTAAAAACGTTCATGACAATAAGGGTTCATCCGAGTTTTTTAAATCCACCCAAACAATGGAGTCGAGTTTGATTTCATCACGAACTCGCGGAGCTGCCCGTTGGCATACACCCTCAAGGGAGGCTGCCTTGCTAACGCGTCCAAACTCTTAACCATGGCACCCTTTGACACCCAAAAGCTTGACCATAGTCGAACATAGAACTTCACTTTAGGTTGCGAACTTCATTGCATCATGCGTGACGATATGCTTATGTGTGCATTTTTTATTCACCTTTTTTTAATTATTGTTTTCTCTTATCAAAGCCTTTTTATTTTTTGTAGAGTCGAGTTTTAGATTTTTTTTTTTTAAAAAAAAAACAAATGAGTCAACCCGGATATTTAATCCTGTATCCTGCACAAGAGTCAACTTGTTTTGGTCATAGTCAGAGTTTTATAAAGAATTACGTGTCGTGCTACCTATGGATCTGTAGCCCTGAGTTTTATGTTTCAGTTGGCATTGGTTTCGTCCCAATCAGAGTCACATAACATAAGTTACAACCGATATACTACAGCTTGTCCAGTTTAAGTGTCTTTTTAGCGTCAACTTTATTTTTAATTTTTTTTTATATCTTTTCGTGTCAAGCTAGTCTTAGCCAAGTCTTTTAATTCGTGTCAACTCGTATAATATAAGATTATATATATTTATTTTTATTTTATTTATTTTTTATATTTATGAGTCCTAACTAACTCTTCTAGAATTCTAGTCCTCTTCCTAGTTTCTTGTGATTTTTTGTGCTAACCTTAACATGTGTTCTTTGTCTTTGATTGTTGTTGATCTTATTTATGACTAATGATTGCCAATGGACAATTTTCACCTAGTAAATAACATAAACGTTAAAATTTGACAAAATTAATCAAGTTAAATTGTCTTTTAGTCTTCCGTGCTATTTGGTCCTTGGGTCCTTTGTTTTTCACAATGTCCTCATGTCTAGCCATGCGATCATACCACGAGTCTTAATAAACTCACCTAATCACACATGTTGAGTCATTGCACACACTTTGTCTTCGAGTAA
This sequence comes from Chenopodium quinoa, assembly GCF_001683475.1. NCBI lineage: Eukaryota > Viridiplantae > Streptophyta > Magnoliopsida > Caryophyllales > Amaranthaceae > Chenopodium > Chenopodium quinoa. The sequence continues at coordinate 6,287,891 of NW_018742263.1, read as the reverse complement.
TGCATTATATTGTTTATGATCATATACTAGGACCATGTATGCATCGCTTTCCATAGTGATAGGAATGAGTGGAGTATTTCCCATCAGTTTTCAAAATTGTTTCATACACTCTTCCTTTTCAATCCGAGTATAGAGTGAATGCATTAAGTGAGTTCTTCCTTACTTAGTAATTGAGTCTAAAATAACTAGGCAATAGTTGGAAGAATAAGGGGAACGTCACTCCTTCCTTCATTCCTACCAATCAAAGCATCAACAATAAGAAACTATTTTCCTCAGTAGACAGCTAGAAGTAACTCATAAACAGCCATGAAGACAAAGCACGATGCAAGCTTCTTACCAAGATTTCATATTTTCTTCTCCTTTTATTTCAAACCCTTCTCCCTAAAAAGTCTAGCATAGGTTCTCCTTATCCATGTGTTTATGTGTCACATTTCTTACCTTCTTCATAAACGAGCATCTCTATCTTACATTCGATCATGTGATTAGAAAAAAAATAAAATAAAAAATAAATTGCCTTACCGAACGCAAGGTATACCAATGATTTGAGGTACCTTTGAAACCCATTCATTCCCCATTAACCAGTCAATCACATATCCATTTCTTCATCAACCACTTTGAGCCTCGTCTAATGATTGACCTTTTATATTCAACCCACATTCACTTAACCTAGGATGGGAAGGTGTGTAATTGTATAACATTTAAAAAGCAAGTAAAAAAAAGTAGCAATAAAACAATGTCGTCTAAAGGCAAGTGTTCATGTCTTTGATATGAACACGTCTCAAATTGCGTCTCTCATCGAGTGCTTGGTACCGTGCCTGAGAAACATGAATTCTAAGTGAGTGACGGACCGCATGATCTGAGATTGCGTACATTGATTAAAAAAAAAAGAAAGAAATAAAATAAACTTAGAAAATTTAAAATTTTCAAATTCACAATTACACATCTTAGGGATTATCTCGGGTCTTGAGCCTTTTACCCCTTTCTTCCTTAAACCTTCAGCTTAACGACATTACAACCCTTGAAAGACCTCTTTGAGGTGTACATACACTTGTTCAAAGTTCGGCTAGAGCTACGTTCGGCCTGATTCCTAACGGATACGTAGGCAACCTCACTTGGGTGCTTGAACCCACTTTAGCCTACCTAGCCTAAAGAATCATCATCTTTGACTCTTCTCACATCTCAATTTATCGCCATAACCCTTGCAGCCAGCCTTAGTATCACATTCACACACTTCACTCACACATCCATATCCATATCAATCATCCTTTCCTTTAAGAGCCTTTATCATGAAATCTTGTTTCAACACTGTGCATGTTTCATCCTATTTAAAGACAACATTCATTAGAAGAAACATTGTATACTTGCTTAGCTTCCAGACCTGAGAAATATTCATTGTTTCATGCATCGCATAATGTGCTGAGAAACATTTATATATCAATGATTTTTAATCATACAAAGCATATCGTGCTGAGCTCCTTGACCTAAGAAACGTTCATTATGCAATAATCACTTCATCTATATACGTGCTTAGCTTCCTGACCTAAGTGACGTTGAAGATCGTTTCTTTACACCATATATGATGCTTAGCTCCATGACCAAAGTTCATTCATATATCGTGTCACTTGATGTAACTGTCCTTAGCCTCCTGGCCTAAGAACATGCATCATGCATATAATCCATGCTATTCATTTTGTCTTGTCAACGAAGAAGTTCAAAATTTCTTCTCTTTTTCATGTCTTTTCTTTTGGTGTAGTTCAAAAACTTTTTAAAAATTTTTTTATCATTGAGGGAAGTTCGAAAATAAAAGTTCAGTTTTCACGTCTTTCTTTTTCGGGAGAAAGTCGATACCCTCCACTCGTCTCATGACAAAAATGACGGAAAATTTTTGTTTTTGCAGTTTTGGTTGCTTATGTCTGCACAGACACACCATAAACATACACACAACCATAAGTCATACACATGTCATGTCATGTCATGTCAAGTTAAGCTTGTCAAGTCAATCATAGTTTATACGAGTCCCTTGGCAAATTTTATTTTGTAGGTCTCAATTACAGCCCACGTCCGGGGACAAGCGGACCATCTACAACCCACGTTCAGGGATAAGCGAACCATTTACAGCCCATATTCGGGGATAAGCAAACAATTTACATCCTACGTTGGGGGACAAGCGAACCATTTACAGCCCACGTCCGGGGACAAGCAGACCATCTATAGCCCACGTCCGGGGACAAGCGGACCATCTATAGCTCACGTCCTGGGACAAGCGGACCATTTACAACCCATGTCCGGGGACAAGCGGACCATCTACAGCCCACGTTTGGGGACAAGCGAACCATTTACAACCCACGTTCGGGGACAAGCGAACCATTTACAGCCCACGTCCGGGGACAAGCGGACCATCTACAGCCCACGTTTGGGAAAAAGCGAACCATTTACAGCCCACGTTTGGGGACAAGCGAACCATCTACAGCCCACATCCGGGGACAAGCGGACCATCTACAACCCACGTTCGGGGATAAGCGAACCATCTACAGCCCACGTTCGGGGACAAGCGAACCATTTACAGCCCGCGTTCGGGGAAAATCGAACCACCATCGTTTCATGGTGCAAGGTTCTCGATACACAAAGACTTGCAATATCATCATCAGACAAGTCTTTCCTCAAGCATGGAAAGCATTATCAGTGGATTTTTTCTTCAAGTATAGAAAACCGCCAAGTCGGCTTTCCTCAAGCATGGAAAGTATTATCGGTGGATTCCTTCAAGTATAGAAAAACCGCTAAATTATTATGTCGGCTTTCCTCAATCATGGAAAGTGTTATTCAGTGAATTTCTTCAAGCATAGAAAAGCGCCAAAATCATATGTCGAGTTTCAACAGGCATGCAAAGTATCATCCGGTAGGTTTCTTTAGGCTTAGAAAGCTACAAATTCATCAGTCGGCTTTTCTCAGGCATGGAAAGCATTTCAAAGAAACGTCATTCGGTGGATTCCTTCAAGCATAGGAAACTACAAAACTCATTTGTCACCGATACACTGGTGTCAGATAAGCGTTCCGTCCCTTTACTCTTTTATCTATGGAATTAACATTTTTTGCATGTTTCGGCGTATACAGAGTGTTTTAGGAACGCAGAACGTCTTAAATCATTCTCCGTCCCTATCGGCTACTTTGACTATCGTTTTCCGAAATGACGTTTCTACAAACTCAGTCAAAGTGGGGGCTTCTGTAGACACCTAAAAATGACTCCCCAAAACCAAACCCGATGATGAAAAACCTTGGAGTGCTTAAATTCATATTTCTATTTCATAAACCAACCCAATTCATAGCCCATTTCCCCAATCCATAACTTATTTTCCACTTTTCGTGCCTTTAAACCCAAAATAATTCATTCCATGTCCATAAAAATCAATCATTTCGTTTCCTTTTTTTAAAACGTGTATTCCATTTTATCTTGGTCCATTATCTGGGTTCAATGATTGAATAGTTTGATGGGGCTTTAAAAGAGATTTCCAAAGATATATTATAAGCCCAAATCCTAGTTATAACGAATAAATTATGGCCAAAATATTAAACTGAGCCCAAAACGAACCTAAGCCTACCTTACCTACGACCCGATGATCATGTGGAGGGTCCAAATTATTTAATCTCATTCCTAAACCAATTAGGATTAATTAGAAGCTTCTATTAGTTTGAAATTGTATAAAACTTTTCTTTTTGAAAATCCTATTTCTATCAGAATTGAAAGTCCTTTCAAAGATAGTCGTATATGAAATTCTTGTGTCATAGTTTTTATCCAAATATTATATGGTTGGATAGCCTTTGAAATTATCTTTCCAATGATATATTATAATATCAATTCCGAGCTATAATGGAAAAGATATGAATAAAATATCAAACTCTATCCAAAACTGACACCGTCTCACTAATTCGGCCATATCTTTTATTATAAAACATATTTTAATCTGATTCTAATTGGCTTAGAAAGAAGACTTCAAGAGATTTCCAACGATATCTTATTTATCTTATTCCAATTTCTGGATCAAAATATATGATAAAAACAAAAACCGCAAAAATTGCTGTCTATCGAGTATTTTTCCGATTTAATTCGGATCTTATCTTGTTTTTTCGACCCCTCTTTTTTCCTTATAAATAGAGTTCATATCTTCCCTTTTACAATCATCAACAATATTGATCATTAAATCATTCTCTTCTCCCTCTTTAGCCTAAACACTAGCCTCCCTATTATTCCAAAATACTTCCCTTAAGCACTCCAAGGAATTCATACTTAACCCAAAGTTCAATACTTAAACCAAGGCGTGAAAGGTAGAACTAACTAAGGGTTTGGACCGAATCAACTCTAATTTTTATTTAATTTAATTGTCTCAATTTGATTTATATTTTTATTGAAGTTACTAACAGTTTATTCATGATGTAGCTAGCAATTCAAGGAAACGCGGAAAGTGAGTAACTAATCACTTAATTACTCTTATTTTTATTCTTATTGCTAGTATCATGATTAGGTTTATTTATATTTGATTTGACTAACACTATTATTGTGAAATTGCTTCCAATATTAATGTTTATTTTATTATATTTAGTTATCACCATATTTCTTGTTAAAGGGAATATGTAATTGAAAATCACGCCTAATAAGATAATTTGGACGACCGGTTTAGGTTCCTTTTTAATCTTGTTGTTTAATCAAGTGATCACAAATATTTTAGAATAATGTGTTGCATTAATGTTAAATCAATTTATCCTAAAAATATTTTGGAGCAAATTGAATTTTTGTTTGTATGCCTTTGAGATCCCATGAATCCCTTTTCACTATAAGAATAGAGTAGAGGCCAATACGGGAAAATGTGACTCCATGACTCACTTCGTACCATCATCCCCGATCCTCCTTTCTTGGTTTCAAACCATATGGAGTTAGTAATCTCATGGATTATGAATAGGGTGTAACCTTCACGGGTCAATCATTGTTACCTTCGTTGTCCCTTTATCGTGGTTGCCTTTTATGATCCGTGAACGGTTTACAAGTTCCTTAAAAACTTGTTGGCGGCTTCCTAGTTTGCTTTGTCCCTAATCGTAATGTCAATTCACACTTCCTATGATTGCCAAGCATATTCACATATGCTTTAACGTAGGTGCACTTCGAACGACGCCTACATAAGGGTATTTATGTCATTGTGTTGATTTATTAGTTTATCTTTTCTCGTCTTTTTTATAATTTTTGACTCAACTTCTGACGCTCGATTTTGACACTCTAAGCTTGAATTTCCGACGTCTAAATATTAATTTACTCGAGCGAGCCTTTAATTCCTTCCAAATTAATTCATCGCTTTGGTTCTCTAATTGCTTGGGTGTGACCCGAAGGGTTCAGTCAAGATTAAACTTTAATATTAATTATACATTAGTATTACTAACCGGAAGCGGCCTCCACCCAGGCATTCCGATCACTTGACCTCATTGAATAATTATCTTTCTAATAATTTTGAACCCTTTATTGGAATAATACACTTGTTCGAAGGACACCAATCCTTTCAATCTCCCACTTGTCCTTCCGGACAAGTGCGCATTTAATGTATAGCCTTTTTCCTATGTCATTTAATGTCTCTTCATGACCTATAAGGTAAGATTAATTCGTCATCCTTATTATGTCCAAAAGTGTTTCTCGATCCCGAGTCCGACTTTAAATAAACAGATTATTTCTAAAACCCATTCGAGCATGGCCTTGCACTTTACAGTCTTGCTCTTCGGGAGGCCTTATAAACAACAAAGACATCTTCCCTATTTTATTAGGTGGACATTCCCAGTCTTGAAATGTATCTTCTCTTATTGAGAGGACCTGGCTGCCCAAGTGTTGATGTTATAATCCCCTATTACGGCAGACGTTTGACAACATCAAAGGAGACAAGTACTCAAATAAGAGAATTCACAATACTCATAGTCAAGGAAATAGGTTCCGATAGCCATAATGAGAAGTATACTTATGACGATTTTTAATCTCATAGAGTATTCTCATAGGTCGATCTAGTATGGTTCTAAACTAGGGATGGCAATGGATCCTAGACCCGATCCAGACCTGGTTGGACCAGACCCATATTTTAGGGTATGGGTCCTTAAATTTTAGACCCGATGGATCAGGGTCGGATTTGGGTCTAAGTTTAACGGTCTGGGTCTGGGTCTAGGTCTACACGTTTTTTACCCAAACCCGACCCCAATCCGACCAATTTTAATTTAAATTTTTTTAATAAATTAAAAATGTATTAGACATACTGTTATTAAAATAAACCACTTAATTAGATATATTAGATTAGTAATATACTACGTAATTAGAGGTTGAGAAGATAGATATTAGGAAGTACGTCACCAAAATAACAAGCAACCAAGATTCTTAGTTTTTAAGGTTTTTTTTTCATGCATTTTCTTTACTTTTTAATGAACAAATAATTTGTGTTTAAAAACTATGAACAATTTTTGAATGTGCATCTTTTATTATATCAAGTAGTAGTATAGTTATAAATTTATAATAAATATATAAAAGATTATGAAAAATATTTGATTTTTAATGTTTAGTGACATGTTAGGATTTGTTATTAATCTTGTTAGTACCATGCCTAGGATCTTTCTAATATTTATTATGCTCTATTGAGATTGAATATTTTTAGGATGATGATTTGCAATATCATTATTATTATGTTGCTTAATATGATATGTTATTGTTATTGCTTAGTCACACCCTCTCTTGTAGGTTTAAAGGTAATTTGTACTTGTAATAAATCTTAATGAGATAATTAAAAATATTGTTTAGGCTAATATGATTATAATTCAATTGATCGCCAATAGTAGATTTGTTTGTGCATTATTATACAACCAACATAGATTAAACAAGTTCAGGATTAATATATTGATTGTATGTTAGTCATTAATATATTGATTGTATGTTAGTCATAAATCGCACATGAATATGAGAAGAACAAAAAACTGGTGAGGCATGTAGGAACCGACGTCGAGAAAATAGTGCCAACGCAATGCGATGGCTCTATCGCCGTGCGACAGCTGTTGGGTTTTGGTGAGTTCGCCCCACCGTGGAAAGAAACCCGACCCCTAAACAAAACTCACTATAATTATAACCATAATGCATAATTAAAAAAAGCACAAGACAAAGTAAAAGATTATTACCTTTGTAGCGTTGTTCGCTCACTCAATTGAGCTCTTACTTCAAAAGCCCGTTAGCTCCCCTCACACGGAGACCTCCTTCGAAGTCCACCCACAACGCGAGCTTCGAACTCGGTATATTGCCTTTGAGATAGAAACGCCCGAACTCAAAACCCGAGTTATTAGTGTTCAATGGTTTTCACACAGTGATGCCTTTTTCAACACTTACTCAAGTGAAGAATTTCCAACTTCCTAGGTTGGTATTCATAGGAAAAGGCTCACAAAATTCCCATTATCTTTCCATGTGGTACATTTTGAATTTTCCCTTTTATTTTAAATCTAAAATAAAATAAATAATTGACGAGGGGTGAAACTAGGTCGTTGAAACTAATCCTCCCTCGGTCAAACAAAATTTATAAACACTTAACCAACCTAAATACTAGTATAGAGGTAAGTTAAGGATCGAAACTTAAAGAACGGTAATGTTCAAGCTCTCTCAATTATGCGCCTAAGCTAGGTTGAAGAGGAAGATAAAGAGAGAACACTAACCAACTACCAAACAAAGAAACTAAACAAATAAAGCACTAGAAACGGGGATCAACAAGTAATCATGACAATTGTAGAAACTCGGAAATACATGTAAGTCAATGGTTGTGAAGAGTAATGGAAAGCTCAATCAAAAGAGTCAACAAACTATCTCCTAGAGGTCAAACTAGCGCCAACTACGAGAGACTTTGACTAGGGACATCACTAATCAAGCAAAATCGACAATTGCAATTCCTAAATCAATGGTCCGTATCATTAGAAACTACAATGCAATCTAGAATAATTCTCAAGGCCTATCGAATTACACACATGCAAACTTCCATTAATCAATTTAATATCAAAAATTCATCAACACAATTTCCAAATTAAGCATAATCAAGCAATCAATCATACAAGTTTCACCCTATCCTTAGCAAAAAACAACTTTAACATAATCATCAAATCAACAAACGACTATAGAAATCATGATTCAACAATGTAAGAAGAACAATTACACTAATCAAAGATCAAACTACAAAATCAAATCAAAATCAATTAAACATGAATATTAAACAAATTAATAAATTAGATTGAGTTTACAAATGCTCATTGATAATAGAGAAGATCTCCAAAACAATTGCCACCATTGAATCTTCAATCTCTCAATCACGATTGAAATTCCTCACTTTCTCTCTCTAAAATCTACTCCTAAACTAACCCTAAAACTAGAGAGAGAAGCTCTCAACTAAGCTAAAATTATGATCTATAATTGTGAATTAAGTTCTAACAAAACCGGGTTACAAAGAAGTATAAACAGGAGGCGCGAAGAAAAAATCGTGAAAGCAAATACCCAGGGTAGCGCGTCCGCTCGGGCAAGTTGCGCGCCCGCGCTTCTATGGGTTTCTTCGGCTCCTTTTGCGGTTTCGTGCGTTCGCTAAGGTCTTTGAATGAACGCGCAATATGATGATGATGAACACTAAGAGTGGCAGTCCCAAAAAGCACTTAAAAGTGGGTTCAACACACCATTTTTATGAGAGCACGACTTGAGAGCGCAAGAGCTAGTCCACTTTCTTGCATCTTGAGCTTTCCAATTGCCATGAGATTGCTCCAAAAGCATCTTCCACCTTATTAAATAACCAATATCAAGACCCGAACCTTGTACAATACCTACAAACCACAAAAATCAGAGAAAACAAAGGAGAAAGTAGTAGAAAAACCAACAAAATGCACAAAATCTACAAAATAAAACTAGACATTTATTGAGCATGAAAGCTATGAAAAGAGGAATAAAACAACCTAAAAGCTCATCAAATGGTTGCCATTTATGACACCCATCAAATACCCCAAAGCTTACCTTTTGCTCGTCCTTGAGCAAATCAAAATTAAGGGAGAAATGATAAGTTTATTCAAATAAACAAAAAGAAGAAGAGAAGAGGCAAGAATATACACTAATTCACTTTCGTTTTAATCACGGTCAATTTTAGCAACTAAAAACAAGCTATTTAAACCCCTAGATCGTCCTAGAGGACGAGTGATTCTCTCATAAAGGTTTCCTAAGAGATTAACCTATAACTCTCGTAATAATACAAACAAGGCAAAGCATGAAAAAGAAACAAAAAGAAAAGGAAAGAAAGAAAATAATTATGAGTGGACTTTTTGCAAATGCACATGCGTAAATGAATGCAAATATTTCTGAATAAATAAGGGAGTGCAGGTTCCCAAATATCTAAGGTTGATTGAAACATAGGACATGCTAAGCATAGAGAACTAAAGAAACGCAACTAACATTTATCTCCAAACATTTTAGCACATTCTCCCAATTAGCTCCAAATCTACTTTTCGTGAGCGTCTCAATAATTCCTCGAAGGAACACGAAAAACAAATAGATTTGATTTTTCTTGACATCTTGACTTTGCATCCCCTCTCCTTAGGCTTTAACTCATAATACCCTCCCTTGATATGTGACTCAACCTCTAGGTCGAATGGTCTTTCCCAATGGTTGTAATGTAGGGGAAAAAGGGTGAGGGTAGGCTAAAATTTAAAAATTTGTTGGTATCCCTAATAGTGAAGCAAAGAAGGGGCCATTCTTAGAATCACAATAAAGTAATCATAAAACAAAAACAAACTAGTACCCCAAAGCTTATTCAAAGCTATAACCACAATCATATATATAAAAAGCGTAAGACATTTTCCCCCAAGCTTGAACAAAGCATTGTCCTCAATGCTTAAAATAGGAGAAAGACACTTACATAATGTAGGGTAAATTTCAAGCCATCCTACACTTGAGCCCCACTGTGATCATACACTTAATCATGGTGGCGTCCAAAGGGAAGGAAGCTAGAGTAAAAGAGTCGCCAACATGATTTAGGAACTTGTAAACCGTTCACAGGGCGAAGGTTACACCCCTTAACAATCCAGGAGATCGTTAACTCCAATAGGTCTGGAATTATGACTAGAAGTTTGGGGATGAAGGTATAAATCCAACCTAAAAGAGATTAAACCTGCCCTAAAAAATAGGCCTCTAATTTATTCTTCTCGTATTCATGTACGCTTTCTGACTAACATACCATCAATAGGTTAACCCTAAACCTGTTTAATTTATGTTGGTTGAATATTAATGCACAAACAAAACTATTATTGGCGATCACTTGAATTATAATCATATTAACCCTTAACAAGATTATTAATTATCTTATTAAGCGTGATTACAAGTACAAATTCCCTTTAAACATGCATAAAAGGCGTTATCAAGTAATAACAATAAATAATAATCAAGCAACATAATAATCATAATTAAAATAACAATCATGTTAAAGCATAATATTATTAGCAAGATACTAGGCATGATACTAACAAGATTAATAATAAACTCTAACATGTCACTAAACAAAAAAGATCAAAGCATTAACCCTAACATGATACTAACATGGTATTAGGAAAGAAATATAAAGCATTATAGAGACGTACAAGATATTAGAAATATTAATTAACCCTAAACATGATACCAGGAAGATCTAAACATCCTAACATGATACTAGGAATCAAAATAATAATCTAAGCATGATTTCTATATCAAAAGATCCATAAGACAATTAAAGTACTTACTTTGATGCCTCGTATCTCTTTCTAATAACAAAATACACGCGTTAGTAACTTCAGGGAAAATATAAACAAAATAATTAAATTGAATAAATGAAATAGAGATTTGGGACCTAACCCTCAGAAATATTAAACCTTTCACGTCTAGGGCGAAGGCAACTTCGAAGTTGTCTAGGTGTATCTAGAACAAATGTATGAGGAATTCTATAAAAGGGAAGGTTTAGAAAAAGAATAAAGAAAGAGAAAGAATAAGCTTCTAGCTTTTAGAGAGAGAAAGATGATGATTATTGTGAATGATTAAAAAGGGGATAAACGACCCTATTTATAGGAAAAATACCACGGGATCGAAGAAAATCATATTCGGAATAAAATACCTCATGTCACAAACGGCAGAATCCAGCGCCAGACGAGAAGCTCGTTTCCAGACGACGAAGGTCAGCGCCTGGCGACGAATCTGTCCTCTCGCGCTGGTTTAAAAGTTAACGCGCTTTTACAAGCGTACTTACCTTCCAAATCGATTACGGGTAATTATGCGTACAAGAAGATTTAAAATCAGATTTAATATATTTTATTCTAAATAAAACATCTCTTTAAAAATACAATTATAAATCCTAACCTCATTAGAATTAAAGAGATTCTTCTAAATATTCCTAGAATACTAAAATAAATCCTAATCACTTTAGGAATAATAATTAATATGCCCTCCTATAGATCATTGGGCCACATGTAAAATCACTGGGCCTAATTTAATCCATAACATTCTCATAATTCATCGGAATTGGGCATATAATATATCATTGGAAAGTTCTTTTCCGAGCCCTATCCAACTACACTATTATTGGACCCTTTTAATGGACCAAACCAAATGGGATTGGCTATTTTTTTCATAAAATAGAGTAGGTTTTCGACAACAGAAAGAGAGATTATTAATAAAACTACCACGACACTAGATTTTTCACACTTTCATTTAATTCGATAATCAAATGACATGAAAGATATTCATGACTTGGTTTAGTTTTTACTTTGAACAGCTTTTTCATTTATTCACTTGCCATTATTCACAATATACACACAACACAAGCTTGCTTACGAATATAACCAATATCCAAAATCATATACATAAAACTCCAAGAACATGATCATTTGCTTCACAAAAACCAAAAAAAGAACAAAAAGAAACAAAAGGTTCAAAGTTCTAAAGATGTGGCCTAAAAAGAATGGAAAAGGCTCAAATGGTTAGCAAGAAGAAAAATGTAAAACCAATGAACTAAAAATAAAGAAGATTATCCTAGAAAAGAAAAGTACCACCCCAAAAAGATGTCTTTGTCCCCCCTAGATGATTCGGTCTCGTGTTTGAGAATTATGAGTCAAGATTCAAGATTAAGTCTGCAATAGTCAGCGATCCATGTTGCTCATGCAAGATATGTAGAAGGCTTGACAGTAATGAAACCTCACATGGTTGTAGCAAAAACTCAGTATTAGCTTCAAATTCACCAAAAGGGAGAAATTGCAAATTTTCAAAAACAAATAGAATTCGGCTTTAAGGTCCCAATAGTTCTAAACGACTACCTTAGCGTACTCTATCCTAGAATCAACCAAACATACTCTCAAACCGTGCACACCGTTATCATTTAAGAAAAAAAGCATTCAACTATACAAGTCTAAAAGTATTATGTTCAAAGCAAGAACAAAACAAAGATATATTGCAAATTTGCCTTGATAGAAACAAAAATCTTTTTGGAGTTTTTCAAAATATAGAACATGGAAATGCATTTACTAATGTGCATGACATATATGAATCAACATCCCACCAAACATGATAGAACACCCTCCCCCAAGCTTGAATGAGACAATACAATCAAACATATATCAAATGATACATGGGAGGGGAAAATATGGAGATCGATGCAACAAACCAACACATGTCCATTAAGTCATCATCCACTAGGGAAAGAGCAAGTAAGGATATTACTGGATATTAGGTGGGTGTAAATACCCGCAAATGACCCAACTTTTCAATACTAATTTCCTCAAGAATTGAACCTTGCCTTCCATATACTAGCAAAAATAGGAGTCAAACTTCCTTGATTCTTGATCCAAATCAAAGCACCAAAGTACATCAAGTCATGCACCTAGAAAAAGCCAGAAAAACATTTTCATGAGAGAAAATCTATTCTAAAAACAAAATAAAATGAAAGCAATAAAACACAGATTAATTCACGAGAAAGGCTTGCTCAAGGTCCAAGCTTGACCGCTCTAGTAAAATAGTATAGCAACGATCGCAAGAGCTTGTCAAATGCACTACTACACATTTCGTAAGAGAGAAGGTAGGCAAATGACGGGAAGAGGACGTGCAACAAGGATAGTGCACGCAAGTGAGGATAAAGATGCCAAGAAAAGGAAGAAGAAGAATCAAAAGAAAATCAACAAAAAATGAAGAAAAAGACGAAGAAGAAGAAAAAGATGGTAAACTCTCCTCAAAATATTTTTGGGTGGCAACATCACTCTTTTCCTCAATTAGGGACAATTGATCCACATGCAAATCATCGTAAACAAGAGGGTCCCTAATAAGCTCATTAACAAAGGAAGGGAGGAATATAGGAGTGTTGGGGATATGGTTGAAACTCCTTGAGAAAGGGACATGAGAGGAGGAAATAGGGGCTATGGACTCACTAATGGACTCTTCCTTAGCACCATGTCTTAAATCACCTATAAGAGCATGGAAATCAATCATAGAATCCTTAAAAGAAGAACACTCATGATCACCATCTCCCTCAAACATCCAACTCCCAAGAGGAACCACATAATCTCCTCCACTACAATCATGCACAACAACTCCCTCAACTTCCTTAAAGCCCAAAGTCTTAAAACCATGCATGAATGGATGCAAATTAATTTCAAAATAATCTCTCTCCCATGAAGCATTCTCAAAGAACTTACTTAAAAGGCTATGGGTATTCCTTTGACACTCAATAAATACATTGGACATAACCTCAAACAAGTCCAAATACTCATGGATAGAAGTGTCACATTCATACACTTGAGACTTATCACAATCAACCAAGGAAGGGAAGTCTAGATTCAAAACATCATCAAAATCATCATTACTCTCAACTTCCTTTCCTTCACTCCTATGCTCAACAATAGGATCCTCAATCATCTTGGTTGCTTGTGAATATCATCATCATCATTCTCAACACACACATTGGATTTTGAGTTATTATAAACAAGCGTCAAGAGTGATATTTGGCGTTCTAGCTCTTCACCATTCCTTCTTCTCTCCTCTTTAGAGCTTTCCAATTAGCAATAGGAAATTCAAAAGGTGTAGAAAGTTAAGGCTCAACAATAGAAGAAGTACAACAAAATTGGAAGAATAAACATTAGGATCATGAGCATATACATCACATTGGGGAGTGGGGGCACAATCAAACATATGAGATTCGTCAACTCGAGCATGCACCTCATTATCATGAATAAAAGAGGAAATAGAATTGAAAGCAATTGTTCTAAGTTCACTAATGGGATCATGTGACTAATCAATTAATTCATGGTAACATTAGAAGAATCAACACATTACACATCAAAATTAGAAACATGATAACCCCTATTATGAACATCCCAAGCAAACCAAACATAGAACTCCCAAGCATCATCAATTGAAAATGCTCTAAATCTACCATTATGCATGCATTCAACTTCATTCCTAGTTTGTTCATGCAAACCAAAATAAAAAATCTCACAACCCTCCCAAATACTATAACAATGATAGTCAAGAAATCCCTCAAATATATGGAAATATTCGCAAAAGGCTCATTGTTATATTGAGGAACTAAGAAACATGCCATTTTTTTTACAAGAAAGCAAAAATTAAATAAAAGAAAAGCATAAACAAAGACCTAGACTCAAGCAATAAAAAACACTCAAACTTAGACACCGCTCCCCGGCAACGACACCATTTTGACGAGAGGTGGAATTAGGTCGTTGGAACTAATCCTCCCCCTGTCAAACTAAATTTATAAACAATTAACCAGCCTAAATACTAGTAAAGAGGCAAGTCAAGGGTCAAACCAAAAGGAACAGTAATGTATAAGTGCTCTCAATTATGCGCCTAAGCTAGGTTGAAGACAAAGATAACGAGAGAACACTAACCAACTACCAAACAAAGAAACCAAACAAACAAAGCACTAGGAACGGGGACCAATAAGTAATCATAACAATTGTAGCAACCCGGAAATACATGCAAGTCAATGGTTATGAAGACTAATGGCAAACTCAATCAAAAGAGTTAACAAGCTATCTCCTAGAGGTCAAACTAGCGCCAACTACGAGAGACTCTAACTAGGAGCATCACTAATCAAGCTCAATCGACAATTACAATTCCTAAATCAATGGTTTGTATCATTAGAAACTACAATTCAATCTACCATAATACTCAAGGCTTATCGAATTACACACATGCAAACTTCTATTAATCGATTTTAACTCAACAATTAATCAACAAAAACTCCAAATTAAGCACAATCAATCAATCATACAAGTATTCAATGTCCTTGCCTTTTTTTTTTAACTTTGGACGACTTTTTCATTTATTCACTTGCCATTATTCACACAAAAATCTCAACACAAACATGCTTTCAAGAGAACCAAATATACAAACTCCTATACCACAAACTCCAACAAAAATGATCAATTGCTTCACAAAAACCTAGAATGGAAACGAAAATGAAATAAAAGGCTCAAGATCAAAAGATGTGGCTTGAAAAGAAGGGAAAAGGCTCAAATGGTGAGCAAGTAGGGAAAAGTAAACCCAAGAACTAAAAATAAAGAAGATTAACCTAGAAAAGAAAAATTACCACTCCGAAAAGATGTCTTTGTCCTCCCTAGATGGTTCAGTCTCGTGTTTGATAATTATCAGTGAAGATTCAAGATTAGGTCCACAATAATCGACGATCCATGCCGCTCATGCAAGATATGTAGAAGGCTTGAAAACAATGAAACCTCACATGGTTGTAACCAAAACTCACTATTAGCTTCAAATTCACCAAAAGGGAGCAATTGCAAATTTTCAAACACAAATAGAATCCGGCTTTAAGGTCCTAATTGTTCTAAACGACTACCTTAACATACTCTATCCTAGAATCAACCAAACATACTCTCAAATTGTGCACGCCGTTACCATTTAAGAAGAAAAGCATTAAACTATACAAGTTCAAAAGTATTATGTCCAAAGCAAGAACAAAACAAAGATACATTGCAAATTTACCTTGATAAAACAAAAATCTTTTTGGAGTTTTTCAAGATATAGAATATGGAAATGCACATACAAAGGTGCATAGCATATATGAATGAACATCCCATCAAACATGATATAAAACCCTCCCCAAAGCTTGAATGAGACAACATGCTCAAACACAAATAAAATATTCCATGGGAGGGGAAAACATAGAAATCAATCTAACAATACCAACACATGTCCAACAAGGCATCAACTATTAGAGAAGGAGAAAGGAAAGATATTGTCGGATGTTAGGTGGGTGTAAGTACCCGCAAATGACCTAATTATACCTTTCAAAGCTAATTTCTTCAAGAATTGAAACTTATTTTCCTTGCTCTAGAATTGTGGGGCCAATCTTCCTTAATTATTAATTCAAACCAATGCACCAAAGCATATCAAGTCATCTACCTAGAAAAAGGCACATAAACGCTTCCATGAGAGAAAATCTATTCTAAAATGAAAAGAAAATAAAAGCAACAAAACACGGGTTACTTCCCAAGAAAGTCTTGCTTAAGGTCCAAGCTTGACCGCTCTAGAAAATAATAATTCAACGCACGTAAGAGCTTGTCAAATGCACTACTACACATTTCATAAGAAAGTAAGCGTGCACATGACAAAAAGAAGGCATGCAACACGCTTAGTGCACACCTATGAGGATAGAGATGTTAAGAGAAAGAAAGAGAATCAAAAGAAAATTCAACAAAATAAGAAAGGAAAAAGAAAAAGAAGAAGGCAAACTCTCCTCAAATCACCCTTTTCCTCAATATGGGACGAATGAGGAACATATGAATCATCATAGATAAGAGGGTCCCTAATAGGCTCATTAACTAAGGAAGGGAGGGATATAGCAGTATAGGGAATATGGTTGAAGCTACTTGAAAAAGGGACATGAGAGGAGGGAATAGGGGCTAGTGTCAACCTAATGAACTCTTCCTCACCACCATGCTAGAAATCACCAATTTGAGCATGGAATTCAATCATTGAATCCTCAAAAGAAGAACACTCAGGACCTCCATCTCCCTCAAACATACTAATTCTAAGAGGAACCACATAATCCTCTCCATCACAACCATGAACAACAACTCCCTCAACTTCCTTAAAACCCAAAGTCTCTAAACCATGTATGAATGGATGAAAATTCATGTCAAAATCATCTATCTCCCATGAATAATTCTTAATGAACTCACTCAAAAGACTATGGGATTTCATTTGAAACTCAAATATTATATTGTTCATAACCTCAATCGATCCAAATACTCATGCATAGAAGAATCACAATCATGCATAAGAGACTCATTAACATGGGAAGTAGGGTTAGGATTTTCAATCTCAACACTCTCTTCATTCTTAACTCCTTCACCATTACTGAAATGCTCACCAATGGGATCCTCACACTCTCTTGGTTGCTCAAAATCATCATCATCAGCACACACGTTAGAATGGGGTTTTTCGCATACAAGCATCAAGGATGACAATTGGCTTTCTAACTCATCTTCTCTTTTCCTCCTTAAGACGCTCCTCATGATTTTTCATCGTCTCTAATTGTCCTCTCATAGATTGAAGAATCATCTCTTTACTAGCCCCAAGGTCGTTATCAAGCTCAATGCGCCTAATTTGAGACTAAAATATATCAACAAGAAATTCACAAGATGTAGAAGGTTGAGGCTCAACAAGAGAAGAAGAAGAAGTACAACCAAAATTGGAAGAATCAACATTAAGATCATGAGCATATACATCGCATTTGGGAGTGAGGGAACAATCAAACACATGAGATTCATCATTAAGGGAATGAAGCACATCACAAGAAGACATGGTAAATAATGAAGAATATTGAAACACACCATTAGCAACAACTTGAGCATGCACCTCATCATCATGAACAAAAGGGGCAATTCAGTTGAAATAATGTGTTCTAGGTTCACTTAAGGAATCATGTAACAAATCATGGGAAATCATGCTAACATTTGAAGAATCAAGACATTGCGCATCAATATTAGAATCCTGATTTACCCTATTATAAACATCTCTAGCAAACTAAACACAGAAATCCCAAGCATCATCTATTGACAAAGCTCTAAATTTACCATTATGCACGCTTTCAACTTCATCAATAGTTTGCTCACTCAAATTAAAATAACAAATCTCACAAGCCTCCCAAAGACTCCAACAATTATAGTCCAAAAATTCGTCAAGTCTATTGAAATATTCACAAAAAGGTTCATTGTCATATTATGGATATGAGAGACATGCCATTTTTTCACAAAACAAACAAAAAACAAATAAAAGAAAAGTATAAACAAAGACCTAGACTGAAGCAATGAAAAACATTCAAACATAGACAACGTTCCCCGGCAACAACGCCATTTTGATGAGGGGTAGAACTAGAGGCAACCAAAATACACTTAACCAACAAAAATACTAGTATAGAGGCAAGTCAAGGGTCGAACCCAAAGGAAGGGTAAGGTTCAAGCGTTCTCAATTATGTGCCTAAGCTAGGTCGAAATCTAAAGATAAAAGGAGAACAGTAATAACTAACAAATAATGAAACCAAACAAATAAAGAACTAGGAATGGGGATCAACAAGTAATCATGACAAATGTAACAACTCGAAAATACATGCAAGTTAATTGTTGTGAAGACTAATGGCAAGCTGAATGAAAAGAGTCAACAAGCTATCTCCTAGAGGTCAAACTAGCGCCAACTATGAGAGACTCTAACTAGGAGCATCACTAATCAAGCTCAATCGACAATTTCCATTCCTAAATCAATGGTCCGTATCATTAGAAACTACAATGTAATCTAAGCATAGTTCTCAAGGCCTATCGAATTACACACATGAAAACTTCAATTAATGTACTTAATTAATCTCAAAAATTAATCAACACAATCTCCAAATTAGGCACAATCAATCAATCATACAAGTTTCACCCTACCCCTAGCAAACAACTACTCTCACATCATCATCAAATCAGCAAACAACTATAGAATTCAAGATTCAACAATCAATGAAAACAATTACACTAATTAAAGATTAAACAACATAATCATATTAAAATTAATAAAAACAATCACGAATATTAAACAAAGCAATAAATGAGATAGAGTTTAGAAATGTTCATTGATAATAGAGAAGATCTCCAACACAATTGTCCACGTTGAATCTTCAATCTCTCACTCACGATTGAAATTCATCACTTTCTCTCTCTAAAATATACTCATAAACTAACCCTAAAACTAGAGAGAGAAGATCTCAACTATGCTAAAATTATGATCTAAAATTATGAATTATGTTCTAACAAAATCAGGTTGCAAAAAGGTATAAATAGGAAGCACGAAGTAAAAGCCGAGAAATTAAATACCCAGGGGGCACGAAGGTATGGCTACGCGAGCACAGAGGCGCGACCGCGCTTGGAGGTGGCCTATGGGTTTCTTCGGCTCTTCTCGTGATTTTGTGTGTTCGCTAAGGTCTTCGAATGAACGCGAAATATGATGATGATATACACTAAGAGTGGAAATCCCAAAAAGCACTTAACAGTGGGTTCAACACCCTATTTTAAAGAGAGCACGACTAGAGAGCGCATAAGCTAGAACATGGAGAATCCACTTCCTTGCATCTTGAGCTTTCCAATTGCCATGAGCTTGCTCCAAAAGCATCTTCCACCTTAGTAAATCACCAATATTAAGACCCAGACCTCAAACAATAACTACAACCACAAAAATAAAGAAAATAAAGGAGAAAATTGTAGAAAAACCAACAATATGCACAAAAGCTACAAAATAAGACAGGTTAGGTAAAACCAAGACCAAATGCCTAAAACTAGGCATTTATTGAGCATGAAGGCTATGAAAAGAGGAAGAAAACAACCTAAATGCTCATCAAATGGGTGCCATTTTTGGGGAAGGGGGGGCCATTTGGGGAAGGGGGGGCCAAACTTGCTCCCCACTCCCTCTTTAAAAACCAGCCAACAAACGCCATAGACACCCAATGAAGCCAGGCCACATGGCAGCCCCTCTTGGGCACCAAGGCAACCCAAGTGCGCTGCCATGGCTTGCTGCCATCCACAGCTAGCAGGCCCAGCACGTGCATGCGGTCTCCTGCAGCCGTGGGCTGTTGCTAGCATTCTCGGCCAACATGCCCTTGCATCATGCGTGCAGGCTGCTGCTACTAGGACCATGCACCAATAGAGGGCTTATAGCCGCGGCTTGCTAGCAAGAAATGCTCTTGGTGCGGGCTGCTAGCTTGGCCACATCCCTAGCACTCGACTTTTTGATGATAAGGGTATTTTGGTCATTGTGTTGATTTATTAGTTTTTCTTAACTCGTTGATAGGCCGTCGGCGAGCCTACCAAAGATAAATTCCTATCTTGGTCTTACTAGCTAATAGCAAGGGTAAGAAAGGGTCGAACCGAAGAGAGGCGTTGAATCAACCACCAAGATACTACCGTTTAAATAAGATAAATGAAGTCAAAATTAGTTTGGTTTTTATGTAACATGTACTAGTTCAATTAACTAATACTAAGGGGTGATTAACAATAATTAGAGAGTTCTAGGCATCGGGATATACCACTCAATTTCGTCACAAATCACAAATAGCATGTAACAAATAATGGTAAATTAAAGGGATAATATAGGGGAAGTCATCTAAAGCACCCAACTACTCTCTCAAGGTAGATTGTAGACACCCATTTGTGTCTCCCCAAAACCAAAACCAGTGATGATTACCTTTCACGTCGAATCATAATCGAATGACGTGAAAGTGTGGAAAGTTTAGTGTTGCGGATAGTTTTAATTTATTTTCTATTCTCTTTGTTTTTGAAAATCTATTTTAAGAAAATAGCCAATCCAGTTTGGTTGGTCCATGATATGGGTCCACTAGTATTGTATTTGGATGGGGCTTGAAAAGAACTTTCCGAAGATATATTATAGGCCCAATTCTGATGAATATTGAGGAAGTTATGGCCAAATTACTAAACTGGGCCTGGTTTTAGGCTTATATGCGGCCCAATGATATAGAGGAGGGCCTAATATGGATTTGTCATTCCTAATGCAATTAGAAATGGTTTTAGTCTTCTAGATTCTTCTAGAAGGTTATTTTCATTCCTAATTCAATTAACATTGATAAATTGACTTTTGTTGACTTTTTAGAGTTTTAATAAGAATAAAAGAATGTTTTTGAGGAAAATACGATTTTATCCTCCCGTACGGCAAAATCTATTTGATTTAAGAAAACGCGTCAAAATTTTAGTCAGCGCCAAACGCCAACATTAGCGCCTGATGCTAAGCTTGGCGCCTGACGCTTGCGTTAGCGCTAATGTCAGTGTTTGGCGCTAACCTCGTTTTACGCGTCAGAACTCTGTTTCAATTTTTTAAATTTTTGGCTGATTTTCTCTATAAATAGCCTTCTAACAACTCCGTTATTATTCACCAATTCTCAACAATCTCATAAAGAAATTCTTGATTACTCTCTCTCCCTCTCTTTTCTAAACTAGCCTTTTCTCAAAGTACAAAATTTCGCATTCGCAAGACTTAGATACACCTAACCATATTCGAAGTTGCCTTCGTCTTAGACGTGAAAGGTTTAATTTCTGAGGGTTTGGTCCCAAATCTCTATTTTCGTTGAAGTTACTAACGCGTGTATTTTGTTATTAGAAAGAGGTACGAGGCATCCAAGTAAGTACTTTAATGGTTTAATTGTTATTATGATATAGAAATCATGCTAAGATTGTTATTTTGATTCCTAGTATCATGTTAGGATGTTTTCCTTAATTTGATGTTTAGGGTGACAACAATAAATTCCTAGTATAATGTCTAGGGTAACTTTAATATCAAGTATGATTAAAAGTATGATGCCTTTTATGTTCTTCCTAATATTTATGATTGTTAGTATCATGTTAGGATTAAAGCTTTGATTTTTGTTGCTTAGTGACATGCTAGGATTTGTTATTAATCTTGTTAGTATCATGCCTAGGATCTTGCTATTATGCTTTAACATTTTAGTATTATTATGATTTATAATTATAATTTATTGTTATTATGTTGCTTGATTTTTATTGTTATTGCTTGATCACGCCTTTTATGCATGTTTAAAGGGAATTTGTACTTGTAATCACACTTCATGAGATAATTAATAATCTTGTTTAGGGTTAATTTGATTATAATTCAAGTGATCGCCAATAATAGATTTGTTTGTGCATTAATAATCAACCAACATAGATAAACAGGTTTAGGGTTAATCCTATTGATTGCATGTTAGTCAGAAAGCGCACATGAATACAATCAGAATAAAGTAGAGGCGTATTATTAGGGCAAGTTCAATCTCTTTTAGATTGGATTTGTACCTTTATCTACGAACTACCAGTCATGGTTCAAGACCTATTGGAGTTGAAGATCTCTTGGATCGTTAAGGGGTTGTAACCTTCACCTTGTGAACGGTTTACAAGTTCCTAAAACATGTTGGCGGCTCTTTTGCTCTATCTTCCTTCCCTTTGGACGCCACCGTACCTTAGTGTATGATCAAAGTGGGGTTCAAGTTTGGGATAATGCTTGAAATATTCCCTACAGTTTTTGGCGACTCCACTGGAGAGGATTTCTATTTTAATTCCTGAAATTTTTTTCGGCAATGATTTAGAATGAGTGAATGAGACTCGAAAAGTTCTAAGTAGGTCATGTGCGTTATTTTGATTAACATTATTGTCATATGTAAAAAAAATATCTCATTGGAAAGACCATCCGTAATGAGTTAAAACATACGATTTTTACACGTAGGAAATTTGAGAAATATCTTTCACAACTAGGATCGAAATAACACTGCGCGAAACTGGGAAATTTAATCGAGCACAGAAAGCTGCCGAGGCATGTAGGAATTAGCGTCAGCGAACAAAAATTAGCGCCGATACATTGACTTTAGCGCTAGATGACAACCTTGTCGCCAGGCGCTAAAGCCAAAAGCCGGCGCCAACCTCTGTTTGTTGGCGCCAAATTCTTCCAATACCGAGCCAGAAATATGCGTTCTAATTTCGACCAGTTTTAAGCATTGTTCGCTCGATCCTACTTCCTGATTGAGTTTTTCTCACTTTTCTGAAACCCATATGTGTTATACATATGGACATAACCCTCTGGGAATTCATGCTCCATCTACCTAATTGAACGCTCTGAGCAACAAAGGGTACATCCGAGAATGTTGAATTCAACAAAGGGTCCCATCCACTCGTGCCAACCCTTCCCGGGTAGGCTTCCGCGCAGTGCATCCGGACAATTAACCATGGAACCTCTATTGACTAACCCATATCCTGAAATTTAGAGAACTAGAGCCATGGTTAGGTTGCAAACTCATTGCATCATATCGTGCCTACTTGACTAATTGTGCATCATTTGTTGTGCATATGGTTTATGTTTTTCCTAAACATTTGTTTGACTTGTGCTAAGATTAAATAAATTAATGACTAAAAGAACTTTGCCTAATTAATTAATCAATTTGAGTAAAAAAAAGTCTAATATTTTAACCAGAACTGACTTAGTAAGACTTTAGGCATACCCCTGTTGATCAATAAAACCGAAAATAGTTTCAGATCGTCGCTCCAGCAATGGCGCCAAAGTTTGAACTATAGTGCCACTCTGGCGTCTGGTGACTGTTCTGTCGTCTGGCGCTACACTGCAAAGAGAGGCGCCAGTCCTGTCGTTTTGACGACAGTTCAGGTTATTTGCTCGAGTCATCACTTTGCGTCTATTTAACCAATTTGCTAAGTAGTTCGGTTAAAATTTACTGTTAATAATACCTTGTTAAGTCATTAATTGAGTCTAGGCACCAAGTCCCATGGTCTTACGCAAAAGTCCAAGCATGTCACTTACTTTCAACGCACACACCAATACACATACTTTGACCATGTCTAAGAAAGTCTTGTATACGCGTTTTTTCCGTCATTTTTTTAGGGGGGTAAGTCGGATGTTAATCCTCCAATTTAAATACCATACTTGGTTCCTAAAATATATACCTTATTTTTGCCAAAAATATGCGCCTATTTTTTTTTCCTATGTAAAACCGTAAAGTCAAGGTTGATTTGAGTAAAGTAATTAAAACAAAAACGGTTTAAATTACAGCGCGTGGGCAAGAAAGGAAGGGCGGTTAATTAAAGACAATCTTTTCGTACAAGTCCAACTTTTCGACAACCCATCGCTCGTAAGAGGAAGGCTAAGACAGAAATGGCAAAATAGTAAGAAGTCAATGAGCTCAGGAACCAACTGGTTGCCTTGACTAAGGCACTAAAGATCTTAACCCTCAAGATCGATGATCCCGTGAAAAAACAACAGATGGACCTCATGCAAGAGAGTCTGAGCAAGCTATCAAGCGACTACAAGTTTCAACGGATTAGCTCACAAGGGGTCTCGATGGACAAAGATCTTCTTCCGCAGAAGTTCAATGCCAACGACATCCCAAAATTCAAGGCAACCGATAACCCTTATTTTCATTTAAAAGTCTTCAAAACAATATTGAGTATTAAGGGTATCGACAAGAAGGTGTTCCCCTCTCTGTTTTCACTATCTCTCGAGACTGTTTGCCAGCAATGGTTCTTTTTTCTCGAGAAAGAAAAAACCTCCACCTGGGTGTCCATAGCAAACGCTTTCGTTTATAGATACAAATGCAACATTCAAGTTGAGACTGACCATAGGGAACTTAAAATCCTCAAGCAGAATGAGAATGAAGGCTTCACCTCTTTCTTTAACAAATGGAGAGAAACCTCAGCTAAGATGATTGAGGTGCCAAGTGAAAAAGAGTCCGTAAGATTATTCATAAAAAATCTTCAAGAAAAATACTTCAAGCATCTCAAATAAACATGGGCAACGTGCCGTTCCGTGCCATGCCGGGCCGCAGACCAAACCTTGTCACCCTTTTTTATTTTTTATTTTTTTTAATAAATGAAAAAAAACGAATTAAACGATATATAGTTTTTTTCGTACAACTTAATATATGTGATTAATTTATGTTTATGTTAATGTTAATATATTTTGTTTTCATTTTTTGAACAACTTTATTTTAATTTAGGTTATATAAATTATTTATCTAATTAATAATTATGTTTAAGTTTATATAAACAAATAAAAACAATTTTATTAATTTAGCAAAACACAAAAATGCATATAATAAAAAAAATACGAGTGCGATAATCCGAAAACACAAAAAAATGAAGAATAACTTATTTTATTATATGGCGGTAGCCGGTACAAATGTACGATAATTCAATAATACAAAATAAGTAATGATAATTAAAAATCGTACAATAGTGTATGAATATTGAATAACTTTATTTATTATACGGAATACGAAGTTCGATAATACAAAAATTATACAATAGTGTATAATGTAAATATGTAATCATGTAATTAATATTGGTCGTCTTCGTCTTCGCCTTCATCTTCATCTTCATCTTCGTCTTCGTCTTCGTCTCTTAGAGGTTCAAGTTCATTCGCCAATTGAGTTGATTGAGAAGTATGAGAACTAAAAGAAGTCGACGTTCCTTCATCGTCGTCGTCGTTTTGTGCATAAGTACGATCTTGAGAACGAGTTTCGGCATCCAACCAATCCTTTAAGCAAACACACATTTCAAGTGTTTCGGGTTTTAGTCTTGTTCTTCTATCGTCTAAAACTTGTCCCGACGCACTAAAAGCTCTTTCGGAGGCAACGGAGGAGACTTGGATAGGAAAAATATCACGAGCCATTGCCGACAAAATTGGATGTTTCACGGTTTGTGATTTCCACCAATCAAGGATGTCGAGGCCAAACTTCTCTTCATCGTCCATGCCTTTCATGAAGTCGTAACTTAAGTACATTTGCAACTCAAAAACATCGCTTTGTGTTCTCTTACTTCATGATGATTCCGTACTTGAAAACTTGGATATCATGTTAGCAGCTTGTGCAAATAAACCTTTGGCCCGTTGACTTACATTTTTGGATGTTTGAGAAGGGGAAAATCAAGACACGGTTCCATATTTACTTTCATAAACTCTATATAAAGAAAAAAACTCATTAGTCACCTTATTTTTAAAAGTTTCAACATCATATTCAAAATTCATGTTACTATAATAAATATCAATTAATAAAAATGTGCCATCATATTTTTGCCTAGGATCTAAAATAGAAGAAAAAATATAAATCATAGGAATATTGGTGTAATATTTACGCCATTTTTCCTCCATGGATGGAAGATATCCACGATAAACACGTTGTGATCGGTGTTCCGCAAAAAGTTGTGCAAGTCAACATGCATTGCTAAGAAAAGAATGAGAACAAGGATTATATACAGAAGAAAAACAATGTGTCATACCATATAGTAATTGTAAAAACTGCATATATTTTTCACAATTAACCCAATCATCTTCTAGTAAAGCACATTGTGGAAATTTCATATTATAAAAAAGTGTTGAATGAACCTTGTACTCGATTGCCCGACTCAACATTTCATAGGTGGAATTCCACCTAGTTGGACAATCCGGTGCTATTTTTATGGTTTTTATCCGTTGTTGCCTGCAAAAACCTTTCCATTCTTGATATCTCAAGTTAGAGCTATTAATAGACATAATAACATTTCTTATTTTGTGATAAAATGGACCAATTGCCTGTGTTCCATCCTTCACACACAAGTTAAGAACATGACAAATGCATCTAACATGAAGTGCATCTCCATCTAATATAACATCGGTCAATTGGGATTTGACCAAATTCGCACTATATGTCATATAAGTTGCATTATCTAAAGTCATAGACATGATTTTATCCCTAAGACTATAGGCATTAATGGCTTCCATTAAATGATGTGAAATGTTAAGACCAGTATGAGTGTATTCAAGCATTTTGAAATGAATGATGCGTTTTTGTAACAACCACTCATTATCTAACCAATGACAAGTAACACATAAATAGTGAAGTCCGTATCCACCATCCCATGTATAGGCGGTTAAAGAAACTCTACTAGGAAGATTAGCTAATTCATTTACTAATTTCAATTTGTACTCTAGATAAGTCTTCATGGAAGTAGATCGAACGGTTTTTCGGGAGATTTTTTTGTGTTTTGGTTGTAGTACTCGGTTAATGTAGTTGTTGAAGGCATCATTTTCTGCGAAAATAAAAGGTTGTTCGGCATGTACAATCATTCTCCCAAGTTTATCCCCATCTCTCTCGTAATTGTAAATGAAGCCTTGTGGATGGAATTGAGAAATTTTGGGTTGGGTTGGATCACTAGATGGTCCACCACATTTTTTTGAATGTCTACTAAGGTGTCCCGTCCCTCCCTTGGTATCGGCCGAGAAAATTTTACCACAAGTCTGACACTTGGCTTTTTGTCCATTTTTAATTAATTGATAATGTGACCAAACTTCACTCTTCCGTTTGGTTTGAGCAAAATCCTCTTCGGTACACCGCTCTAATATGTTAGGATTTTGGGTGTTAGGCATTTGGGTGGATGGTTCACTCGACCCGGAGTCTTGTGTTTGGCTACCTTGGGAAGGAGGAGGAAAAGGAAATTCATGTTGTTGAAATTGGGTTTGTTGAAATTGGGTCTAAAGAACCATATCATCCATTTTTTATTGCCCTCTCGTGTTTTGGGGATAAAAGAAAGGGGTGGAAGTGTTTGGAAAGGGCATGTTAGGGGAAGGAAAGGGCATGTTAGGGGGGGGGGGCATAAGCGTTGAAGTGTTTGGGTTTGGTGATTCCCTACGTTTTGACTTGGCTTTTCTAGAGGAGGAGGAAGAGTTCGGGTTTGATGCCATGATTAATATTAATATTAATAATAATAACAATAAAAGTAACAATAACAATAATAATAATAATACAAATACCAATGACAAAGTAACAATAACAATAATGATAACAATAACAATAAGAATTAGTAAGTAATTTTTATATAAATTAAAATTTTAAAAATAATTATAATAATAGTAGATTACTTGGATCAATGAGATCCCAGGTAGGAGAGGTTAGGAGCGACCTTGTCCAGAGCCCAGGTCCCGCCTTAGACAGATTTCAACAATCCAAATAACCCACAATTAAAATAGAAAGTAGTTTTTATATAATTAAGTAGTTCCAAGAATACAATAATAATAATAATAATAATAATAATAATAATAATAATAATAATAATAATAATAATAATAATAATAATAATAATAATAATAATAATAATAATGATAATAATAATGATAATAATAATAATAATAATAATAATAATAACAATAACAATAACAATAACAATAACAATAACAATAACAATAACAATAACAATAACGACTAACAATAACAATAACGACTAACAATAATAATAACAAATTAAAATAAAGTTGAGTTAGATCTTACAATGACGCTTTAATGCTTTCCCAAATTTATAATTTCCCGAACTTATAATTTCCCGAATTTATAATTTCCTGAATGTAAATATAACAATTTTTTTTTGGTAGTAGACTAATAAAAGTAATAATAGTAAAAATGTAAAATTTATAAGAGAGTAGGAATTTTTTTTCTTTTCACAAAAGAGAGCAAGATTGTAGGATTTGTAGGAATTTGAGAATTGAGAATTTGAGATTAAGAAAATTAGAGAATAAGAGAGAAGAGATGAGTTGATGAATTGTGAAAATTTTGGAGGAAAAAATGAGGTATTTATAGGGAATTTGGGTGGGAAATGGGGTGGGAAACTAGTCGTTTATAGCTGTTGGAAAACGGCTAGTTTCCAACGGTCATTTGGCACGGGCCGTGCCGTGCCGGGCTGTGCCTGGCAGGCTCGTGTCGTACTGTGCCGTGCCTGGCCGTGCCTCGTGCCGTGCCAACGGGTCGTGCCAGCGTGCCGACCCACGTGCCCGCCACCGTGCCGCCCGCCGTGCCACGTGCCATGCCCGTGCCGTTTTCCAGAAAATTGTTCACGGCACGGCCCACGTCCCACATGTGGGCTGCCGTGCCGTGCCGTGCCAGGCTCGTGCCGGGCCCGTGCCGGCCGCGTGCTGGCACGGCCCGTGCCCATGTTTAATCTCAAATATCAGAATAATCTCCATACCTTCAAGGCTGTCTACGACATTGGAATCAATATTGAAGACGACCTGGCTAAGTTGAAAGCTTCCAACAATAACTCCAACAGTGGCTGGAAAGGCAAGAAGAACGACAATCCTTCTTCTTCCAAAACCACCCGCTCAAACAATGTTAGCACTTTTAACCTAGGTAAAGTTCTTGCTATGAATAATCAAGGACAAAAGAAACCATTTAGGAGGAACTTTACTCCTATTGGCATGAGTTATGACACCGCATTTGACCGATTAAACGAAAAAGGTCTTATAACTCCTATTGGACCATTTGGGGACCCACCAGTCGAAAAAAGGACGGCTAACTGGAACCCCAATGCACATTGCAAGTATCACCAAGGTAGGGGCCATCTTATCGAGAACTGTTGGAACCTTAAAGAAGCTATCCAAGACTTAATCGACAACAACAAGCTGTCGTTGCCCCCTGCCAGTAATAAGCCAAGTATTGATAATGCGCCTCTCGCTCACTCCTTGGACATCCCTGATGAGGAAAACGAGGTTGATCCCTCGTCTCTCATCAAACCTGTTAATGAAATCCATGCCATCGAAGAAAAAGAGGAGATATTTTTCGACGCCATGGATAACCTTCTAGAACTAGCAAGTAAATAGGACATACAATCGCTCACACTGTCTATGATGGAAGGATCGAACTTTCTACGTGAAACTCTCAAGGTTATAAAGGAACTTCAAACGAAATATGACGAGGTTCCACTCCCGAAAAATGAACCTTATAGAGAGCTCACACCCATGGAAATGACTTATGAGGCGAAACGTTTTCCTTTACAAGTCACCGAAAAACCCAAGAAGAGTAATAGACTCTACACTCCAATTGGGATCCCATATATACAAACGTTCAAAATGCTCTTCGAGAGTGGCGAGATCAAACCTCTCGAACCGAGACCATTTGAATCATTGAAAAGGACAGATATATATTACTGTCAATATCATTAATTAGGGGGTCACACTATCGAAAAATGTTTTAAATTCAAGGATTTAATTGAAAAAATGATTGATGAAAAGAAGCTAGTCCAAGTTCCACAAGAAGAGGATGTAAATATTAATGGAATTTTTGATAGTGACGAAGAAGACGTCTACTTATAAGACATGGTAGGACCTCCATCTTTAATATCGTACGCCATGGATTACTTTTGGGTTGAGGAAGATTCATCAATAGACGTCCTCACAAGATTCGGGAGAATGCAACCTCCTTTTTCAACACAACCCATGCCAACCACACAGCAAGTTCCCTTACCTATCATTGAAGATAATGATATCGTCAAACAATTCAAGAAAACAAAAGTTGAAATTAACGTATGGAAACTTCTGGCAACATCTCGAGAACAAAGGTTGGTTGTAATGAATGCCTTGGACAAAATAGGGATAGATTCTGACACTACTCCTGAGGGGTTGGCTAACTTCCTCACGAGTGATCTCCCTAGTCCCATCAATTTGATCACCTTTTCTTACAAGGATTTACCCCTAGAAGGTGATAAACACTACAAGGCATTAAACCATACAGTGGTTTGCAAGAGAATGAACGTCCCTATAACTCTTGTAGGCAATAGATCAGCCAGTAATGTATGTCCACTTAGAACTGCGAGGATGCTAGGCATAAGGGATGAAGACTTCACCCCGTCAACACAAGGAATAAGAGCCTATGACAACACTCGTCATCAAGCTCTTGGTAAAATTACAATGAATGTAACGGCGGGAGCGATAGAATATGCTACTACTTTCCAAGTAGTAGATATTTAAGCTTCATTCAATTTATTGTTAGGACGCCCTTGGCTTCATGACCTAAAGGTCGTCCCCTCATCTCTCCACCAACAAGTAAAAGCTATAGTTGGGGGAATTCCTATCACCATCGATACTTCACCTATGAGAATCAAGTCTATAGAAAATCCAATAATTAATGTGGAGCACGATGAAGATGATGAAGATTTGTGGGGCTTTAATGAAGAGGTCTCCTTAATCCAGGAGGATGAAAGCACCCCTCTCTGCCATGACCCCCATTCCAACATGACCGTGAACGCTATTCTGAAAAAAGCAAGGACATTTTCCTGGGATGACCCTAGGAAAGAAGAAAGGAATAGCAAAATCGCTGGAGTCACCTGGCCTCCCTAAGTTAGACACTTTCGGACTTGGTTTCGAACCGACTCAGAAAGATCTTAAACGAGCCCAGGAAAAGTCGAAGGCCCGTAGGGACGCTCGTATTCAAAAGAAAGCAATCCCAGTGGATCAGTACTCTCTCACACTCAATGGTCAATTCATGGTCCTTCTGAGACAACTTCTCATTAAGAAGAGTATTCGTTGTCTGCAGTTTCATCACTTGATTATCTACGGCTCCATTGCGTGTGCTCGAGGTAGAAGTTTTGTATAAATGTATCGCCATGCTATTAAGTATTTTGATTTAAGTTCTTTTCTTTCTAAGAGGTGGAGAACATTCAAGGATACATCGAGTCTCTTGGATTTCACGCACCAAACATTCATGATCTGGATGTGAATGAGTCGAATTACTTATCCCTCGGTCTATTCGTGAACTATCTCTCCAGGGATTGTGAAAGAGGGATCACTTCTTATGGACTCGTTGAAAATTATTCTTATCTAGTTCATGGCCTATTAGAAGTAGAAGGCGCTCTGGTGGGATCCTCACGGACAGAAAAAGCTTGCAGTTAGAGTGATCGAGTGAGTTTGTGTGTATGCCAGCGTTACGGCTTAGGTTGCTTTTACAGCAGAACTCTCCTCATGGCAGAGAGAGGCCAAGAGTCGGGAGTGGAGACACCTAGATCCATGGATCCATACATCTCGATCAGAAGGAGAGGACTATGCATGCTACGAATTTCCTGAACCATTTGTCGTAAATGGCATAAGGCAACCGGGATTTGAAATTTTCTTGGATTGCTATTTCATAGATGAATCCCAACTCCTGTCCATAAGGAGAAAGCACCCCCATGCTTTGACTTTAATGTCATGGGATTATTATTCGGGCGAGAAAAGGATGAGCTGACATACAAAGAGGATAACTCCTCGCTCACTCAAACAGTCCTACAAAGGGAAAACTTTGATCCCTCGAAACTAATCACTCCGGGGGAAGGATCACTACAAGGGTGGCGCAAGACCGTCAAGGTGACTACTCCAAGTGGAAGGAAGATCTCAATCACGACAGGGCAAAGACTGATGTTCGAAGAGTCGTCTGAGTTAGAGTCAGAGTCAGAGTCTCTCCGTATAGAGTCATCTAGGTCTTTAGTTATAGAACCTTCTCCTTCTACCTATTTTCCTAGAATAGTTAGTGATCAAGTCCTTGAGGACATATCACTCTTTGATGTAATGATCTCAGAGTATAATAATATGATTTCTTCTCCTTACTACTTGTGTTCCTCTTTAACTCAAGATGATGAGCATTGCTTAACTAACAATGAAAAAGACAAAGAACTTATTAAAGCAATGGAAACACTTGAAAAGAAAACACCGATAATTGAAGAAACTGAGACGGTTGATATCTCAAATGATTCAACCAATAAAAGAGAAGTTAAAATCGGACTAACACTTAATGAACAAGAAAGAACAGATTTAATTAACTTTCTTAAAGAATTCATCGATGTATTTGCTTGGTCATACGAAGATATGCCAGGCATTAATAGAGAAATAGCTCAACACACTATACCACTAATTTCGAAAATGAAACATGTAAAACAAAAGTTTCGTCGAATGAAACCCGATGTAGCTCTTAAAATAAAAGAAGAAGTTCAAAAACAAATAATTGCAGGTTTCATCAAGGTATCAAAATACCCCGAATGGGTCGCCAACGTCGTCCTAGTTCCAAAAAAAGATGGAAGGGTAAGAATGTGTGTTGACTATCGAAATCTAAATAAGGCAAGTCCAAAGGACGACTTCCCTTTACCACACATCGATATTCTGGTGGAGAACACAGCAAATCACGCACTCTTCTCGTTCATGGATTGATACACAGGCTACAATCAGATTCTTATGGCAGAAGAAGACATGGAGAAAACAACCTTCATAACACCATGGGGCACTTAATCCATGACATGATGAATAAAGAATTCGAAGTATATGTGGACGACATGATTTTAAAATCAAAAGACCGCCTAGGCCATCAAGTAGCCTTAAGAAATTTTTTTGAAAGGCTAAGAAAATACAATATGAGGTTGAACCCATCTAAGTGTGCTTTTTGAGTCACCTCAGGCAAGCTTTTGGGTTATGTCAGAAGCTTTAGAGGAATAGAGGTAGACCCAACCAAAGTCAAAGCAATCATGTCAATGCCGGTAGCAATACATAAGTAGGTTCATATCAAAATGAACAACGATATGTGAACTAATCTTCAAAAAGCTTAAGAAGAATGTACTAGTAATATGGGATGACGAGTGTCAAAAACCCTTTGAAAAGATCAAAGCCTATCTCGCAAATCCTCCCGTATTAGCACCACCACTTCCGGTAATACCTCTTAGGTTGTATTTAATAATTACCAAAGAGACAATGGGAGCTATGCTAGCACAAGAAGTAGAAGGCAAAGAAAACGAAATCTACTATCTAAGCAAGAAAATGCTCGAATATGAAGCACGTCTTACACAACTTGAGAAATTGTGCCTCGCCTTGATGTGGGCCACAACCAAGTTAAGCCATTATATGCTAGTGCATACAGTCTTTGTAGTCTCCCGATTAGATCCACTCAAGTATCTATTCGAGAAATCTACACTCAATGGGCACATATCGAGATGGATAGTCAATTTAGCCCAGTTTCATGTAAGGTTCATGCCGCAAAAAGCTATCAAAGGTTTTGTGGTGTTAGACTTTCTAGCGGACTTTCCAATAGAAGACTCAACGCCAATACACGACAATGAGTTTCCAGATGAAGACTTAATGGTCACTGAAGATGATACTTGGACCTTATACTTCGACGGAGCCTCAAACCAAAAGGGATGTGGGGTTGGAGTATTACTAGTATCACCTAAAGAAGAGCATGTTCCAATCTCCATAAAGCTTGATTTCGACATTACCTACAACGCTGCTGAATACTAAGCATGTGTGGTTGGCCTTGAAACAGCTTTGGCATTGGGAGTAAAAAAGTTACGGATATTCGAAGACTCTTCATTAATCATCAATCAAATATCCAAAAGTTGGAAAGTAAGTAGCGAAAGTCTGGCCCCTTACCAAACCTATCTAGAAACTCTTACTAATCAGTTAGAGAAGGTTGAATACACATGTCTACCTAGAGAAGAAAATCAATTTGCTGATGCCTTGGCAAGACTAGCCTCAATGGTTAGGATTCCTACGGATATCGAGCAAATTCCCCTAACTATAGAAAAAAGGCACAAACCAGCATATATTCAAGCTATAGAAGATGATGAAATAATCCAAGACGAAGAAGAAGAAGAAGAAGAAGAAGAAGAAGAAGAAGAAGAAGAAGAAGAAGAAGAAGAAGAAGAAGAAGAAGAAGAAGAAGAAGAAGAAGAAGAAGAAGAAGAAGAACCGTGGTATACGGATATACTCAATTATGTCACCAAAGGAGAATACCCTCCCCATGCTGACAAAAGAACAAAACGAGCATTAAGACTCTTGGCTTCCAAATACGTACTCATAGACAACGAGCTACATAAAAGGGTACCTAAGGGTCGAGCTCTCTTATGTGTCGAAAAAAAGGATACCCAAAGAGCAATGAGGATAGTCCACGAAGGAATTTGTGGAACTCACGTAAATGGTAAAATGTTAGTCCAAAAGGTAATGCGAGAAGAATATTATTGGACTACAATGAATAGCGATTGCCATCAATACGTAATAAGATGCCCTAAGTGCCAAATCTATGCCGATTTACAACACGTTCCTCCATCTTTGCTCTACACCTACAAGTCGCCATGGCCGTTCTCTACATGGGGAATTGACATCATCGGCAAAATCACTCCCCCAGGAATAGGAGGCCACAAGTATATCCTAGTGGCAATTGATTACTTCACAAAGTGGGTCGAAGCGCAATCATACGTTAAACTCAATGCAAAACATGTAGCACTCTTTATCGAGAGAAATATTATTTGTCGATATGGAGTCCCACATGAAATGATAAGTGACAATGGAACTCAATTTAAAGCCGAATGTGAAGAATTGCTACAAAAATATGGCATTCAACATCATCGTTCTTCCCATTATAGGCCTCAAGCAAATGGAGCAGTCAAAGCAGCTAATAAAAATCTAAAAACTATCATCGAGAAAATGACGGAAAATTACAAAGATAGGCCTGACAAACTTTACTTCGCATTGTGGGGTTACCGCACGTCAATTCGCACATCAACAGGAAATACGCCATTTTCCTTGGTTTATGGAATGGATGTCGTACAACCTGTCGAACTAGAGATTCCATCTGTACGCATCGCATTAGAAAGTAAACTCGATGAAGTTGAATGGACTAGGGCAAGATATGAAGAGCTAATTCTACTCGATGAAAACGACTAGAAGCTCTGCATCACACTCAATGTTACCAAACTCGTATGGCTAGGCATTTTAATAAGAAGGTCAAGACACGAAACATCAAAGTAGGTGACTTGGTGTTAAAAGCATTAAGGAAAAATGTCTTAGATCCAAGGGGAAAATTCAGACCTAATTGGTCTGGACCCTAAATTGTCAAAACAATCTTGTCAGGAGGTGCAGCAAAATTAACTGACATGGATGGCAATGAATTTTCGAACATGACAAATCTTGTTCAACTTAAGAAATACTACCCATAGTTACTTGAGTAGGATACTCAAGAGACCTGTGTTTGGCCTGATTCCTTAAGAAAGGATACGTAGGCAACCTTTTACGGGTGCGACCACTTTATTTTTGTAAAAATCTCACATCCCAGACTTAATAAAAAATTCAACAGAAGATCGACGAAACATCGGCGTCACAGAAAAGATTACGGCGCCAGCCGATGAACGATAGCGCTAGACAACGGCATCAGTCGCCTGACGCCAGACTACCGCAGTTGGCGCCAGTCGCAGAATTGTGGCTCCAATTTACAGTTAAATATCTGGGAACATTTTGGTGTTTTTCGAAAAAATTTCGTCTTCCGTACTCGAAAAATTTTCTGGAAAATTAATTCTTCGGTTTTCATTGCTTTAATAAAATAAATTTAAAGTAAATAATTTAATTAAAAAGTTGGAATGTCATTAATAAAATAAATTACATTATTGATGGAATTTAAATAAAGCTTAAATAAATTAACTTTAAATAAAAAAAATAAACTATGTCTAATAATTGGAAATTAAGCAATGCTCTTAATCTTCTTTCTCTTTCTTAGCCCTTTTTCGATTCTTGTCTGCTTCTTCTTTCTCATCCATAACTCTAGCTAATAGGCATCCTATAGAGGACCTACATTCAATCATGGAGTAAATAGTTTCCCCCTCAGCTAGGACCCCATGCTTCTTTTCTATCCAAGCTTTCTTTTATGTGGTGTCAGCTTTCCTTTTTCCTTTATCTTTCGCAGTACTCTTCTTCCTAGGCATTATAGATATTTGGAACTCGATCCTTTCACCCAAGCATTCCTTAACAGGAATCACTTTGTCACCTAGACGACTCTTCACATCAGTTTTACTATGATTTTTCTTCACGTCCTTTGAAGGTTTCTTCAGAAGCCATCTTTTTACATCATTGGGCAAAGAAGGAGGAACCTTTTAGGTAATTACTTCCCATAAAGGTCTAGCGCTCCAATAAGCATCAAATTTGTCTACTTCCTGAGAGACAGGGAACTCGTAAGGGCGACGAAGATCACCGGAAGGAATAGACTGAAGTACGTCGTACTGTCTTTTTACCCTGCAGGGATAATAAAAGGTCATACGGGACAAGCTTGGAAGATGACAGAAAGGTTGCTTGTCGACACCAACCATCTTTTCTATTTTCCACCAAGGGATGACCCACTTGATGGTAAAATTACAAGACTCGAAGACCTTCTTCCATTCATGGCGCCCCATCTTAGAGAAGCGTTTCTTCCTTCTCACGAAGCAATTTGGAGTATACTTCTCAATGTTGTCCGGAGGGCTAATTAATTCCAGTCTTTCCATTAGCCACATCTGTAAAAATTGCAATGCAAATAAATTATTATTACTATACAAAAATATATTTTTGATTTCTGTAATTAAAAATATTATTTTTCTACCTGTAATAAAATTGGAGAGCCCCGAAAAGGTGCTTTTGGATTTTTCTTTAATTCATCAAGACTAAGCATATTCTCTCCAATTATTAAGGGCATTGGATTTCTCCCAGATTCAATTTGTTCTAAAACAGTGGATATAATTGATTGACCCTCATTATTTTTACCACTAGTAAGAAAAAATTGATTAAACATGCAAAACTGGAAAGCCCTTCTTCTATAAACATGGAAAGATTCAGAATAAGGTCTATGAAAATAATGGCGAGCAAATTCTTTCAAATAAACTACATTACCATCTACTATTTTTTATAGAATCCTGTCTTTTAAATTGAAAAAGCGTTCGAAATCCTTATAATAATATTTGTTTATTCTAGGGATTACTACAAGATCTAGCGCAGGGAAGCCTAAAATAGCACCAAATTCTTCCGGCAAAGGGCTAATTTCATCATACCCTATTCTAAAGCAATGAGTATCTCCATCCCAATATTCTACAGCGGTATGAATAAAATCTGAATCAAGATCTACCCCTTTGACACCATAAATACCCCCCAAGAGAAACACATCTAAATCTTTTCTCTCCTTGGCATTAAGAGACCGACACCATTCATGAGTGTAGTTGGTAAAACTTTTGGAGACTAGAGACATGATGTGATTTTTCTAAAAGCTAAGAAAAAAATTTGTTTGCTGAAATTATGAAGAAAATCAGCTGGGCAGGGGGCTATTTATGCACAAAATCGGAGCAGTTTCAATCCAGGAAGGATTCTGAGTCAGCGCTCATTAGCGCCGGACGCCAACTATTAGCACCTGGCGCCAAACGCTAAGTGTAGCGCCTGGCGCTACACCAAAACGCATGGCGCCAGCTGGCGCTAATATATCTCATCGTATGGCTTTCTAAAAAACAGCGTTTTTGACTTAATTCGAGTCTGCTAATGACTTTATGGTTTCCTTATCTTTTTAAAAAATTCATTTATTTCTCCCTCTTAATTAATATAACTGTTATATTAATTATATTATTTTTCTGATTTTATTTAGACTAACTTCCAAGTTTTCATACATCCAATATTTTATTTGACTTTTATTTTTCATTTTTTCTTTTTTGGGGGAGAAAGTCGGATACCCTCCATCAATAATAAAACTGACGGAATTTTTTTGCGCAAATTTTTTTTTCACGATTCATTTCACACACAAACATGCACGTAATAGTAATAAAAAAAAAATTAAAAAACACGATAAATGATGAATAAACTCTTAATAGTATGTATATACAAACATGTCTAAATAATGAGTCTAATAGAAGGCAAAGTTCTATACAAAGTCAAAATAAAATAATAAAAAGCACAGGAACAAACTACGGCGCCAGGAGACGTACACCCATCATCTCATAAAACTGCGTCGTACGAGGAGTAACCTCTCCACCAGCTCCAGCTCAGGTGTCCTCGGGAGGAGGAAAGCTCAACACAGGACCCGTCCACCCAAGATCAGCCTGAGCCTGAGGCTGTAGAGGCTGCTGCGATGACAAGACGACCTCGTACATCCCACCACCTCTAAGAGCCGAGGTAGCCTCTCCTTGGCCTACCGGCGCGGCATGTGCACCATCAGATGAAGAACCTGAGCCCTCTACCACCTCGGTATGAGCAACCTCATAACGACCACTCCTACCTCCCAAAACAGTGCGGCGACGTCTTGAGCTAGACCTTGCCGGATCCCTCTGTACCTCAAGTCTCGTGCGGGTACGAGAAGGAATGGGCTGACCCTGCAAAAGAAATTAAAATCAGAAACAGGCAAAACATAAGAAGGAAAGCTACCTCCTAAATGGCGTCGTCTCGACGGCAGGTAGCCACGTTCCTCATCCGAACGAGCTGGCTCCGGAAGGCATCTATGCATCGTGCCATCGCCGAGACCACCTCGCGTGAGAACTGTCAAAGAAATAATTCAGTAAACATGTATAACATATATGGAAAAAAGTTGCAAAAAAACAAGGTTACCCGAGTCTGATGACGAGGAATCGACCGCTCCACAAAGCGCTCGCCCTCAGGAGCCAGAGGAATCATCTCCTTAATCGGTAGGATCATCCTGACATGGTAAAACAAAATCAGTAAAGCATTGCTTGGGGGATACTTAACTTAAGGTAAAAGTTGAAAACCGTACCGCCACATCCTCAGCATGTAAAGGAACTGCCAAGTCGACCCACGGTCGGTACAACACCTCAGGCTCCTGCAAAGAGCGTCTATCAGGCAAGAATCTAGTTAAGGCATCACAAAATGTCAAATAAGAAAATAATCATACCGAGATGATCCAATCTCAGACATAGGCAGTGGACATCCTCACACGGCGGCTGCCCCAGGAAGCACTGACTGGAATCCTGTGCAGCGACGGTCTCGCCGGCGCAGCTGAGGGGAAGTACTCGTAGAACCAAATCTATAAGAAGAAAAACTTATCAACAAGTACTAACTAAAATATAGAGCTAAACTTTACAAGGAATAAAGTATACCTCTACGACCCTCCAAAAGCCGGATAGAGCAACATTTCCCATGTAGGACCGATGCCCACACAAGTCTCGCAATGCTCGGATAAATTAGCATAGGCCAAGCTGGCCCAGTCGTAAGTCCCGATCCGATGTAGATCACGGACGGTAAGAAGGTAGTTAAGCAACTCCCTACTACCCTTGTCAGGGGAGAACGTCCCTGACAGTAAGATAAGTGCAAAGATGCGCACCCGCTACACTCGGGTAGTCGCACCATCGTCAAAAGCCGCCGCTAGAGTCGAGCGGCGAATCCCCCTAGCAATGAACTTAGTCGACTATACCTCAGCTCGAGCCCGAATAGTAATCAGACCCAACATCTCCTCGACCCCAGGAGAAAAGACGTCAATCCAGCTATCGAACGGCAGTGCTAAAGAGCTAAACTCCAGTCCCGTGATGAGACTGAAGTCGGTAGGAGTGACCATCATCTCACCCCAGGGGAAGTGTAAAGTGTTGGTGGTGTCCCAAAAGAACTCCACCAGATCACGAAGTACATGATGACCCCCGCTAGAGGCAATCATGGCCTCGGAGGTCTCGAATAGTGATAAGCCCGCAAGACTCCCATAGAAGTCTTGTCTGATCGTCTCTAGCGATGTACATCTTGTACAGATCGCCCAAGCCGTCTGAACCGGAACCATGAAAGAGTTTCCTCCCAAATGTGATGCCCCGTCTCACCCTCTCAGAGATATGGTGGATGGGAGAAAAGTACAAGGTCCTCTCATCCCACTCAAGGAGTCAGCTGAACGAAGTAGACGGTTCAGCATCATCCTCTACGGGCTCGTGCTCCCGTCGAACGTCTCAGGACCATGAACCAGAGCCTCGCTGTCTAGCCATGCTAAATTGTGCAGAATTATCATAAATTAAGGTTCTATGGTATCTAAGGTTCGCCTAGCCGCATGATAATATGTTCGCAAAAACAGAGTACGTAGTATTAAAACAGAGCACAAACTCAAATTGAGCATATACGACATTTTCAAGCAGCCAAACAATTCCTTGCGATACTATTGTAATTATTGTGACACATTGGACAAGAATTTCTAGCAAATACATCAAGAACAAGCCACATTATTCTCCCGACCTTAAGAGGTTCAACAATTGTGATTTGTTCATTTCTTCACCAAATTGAGTCAAACAAGTCTCAAATTACTCCCAAGGCAATATATAAACATAATCAAGCAATTTCATGGCATAAAATTTGATAAACAAAGAGAATTAAGCAATTCTAAATTCGAATTTTCAAGAAATTCGTGGATAAATGCTTGCGAAATTCATTAAAACGGGTGTGAGTTTGGAAGAAACTTACATAGATCGGGAAAATGGATGGAATAAGCTTTGATTTGCAACAAATTTGAGCAAATTTGGTTGAGAAACGAGCAAGAACGAGTGAATTGAAGTTTTGAGAATTCTCGAGCAAGAAACGCGAACAACAGCAGCAGAAATGAAGAAGAGAAGGGTATTAAGGAAAACCCGACGCTAGCGCCAAGCGTCAGACCTTGGCGTCAGTCGATAAGCTTTAGCGCCTGGCGCTAGCTCCAGCATCTGGCGCTACAGCTAGATAAGAGGCGCCAACGTTATTTCAGCAGCTCCATAATGTTCAGCCACTCAGTATGGTTGTTCCAACCTTATGCAATATATTTTTGGGTTCCTGGGCACGCTAGTTAGCCCATCTAAGAAATTTGACACGATTGTTAGTAATCGGCTTGATTACATAAAGTGATCGACCTGATGAAAGATCCTCTCACTTAGCTTAAAGTGCTTAAGACTTGGCCCATCGCAAAAAGCACCGACATACTAGTTCATTCAAAAGGCACCGACATACTGGTTCATGCAGCGAAAGGCACCGAAAAACAGGTTCAAAAGCAACAGAAGCGCCGACATGCAGGCATAGCAGAAGCAAAGTTCAAGCAAACTTTAAAAAAAAAAAAAAAGATCGACAAGCGGAGGTCTTCGGTAATTTTCTTGGAAATATTATCGCAATAAATGAGGGTAGCTTCAAGCGAAGATGTCTTCGGCGGCGTTCTCTAGCTTGGGGAGAGTTTTCACAAACAACTGAAGGTAATTTCAAGCGAAGTTGTCTTCGATCGTGTTCCCTAAGATGTGGAAGATGGTCACAAAGCGGAGGAGGATCGTTTCAAGCGAAGCAATCTTCGATAGTGTTCCCTGGCTCGTAGAAGATTTTCACGGCGGTAATTGGAGGCAGTTACAAGCGTAGCAGTTTTCAAGCAGGATGGCATTCTCTAGCTTGCAGGAGGTCGTCAAAACAGCAATACAACAACAAATCGGTTACCTTCAGAGACGTGTGCTCGACGGTGCAAAATACGTGTTTCTTAACTCATTTATCTGTTTAACTTACGCTAGTTTGCAGGTATTGACGTTACAAGAGTGATTTAGGATTGCAGAACATTCTTAATCATTCTCCGTCCCTATCGCTACTTTGACTTTTATTTTCAAAACTTGCGTTTCTCCAAACTCAGTCAAAGTGGGGGCTTCTGTAGACACCCATTTGTGTCTCCCAAAAACCAAACCCAGTGATGAGTACCTTTCACATCGAATCATAATC
This sequence comes from Chenopodium quinoa, assembly GCF_001683475.1. Lineage (NCBI taxonomy): Eukaryota > Viridiplantae > Streptophyta > Magnoliopsida > Caryophyllales > Amaranthaceae > Chenopodium > Chenopodium quinoa. Next base: position 6,245,557 of record NW_018742263.1, on the reverse strand, counting down.
GAATGAAGTGAAAGTGTGGAAAGTTTAGTGTTGCGGATAGTTTTAATTTCTTTTCTCTTCTCTCTGTTTTTGAAAATATATTTTAAGAAAACATCCAATCCAGTTTGGTTGGTCCATGATATGGGTCCAATAGTAGCGTAGTTGGATAGGGCTTGAAAAGACCTTTCTGACGATATATTATAGGCCCAATTCCGAAGAATATAAAGGAAGTTATGGCCAAATTACTAAACTGGGCCTAGTTTGAGCCTTATATGCGGCCCAATGATCTAGAGGAGGGCCTAATATTGATTTGTCTATTCTAATGAAATTAGAAATTGTTTTAGTCTTCTAGATTCTTCTATAAGGTTCTTTTCATTCCTATTTCAGTTAGCATTGATAAATTGACTTTTGTTTACTTTTTAGAGTTTTAATCAGAATAAAAGAATGTTTTTGAGGAAAATACAATTTTATCCTCCTGTATGGCAATTTCTATTTGATTGTAGAAAACGCGTCAATATTTTAGTCAGCGCCAAACGCCACCATTAGCGCCTGACGCTAAGCTTGGCACCTGGCTCTAGCGTTAGCGCCTGGCGCTAACCTTGTTTTATGCGTCAGAACTCTGTTTCGATTTTTTATCTTTTTGGATGATTTTCTCTTAAATAGCCTTCTAAAAACTCCGTTTTCATTCACCAATTCTCATCAAGAAATTCTTGATTACTCTCTCTCCCTCTCTTTTTTAAACTAGTCTTTTCTCAAAGTACAAAATTCCGCATTCGCAAGACTTAGATACACCTAACCATATTCGAAGTTGCCTTCCTCCTAGACATGAAAGGTTTAATTTATGAGGGTTTGGTCCCAAATCTCTATTTCAATTATTTAATTTAATTGTTTGGTATTACTATTTTCCTTGAAGTTACTAACGCGTGTATTTTGTTATTAGAAAGAGGTACGAGGCATCTAAGTAAGTACTTTTATGGTTTAATTGTTATTATGATATAGAAAACATGCTTAGATTGTTACTTTGATTCCTAGTATCATCTTAGGATGTTTTCCTTAATTTGATGGTTAGGGTGACAAAAATAAATTCCTAGTATCATGTCTAGGGTAACTTTAATATCAAGTATGATTAAAAGTATGATGCCTTTTATGTTCTTCCTAATATTTATGATTGTTAGTATCATGTTAGGATTAAAGCTTTGATTTTTATCGCTTAGTGACATGCTAGGGTTTGTTATTAATCTTGTTAGTATCATGCATAGGATCTTGCTATTATGCTTTAACATTATTGTTTTTATTATGATTTATAATTATAATTTATTGTTATTATGTTGCTTGATTTTTATTGTTATGGCTTGATCACGCCTTTTATGCATGTTTAAAGGGAATTTGTACTTGTAATCACGCTTAATGAGATAATTAATAATCTTGTTTAGGGTTAATTTGATTATAATTCAAGTGATCGCCAATAATAGATTTGTTTGTTTATTAATATTCAACCAACATAGGTAAACAGGTTTAGGGTTAATCCTATTGATTGCATGTTAGTCAGAAAGCGCACATGAATACGATCAGAATAAAGTAGAGGCCTATTTTTAGGGCAGGTTCAATCTCTTTTAGGTTGGATTTGTACCTTCATCCCCGAACTACCAGTCATGGTTCAAGACCTATTGGAGTTGACGATCTCTTGGATCGTTAAGGGGTGTAACCTTCACCTCGTGAACGGTTTACAAGTTCCTAAAACTTGTTGGCGACTCTTTTGCTCTATCTTCTTTCCCTTTGGACGCCACTGTACTTTAGTGTATGATCAAAGTGGGGTTCAAGTTTGGGATAATGCTTGAAATATTCCCTACATAGAGGGATTACTTGAATCATGAATACAACCTACTCTCGTGGTTACAAAGCATAAAACAAGTATTAAAGCATAATCACGATGACAAAAACATTCCCTTGATTGGAAATTCCTATTCTCATGGCATCTAAAGTGAATTAAGCATAAGGGAGCTAACTCAAGTTCATCTCTTGATCCTTCATTGATAAAGCTTAGATAATAGTTCTAGCAATGGCCATATACAATAACTAAGAAATTAAACCACTTAAGCTCAACTAATTAACACCCAACAATTACCAAATTAACACATGCAACAAGTAATTAGTGACTACATTGAGGGTTTTACCCAAACCCGAGAAAATTAGAATACTCAATATCCATGGAGATTAAAGCAATTAAGAATTTCAAGTAACTCATGAACAAGAATTAACTAAAGATTAAGCTAAATAACAATCTAAGCATACAAAAATTAAGCAAGATAATTAACAATCAAAGCAATTAAAATGGAAGAGAAGAGTGAGAAAAAGTTACTAGAAGCTTTAACTTGAATAATAATGGTGGAACTTGTCTTCTACAATGATTGAGAATGAAATTTCCAAGCTATTAATTATAATATAACTAATGATTTGAGAATATTTGTGTTTCTACAATTACAAACTAAGGGGAAGCACTAAAAACTTTGATACCGTACAAATGAGCTCAAGGGTTTATCTATAAAGACCCCCAAATAAAAAAGACGGAGAAAGCAATAGTCGGGCACGGCTATAGGTCAGCACGGATGTGTTGAGGTTGGCACAGACGTGTAGAGCCAAAATATGGGAAGCAGTTTGCAACAGTTTCGGCCAGGGATCCTGCACGGACGTGCCAAATGTGGCACGGACGTGCATACCTTGTTCTGCACAATCAATCCTGAAACTTATTTGGGCTGGGCAAACTGCACGAACGTGCAGGATTAGGCACGGACGTGCTGAATATCCTACACGGATATGCTGAACTCTGCACGGACGTGCAGGTCATGAAAGCAGCAGGCAGAAGCTTCTTGTCATGTTGAGGCACTCCTGCACCGACGTGCCCTACTTTGCACGTCCGTGCAGACTTTCTAAGACCCTTGTCTTCACTTTTCTTCGGTTTTGCTCCATTATCTCGGCTTCTAACCTCGGTTTATCATCCATATTCTTCAAATGGTCGTCTTTGGACCTAAAAACTCAACAAAAACATTAATAACCTGTGAAGCAAGGGATACACAAAAGTTGAACGAAAATAGAGTAGATGTGAACAAAAATGCCAATATATCAAGTAAAACAATGTTCAAAATCACTCTAAAATCATATTAAATAACAAGTTATCAAATCCCCCAAGCAAAGCTTTTTCTAGTCCTCGAGAAAAACTAACATACCAAATCAAGAAGAAGGATAACTTGCTAATGAACAAACCAAGGAGAGATACCAAGAGAAGTAACACAAAAACATAAATCCGCATGGCAACAACCATAAACATTTTTAGCATAAGTGAAAAGCAATTTAAACCCCTAAGTCGCCTAAGAGGACGAGTTTTTATCTCATGAAGGTTTCCCTTGAGCTTAACCCACAACTCACACAAACCACGCCAAAACTATCAAAACACATCATTATTATCAAAGTAATCAATACACACAAAAACCAATGTTTTTATTGCCCAAGTCAGCTCATCGGGATATAAATCACAAGCAAGACAAGTGAGCGACTTTCATGAATTACCAATCATACAAATGTGCACATGAGTTAGGGGTAGAGAGGAGAACAAAGAAAGGTAGCACTAGGATACTTCCTTATACCTTTTACTAGTTCATTAGAGCACGTCTAGATATTCCAAAGTTGTAACAAGCCCTTTTTCGGTTATAAAATCTCAAAATGCAAGTCCACATCCAAAAATGCACTCCCAAGCCCCTTCAACTACACTCTAACTCGGGAATTTACACAAGAAACATCAAAATAGATAATGTGTGCGAGGCATCCACAAGTTGACCTCTAAATTAGAAAAAGAAAATTTTTGAGAATTTTTGTAGGAGTTTTTTTTTTTTTCTTTTTTTTTTTCTTCTTTTTTTCTTCTTTTTTTTCAACATACATTACCCTCGCCTCTTTTAACTGTGAGTGACTCTTTCTTTATTCAAAACATGTGGCTTATTATGCTACTTATTACACATGATACAAGTAGAACCAATTTCCTAATAGAGTTTCATTTTGGGGAGGAGGGGAGGAACATCAAGGGCACAAGGGACCGCAATTCGATTCAAACATATCCTACTTTGGGAAAACTTGACAATATCATATAAGCAAGCAAAACATATAAGCATCGTCAATTGAATATCATCCTTGAGCCTTTTTTTTTTCATTTATTCAATTTTATTTTATTTTTCTTTTTTTTAGAGAATGAATAATTACAAAGTTGAGCTTAACTAAGCTAAGCATAAATAGACATCTAAATAAAGAGAGGGAGAAGAAGTATTCACAAATTAAGAGATTTGGATTTAGGGTGTTGGATTACAAAGGGAGCAATTTTGGATTCATGGGATTTGGATTTTAAGGGAAAAGAACAATCAACATGGAAGTTGAAAAGTATCAACACACAAATAAGCACAAACATATGAGTCAATGACTCTCCCCCCAAGCTAACATGAACATTGTCCCCAATGTTAAAACAATTAAAGCACAAGAAAGGGGAGAAAGAGAACTAACTCATTGGCTCGGTCCTCTTTGGGAGCTTGAGCCCCCGGGGTACCAATGCCGGTTGAAATTTTGAAATTCACCCAATTCCGATCAAAGACCCTCAAATCTTGTCCTCATGTTTTCGTAGGAGGACCTCATGTCTTCGTGAGACATTCTCATAGTCTCAAATTTGGTGGTCATGCGGGTGAAACCGACATTCATGAGTTGTATCTGTTGCTCGAAAGAAAGGTGTGGGTTGTCCTCACCCACACCTTGACCTTGGTACCCTTGTTGTTGCTCATGTTGTTGTTATTGAAAGAATTGTTGTTGTTGGAATTGTTGTAGTTGTAGCTCTTGGTATTGCTCCTGCTCTACCTCTTGTTATTCAGGTTGCTCATGCTTTTCCTCCTCTTCACCGGGAATCTAAGGATGGTCCCTCTCAAAAACCCAATTTCTCTCATCATAGATGAAGGTCTTCTCTGGGTCGGGAAGGAAGGCATAGGGGCGGCCACTCACTTGCCACAAGTAAGGATGTAGCCCTTCTACGTCCACAATCCATTTCATGGTCCTTTGCGATTGCATGTCTAACTGCGTCGGCCTTGGGCAAACCTCCTCATTTGAAAAATCAAGGTTAAGAGCAGAAGAAATAATGGTGATTATGCCACCTATGGTGATTTTCCAGGACTCAGTGGCAACATCCTCTAGGTGGTCGACTAACTAAGACGCTAAATCTAGGGTCATGCTACCCTCGCTCAAGTGTCACTTGAAGTGATGGTCCCTAGTGGACACCACTCCCGAACTATCACCTCTAGCGAACGTCGTGTTCGCTATGGTGCACTATGACACCCTAAAGAAGGGGTGGATGATAGTCGTGGCCTTATCGGACCTAGGGTCGTAGTAAAAAAGGACGGTGATTTTCCTCCAAAATTCACCCGCACAATAGTTATGGGCGGGCCTGTCCTTTGGACTTATGGTGTCGGTTGTTGGCCACCCAAAAGCTTTATTCACCCTCCTTATGTTCATGTTGTGTTGGGTGTTCATGAGTTGGAAGGTAAGGCAACGGGGGGCTCTATTGTTGTCTCGTTTCACTTAAAGGGTGGAAAGGAATTTAAGTGCCAACCTCTTGTAGGTCGGGGCACTTAAATCTAGCCAATTCCTTAGGCCACATCCCTCAAATGGCATCCTAACATCGTCCCCTACCCTCAAGGCCTCGGCAACACTCTCGTCCTAGAACTTGGTTGGTCGAACTCTCCTCGTACTTATTCTAATATAGTGGTTCAAAAAGGTCGGGTCATTGAACTCAATTCCCATGGTTCCACTTGTGGTTGATAACCGGGAGGAGGAGGAGAGGGGTTACGGTACCTAGCATCCGTGTTTCTAGGTCAGTTTCTTCGGCTTATGGTTCGCGTTTATGCAAAGCAATTAAACACACCACAACCAAGCAATCAACACACCAAACACACAAGAGGCACTAGGTCCACTAAGAAAATAAATCAAGGCTTAATCAATCACCAATAAGCATACCACAGTCATCAAGTCAAGCTCTATGTCACCACCCTAAAACAAGACAAGCAAATCACCATGTAACTAAGTCTACTTCACTAATGCATTAAAAATAACTCGACACTAGTTTCATGCATTAACCTCAAACAATCCAACACAACAAATTAATCAACCAAACATGCTTTTTTCATTCACAAAAATTAATTCCTCAATCTCATTTACAAAAATCCAATTCTCACAATATTCACAAAACACCTTGAAATTAACTAATACTTTTCAATTATCAACTAACAATCACTCACAACCAACTCAAACAAACATTCTCAAACAATTTCGTGCAAAAATTCAAGAATTTAAACACAAAATTAGTGAAAGGGAGGAACGATTATACCGATCTTATCGTGGGTGTAAAACCCGCAAATGAACCTTTCTAACCTTCCTTAAGCTTGCTTGACTATTCTACAACATCCAATTGCTTAAAATTTGAAGCTCACAAGAAAACCCCCAAATTGATTTTTAAGGGTTAGGGTTTTAAGAATTTGGGTATTTTTTGGGTTTAAAGAAGGAGAATGGAGTATTAGATTGTGATTTTGTTGAAATGGAGTGAAGATTTTGGAGAAAATTTTTGATTTTTTGTGGAATTTTGAGGGTTTGAGTGAAATTGAGTGAGTTTAGAGGAGGAGGTATGGAGTTTTAGAGAGAGAGAGGGTAAAACCGTGAGATTGAAAATATGAGAAGTGAGTTTTTTTTTTTTTTTTTTTTTACTATTAAGCCGTGCTGCTGAGTGTTGAAACTAGGGCAGCCTCTGACAGTAACCTTAGAAAGTTACTGACTTTATTGGCACGGATGTACAGGGGGATGCACGGACAAATCTGGAAAAATTTACTCTCAAGTTCCTGATTGCTGCTGCACGGGCGTGCTATGTTCAACACGTCCGTGCAGACCTAATGCTGCACGTATTTGGCTTTCTATTTTTTTTTTTTGTATAATAAGGCACAATAATAATAATAATAATAATAATAATAATAATAATAATAATAATAATAATAATAATAATAATAATAATAATAATAATAATAATAATAATAATAATAATAATAATAATAATAATAATAATAATAATAATAATAATAATAATAATAATAATAATAATAATAATAATAATAATAATAATAATAATAATAATAATAATAATAATAATAATAATAATAATAATAATAATAATAATAATAATAATAATAATAATAATAATAATAATAATAATAATAATAATAATAATAATAATAATAATAATAAAATTATTATTATTACCACCATTATTATTATGATTATTACTAAGCATACTACTTCACATCCATGAATATTTATCTTACTACTCTTTTCATCAATACCTACAAAAAATATTAAGAGAAAAGTTAGTAATAATAAAAAAAATTATGGAAAAGAAATAATAGTTTATGAAAGATGGGGAGGGGGAAACTTGGGTTGCCTCCCGGAAGCGCTCTTTTGAAGTCACTAGTTTGACGACATTGCGAGATCAATTACAGGAAGGAACATCAAACTCATCAAGGTGAACAACCTTGGCTTCTTCATGCATGAAACCGTCAAAGTATGGCTTTAGCCTTTGGCCATTAACTTTGAACGGTTCACCATTATCATTTCAGATTTCAATAGCACCATATGGAAACACCTTCTTAACGGTAAAAGGTCCACTCCATCTTGACTTAAGATTACTCGAAAACAACTTCAACCGGGAATATAATAGTAGGACCTTGTCATCTTCTTTAAACTCCCTTTTGCTAATATGCTTGTCATGCCAAACCTTGGTCTTTTCCTTATAAATCCGTGCATTCTCATATGCATCCAACCTTAATTCTTCCAAGGCATGGAGGTCAAGCAACCTCTTTTCACCAGCACTTTGAAGGTCGAAATTCAATGTTTAGATGGCCCAATGAGCACGATGCTCAAGTTCTACTGGCAAATGGCATGATTTCCCATAAACAAGATTGTATGGTGTGGTGCCAATGGGAGTTTTGAATGCGGTGCAGTAGGCCCATAGAGCATCGTCAAGCTTTGTAAACCATTCTTTCCTAGACCTATCCATCGTTTCCTCAAGAATAATTTTTATCTCTGTAAGAAGGGGTTCCCATCGTAAGGGTTCCACTCCTTAAATGCCCATGGCCCTTTGAAGCCTAGGACTTTACACTTGTTAGGGTATAGTAGGATTTGAATTTCTATTTGTTTGAGGGACCTTGAATTAGAATTGATTCTATCATTACGCTTTTTTGTAAGAAACAAGTAGGAAGTCGCCAATGAGTTTAAGGAAAAATCATAAACTTGTTCATGCCTTTGTTCCATGTGGTGTTCATGGAATAATTAGCACGAATAATAAGATTACCCATGCCCAAATTGGTCTATAAACCAGAAATGAGTTCAGGATCGAGGGTACTAAAATAACGTTCCTATTAGAGGGGAATTGTTATCCTAGCCCTAGCGCGACCTCTACTAACTCTTCCTTTTTTACAATTTCATCACCAAACAATATATGCAACGTGATACCTAAAAACTATGTTAGTTGATTTTATTTACACACATTAATTCTTGTAGGAATTACATCGTAATGTCGTTATTCTTATTTAATCAAATTCGTTAAAAGGACAAAAAAATTAATTAATATTCGCCTTGGCTTAAGTGATCAACCAACAATTATTTAATTCAATTATAATCCTTATTTAACGCAAGATACTATGTGGAATTGATTAGTTAATTATTTTAAAGGTGATCAAACAACACTAATTAATTAATTGGGGTTCTTTTAATCAAGAAAATAAATGTAATTTAACTAAGTGCTAGGGAATTTACCACTTCTCTTTTCTAGATCTCCGTTTAGAATACTTATGGACTCCTTCTTGTTGGGGATCCTCCACCGTAGTAATAAATTATCAAAAGCGGTGAGTGTTTAGCACAAGAGGGGCTAGGTTGCACAAGTTCACAAGTATTTTGCCAGAGTTTTAAGTTATTTTCTGTCTGTTTAAGCCTCGATTTAAGGTCTTATTTATAGGGAATGATTAGGTTTTGGGTTATGAGCATTCTGCCGCAGCACGTGTCGCACGCAACAAGATGAGCTGCGCGCGGCATTCTAGCGCAAGTGATTAGGTTTAGCTGCTATGGCCAGCACAACTAATTATCTTACGCGCGGCTTTATAGTAAGATTCGATTTTATATTTTCCGTATAATTCTGAATCTTTCCCACCGCAACTCTAGAGGTTGCGCTGTATTTCGCGCGCAACTGAATTAGTTGCGCGCGACAGTCCAGCGCGACTGTTTGAGATGCGCGCGACTTTTTCTACGGCAGCACTAAGAATTAACCTAGGCGCTCCTAAATCTGTAATTATTGGGTTTTAAGCTTGGGCTTCAGTCTAATTATGACCGGGTTTAGTTAATTGGACCTTTGTTTTGGCTTTTATCTGTAATTTGGGCTAGTCTTTTGTGTTTTGTGGCTTAACTAGTTCTCCATAAGTATTCTTTACTTTGATCCAACACGAAGATGGTTTTATTTATCGTCATTTCACTTCCTACCGGAACAGGAGGCCCAAAGTAGATGTCTACAGTTATCCCTTACTTTGATCGAGTCTAGAATAGACAATGATCAAAGTAGTCAAGGAAATAAATCTTAGACTCATTCTGCGAAGTTCTCTAAGGATAGAGAATCTTTAAGTAATGTTTAAGGATGTCAAAACAATCCTTGGTTCGCTAAGTGTTTGAAACAAGTAGCTATTAAGGATAGAAATTTTTTTTTCCTAGTCTTAACGCGCTAAAGAATCTAGATTGATCCTTTGCAATTGTATAACGCTTTTACATGTAAAGGTGTTCTGGGTGATGTCAAGTCATGAGAAGAGATTGGTTTTAAAAGGATAAAAAGGTAGATTTCCTCGCAATCGTGTCATCGTTCGTATAAAGTCCCTCGATATGTCATTGAAACCTTAGTCGGACTTTAACAAAGTAAAAAAGATGAAAAGGGGTTTTCAGTATTCGAGCCGGAAGTCTACAAGATAGAAATACATGTCTCAGGACAATAGGCATATATCCAAATCCAGTGAGAGGGAAGAAATTCAGCAATTCTCTCAACAGTATTGTCCACAAGATGAGTACACGTGTCTCAAGACTGGGGGCACGTGACTACATAGGCGCGACATTTTCCCGTCACTGCTATATACAGGGGATGATTTCGACACCCTAAATGTCCGGTAAGTTAGTAAGCGCACTAACTACCATATTTGCTCCCATTCAAGAAGTGCCTGTTCCTGATAGTTCGGCGCGCCTGTCGACTCATGAGCTAACGCCTACAGTAATTCTCTACCTTTTAGTTCCGAGAAGTCGATCTCGCAAAGCTTTGGCTGAAGTGAAATTTTACGCAACACCTACACCGTACAATTTTGCGTCGTACGATACACCATTTGCATTTTTACGCTGCATGAAAACGCCTTCCTTTTTGCTTTGGACGTGAAAAAAGAAGAAAACACAGACATTTGTAACATCAGTACAGTAAAATCACAAACCTGTCTATAAGTTCTTTTGCGTAAAGCACCACCACGAAACGTCTTAAGGCACTATTACGAAAAACATTCAAAACATATGCTTGGGGAAGGCACAAAGCACGCTATGCATGCAAGAATGATGCAAAAAACTAACACAGAAGAAAACAACCTACAATATGCAAAGCAATTGAAAAAGATTTTGATAATTTGTGCGCCATTACGTCTAATAACGAGCAAAAACCGTTAAAAAATGATCAAACGGATCAAAATCAATATTCCGACCATTTAGTGACCAGTATCCGCGCGCAACTCAGTGGGTCGCGCAAGCAAGGCGCGCGCATCTTTCTGAGTTGCGCTGGTTTTTCACGCGCAACTGATTTAGTTGCGCAAGACACTCAGTTCAGCAAAAAAAAAATCGCAAAACGCGATTTTTCATTTTGCCTTCTCTCTCCTTCCTTCATCTATTTTCGCCCCTTTCTCTCTCAAAAGAATTTGATTTATTGAGATTTTCTAAGCTAAAGGAAGCAAATTTCATCCTTAATTCATGTTTTTCATAATCCAATGTAAGTTTTTTGTTATTTTTCGTTTGATTTAGGCTTAATTGGGACGATTTTCGAACCATTGAACCCTAAATTTTGAATTTGAAGGTTTTTGATTCGGTCCATTATTCTTGAAATTGTTTGTTCCATGTTGTTATACTACGTTTGAGGAGTGTTTTGCAACAAATTTCATGAAAAATGGTTAAGTATTGAACCTTGTATGAGCATTTCTTCGTTCGAGTGCGTTTCAAATTTGGTTTGATTTTCTGTTATTTTGTTTGCTCATTTTGTTATACTTGCTAATTGTGCAGTAGATTATAGTGATTTAACCAATATTACTTTCATAATTCATTTTCACGAATTTTGAATTGTTAGAAAATGGCACGAAACATACTCTTAGCTTATTCTCGCCATGTTTAAACTTCAAAATTGTTTGGTAAACGATTCTTTGAGATTTTTGAAATACAATCCCTTGAATACTAAGTTGAAGCTAGTATAGGATGCTTTTTGTGGGTGTTAGAAGCCCTCATTTACTGAGTTTAACTGCAGGCATCGTAGCCCCCAAGTATGAGTGGCATTTGATTTTCGTGTTTTGTCCTATCGGCAGCTGTTATACTACTAAAATGGGTCTAGAATACTTATATTAGTTTGATTTAGGAAATAAAGTAAACCAACTAAAGAAACTTTATCCATCATAGCATGGACTCGACTCCTTTTGTTAATGCTGAGGAGATCCTAGGTTGTCCGAACGAGGCAGTTCTCCCTCGGAAAAGGGTGACCCATCCTTGAGAGGAGGTTCGAGAGCGACGCGTTGCAGCTGATCGACGTTTCTAGGAGGATGTGGTTTTAGAGGCTCCTCCCAACTGATTTAACGAGTCAGCCTACATCGTCAGCTTTCCTCCGTGGATTGCTGGAGTTTTGGTGGGATTTCACCAACACTTTCCATTTTCCATAGGGAGAGATGACGGTTACCCCTTTCGATTTCTATATGATTACAGGTTTTCCTTTTGGAGGCGAGCCTGTTGTCATAGAGTTCGTTAAGGGGTCAGACGAGAGACTGCGCGACTTTGTGGGGGACCGTCTTGCGTCGACCCTTCACGTGTATGCGCAGTCTTGTCCGTACTCATTTCTTGCCGACGAGTTGGAGGCTGACGAGCTTGATCGGCAATATACACCTAAGCAGCTGGCTTGGATATACATTGCTCACGTTCTTTCTGTCATTATCTTGAGTGATTGAGGAGAGCGTTTCTCTATGAGTTACTTATTTGCCTTAGCAATTTTGGGCAAGTAGGTGACCTGAGTTGGGCAGAGGTGTCGTATGCCCGTATGCTTACAACTATGAGCAAGGCAACCCGGGTGATAGATTCCGCGGCAGCTACTGAAGTGCCTCGGATCTCCCTTACGTGGCATGGTCGTATCCTTGAGGTACGTGTTTTAAGCTTCTTTCGGTTATTACTTTTGCTTTTTCCTTTACGATTATCTTTTCTCGGTTTCAGGCTTAGGGATACTCATACCTGCCTTTCTTAGCCCCCAGGGTGCTTGGGGCTGCTTGTTTTCCTATCGGCCATCGATTGGTTATGATTAAGAAGAGACGAGCCACTTCTATCGGCGACTTTTGCCAAAGGATCCTTTCAGCGACTCGTGCGTCGGTGAGTATTCCAACTACATGTGCATTTTTTTATTTTATTATTTTCTGACGATGTGGTTGAGTTTTATAGATCGATCTCCGTCCTGGAGTTTGATCGTCGGAGTCCCTGAAGTTATCCGGTCTAGCATGGTTCGTTGCCGTTTCCGAGCACTCTACCTGGGACTCTTGGTGCTCCAGTGGACAGACGCTTGGTTTTTAGGCGAGCGTGTTCTCTGGCAGCTACGTTTGGTTCATGCGGATCCTCCGATCCGGATGTTATGTCTGGACTTGCTGTCTATTGAGGATCGAGCTCAGGCGATCCTTGGTTATCCAGCGGAGCAGCTGGTGCTGTCGGAGGTTTCTTATTCGGCTTTTATAGCATCCAGGCTTACTCCTTTTCCGGGTTTGTTCCGGTTAGTACTCTAACTTTCTCTTTTCCTTGTTTCTATTTATTTTTCAGAACTTTGACCCTTTTATCGTTGTTTGTCATGTATATTTTAGCGCGTCGAGCTAGGTGGTTCGGTGCCTCCTACTGCGGAGATCACGTATACCATTGCTATCGGATCGGTAATTTGTGAGACCCTTCCATTTGTGGAGGATGATGAGAGGATACCGTTTGTACCTGTGACGGTTGAGTCGGTATGTCTTTTGTGTATATGTACTTAATCATTTCTATTTATTTTTTTGTTTCATATACATTTGTTTACTAACTATCCTTGTATTCTTGGAACAGGTTTCGTGGGAAACCTTGAACGGCATGGTGAGGACTTTACGTGCTTTCTGAGCTGCTTATCGAAGAGTCGTCGTGACTTTATCATGTCGTGATCATCGGATGATCGCGGTAAGTTTTATTTCTTTTCTTTTCAACGAAGTTATTACATTTCATGTATTAATCTTCATTTTGGATTTTGCAGGATGTGCAGCAACCGTCTGATAGTCGCCGAGCACCCTGATTCCTTTTGTACACATATTGTTATTTATTTTAGGAAACAGATGTATATTTATATATATATATATATATATCTTTTTTGTTTTACATATGACACATTTGTATATATGTCATCATTATTATACTTTTTTTCTTTTCCATGTGCACATTATTACTATTTTTATTATTTAAAGCAAAAAATTTTCGAGTGAGGGAAAGAGTTCCCGACTTACCCCCCTCGAAAAAAAAAATAAACAAAACTCGAAAAAAATAAGGTGAAAAGAAAACATAAAAGAAGAAAAAAGAGAAAAAAGAAAATAATAAAAAAGAAAATAAGGAAGTAGGAAAATAATAAGAAAAATAAAAAGAATATAAGAAAGTAGGACAATAATAAGAAAACAAAAAGAAAACAAAAAGAAAATAAGAAATTAGGAAAATAAAAGAAAATAAGAAAGTATGGAAATAATAAGAAAAAAAAGAAAAATAAAAAGAAAATAAGAATGTAAGAAAATAAAAGAAAATAAAAAGAAATTAAGAAAGGAGGCAAGAAAAGGGACACCAAGGGTTAAAAGGCAAGCGTATGATTCGTCTTAAGATTTTGTTAAGATTTCGTCATCATGTGAGCCAAAATACAGAAATAAATCCAACTCAAAGGATGCAACAAGGGAGACGCGCGCAACTGCGCGAGTTGCGCGCGGCTGGCGCGCGCATGTGAATTTGTTGTGCGCGGCTGTCGCACGCAACTCATGAGTTGCGCGTGTTACCTGTTGGTGAACTTTCCTTTAAGCCGAATTTGCCGAAAATTTTCCCCTCTTAGGTCTATTTAAACGTGGTTTCGTGTAGGCTTCTGATCACCTTGCATTCATTCACTTAGTAATATAAGAAACTAAAAAGAATTAATATCTCTAAATTCTCATTCTCTTTTTTTTTAAACAATGTTGAATACCTTTGAACAATGTTTGAAGCAATGGGTCACTTCCCTTTTAACCGAGGACAAACTAGCTTTCAAAATTTACTACCTAGACCCTCTATTGAATTATATGCAACTAGTGGTTAACTTTGATTTCCTTCATGCCGCAGTCAACCATTGGGACTCTAACCACCATCTTTTCTTGTTTAAAGGGGACAAAATTGTCCCCCTACCCGGTGAGTTTGAGGCCTTGCTAGGTTTCCCTACAAATACTCTCCCTGTGACTTATTCGCCTACCTTGTCGGATCCCAAACCTATATTTCAAAGAATTTTTGGCTTGTCCATCAATGATATGACCAACATTGGAACTAAAGAAGGCGTGAACTTGATTCAATTTATTGAACATGTTGTTGCCCCTCGTGACAACATTACTAAACAACGCTTTAAAATTCGTGCTTAATGTTATTGTCTTGTTGTTAATTGTTTACTTAGGACAGGAAAAGAATACGGAGATCATTCAATGGTGTCCATAGTAGAGCAAATAAAGAGATGTCATTCACCCGCTCCTTTGGCTTTGGCGGAAACCGTTCTATGTTTGAATCGCCTTAGAGGAGACCCTAACAAAAACGGTTTCACGGGAAGTCTACTCATATTACATGTACTTTTTTTTCGCCGTTTATCAGCGTAAGTGACAAAGTTGCGCCAGCATGACCAGCGCAAGTCACAAACTGGTTTTGTTGCGTGCGCCAACTGCTTGTTTAAAAAATCGCAAACTGATGTTTTTTTCTTTTTTTTTCAGATTTGGCTCATGGAGCGCTTGCGAATTGTTGATCAGCCACAAAACCTTGAGGCTAATGGAGTAAGGACATTCCTTGGACGTCGAATCCTTTATAAGCATAAGAACGAAGAGGAATGGACGTCGTTTTTCTGTCATGGGTTCCTAACATACGGTTTGTGATTCCTTGGTGGAACATAAATAGTATGATTTGGAATAGTCTCAATTGCCCTTACATTAGGCTTTTAGGCCTATCAAGTACTACTTATATTTTTCCTTGCAGGATAATGAGACAATTCGGGATGAAACAAATTATTCCCCCGCAAGATTGTGATGCCCCTAAAGATGTGATTTTTAGACCCGAGCAAATTTTTCGTTGGATGGAGTATTGATCAAGCCTTCCTAAATTGGTAGTACAAAAACCTACTGTGAGAATTGCATTATCTTCTTTTTACAAAGCTTGGATGAATGCGGCGGATAAGGGCAAATTAACCAAGGCTCAATCTCAATATCAAGTCGTCACGGCTCGACCAACCTAAGCCCTTGATGCAGTCGGCCACCACTACTCCACCTAGTGGCCAAAACAAAGGGGTGAGAAGAAAATTAGACTTCTCATCTCCTAGGGCGCGTTCGAAGGAAACAAAAAGGAAAGCTCCTTCCAAACCCGCACAACGAGGTGTGATAATAAAGGAAACTTCACAACAAACTTGTAAAAGGACTCTAAAGAAAGCTTCGGAAAAGTGAAAAAAGGTTGAAAAAAACCCCAATTCCCAAATTAAAGAACAATGTATGGGTTAAGAAGAAGAGCGTAGGAGAAAGCTCTAAGTTTTTCTGAAAACACTGCGATGGAAACTACTCCCCTATCGTCTATGACAATTGAGGACATAGTAAACCCTTAGAGTGTTACATAGTTTCGCCAATAGTTTTAAATTGAATAAAGTGTAATCACTACTATGTTTTTTTTTTTAAATTGAATAGTTTTAAATTTGAATGAAATAAAATGAACTTTATATTTTTATATTTTGATATGACCGAATCATAAAGATTTCCTACATATTCGCATTACAAAATCAGGTCTTTGCGTAGTTCTAACGTTTTTTTTAATGTATTTTTTTTCTTTAATCTCTTAGGTAGAAATTAAATGAAAAACTAATCAAACCTTGTTTAAAATAATTAAATCAAAGTTTAATTTTATTTTCCGAGTATATGTTATATTTAAGAAACACCCTCTTTTTGCCGCAAGTAAAAGTCGCAACTTCTTTCAAACGTAAAAATCCGGAATTGTAGTTTGTCATCAGGTTGCGCGCGCAAAATCTATAGTTGCAAGAGCCTGTCGCGCGGAACGAAATTTGTTGCGCGTAACATCCGCGCGCAACTGTTCCTGTTGCGCGCGACACCGGTGCTATGAATGTCTCGAGATTTTTTTTAAATTATATATTATTGCCCCCCCCCCCCGCTAAGTGTGATGATTTTTCATAATTTTCGAAAAAAATTAAACACTTAGAACGGTTTATTATTTCTAAATTACCCCCCAAGTGTCATGTATTTTACCATGTTTTTTTTTGTAAAATGCATAACACTTAGAATCTTTCAATTGAATGCTAATTAAAATTGGTTGTATAAGTGAAACAGGTTTATCCGAATTCCATATTAAATATTTCTTAAGTCGATCAATGTTTATTAATTGGCGCATTTCATCTCCTCTGATATCCATTAATCTGACGGCTCCTTCTGATAGGATTTCAATTACGCGGTAGGGACCTATCCAATTAGGTGTGCATTTCCCTCTTCGATCGGTTTGTGGACCTCTAACCTCCTTTAGTACAAAGTCACCTTCTTTTATATTTCTGGTTTTGACTCTTTTATTGAAATGACGCGCAATGCGCCTTACGATGCGTAGGGATGGTATTTCCAGTTCGACTGGTTGAACTGCGTCCATTCCGAAAACTAAGGAGTATGGAGTTACTCCTATTGATGTTCAAATACACGTTTTATAACCCCATAATGCGAATTGTAGTTTATTCGGCCAGTCTTTATAATTTTCTGCCATTTTCTTAATGATGGTTGTTATATTTTTATTTGCCAATTCTACAGCTCCATTCATTTGTAGTCTGTTATAATTTTATTGAGATCCCTGATCACTAATTAGTTCATGTGGAACTCCATATCTACAAAATATGTTTCGTCCGAGAAACTTTGCAACATGTTTAGAAGTTATATTCACGTAAGAAGCAGCCTCAATCCACTTAGTGAAGTAATCAATGGCTACTAATACGTACTCGTGCCCTCCTACTTCTGTTGGAGAGATTTTTCCAATTATGGCAATTCCCCAGGTTGAAAAAGGCCAAGAGGAAGCGAGATTGTATAGTTCGGATGGTGGAGGTGTTGTAAATTAGCGAACATTTGGCACTCTGGACATTTTTTAACATATTTTATGCAATGATGTTCCATAGTGGACCAATAGTACCCTTGTCATGAAATTATTTTTGAAAGCATTTTACCGTTCATGTAAGGTCAACAAACACCTTTGTGAGTATTTTCCATAAGGCGTGTGGCTTCCAGTTGGTCTATACACAATAAACTTTGACCATTAGGTCCTTTTTTGCATTATTGACCATTTAATAGACCATATTGGGCCGCAAGTGTTCGTAAGGCTCGTTGGTCTTTCGATGAAGTATTTTCAGGATATGTGCCATGGGTAATATATTGGAGGATATGATCATACCAGGGAATGTCTCCTTCGATGTCATTTATTTCCTCTATTGCGTTGCGATATGCTGGTTCTTCTCTTCAATCAACGCATAATGGCATCATATTTAAGTGATCTGGAATGTTGATCATTAACGCTAATTTTGCTAGCGCATCGGCAAATTGATTGTCATCCCTTGGGAGATATTTAAAATCAATATGTTCAAAATGCTAGATAAGTTTCTATAGGTGTGTGCTTGGTATAATATCATTGTGGAGTTCTTTATTTTCCATAATTTTAGTATATGATTTATAATTAAACTGAAGTCTCCATATACCTCTAATTTTTGTACACCTATGCTAGCTTCTGCTTCTAATCCAATAATGCACGCTTCACATTCTGCGGCATTATTAGTAACCTCAAAGTCTAGTTTAACAGAGATTGGAGTATGTGCTCCCTCTGGACTTATGAGTAACACTCCTATGCCACATCCTTTTTGATTGGACGCACCGTCAAAGTACATTACCCATTTGTCATCTTGTGTCATGAGAATATCTTCATTCGGAAGATGAGTAGTTTCTGCACGACTTGTTTGAATTGGATGTTGTGCCAGAAAGTCGGAAATTACTTTTCCTTTCATTGATTTTTCAGGAATATTTTTTAACTCAAATTCGGCCAACATCACCAACCACTTAGATATACTTCCTTGTATGGGTGGTTGTTCAAACAAATACTTTATCGGATTTATTTTAGAAATCACATGAGTAGTGTGTGGTTGCATATAATGTCGTAATTTTTTTGTTGCCGACAGTAATGATAAGCTTGTCTTTTCCAAGTTGCTATATTTTATTTCATATTGGATGAATTTTTTTACTTATGAAATATATTGCATGCTCAACTTCTTCTACCTCTTGTGCTAACATGGAACCTGTGGCTGTGTTTGTAACTGTAATGTATAGCCTAAGAGGTAGTTTGGACACTGGTGGTGCTAAAATTGGTGGACTTTTGAGATAATCTTTGATTTTCTCAAAGGCCTTTTGGCATTCATCGTCCCATTCATGTTTCTCCTCTTTTTTAAATTTTTTAAATATTGGTTCACAAGTCATAGTCAATTTTTGATAAATCGACTATTGTATTGCAGTTTGCCAAGGAATCCCCTAATTTCTTTTTTTTAAGGGGGAGGCATGTCAACAATTGCCTTTATTTTAGAGGGATCGATCTCAATGCCACTGTGCTTAGTACGTATCCGAGTAACATGCCAGAAGTCACTTTGAAGGCGCATTTTTGTGGATTTAATCACATTTGCATAAAGCTTTTATATGTCCCATTCTATCTTTGGACTTTACGATCATATCATCCACATACACTTCTATTTCTTTATGCATCATATCATGCAAGAGAGTCGTAGTCGTTCTTTTGTACGTAGCTCCTGCATTTTTTTAACCAAATGGCATAACTGTGAAGCAATACGTACACTAAGGGGTAATAAAGCATGTCTTTTCTTCGTCTTCTTTTGCCATTAAAATTTGGTTGTAACCGGCGTATCCATCCATAAAAGATAACATCGCATGTTCAGCCGTGTTATCTACCAATATATCAATATGTGGTAGGGGAAAATCGTCTTTAGGGCTAGCTTTATTAAGGTGCCTAAAGTCGACACACATGCGAACTCGTCCATCCTTTTCAGGGACTTTGACGATGTCGCTACCCATTCAGGGTAATTACATACACGAATAAAATCTATGTATGACTGTTTTTGTACTTCTTCTTTTATTTTTAATGTGACATCAGGTTTCATTCGTCGAAGTTTTGTTTTACTGGTTTAGAGGTAGGGTTCAAGGGAATGGTATGTTCCGCAATTTCCCTATCTATTCCAGGCATATCCTTGCATGACCAAGAAAACACGTCTTCGAATTCTTTGAACTTTGATATGAGGGTCGATCGCTCATCCGGATTTAGAGTTAAGCCAATTTTGACTTCTCTTTTATTTTCGTTAGTTCCTATATTAACTATTTCAGTTTCTTCAACGATAGGGTTCTTTTGTTGTCGTTCATTAATTAGTTCAACCAATTTATTAATGTTATCATCTTCATTATATTGATTGTTATAGCATTCGAAAGATTCAAGAGAAGGCATATACTCGAAATAGAGCTCATATTATTAAAATCAAAAGAGAGCACATCAAGAGAAGAATCCTTTTTGGGATCTTCGTCCTTAGAACTAGAAAATAAATACTCAGTAATGGCCACAAAGCCTAGATTTTTCAGCTTCCCCAGAGTCTATAATAGATTTGTCATCCGACACTTCAAATAGCTTCCCTTCGTCTGTGACGATTTTCAGCTTATCGCCTTTGTGATTGGTCCATTTGAAAGATTTCCTCCATCCATGTTCAAAAGTTTCATTTGAAAGGGTGATCAATGAGGTTGGATCAAAAGCTTCATCTTGAATGGAATTTCGATTGGTCATTGTAGCGACATGATTTTGCTCTAGTCCATATAGCATGTTAAATGCTTGCCCATCATAGCACCCTGAAGTTGGGTGTTTTGATTTAACGATACTAAGATCGTCATCCAAGAAGTAGCAATCATGAGATATTTCAAATCTAGGCTTCTTGATTCCTTTCAGAACAAAGGGTTCTAGAGTGTCATAACATGGGTAATCTTCTCCCTCCCTAATGAATTACCCATTAAGGGTTTGTTGATAGGATGGGAGTAAAGTGATTATCCCTTTCTTATTATTGTCTCTACGTGCTTTGTTTTTTGCATCTTGAGACTCCAATTCTTCTTTGGTTGGTTTATATCCCAATCCAAAAGAGAAGCTTTTCTTTGGGATAGGAAGTAAGAGAGATTTCTTCATTCCTATTCACAAAGGCATCCTAGGAAAGTAACTACTCTTGAGTAAGATGTTGTTTACTATCCGAGTGGAATATGGATCAAGATTGAATGGTTCTTCAAAGTCTTCTTCCATTTCAATTATGTAGATTGTCACCGCGGCTAACCTTCACATGTCCTCTTCATCATTATCATGGTTTATTTCTAAGAGTGATTGATCATTTATTGCTATTTTGAGTGGAGAAGCATGTATAGTCATAGGAAGCCCTTGATAGTTCAATCTAATCCTTTGATGAAGTGAGGATGGTATTGCACCAAGCTTATGTATCCGAGGACGTCCAAATAAAAGGTTGAATGTAGGTTTTATGTCCATAACCTGGAATTCAACTATCTTTTGAATAAGGCCTGTGGTAATTGGTAGCTTAACAGTTCCCACACTGATCTTCGTGAATTGTCATAGGCCCTAATGCTTTGTGTTGTTGATTGACAATCTTTTTTCTGGATTTAGGCCTAAGTATTTTGCCGTTTGTAATGGGCATACATTTACAGCTGACCCATTGTCTACCAAAGTTAGAGGGATATTGTATCCCTTGCATCCCACAGTTAAGTATAATGCATTGTTGTGGGTAGTGTCTTTTGAAGGTAAATCATCATTAGTGAAAATGATTGATTTGTCGGATTTCTCGCTAGTAATCAAGCTAACAAGATCCTGAGGGGTTGTGTCTGTGCTTACTGACAAAGCCGTTCGAGCGTTTATGAGAGAATTCCTATGCTCTTTAGATGTACTTAGGAGTTCCCAAATGCTAACATTCGCCTTGGATTGGCAAAGTTGTTTGACCAATGGATCTTCCACCTCAAGTAGAGGTGGTATTGGATTTTGTACTTTACCTTGAGTTTGATTTTGTATGGTCGAAGATCCATTTGGTGGTGGTGCTTTGTAGACTCGCCCAGAATGAGTTAAATGATCTATCTCGTTTAGGTTAGTTGTAGGACTCACAAACCAACTTTATCCTAGAAGCTTTAGATGTGCCTCCATTTCAAGATGTTCCATGAGTTGTGCCTCCATTTCAAGATGTTCCAAGAAATGATCCCAATCAAGCACTCCGTTTGTTTCATTTTGTAAACGAGATGGAGGAGGGACGGCGGCATACTTAGAGACATATAATTCTGTAAAGTCGTCGTCCCATAGTCCACATACTTTATTAGTTGCCCCTATAAGTATTGTGGATAGAGGTTCTCCTATAGGTGTGATATAGTCCAAAGGATTGAACATAACACTTCCCATATGGTCCTCATCGATGCGAAACACCCCTAAAGGGGATGCATTATTGTAAGGTTTAGGCGTGGGAATTCTCCCATCGTATACTAAATCTTGTATTTTGTGCTTTAAAATAGATCAACGTTCAGTATCATGTCCAACGCCTCTATGATAAGTACAATAAGCACTACCATTCCATTGAGGAAATCATCTTTCTGGTGGAGTGGGTGGTTTTGGCCCTGTTAGCGCAAGTAAGCCTTCTTCATTTAATTTTTCTAACAATTCTGTATAGCTTACAGGAAATGGAGTAAATTTTGTTTCTTTTGTCCATCTTTTTCTAGCATCATCATCATCACGATTTGTTTTGTTGTATTGCGTGGTAGTAGAAAATACGTCAATAAAGGATGATACATTATCATTCCCCTTCTTGTAGTTATTCTTAGGTTGATGATGATGATAACGTTTGTTTGCTTTTGCTTTAGCAAGATCATCTTCAATCCTAGTAGCCACAGAATAGATCTTTTGAAAAGTGTCTAAACCAAGGTAATGTAGATGTTTGTTGTACTTTTAATGACGGTTGTCAATGAATTTTTGTACTAACTCGACTTCTGGCGACCTTTGGGCAAGGCGGGCCGCCTTTTCTCGCCATCAACCATAGAAAGCAAGGAAACCTTCATCTTCACCTTGCTTAAGCATCTCGAGTTCACGTGAAGTTTCCTTAAACTCTACGTTACTCTCATATTGGGTGATGAAAGCCGAAACTACATCTTCCCATGTTTTCTTGAATTTTTGATCAAGCCCCGAGTACCAATTTTTTTCGGTTGGGTCTAAGGATAAAGGGAAAGTCAAATCATAAAGCTTAGGATTAACTCCCTTTAATGTCATAGTGCCAGTATAACACATTAAATGATTTTGTGGATTATTGTTCACTTTAAATATTGGCAAGTCCATAGCTTTGAACTTTTCTTGTAAACCAACTCATGGGGGTGGAGCAAACTTTTTTGCGTCAAATTACTTGTTCCCCATTGTAGAACGAAGAACTAGCTTCTCCAACTACTTTTCTTTGACAGATAATTGTTCCATCTTTTCTTGCAAGGCTAAGGTTTCAGCATTTTTCTTTTCAACCTTTTCCGTTTTCTTAATTCTTCTCTCCTCGGCCTCTAGAGCCTTTTCCTCTCTCAAACAAGAATCTCTTGTTGAAGTTCTTCGATGGTTGGCATTGTTGTTGGACTAGGATTAGTTGTCGAAGAAAACTGGTTTGAAAGAGGTTGATCTTTGGGTGGTAAACGTAGAATGTGAGTGCCCGGGAATCCTCTTTCCCAAGCTTGGAATCCGGCCTCAAAGGAGTACGAAAGGATAAGTAAATCGATACGCTTGTTTAAAAAGGGAGAAAAAAAAAGAAAATACGCAAAATATATTCAAACGTATAACATCACCCTTAACAATTCTTTAATGAAGATATTGTTCGGACGAGTCAATTTGTTTTTTGAGAAATCAAAATTGACTCGTTCAGTGGGCGCGCGCAAGTGAGTTAGTTGCGCGCGGCTGTCCCTGGCAACGGAAACTCTTGCGCACCACCTGCTCGTAGACAATATTTTTTTAAAATTCGAGCGCTTTTTTTTTCATCGTTTTTTTTATTTGATTTTTTTATTTAATTTATTTTAATGCAATCCTTTGAATATGACACTAAACCACGAAGAGACAACTTTGTAATTGGGAACCTAGACCAAACTAAAAAGAAAAAGAAGACTATCCTAACACGTTGCATATAGTCACATAATCACATAAGCATGCCATAAGTCAAGATTCACGCAATGTCATTCTAAGGTCAAAAAAGGATTGGGTGTCCAAAGGTACCATATCTTAAGAAACGACGTACAAATCAATAACTCAACATGTTGACTCATGGTATCGCCCTCCCAACATTTTGGTGGCGATATGGGTGGGATGATAGTTATTGATTTCGGGATAGAAGCCTAGTGTTGGCGACCCCTAGTAAATGAGCCAATCCCCAATGGTTTAAGTGTGCTATGCTTATGCATGATGCAATATTTCTTGTTTGGTTTTTACTCTTGGGCAAAAGGAAGATATTATACGTTCAAGTCTCGCTCTCTAACTAGACATTATCCAAGGCAATTCACGTTACAACCCATAGGCAACCTAGTGTAGGAAACCTTGGACCATAACTACGAATTAATCATGTAACCTCTAAATCCCCAGTTGAGTCGCCACTGTAAGGAAGGGGTTCCATCGTAAGGGGTCCTCTCCTTAAATGCCGATGGCCCTTTAAAGCCTAGGACTTTACACTTGTTAGGGTGTATTAGGATTTGAATTCCTTACTGTTTGGGGACCTTTAATTAGAATTGATTCTATCATTATGCTTTTTTGTAAGAAATAAGTAAGGAGTTGAAAATGTGTTTTAGGAAAACTCATAAACCTCGTTCATGCCTTTCTTCCATGTGGAGTTCATGTAATAATTAGCACGAATCATAAGTCTACCCATGCCCAAATTGGTCTATAAACCAGAAATGAGTTTGGGAGCGAGGATACTAAAATAACGTTCCTTTTAGAGGGAAATCGTTATCCTAGCCCTAGTGCGGCCTCTACTAGCTCTTCCTTTTTTACAATTTCTTCACCAAACAATATATGCAACGCAATACCTAAAAACTATGTTAGTTGATTTTATTTACACATATTAATTAACGTAGGAATTACAGCGTAATGTCATTATTCTTAATTATTCAAATTCGTGAAAAGGACAATAAAATAAACAATATTTTCCTTGGCTTAAGTGATTAAACAACAATTATTTAATTCAATTCTAATCTTTATTTACCGCAAGATACTATGTGAAATTAATTAATTAATTATTTTAAAGGTGATCAAACATCACTAATTAATTAATTGGGGTTCTTTTAAACAAGAAAATAAATGTGATTTAACTAAGTCCTCGGGAATTTACCACTTCTCTTTGCTAGATCTCCGTTTAGAATACTTATGGACTCCTTCTTGTTGGGGAACCTCCACTGTAGTAACAAAATATCAAAAGGGGTGGGTGTTTAGAACACGAGGGGCTAGGTTGCACAAGTTCAGAAGTATTTTACCAGAGTTTTAGGTTATTTTCTGTCTGTTGAAGCCTCGGTGTAAGCTCTTATTTATAAGGAACGATTAGGTTTAGGGTCACGATCATTTTTCCACAGCAGGTGTCGCGCCAATAGGATGAGTTGCGCGCGGCATCCCAGCGCAAGTGATTCATGGCAGTGCAATTAATTGTCTTGAGCGTGACTTTATGGTAAGATTCAATTTCATATTTTCTGTATAATTCTGAATATTCGGCAATGCAACTCTGGAGGTTGCGCTGGGTGTCGCGCACAACAGAATTAGAAGCGCGCGGTAGCCTAGCGCGACTGTTTGAGATGCGCACAGCTTTTTCTTTGGCAGCACTAAGATTTAACCTAAGCGCTCCTAAATCCCATCATTATTAGGTTTTAAGCACGGGTTTAAGCTTAATTATGATCGGGTTTACTTAATTGGACCTTTGTTTTGGCTTTTATCTTTAATTTAGGCTAGTCTTTTATGTTTTGTGTCTTAACCAGTTCACAATAAGTATTCTTCACTTTGATCCAACAAGAAGATGGTTTTTTTTATCATCATTGCACTTCCTGTCGGGACAAGAGGCAAAAAGTAGATGTCTACAATCACCCGATTTGAAATTTCAGCTTGACCACTTGTTTTGGGGTGGTAAGCCAATGACACCTTATACCTCACACCATATTTCTCTAGGAGATCTTGAAAGGACCGCTTTGAAAAATGTGAACCTCCATCACTAATAACGGCTCGCGGCACCCCAAACCTTTAGAAAATTACTCTTTTGAAGAGCTTGACCACCACTTTAGCATCATTAGTAGGAGACGCAACCGCTTCTACCCACTTTGACACGTAATCAACGGCCACAAGAATGAACTTATTCCCAAAAGAGGTCGGGAAAAGCCCCATAAAATCAATGTCCCATAAATGAAAAATCTCTAGATCAAGAATGTTGTTCAAAGTCATCTCACCTCTTCTTGAAATATTATCGGTTCTTTGACACTGGTCATAAGCTTTCTCTAAACCCCACACATCTTTGAAAATTGTGGGCCAATAAAAACCACATTGCAAGATTTTCGCCAAAGTTTTGTTAGCACCCATATGCCATCCAGAAGGTGAGGAGTGATACATTGTGATAACATCTTCAATTTCATCATCCGAGACACACCTTCTAAAAAGGCCATAAACACCTTGTTTGAAAAGCAAGGGGTCGTCCCAAAAATATTGGCGAACATCATGTAGAAACTTCCTTTTTTGTTGATAGGATAGGTCGGGAGGAAGAATAGAGCAAGATAGATAGTTTACAATGTCCGCAAACCATTGTGCCGGTGTTTGTAGAATAGCAAACAGTTGATCACCCGAAAATGAATCGTCGATTGGCAAGGTATCAAGATCACCTATAAAGATAGGCAACCATGAAAGATGATTGGCCAAAACATTTTCGACACCCTTCTTGTCTCTAATCTCAATGTCATAGTCTTGTAAGAGGAAGATCCATAGTATCAATCTTAGCTTTGGTTCCTTCTTGGACAAGAGGTACTTCAAGGCCAAATGGTCATTGAAGACTATGACTTTAGACCCCAACAAGTAGGACCTAAACTTCTCAATTGCATGAACAATGGCTAGAAACACCATTTTTGTGGTTGTGTAATTACTTTGTGCATCATCCAATGTTTTTCAAGTGTAGTAGATAGCATGGAGCTTCTTATCCTTCCTTTGTCCAAAACGGACCCAATGGCGAAATCCGAGGCATCACACATAAGCTCAAAAGGAAGATCCCAATTAGGGGGTTGAATGATAGGAGCCAAAATCAATGCCTCCTTCAACCTATAAAATGCTAGAAAACTAGTAAACATAAAAGGGGCATCCTTTACCAACAATTGAGTGAGCGGCTTTGCGATTTTTGAAAAATCCTTTATGAACCGGTGGTAAAAACTCGCGTGTTCAAGAAATCTCCTTATCTCCTTCACATTTGTAGGGGGTGGGAGGTGCTCAATGACCTCAATATTTGCACGATCTACTTCAATGACCCAACTAGAAATTAAATGACTAAGAACAATTCCCTCTTCTATAATGAAATGACATTTTTCTCAATTCAAGACCAAGTTCACCTCTTGACATCTTTTCAACACATTAATCAAATTCGAAAGGAAAATGTCAAAAGATGAACAAAAAACAGAAAAGTCACCCATGAAGACTTCAATTGATGATTCAAGCATGTCGGAAAAAATAGACATCATACACCTATGAAATATGGAAGGTGCATTACAAAGTCCAAATGTCATCCTTCAATAAGCAAAGGTGCTAAAAGGACATGTGAATGTAATCTTTTCTTGGTCCTCGGTTTGGATTGGGATTTGGAAGAATCCCGAATATCCATCCAAGAAGAAATAATGACTATGTGATGCTAGTCTTTCCAATATCTGATCAATAATGGGGAGAGGAAAGTGGTCTTTCCGGGTAGATTTATTCAATTTTCTATAATCAATGCACATCCTCCACCCGGTGACCGACCTTGTAGAAATGTTCTCACCCTTCTCATTCTTAATGATAGTCATGCCTCCTTTTTTAGGCACAACTTGAACCGGACTAACCCACTTACTATCGGAGATAGGGTAGATTATGCCCGCTTCAAGAAGTTTTAAAACTTCCTTTTTCACAACTTCTTTCATGTTAGGGTTGAGCCTTCTTTGATGCTCAATTGAATAAGCATGATCATCATCAAGTAATATCTTATGCATGCAAATTGTGGGACTTATCCCCTTAATGTCATCAATTTTGTACCCAATAACATCTCTATATTCCTTTAGAAAAACTAGGAGTTTATCAAGAGAGACATCATCGAGCTTGGCATTGACATATTTAAGAAGAGGGGAAGGGGTTTAAGTTAAACCTTATGAGGAGGCGTATTCCTCTCCTCTTTTACCTCCACATTAAGCACTTCCACTTTCATTTCATTGTGGACTAAAGATTGGTTGAGCAAAAGATCATACCCCCTTGTTTTTTCACCTTCCTCTACTAAGCCTCTCGGTAGGATAGCTTGTAAAGGATCTCCTTCAATCAAATTCTCTTGGAACTCCTCTAAGTTCCTTTCCAATGTATCAACTCTATGAACTTCATCGAAAGATAGATTTTTCAATGTTTGGGAGAATGAAAATTAGATTTTCTCATCTCCCATATTCAATGTTAACCTTCCTTCTTTCATATCAATAACAACACCCGCGGTGTTCAAAAATGGTCTCCCCAAGATGAGGGGTACTCTTGTGTCTTCTTCCATTTCCATTACTTCGAAGTCATAAGGCACAAATATTCTCCCGACTTGAACCGATACATCTTCAAGAATTCCCAAAGGAAGTCTAACCGTGCGGTCGACCAATTGTAGGGACATTCTTGTTGGCTTCAAGTCTCCAACTTTAAAACTCTTTGCTATAGAATAGGGCATCAAGCTCACACTTACCCCAAGATCATATAAAGCATCCATAGCTTCCAAGTCTCAAATTTTCACAGGTATTGCATAGCTACCGGGGTCATCAAGCTTTTGAGGAAGCTTGCTTTGAATGATAGCGCTCACCTCCTTGGGAAGGGAGATGGTTGCACTCTCCTCGAGCCTACTCTTGTTGGATAGAATATCCTTCAAAACTTTTGCATATGTAAGAATTTGTGACACAGCATTAAGAAAGGGGATATTCACTTGAAGTCCTCTCATGACTTCAAGAAAATTTGAAAACTTTTCATTCAATTTCTTTTCAACAATCCTATAATGGAATGGAATGGGAGGCTTGTAAACTTTCATGGGGGAATTTTCTACCTTTTCCTCATTTCCCTCATTTTTCTTTTGTGGATCCTTTCTCACAACATCAACTATCTCATTTTCAAACTCACCCTCATTTCTCACCACAACTCCCTCATCTCTCTTTCGTGGCTCCTCTTCACTCATAACTAGCCCTTCAAAACCTCTCCCTGATCTCAAAGTAAAGGCCTTAGCTTGCTCCTTTGGGATCATCCGTTGAGCTTGGGAAGTGACCACTAGGATTGGTGGATAAACTTCAAACTTGTTAAGCAATTTTAGCCAATTCATTCTCAATTATCTTGTTGTATGCTTGAAGTTGTTGGATGTTCACTTACATATCCGCATTGATTCTTCCTTGTTGTGTAATGAAAGTCTCAAGTGCGGCTTCAAGGCTAGATTTTTAAGGAGGTAGAGGAGCGGGTTCGTTATATTGTTGCCTTTGTTGGTTTTGGTCCCTTTGGTTAGGGTAACGATAAGAAGCTTGTTGGTTTTATGGATGGGATTGGTTGTATTGGTTTTGAGGGGGGGCTTGGTTTTGTTGCTTCCAACCCATGTTTTGTTAGGGTTTCCAACCTTGATTGTAGGGTTGAGATTATTGATCATTTCTTTTCCCAATAGCCGCAGCTTGCTCTTGTTTAGTTAAGTTGCAATTGGAGGACAATTGATCATTTCCTCCACAAGTCTCACAATACATGACTTGTTGTGAGGAAATCTTAGAGATTTAACGATGGCTTGATCTAGATTGTGGGCTACCATGTCAAACTTTTGATGCAATAAGTTCTATTGCACTAAGATCATGGATTCCGCCCTTCTTTGCTTGAGATTGCTTTCTATCACCTCTGTATGCGTAGTGCTTTGCCAATTCTTCAATCATCTTGTATGGATCATCCACCGATAGCTTTTTAAGGCTACCACCGGCCCCGTTATCAAGGTTTCCCCTGAAGTAGGAGTAAGACCATCATAAAAGATTTGAACAATGATCCATGTGAAACCATGGTGTGGGCATTTTCTAGTGTAGTCCTTGAAATGTTCCCAAGCTTCACTTAATGTTTCATCAATCTCTTGGTTGAAATTAGTGATTTTTCTTCTTAGTTCGGCGGTATTTTCGGGTGGACAATACTTTCCAAGGAAATCTCTAGTGACTTCATCCCAAGTGGTCAACGATCCCTATTTTACCATTCTCAACCAACGCTTTGCTTTGTCACGGAGGGAGAATTGAAACATGTGCATACGGATGAACTCTACTGTAATGTTGTTTTTCTTGATGGTTGTGCACAATTCGAGGAAGTTGACCAAATGAGAAAAAGGACACTCATGAGAAATTCCACCAAATTGATCACTTTGTATCATACGAATGAGTTGAGGTGATATCTCAAAATTATTTGCATTCAAAGTAGGGACATGTATGCCACTTCGAAGTGTGAAGGCATTGGGGTGGTCATCATCTCGTAGCAACGACAATCACAAGTTAAAAACACAGATATACAAAAATAAATAAGAAATATTATGATAAAAATACACACACTTAGACTCATTCAACAATAATACATTCAATGTGACTTTGCCTCCCCGGCAACGGCGCCAAAATTTGATAGGCATCGTTGAGCCTACCAAAGATAAGGTCCTATCTTGGTCTCACTAGCTAATAGCAAGGGTAAGAAAGGGTCGAACCCAAGAGAGGCGTTGAATCAACCATCAAGATACTACCGTATAAATAAGCTAAATGAAGTCGAAATTAGTTAGGTTTTTATGTAACATGTACTAGTTCAATCAACTATTACTAAGGGGTTATTAACAATAATTAGAGGGTTCTAGGGCTCGGGATATACCACTCAATTTCGTCACAAATCACAAATAGCATGTAGCCAACAATGGTAAATTAAGGGGATAATATAGGGGAAGTAATCTAAAGCACCCAACTACTCTGTCAAGCTAGAGGGATTAATTGAATCGCTAATACAAACAACTCTCGTGGTTACAAATCATAAAACATGTATTAAAGCATAATCACGATGACAAAAACATTCCCTTCACTGGAAATTCCTATTCTCATGGCTTTTCAAGTAAATTAAGCATTAGGGAGCTAACTCAAGTTCATCTCTTAATCCTTCGTTGAGAAAGCTTAGATAATAGTTCTAGCAATGGCCAGATACAAGAACTAAGCAATTAAACCACTTAAGCTCAACTAATTAACACCAGACAATTACTAAATTTACACCTGCAACAAGTAATTAATGAAGACATTGAGGGTTTTACCCAAACCCTAGAAAATTAGACTACTCACAATCCATGGAGATTAAAGCAATTAAGGATTTCAAGTAACTTATGAACAAGAATTAAATAAAGATTACGCTAAATAACAATCTAGGCATACAAGAATTAAGCAAGGTAATTAACAATCAAAGTAATTACAACGGAAGATAAGAGTGAGAAAAAGTTACTAGAAGCTTAAACTTGAATAACAATGGTGGAACTTGTCTTCTACAATGATTGAAGAATGAAATTTCAAAGCTATTAATTATAATCTAACTAATGATTTGAGAATATTTGTGTTTCTACAATTACAAACTAAGAGGAAGCAATAAAAACATGGATGCCGTAAAAATGAGCTCAAGGAGTTATTTCTAAAGACCCCTAAATAAAAAAGACTGAGAAAAAAAGAGTCGGGAACGGCTATAGGTGAGCACGGACGTGCTGAGGTTGGCACGGACGTGAAGCCAAAACGGCACGGACGTGCAGGCCTTGTTATGCACAATTAATCTTGAAACTTATTTGGGATGGGAAAATTGCACGGACGTGCATGATTAGGCACGAACGTGCTAAATCTCGTGCACGGACGTGCTTAACTCTGCACGGACGTGCAGGTCATGAAAGCAGCAGGTATAAGCTTTTGGTCGTGCTGAGGCACTCCTGCACGGACGTGCCATACTTCGCACGTCCGTGCAGACTCTCTAAGACCCTTATATTGTCTTCACTTTTCTTCGGTTTTGCTCCATTGTCTCGGCTTCTAACCTCGGTTTATCATCCATATGCTTCAAATGGTCGTCTATGGACCTAAAAACTCAACAAAAACACGAACAACCCGTGAAGCAAGGGATACACAAAAGTTGAACGAAAATAGAGTAGAAGTGAACCAAAATGCCAATATATCAAGTAAAACAAGGTTCAAAATCACTCTAAAATCATATTAAATAACAAGTTATCACTCATCTTTTTTATTATTTTCGACTCAACTTCCGACGCTCGGTTTCGATGCCCTAAGCTCGAATTTCCGACGTCTAAATATTAATTCCTTCCAAATTTATTCATCACTTTGGTTCGTTAATTTCTTGGGTGTGACCCGAAGGGTTCATTCAAGATTAAGCTTTAATATTAATTTATAAATTAATATTACATACCGGAAGTGGCCTCCACCCAGGCATTTCAATCACTTGACCTCACTGAATAATTATCTTTCTAATAATTTTGAACCTCGTATAGGAATATACTCTTGTCCGAAGGACACCATTCCTTTCAATCTCCCACTTGTCCTTCCGGACAAGTGTGCATTTAGTGTACAGCCTTTTTCCTATGTCACTTAACGTCTCTTAATGAACTATAAGGTAAGATTTATTCGTCATCCTTTATTATGTCCAAAAGTGTTTCTCGATCCTTAGTTCGACTGTAAATAAACAGATGATTTCCAAAATCCATTCGAGCATGGCCATGCATTTTCCTGTCTTGCTCTTCAAGAGGTCTTATAAACAACAAAGACATCTTCCCTATTTTATTAGGGGGGCATTCCCAGTCATGCAATGTAGCTTCTCTTACTGAGAGGACTTAGCCGCTCGAGTGTTTCTGTTATAATCCCTTATTACGGCAGACGTTTGACAACATCAAAGGGGAGTAGGGGACTAGTACTCAAACAAGAGAACTCACAATACTCATAGTTGAGGAAATAGTTTCCGATAGCCATAATGAGAAGTATACTTATGAAGATTTTTAATCTCTTAGAGTATTCTCATACGTCGATCTAGTATGGTTCTAAACTAGGGATAACAATGGGTCCTAGACCCGACCAGAACCTAGTTGGACCAGACCCATATTTTAGGGTATGGGTCATTAAATTTTAGATCCGATGGATCAGGGTCGGGTCTGGGTCTAAGTTTAATGGGCCATTCTTGGTCTGGCTCTACACTTTTTGGACCTAGACCCGACCCATTTTAATTTTAATTTTTTTAAAATTTTTTTTATAAATAAAAAATGCATATTAGATATATGATTGTTAAAATAAACCACTTAATTAGATATATTAGATTGGTAATATATTACGTAATTAGAGGTTGAGAAGATAGATTTTAGGGAAAATACGTCACCAAAATAACAAGCAACCAAGAATCTTAGTTTTTAAGTGTTTTTATTTTCATGGCATGCCTTCACTTTTTAATGAACTAATCATTTGTGTTTAAAATATGAACAATTTCTTAATGTGCATCTTTTATTATATCAAGTAGTAGTATAGTTATAAATTTATAATATCTATACAAGATTATGAAAAATTATAGTTTGACCCGTTTTAGACTCGAGGCCCGCTAGACTCGATGGATCTGGGTCTGGGTCAAATTTTTGAAGACTCGGTGGGTTTGGGTCAAATTTGGATCCACCTCAAAAATATTAGGTCTGGGTCTGAGTCTTAGTGGACCCGACTCAAACCCGACCCATTGTCATCCCTATTCTAAACCAATACCTATGCAAATGATTTATGACAATCCGTCCTTTTAGAACAAGGAACGGTGCTATAAATCAAACTACACACTAATATCAAATGGTCTTTAATCGTCCGTCATTTAAATAACCTTGATTAGGGATAATTTTTTATTATAATATTCAATGTTTACTTAATAAGTATTTTCTTACCAAGACTGGTTTTAATACCCTATTTTGAATATTCTCAAAATCGAATGGAGTCATTATTTAATCCTAACCACAATTAAATAGCAGACGGAGTGATAAAACATTGCATGAAATTTATATTACTCCAATACTTGAATGGTTTTTCTTAGTGTCTTACATTAAATGCTGAAAAATTAACTAAAACACTAAATAAGGAAATCAGACCCAGTCTCCCACATGCCTGATTTCCATTTCCTTAACGTGCTTCTTGTGCTTCACTTCAGGCAAAGGTTTAGTAAGTGGATTGAGAACATTGTCATCCGTTCCAACTTTGCAAATTCTGATTATTTCACCTTCTGATTTCCTTTATCAAATCATGTGAAACCGCCGCTTCACATGTTTGACCTTCTGATGTTCCTTTAGCTCTCTATCCTTAGCAATAGCTCCTTTGTTTTCACAATAGAGGGCTATTGGACCCTTGATTGGGTGTAAAATATCAAGTTCACCAACGAACTTACGAATCCAAACAGCCTCCTTAGCTGCTTCAGCAGCTGCTAAGTATTTGGCTTCAGTTATAGAATCTGCAATTGTGCTCTACTTGGCACATTTCCAACTAAACACTCCTCCATTTAGACAGAACATATATCCAGATTGTGATTTGAAATTGTCTCTATTAGTCTAGAATCTCGCGTCAGTATAACCTTCAACAACTAATTCCTCTTAACCACCATACACCAGGAACTTATCTTTGTTCCTTTTCAGGTACCACTACTAAAAATTAAGGTTTTTGCGACCGCCTTGAATGTTCGCAGAAGATAGCAAAAACGGTCGCAATTTGACCAAATTCTAGTAGTGTACTTTAGGATATTCTTAGTCGATGTCCAATGAGCCTCTCCTGGTCAGATTGGTAACAACTCATAGCACTCAAGGCATATGATACATCTGGCCTAGTACTTATCATGGCATACATGATCGATCCAATAAGCGAAGTATATGGAATCTGATTCATCTTACCTGCTCATCAGGTGTATGTGGACACTGCTTCTTGCTTAGGGTTATGCCATATGAAATTGGCAGGTGACCTATCTTGGCCTCCTCCAAGCTAAATCGAGCAAGTACCTTATCAATATAAGTACTTTAACTCAATCCAATCATCCTTTTCAATCTATCCCTATAGATATTTATGCCTTGTATGTAGTGAGCCTCTCCCAAGTTTTTCATTGAGAAACACTTTCTGAGCCAGCCCTTTACAGAATCAAATAATGGAATGTTGTTTCCAATACGCAACATGTCATCAACATATAAGACAAGGAAAGCGATGTAACTCCCATTGACCTTCTTATAAACTCAAGATTTATCTGGATTCCTGATAAAATGAAACTTACTAATGGCTTCATCGAATTGCAGTTTCCAACTCCTCCTAGCTTGCTTTAGCCCATAAATGGACTTCATAAGCTTAAAAACTTTCCCAACATTGTTTTGGTCGACAAAACCTTCAAGTTGTGTCATATCCACAGTCTCTTCAAAAATACCATTGAGGAAGGCGGTTTTAACGTCCATATGCTATATTTCATAGTTGTAATATGCAACAGTCGCTAGGAGGATCCGAACGGAATTAAGCATTACGACTGGAGAAAAGGTTTCATCATAATCAACACCATGAACTTGTTTGTAACCTTTTACTACCAATCTAGCTTTGTAAATTAATACATTTCCATTTTTGTCGGTTTTCAACTAGAAAATCCATTTACATCCGATAGGTGTGTAACCTTTGGGTAAGTCAACCAAGTCCCAGACTTGATTTTCAAACATGGAATCCAGTTCAAATCTCATGGCTTCTTGCCATTTAGAAGAGTCAATGCTTGCCGGTTCATCTCCATCCATGATCAGGATGTCCTGATTCTCTATTAATACTAAACCAAGATAATTATTAGGTTGAGATCTCGGCCTCTAAGACCTACGTAGGGTAATGGTTTGAGAATTTATATTATCGATTTGACTTTGCACATTTTGATAATTTTTACCTACGTCAACTTATGTTGATTGAGCACTTTGTATCATTCTGATTTTGTTTCTCATCCTCACGAACTTCGTCGATTTTGATTTTCCTACCCTTATCATTTTAGAAAGGTGCTCCTTCTGCAAAAAGACACTATTGCGAGCAACAAACACTTTGTCCTCCGATTTATTGTAGAAGTAATACCCTTTTGTTTCTTCTAGGTAGTCCATAAAGTAAACCTTGTAAGATTTGGGATGAAGTTTGTCAGAAATCAATTTCTTGACATATGCTTCACATCCCCATATCAATAGAAAAAACAACCTAGGAGGTTTCTTCGTCCATAACTCGTATGAAGTATTTTCCACAACTTTTGATGGAGCACGGTTAAGAGTTAGTGCCCCAGTTAAAAGTGCATGTCCCTAGAAAGAGATAGGAAGATCACTAATAAGGTTCGCTCCGTTCCATTGTGAAGTTCCTAGAGGTGTCAATTATGAAAGTATACCCTTTTCTTTTAGATGGTGATCGAACTCTTGGTTCAAGTATTCACCATCTCAATTCAATTGAAGGGCTTTGATATTCTTGCCAAGCTGACTTTCAACTTCACTTTGTAATTCTCTGAACTTTTCAAACGATTTAGATTTATGCGACATGAGATAGACATAGCCATATCTACTTTAGTCGACTATGAAGGTGATAAAATATCGATGTCCGTTTCTTGTGGAGGAGCTCATTGGTCCACATACATCGGTGTGTATTAGACCTAATAATATCCTACTCTTTCTCCCATATTAGAGAATGGTTTCTTAATCGTCTTTCCTAATAAGCATCCTTTGCAATTCTCTAATGATTCTAAATTAAAAGAGTCAAGAACAACATCATGTAGAAGTTTCTTGATGCATTTGATGATAATGTGGCCAAGACGATAATGCCACAGGTAAGTCTGATTTTACTCCATGGTCTTAGCTGTTTTTGGTATCATTATAAACAATTTTTCCAAACACACAAATGTGTCATTCCATAAATATAAACAAGACATAAAACAAAGCCTTGTGATCAAATTCAAAATGACGTCTAACGTCAAGAGATCAAAGTATGGTAGATAAAACTAACCAAGTTTTAAATCTAGACAAAAACATGAGATTACAAGCTTTCTTTAGATAGATTATCTTTATCTTCCACTCGTGTACTCATGTCCACTTTAAAAGCGTCCCTTAGTTTGTTCCTGAAATAGGAGCATAAAATGAGTCAATTTTGTAGTATCTGATACCTTATAAATTGCTTATATTCAAGTGTAAAGATGATACCTGAGATTGAGGCTCCTTTTCCTCTTGCCTCATCTTCCAGATAGTCGCTACATTCTCTCTTATAGTGACGTTGCTTACTACAATAGAAGAAGCGCATCTTTGCCTTGTTCTTGAACTCCTTCCTTTTGGGCCTAAGAGCAAATTTGGCTGCCTTCCAAGAATAGGTTTTCTGGAGCTCTTGAACAGCTTTCTTGTAGGTCAGTTTATCCTGATTGATGGTAAGTCGCATCTTAATTACAACATACCCCGACAGGAGTGAGCTTAATAGCATATGAGCCGCCTTCTCATTCTCCACTAGTTTATGAATCAGCTCCATGTGGTTAAATAACCTTGTCATCTTGAGCACATGGGCTTTAAGTGGCATCCCGGGCCTAAGTCTTGCACTATAGACCCCAGCCCATACTTCTTGCCTCTCTTTGCTGAGACACCCATCGTGCGATGGCTTAATCCTCATGTTAGACAGTGACCTAGTCACTTCCTTATCAAGCCCATCGTAGTTGCCCCTGACGCTCTTTATGAACCTTAGATTGACCACATCTTCTAGAGCCTTGAGGATTACATCCGGAAGGTAGTTGGAGAATTTCTTCTTCCACTATTCCGAAATAGAGTTTGTCATGATTCGTGAGACTCTCTTGCAATCATAACTCCACTCTGCATGAGCTTCATCACTCATAACCCCTTTTCAGTAAAAACTCGAGATGGGTGTATCCAAGATATGCTCTATGTAGCAATTACGGAGGGTCATACAAAGTTCTTCTACCCATTCCTTGAAGTTTACCAAATTCAAGCTAAATGGTATCTTCTGGGGAAGTTTTGGGCACATTAGATTGTTTTCGATAGTTGAACAAATTATTCTACAATTTGAAAGAATTTCGAAATAAAAAACCGTTCATAATACTTAAATAAGATTGAGATCATTTAATTTCATAAAACTTATTAACCGTCTTATTCACACATTCAAATAATACCCGTTTTGGTGAGAATAAATTGATTCCAAGATCCAAAGAAACAAAGAGTTGTTAAGCATGCTTTAACTTGTCTTAACACTCAATCTCTTAAGGAATGAAACACTTTGCTAATGGTTCCAGGCCACTCTTGGTTGGATAAATGGTCGCATTTAATGCTCTCTGAATAACTTATCCACTATGCCATGACATGTTAAAACTCCATCAAAACAAACTTGAATACCTTGCATTCCTTATCAATCCTAGGAAGTAGTAGTGATGCCTCGCTTTGGCTTAGCCCATCACTACTCTTAATAGGTCGATAAGTGTTTTTTTTGGAATGACAATTTCACTCAATATTTAGGGACCTAGGGTTTCTATGTTGGTTGATTTAAGTGAACTTCATTAATCATCACAATATTCGAAATCATAAACATGCATCTAATATATAATTCATATATAAATACTCATAAATACATATCAAAAACATGAATAAAGATGCATTTGGCAACTAGCATGACCCCTTAAATCTTCAAGTCTTCAAGGGATGGCTTTTTCAACTTCATGGATTCGTCTTTCAAGAGCCTCTGTCTTCAAGACATGACCAAAATTATGCAAATACTAGTATATATGATTAGGACATATCTAAACATTAAGGTACAAAAATACTAAACAGTTCGCAGACCGTGTTTAGATTTACAAAAATGCATCACGGGTCGCACTCCGTATTTTCTATCCTAATCGGTCCCAACTAGTTGCCATTTTATAAAACATGTGAGAGAATATACATTCCATTCATCCATTCACTATTTTTGAATAGACCATGCATTTTACATTGATTAAACAAGTAATAATGCATAAAACGCGCGTAAACTAGTAACTAATTTAGGTCGTTAATCCAATTAACATGCCTAATTAAAACTAGTCAAAGTTGTTTAATTTATTTTGTAATTTAACGCATTTATTATTGAAGCTCCAACTAAATTCTGCATCCATCTTAATTAATCCAATTAATTAAGCCGTTAAACCCAATTATTTGCCAAAATTAAATTCTGCAGCTTCTAAAAAACCGAGGCATAGCCTCCAACATTTATTAAAAAAATTAAAACCAAATTAAATAAAAAAATAAATAAAACGACAAAAGATGCAAACACGAAGCCAACCGCACTCAAGTGGCTCATGCACTACTTGTGTACTATATGCAAGCCAAGGTCGTCTAGCAACCCCGGACTATGCGGCTTGGTGCATGTGCCTCCACCACCCCACGTAGCACTAGTTAGGTCGAGCCTAGTAGTGTTTTCTACGAGTTACCTGGTGCTAGGCACATGCTATAATGCCCCGTATTTTCTAATTAATTACAAAGAAATTATTTTATGAAAATGGTATTTTAATAAATTAATTATTTGGAGTCAAAATAATATTTGAATTTTGGAGCCAAATGTATTTTAAAAACTAATTATTATTTTGGATAAGGTTTATCATCCATTTATCTTATTTTAAAAATAGGATTATTTTTATATTTCAGATATTTTAATTATAGTAAAATTATTAATTGTATTAAATGACTGAAAATTCCCATTTATTTAGCTTGGAATTTAGGATTTTCTATGTATAGAAAATATGATTTTCTTACCTAATTATTGGTTAATAATTGGTATTTAATTAATTATTCTATATTATTTACACAATTATTTTTATTCCATAAACCCGAGTAAAAATCTTCCTAAATACTATAAACGGAATCCAAAAATCTGAGCTATGGAAAGCTCAAGATTTTCGGCCCTCTAGTATTATTTTGGGGGAAATTGTTTTGGTAAATTGTATGTTTAATTATATCTCAAACTCTCTTATTTTCCTTAATTTTATTTCTCCATATTTTTAATATTTGATCATCATATTTTCTTGCCTTTTATTCTTCTTAATTATTCCCCAAATAATTCCAACTTCCATATTATTTTTCATGACAAACATAATTGTAGACACTCAAATGTGAATACCATTCGCATCATTTGATTACCGAATAAAGTGAAAGTGTGAAAAGTGTAGTGATGAGGGAGTTTTTATTAAAATGTTTTTCTTTCTTTTTTCAAAAATATTTTTTTTCTTATAAAAAGTAGTCGGTCCAATTTGGTTTGGTCCATGATAAGGGTCTAATAATAGGGTAGTGGGATTAGACTCGAAAAGAGCTTCCCAATGATATATTACAAGCCCAATTCCGATGAAGTATGAGGAAATTATGGATTAAACTAAATTAGGCCCAATGATATTAGATGTGGCCCAATGATCTAGAGGAGGGCCAATTAATTATTATTACTAAAGTAATAAGGATTTACTTTAATCTTTTAGGAATATCTAGAAGGTTCTCTTTAATTCTAATAAGGTTAGGATTGATAATTATATTTTTAAAAGATGTTTTGAATAAAATATATTAAATCTGATTTTAAATCTTCTTTAACAAATAATTACCCGTAACCTGTTTAAAATGTAATTACGCGTGTATAACCGCGTTGTACTTTTGAACCAGCGCGAGATGACAGAGTCGTTGCCTGACGATGACGGCGATGAGCCTGTTGTCTGGCGCTGACTCCTGTCATTGGCGACAAGAGGTATTTTATTTCGAATATGATTTTCTTTAAACCCTTACTACTTTGTCTAAAAATAGGGGTCGTATTTTTCTGTTTTCAAATCACCCACATCTACAATCTCTCTTTCTCTCTCTCTCTCTCTCTAAAAGCTAGAAGTTTTATCGCTCTATTCTTTTTCCAAACCTTCCCTTTTACAAAATTCCTCACTTATTAGTCCTAGACACACCTAGCCAATTTCAAAGTTTCCTTCGCCCTAGACTTGAAAGGTTTGATATTTCTGAGGGTTTGGTCCCAAATCTCTATTTCAATTATTTAATTTAATTGTTTGTTTATTATTTTCCTTAATGTAACTAACGTGTGTAATTTATTATGAGAAAGAGGTACAAGGCATCGAATTAAGTACTTTAATTGTTTTATTGATCTTTTGATATACAAATCATGCTTATATTATTATTTTGATTCCTAGTATCATATTAGGATGTTTCGTTTCCTAGTATCATGTTTAGGGTAATAATTAAAATTTCTAATATCAAGTATGTTTATTGTTATGCTTCCTATTTCTTTCCTAATATAATGTTAGTATAATTTTAGGATTAAAGCATTGATCTTTAATGGTTAGCGACATGCTAGAGTTTGTAATTAATCTTGTTAGTTTCATGCCTAGGATCTTGCTATTAATATTATGCTTTAAAATGATTATTTTAATCATTATTTTGATTATGATTATAATTATTGTTGTCATGCTGATGATTATTATGTTGCTTGATGTTATTATTGTTAT
Organism: Chenopodium quinoa; assembly: GCF_001683475.1. Taxonomy (NCBI): domain Eukaryota; kingdom Viridiplantae; phylum Streptophyta; class Magnoliopsida; order Caryophyllales; family Amaranthaceae; genus Chenopodium; species Chenopodium quinoa. The sequence goes on along the minus strand of NW_018742263.1, from coordinate 6,204,106 downwards.
TGCTTGATCACGCCTTTTATGCATGTTTAAAGGGAATTTGTACTTGGAATCATCTTAATAAGATAATTAATAGTCTTGTTTAGGTTAATATGATTATAATTTAAGTGATCGCCAATAATAGTTTTATTTGTGCATTAATATCCAACCAACATAGATTAAACAGGTTTAGGATAAACCTATTAATTTCATATTAGTTAGAAAGCGCACATGAATACAAGAAGAATAAATTAAATGTCTATTATTAGGGCAGGTTCTTTCACTTTTAGATTGTATTTATTCCTTCATCCCCAAACTTCCTGTCATGATTCTAAACCTACTGGAGTTAACGATCTCTTGGATCGTTAAGGGGTATAACCTTCACCATGTGAATGGTTTACAAGTTCCTAAAACTTGTTGGCTACTCTTTTACTCTAGCTTCCTTCCATTTGGACGCCACCATGCTTAAGTGTATGATCAGAGTGGGGCTCAAGTGTTGGATGGCTTGAAATATACCCTACAGATTTTTGGCTACTCAACTGGGGAGGATTTCTATTTTAATTCCTAAAATTTATTATAGCAATGATTTAGAATGAGTGGATGAGGCTCGAAAAGTTCTAAGTATTTCATGTGCGTAATTTTTAAAGACATTATTGGTATAAGAATAATAAGTTTCTCATTAGAAAGACCATATGTAATGAGTAAAAAACATAGGATTTTTACATGTAGGAATCTAGGGAAATATCTTTCACAACTAAAGTTGAAATAATAGTATGAAAAAAACTGGAAAAATCAAGAACATAAAGCTGCCGAGGCATGTAGAAATTAGCGTTGAGAAAACAGCGTCAACGCCAAACGATGGCGTTGTCTCTTGGCAAAAGTCTTGTCGTCTGGCGACAGTGCCACCGTATAGCGCCGACGCTATTTTCTCAGGACAAATTATTCCACTACCGAGCCAGAAATCTACCTTCTTGTTTCGACTAGTTTTGTAATACTGTTTGCTCGGTTTTTCTTTGTGATTGAGTTATTGCCTTTTTTCTGAAACACATATGTGTTCTACATATGGTCATAACCCTCTGGGAATTCACGTTCCATCTACCCCAATTAAATTCTCTTGCTATTAATATTATGCTTTAACAAGTTTATTTTAATCATTATTTTGATTATGATTATAACTATTGTTCTTATGATGATGATTATTATGTTGCTTGATGTTTATTATTGTTATTGCTTGATCATGCCTTTTATGCATTTTTAAAGGGAATTTGTACTTGGAATCATGCTTAATAAGATAATTAATAGTCTTGTTTAGGTTAATATGATTATAATTCAAGTGATCGCCAATTCTAGTTATACTTGTGCATTAATATTCAAAAAACATAAATTAAACAGGTTAAGGATAAACATAATGATTGCATATTAGTCAGAAAGCGCACATGAATACGAGAAGAATAAAGTAGGGCAAGTTCAATCTCTTTTAGGTTTGATTTGTTCCTTCATCCCCGAACTTCCGGTCATGGTTCCCGACCTATTGGAGTTAACGATCTCCTTGATCGTTAAGAGGTATAACCTTCACCCTGTGAATGGTTTACAAGTTCCTAAAACTTGTTGGCTACTCTTTTACGCTAGCTTCCTTCCCTTTGGACGCCACCATTCTTAAATGTATGATCAAAGTGGGGCTCAAGTGTTGGATGGATTGAAATATACCCTTCTGTTTTTTGGAGATTCCACTTGGGAGGATTTCTATTTTAATTCCTACAATTTATTTTGGCAATGATTTAGAATGACTGGATGAGGCTGGAAAAGATCTAAGTATATCATGTGCCTAATTTTGGTTGACATTATTGGCATAGGCATAAAAAGGTTCTCATTGGAAAGACCATCCGTAATGAGTAAAAAAACAAAGTATTTTTACACATAGGAATATAGGGAAATATCTTTCACAACTAAAGTCGAAATAGTACTACGAAAAAAACTTGAAAAATCAAGAATATAAAGCTGCCGAGGCATGTAGAAATTAGCGTTGATAAAACAGCGTCAGCGCCAAACGATGGCGATATCGCTTGGCAAAAGTCTTGTCATCTGGAGACAGTGCCACCATTTAGCGCCGACGCTATTTTCTCAGGACAAATTCTTCCACTACCGAGCCAAAAATCTACCTTCTTGTTTCGACTAGTTTTGTAGTATTGCTTGCTCGATTTTACTTCGTGATTGAGTTATTCCCTTTTTTTAAATCCCATATGTGTTCTACATATGGCCATAACCCTCTGGGAATTCACTTTCCATCTACCCAATTGAAGGCTCTTGGCAACATAGGGTACATCCGAGTTTGTTGAATTCACCAAACCATGGAAGTGATTTTAACTCGTGGTGTCCCATCTACACGCCCCAACCCTTCCAAAGGTAAGGCTTTCACATGGTTCATTTGGACTAATAACCATGGACCCTTTTTGACTAACCCATATCCTGAACTTTAGAAACTAGATCCATGGTTAGGTTGCAAACTCATTGCATCATATCATGACTATATAACTACTTGTGTATTATTTGTTGTGCATATTTAATAGGTGTTGCTCCTAATCGTTTATTTGACTTATGAATGAGTTAAATAAATTAACTAATGACAAAAGGACTTTTCTAATTTATTAATTAATTAATTAATTAATGATTAAAGTCTAATAATTTTATCAAACTTGACTTAGTACAACTTCTAGGCTTGTCCCTTTAGAGCAAAATACTGGAAACAGACCCAGATCGATGTTACAGAATGGCGCAGAGATTTGGACTGTGCCGCCACACGTTAGTGATTGGCGCCAGGCGACAATCTCGTCGTCTGGCACTGACCTTCAACGTCTGGCGGAGTACTGTCGTTTTACGACCACCTGTATTTTTGCTCTAGTCTTCACGACGAGTTAGTATAATAAATTTGCTAAAACGGTTTAACAGATTTATTAATGGCAGTAATCATATTTAGTCCTTAATTGAGTCTAGGCACATAGTCCCATGGTCTCACAAAAGAGTCAATGCATGTCACTCACATTCACTACTAAAGCACACACATAATATGTCACATTTTTGACCATGTCTAGAGAGTCTTGTATGCGTGTATTTTCTGTTATTTTTTTAGGGGGATAAGTTGGATATTAATCCTCCAATTAAACCATACTTGTTTAATATAAAAAATTCACCATATTTTTGCTTTATTTAAAAAAAAAATCAATAAAGTTAAAGTTAAATTTAAGTAAAGTTATCAAAACAAATAAATAGTTTAATTTACAGTGCTTGGTCAAGAAAGGAAGGGCGGTTAATCAAAGATAATACATTCGTTCAAATAATCCTTTTTAACAAACCCATCACTCGGAAGAGAAAAGCTAAGAAGATCATGGAGTCTCAAGAAGAAGTTAATGAAGTCATGAAGGATATAGCCAACCTAACTGAATTGATGAAAAGTATAGCTTGACAAGAGGAAAATGTAGGTCGTTATCTACCTCTCCCTAGAGCCAAACCTAATTTGTAAACACTCGACCAACCTTATACGAGTATATGGTTAGTCAAGGGTTGAACCCAAAGGAATGAGTAGGTGCAAGCTATAGCCTATGTCAAGCTAGTTCGAAGAATGTAGATGGTTGTGGTTGGTAATTAAAGTATTAAGAAGCTAGACAAATCGAGAAATTCAATATGCTAACACTAGGGATATGGGTTTCACATGCAAGCTCAATGATAATGCTAATTGATAGATCACTCAATCGATTCAACATCACAAAGGACAAAAAATAGTTGCAATAAAAGGAATCCAAAAGCTATCTCCTATAAGCCAAGCTAGGGTTCACTATGAATTGCTAACTAGGAAAAATCACAATCAAATTTAATCAATTAAAGCAATTCTCAAATCAAGGGTTCATGTCATTAAAAATTGCAATGCAATATAGATTAATATTATAGGTTGATCACTCCTAGTCTAATTAATCACATGCACAACTATGTCAGCCAATTTAATTGCGACAATTTAATCAATTTAGTATCATCAACTAGCAAAAATCATCGATCAAGCATGCTTTCCCTTCTCCCTAGCAACTAATATACTCACTAATCATGGTTAAATTAAGAAAAAATAAAAACAAATTCAATCAAAATAATATTCATTTCAAGCTTAATCAAGAGGAAAATCAATCAATCAACAAATTCTAGAGCAAGGAATGTAATCTCAATCAAAATTCAAGAAACTAGAAAGGATTGCATTGAAAGTAAGTTAAAGGAAAGAATTCTTACAAATTTTCATTGAATTGAAGAAGGAATTTAAAGATCCAATTGAAATCTAAGATCAAATTCAAGTACAAAACAAGTAAATCCTATGCTTCTCTCTCTACTTTCTCTCTCTACTAATTCTGGAAAATTATATCTCAAGTACAAAAATTAAGTTGTCCTAAAATAAGAAAGTCAAAATATATAAAAAGAAAAATCGAGTGAAGGAGGCTGCACAGGGTCGTGCGCACGTACAGCTGGGTCAGCACGCAGGCACCCCTGTGCCGCGCTCGCACCCTTGTATGGTGCACGAGGACTTGGCTCCTTTTCTTGCTCGATCAAACTCCGCACTCCCGAGCATCACTATCATCAGTGCACTCAAAGTGATGATCGTGAGAAGGGCAACAACTTTAACCTCAAAGAGGTTGAACATCCCAAGCTAAAGTGTTGCTTCCAAGGTTCTTATGCTTGCGGAGCTAGCTTGAATTGCATGTTTCGATTCCCGAACTTCGCTCCATAAAACTTCTTAAATGCGCTCGAGCTTCCTTCTTGATAATTAAATTCCGGGAAACTCGACACACCTACAAAACAAGTCAAAGAAACAAAGAAGCGAGAGAAATAGCCAAGAAATGCATAAAATAGAAAGAAAACCATTAAGAGCACGCATTTCTCTAAACTAACACACAAACACGCAAATCAAGCATTATTCCCTAAAAATTAGACATAAAAGACTTAAAATGAGCACAAAATTGTGGAGAAAATCTAGCCTAAGGGTGTCATAAATGACACTCATCATAGCTCTTCATGTCAATGACCTGTCAGGCAACAAAAAATGGAGCTCATGCAAGAAAGCTTTAGCAAAATATCCAATGACTACATATTCCAAGGTATTAGCTCACAAGGGTTCTAAGTGGACAAGGAACTTCTTCCACAAAAGTTCAATTCCACTGATATCCCTAAGTTCAAGGCATCAGATAATCCTTACTTCCACTTAAGAGTGTTCGAGACAATAATGAACATTAAGGGGATAGATAAGAAAAATTTTCATACGCTATTTTCTTTATCACTTGAAACCGTTTGTCAACAATGGTTCTTTTCCCTTGACAAAGAAAAACCCTCTACTTGGGATGCCATTGGAAATGCTTTTATTGATAGTTATAAGTGTAATATTCAAGTTGAAATTGATCATAGGGAACTTGATGAGATACTTAAACAAAAAGAGAATGAAGGTTTTACTTCTTTCTTTAATAAGTGGAGGGAAACCTCTGCAAAGATGCTTGAGGTACCCATTAAAAAGGAATCTGTGAAATTGTTCATAAAGAATCTATAGGAAAAATATTTTAAACATCTCAAGTTACAAAGCAACTTGAATACTTTTAAGGCCATATATGACATTGGGATTAGTATTGAAGACGACCTTGCAAAGAAAAAAGTTGCTAACACTACCAACTCAAACAATGTTAGAACCTTTACTCTGAATGATGTCCTTGCTATGAACAATCAAGGACAAAAGATACCATTTAGGATAAACTTTACTTCTATTGGTATGAGTTATGACACCCCATTTGACCGTCTTCATGCAAAAGGTCTTTAAACTCCTATTGGACCATTTGGGGATCTACTAGTCGAAAAGAGAACACCTAATTGGAATACCAATGCACACTGCAAATACCATTATGGTAGGGACCATCTTACTGAGAATTGATGGAAGCTAAAGGAATCTATCTAGGACTTGATCAAGAATAATAAACTCCCAGTGCCTCCGGCAAGAAAGAAGCCAAGCATCAACAGTGCACCACTTTCTGATTCCTTGGCCATCTCTGATGAGGAAAATCATGGTGATCCCTCATCTTTAATCAAACCAGTCGAAGGAACTCATGCCCTTGAAGAAGAATAAGAAGAATAAGTATTCTTCGACGCCATGAGTGAACCGTCCCCAATGCAACAACCGCCACTAAAGAAGATATATTGCTCCTCGTATATTCTGTAGAGAAATTTGTAGGCATGTGTAGAAGAATTCTTGTACGCATAGAATAGGAACAAAATAAACATGTCAACAAAGAGGTAACACCAACTATGAAGAAACCATTATCTCCTCAAGTAGTTGAAACACCCAAACGGAGCCATAGGCCGTTCTAGACATCCATTTGTGTCTCCAAAATACCAAACTCAGTGATAAGTACCTTTCATGTCGAATCATTATCGAATGGAGTTAAAGTGTTGAAAGTCTAGTGTTACGGTTTAGTTTTTAAGTCTTTTCTTTCTCTTTGTTTTTGAAAACCTATTTTAACAAAACAGCCAATCCATTTTGGTTTGGTCCACGGCAAGGGTCCAATAATAGTGTAGGTTTATGGGGCATGAAAAGAGCTTTCCAACGATAAATTATAAGCCCAATTGCGATGAATAATGAGGAAGTTAGGCCAAATTACTAAACTGGGCCCGGTTTGACCTTTATGTGAGGCCCAATGATCTAGAGGAGTGCCTAATATTGATATATCATTCCTAATGCAATTAGAATTGATTTTAGTCTTCTAGATTCTTCTAGAAGGTTCTTTTCATTCCTAAATTAAATAGCATTGATAAATTGACTTTGGTTGATTGAAAATACGATTTTGCCCTTCTATATTGCTAAATTTTATCAAAATCAAGAAAACGCATGAAAACGGCATTTAGCGCCTAACGACAGGATTAGCGCCTGGAGCTAATGCTTGGCGCCTGGCGCTAATATCCAACGTCAAGCGCTAACCTGTTTTTTTCTCTTCGAAACTCTGATTTGTTTTTTATCCGTTCGGCTGATTTTCTCTATAAATAGCCTCCTAAAATCTCCGTTTTCAATCACCAACTCTCATCAAGAAACTCTTGATTACTCTCTCTCTCTTTTCTAAACTAGCCTTTTGTATACAAAAATCCGCATTCACATGATTTAGAGACACCTAGCTAAGTTCGAAGTTTCTCTCACCCTAGACGTGAAAGGTTTTAAATATGAGGTTTTGGTCCCAAATCTCTATTTAAATTATTTAATTTAATTGTTGATTTTATATTTTCCTTGAAGTTACTAATGCGTGTATTTTGTTGTTAGAAAGAGATACGATGCATCCAAGTAAGTGTTTTAATTGATTTTATTGATATTATGACATAGAAATCATGCTTACGTTGTTATTATGATTCCTAGTATCATGTTAGGATACTTGATATTTTGAATGATAACAATAAGTTCCTAGTATTATGTTTAGGGAAAAGGTTATAATATCAAATATGCTTATTATGATTTCCATGATGCTTCCTATTCTTTTCCTAATATTCATGTTAGTATCATGTTAGGGCTATATATTTGATCTTTTATGTTTAGCGACATGCTAGGGTTTGTTATTAATCTTGTTAGTATCATGCCTAGGATCTTGCTATTATTATGCTTTAACATGAACATGTTTATTTCTATGATTATTATTTTAATTATGATTATTATTATTATTATAATTATAGTCATGATCATGATTATTATTATGTTAATTTATATTTATATTTATTGCCTAATCACGCCTTTTATGCATATTTAAAAGGAATTAGTAATTGTAATCACGCTTAATGAGATAATTAATAATCTTGTTAGGGTTAATTTGATTATAATTCAAGTGATCGCCAATAATAGATTTATTTATGCATTAATATTTAACCAACATAGATTAAAAAGGTTTAGGGTTAAACCTATTGATTGCATGTTAGTAAGAAAGCGCACATGAATACGGTCTGAATAAAGTAGAGGCCTATGATTAGGGCAGGTTCAATTCCCTAACTACCAGTCATGGTTCAAGACCTATTGGAGTTGACGATCTGATGGATCGTTAAGGGATGTAACCTTCACCTCGTGAATGGTTTACAAGTTCCTAAAACTTGTTGGCGACTCTTTTGCTCTATCTTCTTTCCCTTTGGACGCTACAGTACTTTAGTGTATGATCACAGTGGGGTTCAAGCTAGGGGTAATGCTTGAAATATTCCCTACAGTTTTTGGCAACTCCACTGGGAGGATTTCTATTTTAATTCCCAAAATTTATTTTGGCAATGATTCAGAATGAGTGGATGAGACTCGAAAAGTTCTAAGTACGTCATGTGCATAATTTTGATTAACATTATTGTCATATGCATTAAAAAAGATGTCATTGGAAAGACCATCCGTAATGAGTTAAAACATAGGATTTTTACACGTAGGAAATATGAGGATTATCTTTCACAACTTGGATCGAAATAATGTTGTCCGAAACTAGAAAATTTTATCGAGCTCAGAAAGCTGCTGAGGCATGTAGGAACTAGCGTCAACAAACAGAGTCTGCTGTCGCCTAGCGCCAAAGCCAAATCTTGGCGTCGACCTCTGTTTAATGGCGCCAAGTTCTTCCAATACCGAGCCTGAAATATGCGTTCTAATTTCGACCAGTTTTTAGCACTGTTTGCTCGATCCTACTTCCTAATTGAGTTTTTCTCACTTTTCTAAAACCCATATGTGTTCTACATATGGATATAACCCTCTGGGAATTCATGCTCCATCTACTTGATTGAACGCTCTGTGCAACAAAGGGTACATCCGAGAATGTTCAATTCACCAAACCATGGAAGCGAGTTTTTTTTAACTCGCGGTGTCCCATCCACTTGCGCTAACCCTTAACGGTTAGTATTTTGCGTGGTGCATCCGGACAATTAACCATGGACCCTTTTTGACTAATCTATATCCCAAACTTTAGAGAACTAGAGCCACGGTTAGGTTGCAAAATTATTGCATATTATTGTGCCTACTTGACTAATTGTGCATTATTTGTTATGCATACTCTATGTGTTTTTTCCTAACCGTTTGTTTGACTTGTGTTAAGAATAAATAAATTGATTAATGACTAAAAGTACTTTTCCTAATTAATTAATTTGAGTAATTTAAGTCTAATAATTTAATCAAAGTTGACTTAGCACGACTTTAGGCATACGCTATAGAGTAATAATACCGAAAGCAGTTCCAGATTGACGTTCCAGTAATGGCGCCAAGATTTAGACTACAGCGCCACTCTATGGAGCGTAGCGCTTGGCAAAAGTCCTGTCGTCTGGCACTACACTGCAAGGAGAGGCGTCAGTCCTGTCGTTTTGACGACAGTTTGGTATATTGCTCGAGTCATCACTTTGTGTCTAACTGAACAGTTTGCTAATCAATTCGGTTAATTTTTACTACTAATAATACCATGTCAAATCCTTAATCGAGTCAAGGCACTAAGTCCCATGGTCTTACACAAGAGTCAAAGCATGTCACTTGCACTCACTATATAAAATACACACTAATATGTATGCATACTTTGACCATGTCTGAGGGAGTCTTGTTTGCGCGTGTTTTTCCGTCATTTTTTAGGGGGGAAAGTCGGATATTAATCCTCCAATTAAACCAATTGTTTGAACCCTATATCTTATTCTCAAAAATATACAACTTATTTTTTCTTTTTTCTTTTTACAAACCCGTAAAGTCAAAGTCAATTTGAGTCAAGTCATTAAAACAAAAATGGTTTAATTTACAGCGCATGGTCAAGAAAGGAAGGGCATTTGATCAAATACAACCTTTTCATTTAAGTTTAACTTTTCGACAAACCAATCACTTGAAAAAGGAAAGATAAGAAGATAATGGCAACTCAAGAGGAAGTTAATGAACTCAGGAACCAATTGATTACTGTGATTGAGGCATCGAAGATTTTAACCCTCAAAATCGATGATCCTGTGAAGCAACAACAGATGGACCTCATGCAAGAAAGTTTGAACAAGTTTTCTAGTGATTACAAGTTTCAAGGCATTAGCTCACAAGGGGTCTCGGTGGACAAGGATCTTCTTCCGCAGAAGTTCAATGCCAATGACATCCCGAAATTCAAAGCGACTAACAACCCTTACTTTCATGTAAGAGCTTTCGAAATATTAATGAGCATCAAGGGTATTGACAAGAAAGTGTTTCCCACTTTTTTTTCTCTATCTCTTGAAACCGTTTTCCAACAATGGTTCTTCTCTCTTGAGAAAGAAAGAACCTCTACTTGGGAGTCAATAGTAAACGCTTTCATTGATAGGTACAAGTGCAACATTCAAGTTCAAACTGATTATAGGCAACTTGAAATACTCAAGCAGAAAGAGAATGAAGGTTTCACTTCTTTCTTCAACAAATGGAGAGAAACCTCTGCTAATATAATTGAAGTACCAAGCGAGAAAGAATCTGTGAGGTTATTCATCAAGAACTTTCAAGAGAAGTACTCCAAGCATCTCAAGTACCAAAATAATCTCCATACCTTCAAGGCGGTCTATGACATTGGAATTAATATTGAAGATAACCTGGCTAAGGTGAAAGCTGCTAACAGTAACTCTAACAGTGGGTGGAAAGCCAAGAAGAACAACAATCCTTCTTCTTTTAAAACAACTCACTCAAACAATGTTAGCACCTTTATTTTGAGTGAAGTCCTTGCTATGAATAACTAAGGAAAAAAGAAACCATTTAGGAGGAACTTTACTTTTATAGGTATGAATTATTACACCGCATTTGACCTACTAAATGCAAAAGGTCATATAACTCCTATTAGACCATTTGGGGACCCACCACCCGAGAAGAGGACAACTAACTGGAACCCCAATGCACATTGCAAATATCACCAAGGTAGGGGCCATCTTACTGAAAATCGTTGGAAGCTTAAGGAAGCTATCCAAGATTTAATTGATAACAACAAACTGCCATTGCCTCCTACCAGTTGAAGCCAAGCATTGACAATGCACCTCTCGCTCATTCCTTGGCCATCTCTGATAAAGAAGATGAGGTTGATCCCTCATCTTTCATCAAACCTATTAAAGAAATTCATGCTATCGAAGAAGAGCAGGAGATCCTTTTTGATGTCATGGATGACTTTCCTGAACATGCAAGCAAAGAGGATGTACGACTGCTTATATGGTCCAATTGGGAGGGATCAAGCTTGCTACGTGAAGCTCTCAAAATCACAAAGAAACAACTAGAGGAGCTTCAGAAAAAGTATGACAAGGTTCCACCCACGAAGAAGAAACCCTTTTCTCTACAAGTATTTGACACACCCCAGAAGAGTAATAAGCTCTATACTCAAATTGGGACTTCATACGCTAAAATGTTCAAAATGCTCTCTGAGAGTGGTAAGGTCAAATCTCTCGAACCGAGACCATTTGAATCACTAAAGAGGACAGATAGGTTCTGCTGTCAATACCATCAATCAGGGGGTCACACTATAGAAAACTGTTTTAAATTTAAAGATTTAATTCATTAAATTATTTATGATAGAAAGCTAGTCCAAATTCTACAAGAAGAAGACATTAGCGTCAATGGGGTTTGGGATAGTGATGATGAAGACGTATATCTTATTGATTTGGAAGAACCCCCACTTTCAGTCATATACCCAATAAGCGATTTTTGGGATGAAGAGGATTCATCTATAGACGTCCTCACAAGATCATGGAGAATGCAACCTCCCGTTGCAACAATACCTATACCGACTACACATCAAGTTCCCATACCTATCATAGAAGACCAAGGTTGAGATGAATGTATGGAAGCTTCTAGCAACATCTCGAGATCTTAGGTTGGCAGTGATGAATACCTTGGATAAGATAGGGATAGATTCTGACACCACTCTTGAGGGGTTGGCTAACTTCCTTACGAGTGATTTCCCTAGTCCTATCAACTTGATCACCTTTTTTGACAAAGATTTACCTCCAGAAGGTGACAAGCATTACAAGGCATCAAACCTCACAATAGTTTGCAAGAGAATGAAGTCCCAATGACTCTTGTACACAATGGATCGACAATTAATGTCTGTCCACTAAGAACTGCGAGGATGCTAGGCATAAGGGATGAAGACTTATCCCCGTCTACACAAGGAATAAGAGCTTATGACAACACTCGTGGTCAAGCTCTTGGATAGATTACCAAGAATATAACGGCAAGAGCAATAAAACATGATACTACATTTCAAGTGGTAGATATCAAAGCTTCATTCAACTTATTGTTGGGACGTCCTTGGCTTCATGGCCTAAAGGCCGTCCCTTCATCTCTCGACCAATAGGTAAAGGCCATAACTAGAGGAATTCCCATCATAATTGATGCTTCACCCTTGAGGATTAAATCTATAGAAAATCCCATCATTAATGTGGAGCACGATGAGGACGATGAAGACTTGTGGGGCTTTAATGAAGAGGTCTCCTTAATCGAGGAGGATGAAAGGACCTCTCTCTTCCACGACCCCCACACCAATATGACAGTAAATGCTATTCTTAAGAAGCAAGGGCATTTTCCTGGAATGACTCTAGGAAAGAAGAAAGGAATAGAAAAACCGCTGGAATTACCTGGCCTCCCTAAATTAGACACTTTCGGACTTGGTTTTGAACCGACTCGGGAAGATCTCAAGCGAGCGCATGAAAAGTCTAAGGCGCGTAGGAACACTCGCATCCAAAATAAAGCAATCCCAATGGATCAGTATCCTCTAACCCTTAATGGACAATTCATGAAAGAAGGAGAGGACTATCCACGCTAAGAATTTCCCAAACCTTTTGCTGTAAATGGCACAAGGCAACCGGGATTCGAAATTTTCTTAGATTGCTATTTTCTAGATGAAAACCCAACTCCTATCAACGAGGAGAAAGCACCCCCATGCTTTGACTTTAATGTCATGGGATTACTATTTGGGTGAGAAAAATATGAGCCGAAGTACATAGAGAATAACTCCTCGCTCATCCAAATGGTCCTACAAAGCGAGAAATTTGACCCCTCAAAGCTCATCGCTCCAGCAGAAGGATCATTACAAGGGTGGCGCAAGACATTCCAGGGGACTACTTCAAGTGGAAGGAAAATCTCCACAATGATAGGGCAAGGACCGATGTTCGAAGAGTCATATAAGTTAGAGTAAGAGTCAGAGTCTTTTTGTATAGAGTCATCTAAGTCACCAAGGAAACAATGGGAGCCATGCTTGCACAAGAAGTAAAAGGTAAAGAAAATGCAATCTACTATCTAAGTAAAAAAATGCTCGAGTATGAAGTACGCCATACACCACTTGAGAAATTGTGTCTCGCATTGGTGTGGGCCACAACTAAGCTAAGACATTACATGCTCGTGCATACAGTCTTTGTAGTTTCCAAAATGTATTCACTCAAGTATTTATTCGAGAAATCTACACTCAACGGGCGCATATCAAGATGGATAGTCAACTTAGCCCAGTTCGATGTAAGATTCATGCCTCAAAAAGCTATCAAAGGATATGTGGTCTCAGATTTTCTAGCGGACTTCCCAATAGAAGATTCAACGCCAATACACGACAATGAATTTCCAGATGAAGACTTGATGGTCACAGAAGATGACACTTGGACCTCATACTTCGATGGAGCCTCAAACCAAAAGGGATGTGACGTTGGAGTATTACTAGTATCACCTAAGGAAGAGCATGTTCCAATCTCCATAAAGCAAGATTTTGACGTTACCAACAACGCTGCTAAATACGAAGCATGCATGGTAGGCCTTGAAACAGCTTTGGTGATAGGACTGAAGAAATTACAAATATTCGGGGACTCTTCATTGATCATCAACCTGATTTCAAAAAGATGGAAAGTAAGGAGCGAAAGTCTAGCCCCTTACCAAACTTATCTGGAAACTCTCACCAATCAGTTAAAGAAGGTAGAATACACATATCTACCTAGAGAGGAAAATCAATTTGCTGATGCCTTGGCAAGACTAGCCTCAATGGTTAGGATTCCTACGGAAATCGAGCAAATGCCTCTAACTATAGAAAAAAGGCATAAATCAGCTTATATTCAAGCTATAGAAGATGATGACGTGATCCAAGATGAAGAAGATTCGTGGTATACAGATATACTTAATTATGTCACCAAAGGAAAACACCTTCCTCATGCTGATAAAAGAGCAAAACGAGCATTAAGACTCTTAGCTTCCCAATATGTACTCATAGACAACAAGCTACACAAAAGGGTACCTAAGGGTTGAGCTCTCTTATGTGTAGGAAAAAAGGATGCTCAAAGAGATATGAGAATAGTCCACGAAGGCATTTATGGAACTCATGTTAATGGCAAAATGCTAGTCCAAAAGATAATGCGAGAAGGATACTAATGGACTACCATGAATAGGGATTGTCATCATTATGTAAAAAGATGCCCTAAATGCCAAATTTACACCAATTCACAACATGTTCCTCCATCTCTACTCTACATCTACACTTCACTATGGCCATTCTCTACATGAGGAATTGACAATATTGGTAAAATTACTCCTCTAGGGACAGGAGGTCATGAATACATCCTTGTAGCAATTGATTACTTCACAAAGTGGGTCAAAGCACAATCATATGCTAAACTCACTGCAAAACATGTAGCAGTCTTTATTAAAAGGAATATTATTTGTCGATATGTAGTCCCACATGAAATGATAAGTGACAATGGAACTCACTTTCAAGGTGAGTGTGAAGAATTGTTACAAATTATGGCATCCAACACCATAATTCTTCTCCTTATAGACCTCAAGCAAATAGAGCAGTTGAAGCAGCTAATAAAAATCTAAAGACTATCATCGAGAAAATGATAGAAAATTACAAGGATTGGCCTAACAAACTCCATTTCTCACTTTGGGGTAATCGCACGTCAATTCGCACATCAATAGGAAATATGCCATTTTCCTTGGGTTATGGAATGGATGTCGTACAACCTTTAGAGCTAGAGATACCCTCTGTACGCATTGTATTAGAAAGTAAACTCGATGTAATTGAATGGACTAGGGCGAGATATGAGGAGCTGATTCTACTTGATGAAAAAGGACTAGAAGCTCTACATCATATTCAATGCTATCAAATTCGCATGACTTGGCATTTTAATAAGAAGGTCAAGAGAAGAAACATCAAAGTAGGAGACTTGGTGTTAAAAGAATTAAAGAAAAATGTTTTAGATCCAAGGGGCAAATTTAGGCTTAATTGGTCTAGACCCTATATTGTCAAAAAAATCCTATCAGGAGGTGCAGCAAAATTAACTGATATGGATGGCAATGAGTTCTCGAACATGACAAATCTTGACCAACTTAAAAAGTACTACCCATAATTACTTGAGTAGGATACCCAAGAGAGCTACGTTTGGCCTGATTCCTTAGGATAGGATACGTAGGAAACCCTTTACGGGTGCGGCCACTTTACTTTTTGCAAACCTCGCATCCCAGATTTAAAAATATATTCGACGGAAATTCGACGAAGCATCGGCATGAAAGAAAAAGTTATGTCGCCATCCTATTAACTTTAGCGCCAGACGATAGTGTCTGTTATCTGGCGATAGACTGTTGCAGCTAGCGCCAGTCGTAAAGAATTAGCGCCATTTTTCTGGGAGCACCTGGGAATATTTCGGTGTTTTTCGAAAAAATTTCGACTTCCGTACTCGAAAAAATTTCTGAAAATTAAATTTTTTTTTCATTGCTTTAATAAATTAAATTTAAAGGAGATGATTTAGTTAAAAAGCTGAAATATCATTAATAAAATAAACTAAAAAATTACATTATTGATGGAATTTAAATAAAGCTTAATAAAACAAATTAACTTTAAATTTAAAACTAAGTCTAATAGTTGAAAGTTAAGTAGTGCTTTAATCTTTCTTCTCTTTCTTCAATTTGCTGTCTTCCAATTTTTGTTTGCATCCTCTTCATTATCCATGGCTTTAGCTAGTAGGCATCCTTTAGAGGACCTACATTCAATTTTGGAGTAAATAGTTTCTCCGTTATCTAGACTCCATGTTTCTTCTCTACCCAAGTCTTCTTTTCTGAAATGCCAGCTTTCCTTTTCCCTTTGTCCTTTGGAGAGCTCTTCTTCTTAAGTATCGTAGGAGTTTTGAATTCAACCCTTTCACCCAAGCGTTCCTTAACGGGAATCACCTTGTCACGTAGACGACTCTTCACATCAGTTTTACTCTTATTTTTATTCCTCTCCTTTGAAAGGTTTCTTGAGAAGCCACCTCTTCACATCATTGGGCAAGGAAGGAGGAACCTTTTGGGTAATCACTTCCCATAAAGGTCTAGCGCTCCAGTATGCATCAAATTTTTCTAGTTCTAGAGAAACAGGGAATTCATAGGGACGACGAAGATCCCCAGAAGGAATTGTTGAAGTAGGTCGTACTGTCTTTTTACCCTGCAGGGATAATAAAAAGTCATCTTTGTTAAGCTTGAAAGACGACATAAGGGTTGCTTGTTGACACCAACCATCTTCTCTATTTTCCACCAAGGGATGACCCACTTGATGGAAAAGTTGCAAGAGGCAAAGACTTTCTTCCATTCATGGCGCCCCATCTTAAAGAAGCGCTTCTTTCTTCTCACAAAGCAATTTGGAGTGTATTTTTGGACATTGTCGGGAGGACTAATTAATTCTAGTCTCTCCATTAGCCACATCTGCAAAAAATTCAATGCAAATAAATAAATATTACTATACAAAATATGTTTTTGATTTCTGTATTTAAAAATATTATTTTTCTACAAGTAGTAAAATTGGAGAGCCCCGAAAAGGTGCTTTTGGATTTCTCTTCAATTCATAAAGACAAAGCATAGTCCCTCCAAAAATTAATGGCATTGGATTTCTCCCAGATTCAATCTGCTCCAAAACAGTTAATATAATTACTTGACCCTCATTAGTTTTACCACTAGAGAAAAGATATTGGTTAAGCATGCAAAAGACAAAAGCCCTTCTTTTATAAACATGAAAAGATTCAGAATAAGGTCTATCAAAATAATGGCGTGCAAATTCTTTCAAATTATCTATGCTACCATCTACTATATTTGTTAGATCTTTGTCTTTTAAATTAAAGAAGCGCTCAAAAACTTTATAATAATATTCATTTATTCTAGGGACTACTGTAAAATCTAATGCAAGGAAGCCTAAGATAGCACCGAATTCTTCCGGTAAAGGGCTAATTTCATCACACCCTAGTCTAAAACAATGAGTATCCACATTCCAACATTTTAAGGTTGTATGAATGAAGTCTGTGTCAAGATCTACCCCCTTGACACCATAAATAACCCCCATATGAAAAAAGCCTAATTCCTTTCTCTCCTTGGCAGTTAGAGACCGACACCATTCATGAGTAAAGTTGGTAAAACTCTTAGTAATTCAAGACATTATTATTTTTTCAAAAGCTAAGACAATGTTTAATCTGCTGAAATTATGAAGAAAATCGGCGGACCAAGGGGCTATTTATACACAACATCGGCACAGTTTCAATTTGGAAAGGATTCGGAGTCAGCGCTCATCAGCGTCAGACGCCATAATCTGGAGCCTACCGCCAGAGTCTTGCGCCAAGCGCCAATAGTAGCGTCTAGCGCCAACGCAATACGCGTGGCTCCACGTGACGCTGACGTGTCCTATTAGCGAGCTTATAAAAAACAGCGTTTTTTTATTTTGCTGATTCGAATCTGAACAATGGCTTTATGATTTTTTTTTATCCTTTGTTATAACCTTTTTAATTAATATATTTTTTCCTTTTAGGCTTTTTTTTAGACTTAATTTTATGTTTTTTGTAAGTCCAATATTTTATTTTTCATCATTTTCTTTTTGGGGGAGAAAGTCGGACACCCTCCATCAATAATAAAAATGACATAATTTTTGCGCAAAATTATTAATTATCACAATTCTTCGCACACACAAATATGCACATAAAAATGAAAAATAAATGCTAAATAAATAAGCTCATAATAATATGCATATACAAATATGTCTAATAAATGAGTCAATAAAGGCAAAGTTCTATACAAGTCAAAAATAAAAAAAAAAAAAAAAAAAAAAAAAAAAAAACACAGGCATAAACTACGGCGCCAGAGGACGTAGATGATGAGAGACGCCCATCATGTCATAGAACTGCGCAGTACGAGGGGTAACCACTCCACCATCTCCAGCTCTAGTATCCTCGGGAGATGGAAAACTAAGCATAGGACCCGTCCACCCCGACCGCCAAAGCCAGTATGGCGATGTCTCGAGCTAGACCTCGCCAGGTCTCTCCGGACCTCAGGTATCGTCCAGTTGCGAAAAGGAATGAGCTAACCCTGCAAGAAGAATCCAAGTGAGAAACAATCAAAATAGACATAATAATGCAGAAATAAGAAGGAAGGCTACCTCCTGAACGGCGTGTCGCGACGATATGTAGTCACATTCTTCATCCGAACGAGCTGGCTCCAAAAGGCTTCTATACACCGTGCCATCGCCGTAACCACCTCGCGCGAGAACTTTCAAAGAAATAAAGTTAGTAACAATGCATAACATATATGAATAAATTGCAAATAAATAAGCTTACCTGGGATTGGTGGCGAGGAATCGACCGCTCCACAAAGCGCTCATCCTCAGGAGCCGGAGGAATCATCTCCTGGATCGGCCCGTATCTCCCCTAGTAATGGATGGTCATACGAGGTGGCACAAACTCAGTAAGTCCATCCTGACGAAAGCAAATCAAAGTCAGTAAAATAACACTTGGGGGCTACTTAACAAAAGATAAAATATGAAAATCATACTGCCACCACCTCAGCTAGTACAGGGGCCGGAGCTAACAGCGGCATCAACTCCTCCTCATAGCACCGCCCATGAATTGCGTGAGATTGCTAAGGGGTGCCAGCCTTCTCTGACATGCTCACCAGCCTCGCGCCATTGAACATATGACGCGGCGGAGGTGCAGGATCGACGTAAATGTCCGAGCAATGCTGAACAACAACCCTCTCTCCAAGATACGCAACCGCTCCATACGTCCCTAAGGAGTAGCGACACTCAGCGGTGTACTGCGCTGCGAACCCAGGCACAACCAAGCCATTCCACGGCTGGTACTGCACATAAGGCTCCTGTAAAGAATGCCTATGAGATAAGAATCTACCAAAAATAATACGAAATTGTTCAAATATGTAAAGAACTATACCGAGAGGATCTGATCTTGAACATAAGTCGTAGACATCCCAACGCATCGGCCTCCCCAACAGGCGCTCACTGTAAACCCGCGTGGCGAAGGTCTCGTCGGCGCAACCAAAGGAAAGTACTTGTAGAACCAGATGTACAAAAGGCAAAAAAGAATCAGCAAGTGCTAACCAAAGCTTAGAGCTAAAACTTTATGGGAGAAAAAGTATACCTCTACGACTCTCTAGAAGCGGGACAAAGCGAATTTTCCCGTTGATGGACCAGTGTCGACACGAGTCTCGCAATGCTCTAACAAAGTCAGCATAGGCCAAGCAGCACTCTACTACCCTTTTCAGGGGAAAACGTCCCTGACAACAAGATAAGCGTAAAGATGCGCACCCGCTGCTCTCGGTTGGTCACATTATCCTCAAAATCTGCCACTAGAGTCGATCGGCGAATGCCCTTAGCAATAAACTAAGTCAACTCTACCTCAGCAAGAGCCCAAACAGCAATCCGATCCAACAACTCCTCAACCTCAAGAGAGAAGACACAGATGTCACTATCGAACGACAGCGCAGTAGAACTAAACTCTAGTCCGGTAATGAGATGGAAGTCGGTCGGGGTGAACATCATCTCACCCAAGGGAAGTGGAAAGTGTTGGTGGTGTCCCAGAAGAACACCACCAGGGCGCAAGCCATGCGGTGAACCCCGTTAGAAGAAATCATGGCCTCCGAGGTCTCGAACAGCGCAGTCAACCCATAAGACTCTCAAAGAATTCTTACCTCTCCGTTGATGCTGATGTGCATCTTGTACAGGTTGCCCAGAGTATCGCAGCCTGGGCCATGGTAACGCGTCCTACCAGCCGTAATCCCACGTCGCACCCTCTAAGAAATGTGGTGGACGGGGGAGAAGTACAGAGTTTCCTCATCCCACTCCAGGAGGGGACCGAGAGAAGTTGACGGGTCGGCGTCCTCCTCTAAGGGCTCATGCTCCCGTCGTCTGTCTCGCGACCGTGAACCCGAACCTTGCTTTCTAGCCATACTACATTGTGCAAAATAAACATAAATTAAGCTTTCATGGTATCTAAGGTTCGCCTAGCTGCATGATACTATGTTCACAAAAACAGAGTACGTAGTACTAAAATAGAGCAGAATTTCAAATTGAGCATACACGACATTTTTCAAGCACCGAAACATTTTTTTGCAATACTATGGTAATTATTGTGACAAATTGGACAAGAATTGTAAGCAAAAACATCAAAAACAAGCCGCATTGTATTCCTGACCTTAAGAGGTCCAACAATGGTGATTTGTTCGTTTCTTCACCAAATTAAATCAAACAAGTCTCAAATTACTCCGTAGGTAATATATAAACATAATCAAGAAATTTCATGGCATAAATTTGACAAACAAAGAAAATATGACAAAAATGTGCAAAATTCATCAAAGCTGGAGTGAGTTTGAAGAAAACTTACATAGATCGGGAAAGTAGATATAATAAGCTTCGATTTACAACAAAATTGGGCGAATTCGGTTGAGAAACGAGCAAGAACGAGTGAATTGAAGCTCAGCGGCGATTTTTGGAAGAAAAGCAAGCAACAACAGTGGAAATGACGAAGAAAATGATATATACGGAAATCCCGACTCTAGCGCCAAACGACAGGCTTTGGCGCCAGACGCTAGGGTTTAGCGCCTGGCGCTAGAGCAAAATTTGTGGCCCCAGCAAAATTTCAGTGGCGACAGAACGCTCAGCCACTCAGAGTGGTTATTTCGACCTCACACAATAATTTTTGGTTCCTTGGTATGCCAGTTAGCCCCTCTAAGAAATTTAACATGATCGGCTTGATTACAATTGCATAAAGTGATCGACCTGATAAATGATCGTCTCACTTAACTTAAAGTGCCTAAGCATTGGCTCATCCAAAAGGCACCGACATACTGGTTCATAAACAGCAAAGGCACCAACATACTGGTTCATAAACAATCCAGTTTGGTTTGGTCCATGGAAATGGTCCTATAATAGTGTAGTTAGATGGGGATTGAAAGAGCTTTCCAACGATATATTATAAGCCCAATTCCGATGAATAATGAGGAAGTTATGGCCAAATTACTAAACTAGGCCCAGTTTGACCTTCATGTGCGGCCCAATGATCTAGAGGAAGGCCTAATATTGATTTATCATTCTAATGCAATTAGAATTGATTTTAGTCTTCTAGATTCTTCTAGAAGGTTCTTTTCATTCCTAATTTAATTAGCATTGATAAATTGACTTTGGTTGACTTTTTGAAGTTTTAATCAGAATAAAAGAAGTGTTTTCAGGAAAATACGATTTCGTCCTTCTGTACGGCTAATTTTATCAAAATTAAGAAAACGCGTGAAAATGGCTATTAGCACCTGACGAGAGGATTAGCGCCTGGCGCTAATGCTTGGCTCCTTGCGCTAACATCCAGCGTCTGACACTAACCTGTTTTATTTACTTCGAAACTCTGATTTGTTTTTCTATCCTTTCGACTGATTTTCTCTATAAATAGCCTCCCAAAATCTCCTTTTTCAATCACCAACTCTCATCTAGAAACTCTTGATTACTCTCTCTCTCTCTCTCTTTTCTAAACTAGCCTTTTGCATACAAAATTCCGCATTCACAAGATTTAGAAACACCTAGCCAAGTTCGAAGTTGCCCTCGCCCTAGATGTGAAAGGTTTTAATTTCTGAGGGTTTGGTCCCAAATCTCTATTTAAATTATTTAATTTAATTGTTGATTTTATATTTTCCTTGAAGTTACTAACGTGTGTATTTTGTTGTTAGATAGAGATACGAGGCATCCAAATAAGTGCTTTAATTGATTTTATTGATATTATGATATAGAAATCATGCTTAGTTTGTTGTTATGATTCCTAGTATCATGTTAGGATGCTTGATGTTTTGAATGACAACAATAAGTTCCTAGTATTATGTTTAGGGAAAAGGTTATAATATCAAATATGCTTATTATGATTTCCATGATGCTTCCTATCCTTTTCCTAATATTCATGTTAGTATCATGTTAGGGCTATATATTTGATCTTTGATGTTTAGCGACATGCTAGGGTTTGTTATTAATCTTGTTAGTATCATGCCTAGGATCTTGCTATTATTATGCTTTAACATGAACATGTTTATTTCTATGATTATTATTTTAATTATGATTATTATTATTATAATTATGGTTATGATCATGATTATTATTATGTTAATTTATATTTATATTTATTGCCTAATCACGCCTTTTATGCATGTTTAAAAGGAATTAGTAATTGTAATCACGCTTAATGAGATAATTAATAATCTTGTTAGGGTTAATTTTATTATAATTCAAGTGATCGCCAATAATAGATTTATTTGTGCCTTAATATTCAACCAACATAGATTAAACAGGTTTAGGGTTAAACCTATTGATTGCATGTTAGTCAGAAAGCACACATGAATACGATCAGAAAAAAGTAGAGGCCTATTATTAGGGCAGGTTCAATCACTTTTAGGTTGGATTTGTACCTTCATCCCCGAACTACCACTCATGGTTCCAGACCTATTGGAGTTGACGATCTCATGGATCGTTAAGGGGTGTAACCTTCACATTGTGAACGGTTTACAAGTTCCTAAAACTTGTTGGCGACTCTTTTGCTCTATCTTCTTTCCCTTTGGACGCCATTTTACTTTAGTGTATGATCACAGTGGGGTTAATGCTAGAGGTAATGCTTAAAATATTCCCTACAGCCGTACACTCCAATTGGGACCACTTATGCGAATATGTTCAAAATGCTCTCCGAGAGTGGCGAGATTAAACCTCTCGAACCGAGACCATTTGAATCACTAAAAAGGACAGATAGGTTCTACAGTCCATATCACCAATCAGGGGGACATACAATAGAACACTATTTTAAATTAAAGGATTTAATTCAGAAATTGATTGATGATAAAAAGATTGTCAAAATTCCACAAGAGAAAGATGTTACCATTAATGGAGTTTAAGATAATGACGATGATGTTTACCTTAAGGATATGGAAAAGACCCCACACTCCACAATATATCTAGTAGACGACATTTGGGATGAAGAAGATTAACCCATATATGTCCTCACAAGATCCGATAGAATGCAACCTCCCGTTACTGTGCAAGAACCAATCCCTACTACTCAGCAAGTTCCCATACCTATCATAGAAGACAACGATGTTATGAAGCAATT
The DNA here is from genome assembly GCF_001683475.1 of Chenopodium quinoa. Classification (NCBI taxonomy): domain Eukaryota; kingdom Viridiplantae; phylum Streptophyta; class Magnoliopsida; order Caryophyllales; family Amaranthaceae; genus Chenopodium; species Chenopodium quinoa. The sequence goes on along the minus strand of NW_018742263.1, from coordinate 6,180,754 downwards.
AAAGAAGACTAAAGTTGAAATGAATGTATGGAAACTCTTAGCTATATCCCATCAACATAAGTTGGTAGTAATGAATGCTTTGGACAAGATAGGAATAGATTCTCAAACCACTCATGAGGGGTAGGTTAACTTTCGCACGAGTGATCTTCCTAGTCCTATTAATTTGATCACCTTTTCTGACAAAGACATACCTCTAGAAGGTGATAAACATAATAAAGCATTAAATCTCATAGTAATCAGCAAAAGAGAATGAATGTCCTAATGACCCTTATAGATAATGGATTAGCAATTAATGTCTATTCACTCCGAACTGCAAGAATGTTAGGGATATAAGATGAAGACTTATCTCCATCTACACAGGGAATAATAGCCTATGACAACACTCGCCGCTAAGATCTTGGGACTATCACCATGAATGTAACGGCTGGAGTCATAGAACGTGCTACTACTTTACAAGTGGTAGATATTAAAGAATCTTTCAACCTATTATTGGGACGCCCATGGCTTCACAACCTAAAGGTTGTCCCTTTATCCCTTCATCAGCAAGTGAAGGCTATAGTTGGAGAAATCCTTGTCACAATTGATGCTTCACCAATCAGAATCAACGCTATCGAGAATCCCATCATAAACGTGTAGCATGATGAATATGACGAAGACTTGTGGGACTTTAACGAAGAGGTCTCCTTAATTGAAGAGGATGAAAGGACGCCTCTTCACTACGACCTCCACTCTAACATGACAGTAAATGCTATCCTTGAGAAACGAGGACACTTTCCTGGAATGACCCTCGGAAAGAAGAAAGGGATAGCAAAGCAAATAGGACTACCTGGCCTCCCTAAATAAGATACTTTTGGACTTGGTTTTAAATCAACTCCGGAAGATCTTAAGCGAGCCCGGGAAAAATAAAATGCGCGTAGGAACACTCGTACCCAAAACAAAGCAATCCCATTGGATCATTATCCTCTTACTCTAAATGGACAATTCATAAAAGAGGGAGAGGATTATCCATGCCAAGAATTTCCTAATCCCTTTATAAAAAGTGGGATAAGATAACACAGGTTCGAAATATTTCTGGATTGCAACTTTCTAGATGATTTCCAAACTCCCATCCATAAGGAAAAAGCACCCCCATGCTTTCACATTAATGTCATGAGACTTCTCTTTGGGTATTAAAAGAATGAAACAACACATATCGACGACAACTCTTTGCTCATTCAAAAAGTACTACAGAGTGATAACTTTGATCCTTCCAAACTTATCAATCCACTACTACAAAAATGGGCTAAGAGACCCGTTGAAATATGCCTGAGAGACCGCCTCACAACGGGTCTCTATCTCAGGGGTCTGTTTGATAAAAAGACTCATTCATTAGGGGGGTCTGTTTTTTAAGAGGAAGAGACCCATTGTAAGTAATAACGGGTCTATTATGTAAGTCATGAAATAAATATTTTAGAAGTGTAGGGAATAAATTTCAAGCATTATCCCAAACTTGAACTCCACTGTGATCATACACTAAAGTATAGTGGCGTCCAAAGGGAAAGAAGATAGAGCAAAAGAGTCGCCAACAAGTATTAGGAACTTGTAAACCGTTCGCGAGGTGAAGGTTACACCCCTTAACCATCCAGGAGATCGTTAACTCCAATAGGTCTGGAACCCTGACTGGTAGTTTGGGGATGATGGTACAAATTCAACCTAAAAGAGATTGAACCTGCTCTAATAATAGGCCTCTACTTTATTCTGATCGTATTCATGTGCGCTTTCTTACTAACATGCAATCAATAGGATTAACCCTAAACTTGTTTATCTATGTTGGTTGAATATAATGCACAAACAAATCTGTTATTGGTGATCACTTGAAATTATAATCACATTAACCTTGAACAATATTATTAATTATCTTATTAAGCGTTATTACAAGTACAAATTCCCTTTAAACATGCATAAAAGGTGTGATCAAGCAATAAAAATAAATATCGAGCAACATAATAAATAATCAAAATAATAATTATAATCATCAAAACAATAATCATCATAATAACAATCATATTAACCATAATAATAATAATTATAGCAATAATAAAATTATAATCATAATCAAAACAATTATAAGAATAATCATAAATCATGTTAAAGCATAATAAAAATAGCAAGATCCTAGGCATGATACTAACAAGATTAATAACAAACCCTAGCATTTCACTAAGCAATAAAAACCAAATCTTTAACCCGAACATGATACTAACAATCATAAATATTAGGAAGAGAATAAAAGTCATCGTAACAATCATACTTAATATTAAAATATCTTAGACATGATACTAGAAATATCATAACAATTTAAACATGATTTCTACATCATAACATCAATAAAAACCATTAAAGTACTTACTTTGATGCCTCGTACCTCTTTTTAATAACAAAATACACCATTAGTAACTTCAAGGAAAATAATAAACAAACAATTAAATTAAATAATTGAAAGAGAGATTTGGGACCAAACCCTCAGAAATTAAACCTTTCACGTCTAGGGTGAAGGCAAATTCGAATATGGCTAGGTGTTTCTAGATCTAATGAATGCGGAATTTTGTATTTGAAAAGCAAGTTTAGAAAGAGGGAGAGAGAGAGATTGTGAATGATTAAAGAGAATGAGAGAATTGATGAATGTCATATACCTCAAAAATTACAAACATAATACAAATATAATTGAAAATACAATACACAAAAATAAAATAAAAATCAAAAACTCTTTAAATGATAACTTCCGGTTTCAAAGATCTTTAATTACAACTTTCTTCACTCCAAACTTGTAGAAATCTTTACCTATAACCACAAATATATACACAAATAAAACCAAATAAAATTAGTCTCTAGAAAAATAAATCAGAAACACTATACAAACATAATTAAGGACTACAAAATCAAAGACAAGAAAAATACGAACAATTAAAAAAAAAAGTAAAAAAAAAAAGAGGAAAAAAATTAAAATATGCGGAATATTAAAAACAAAAAACAAAGATCTAAAAAATGAATCGTGACTAATGAAATATGAGACCTAAACTAAAAATTTGTTAAATGACTATTAAACATAGTAAGAAAAATAAAAACCAATTTTTTTTAAAAAAAAGGAAAAAATTAACATATGTGGAACATGAAAAACAAAAAAACAAAGATCTATAAATTGAATCGTGACTAACGAAATACAAGATTTAAACTATAAATATGTTAGATGACTATTAAACACAGTAAGAAAAATAAAAACCAAAATTTACAAAAATAATTTAAACCAATTTCAAAAACGAGCTAAAGAATGAATTGGAAGGAAAAACTAAAAAGATAAATTTAAAAAACGAAAAAAAAAACACTAAAATACGATATTGAAAATGAAAATAAAAATAAATTTAAAAAATACATCAATATCTCAGAGATGACTACCATCAAGGAAGAATAAAACGAACAATATTACAAAAAAAAAAGGGTGAACGAATAATAAATTAAACTAGATCTAACACTATAAAAGATCTAAGGGGGAAAAATGTAAAAACACATAAATGTAAAACGGAATAAATCCAAAAAACCGATTGAAAAAAACCTCTAAATGAAATCGTGAAAACATCATATAAAAATCTCATAATTTTTCTTTTGCCGATACTAAGTTAAAAAAACATTAACAAGAACACTAAATGAATTATAAACAATTATAAGAAAATCGGTTTTCATTGAAGAGTACGAAAAATTAAAAATCAACACTTAAAAATAGGGAAAAAAAAACAAACTCACCTTGACAGTAAATCTTCAAATTGGACATGACGAAGTGAAGAAGTGAAGATCACTTCTCGAAATTGAGAAAAACATAAAGGAAATTAAAGGACTAAGAGATTAAAGGAATTTAAAGGACTGAGAGATTAAAGGAAATTAAAGGGGTAAGAAGGAAAAGAGATTAAAGGAAGAGGGAGAGAGAGATGAGAGGTGAGAGTGATGATATTGGAGGCCAAGCAGCGTGAGAAAAATGAGTGGGTGAAGAATTTTAATTCAAGGGTTAGGGTTTTCAACTTACGGGCGCAATGTTTTTGGGAATTTTAGGTGACCCGTCCTTTAAATTGACAAGTCTCTCTCTTAACTCAAATTTAAAATAAAAAAAAATCGAGAGAGATGTTATTTAAAAGGACAGGTCTCTTTTTATACCTTGAGACTGGTTACCTTAGATGACGGGTCTTTTTAATATTTGGAGAGACTTGTTATTCTAGATAACGGATCTTTCTTTTAAGAGACCCAATATGTAGTTAATGGGTCTCTTATTTTGGGTCTCTTTGAGCATTTTTGTAGTAGTGATCTAGCAGAGGGTCTAGTTCAAGGATGGCAAAAGACCTTGAAGGTGACTACTCAAAGCGGAAGAAAAATTTCCATAACAACCGGACAAGGACCAATGTTCGAAGAATCGTCTAAGTCAGAGTCTTCCCCTATCGAGTCTTCCAAGTCCTTAGTCGTTGCACCCTCTTCTAGTTCTTCTTTTTTAGCACCTTCGACTAGAAAAGTTAATAATCAAGTCCTAACGGACATCACATTATTTGATGTAATGGTTTCCAAATTTAATAACATGTCTTCTTTTGCATACTGCTCGTGTTATACTTTAACTAAAGATGATGAGCATTGCTTAACTAACAATGAAAGTACAAAGAAATAATTGAAGCAATAGAAACACTTGAAAATAAAACATTGGTAATTGAGGATACAGAAATGGTTGACATCTAAAAAGATCCAACCATTAAAAGAGAAGTTAAAATTGGACTAACACTTAATAAAGATGAAAGAACCAAATTTATGAATCTATTAAAAGAATTCATCTATGTATTTGCTTGGACATATGAAGATATGCCGAGCATTAATAGAGAAATAGCTCAACACACAATTCCACTAATTCAAGGAATAAAACTTGTAAAAAAAATTACGTCGAGTGAAACCCGACGTAGCTCTTAAAATAAAAGAAGAATTAAAAAAACAAATAACAACAGGTTTTATTAGGGTATCCAAAAACCCCAAATTGGTCGTAAATGTAGTCCTAGTTCCGAAGACGGAAAGAAGAGTACAAATGTGTGTCGACTATCGAGATCTAAATATGGCAAGTCCAAAGGATGACTTCCCTTTACCACACATTGATATTCTAGGAGATAATACAACGAACCACGCACTTCTCTCATTTATGGATGGATGCACAAGGTATAATCAGATTCTAATGGCAAAAGAAGATATGGAGAAGACAACGTTCATAACACCTTGGGGCACTTACTGTTACATGGTAATGCCATTCGGGTTGAAAAACGCGGGTGCCACTTACCAACGAGCAGCAGATGCTTGACTCCATGACAAAATGCACAAAGAAGTCGAAGTCTATGTAGATGACATGATTGTGAAATCAAAGGATCGACTAGGGATTTGGTAGCTCAAAGAAAATTCTTTGAAATGTTAAGAAAATATAACATGAGGTTGAACCCATTCAAGTGTGCTTTTGGAGTCACCTAAGGAAAACAATCATGTCAATGCCATCGCCTAAAACCGAAAAGCAAATTCGGGAATTCATTGGCCGGTTGCAATATATAATTAGGTTCATATCTAAATTGACAATAATATGTGAACCAATATTCAAGAAGCTTAAAAAGAATGTGCCAGTAATATGAGATGATGAGTGTCAAAAATCCTTTGAGAAGATCAAAGCTTATCTTGCTAACCCTCCTGAATTAGCACCAGCACTCCCATGGATCCCTCTTAGGTTATGCTTAACATTCACCAATGAGGCAATGGGGGATATGCTCGCACCAGAAGTAGAAGGAAAAGAGAACATCATCTACTATCTAAGTAAAAATATGCTCAAGTATGAGATACTGCTATACACCACTTGAGAAATTGTGCCTCACATTGGTGTAGGCCACAACCAAGTAAAGACATTACATGCTCGTTCATACAGTCTTCGTAGTATCTCGAATGGATCCACTCAAGTATCTTTACGAGAAATCTACACTAAATGGGCGAATATAAGGATGGATAGTCCACTTAGCCCAATTTTATGTAAGATTTATGCCTCAAAAGGCCATTAAAAGATTCATGGTTTCACATTTCTTAGCGGATTTTCCTATAGTAGATTCCACGCCTATACATGAGAATGATTTTCCAGACAAAGACTTCATCGTCACAGAAGATGATACTTGGACTCTCTACTTCGATGGAGCCTCAAACCAAAAGGGATGTGGTGTAGGAGTAATATAGGTATCACCTAAAGAAGAACATTTTCCAATCTCCATAAAGCTAGATTTTGACGTTACCAACAATGTTACAGAATATGAAGCATGTGTGGTAGGCCTCGAAACAGCATTGGCGTTGGGAGTGAAGAAACTGTGAATTTTCGAGGAATCTTCGTTGATCATCAATCAGATTTCCAAGAGATGGAAAGTAAGGAGTGAAAGCTTGGCCCCTTAACAAACCTACCTGGAAACTCTCACAAAACAATTGGAAAAGGTAGAATACACATATCTACCTAGAGAGGAAAACAATTCGTTGATGCCTTGGAAATACTAGGCTCAATGGTTATGATTCCTACGGAAATCGAGCAAATGCCCTTAACAATAGAAAAAAAGACATATACTGGCCTATATCCAAGTAATAGAGGATGATGATGTAATCCAAGAAGATGAAGAAGAAGAGGAAGATCCTTGGTATATAGACATCCTCAATTATGTCACAAATGGAGAATATCCACCCCACGCTGATAAAAGAGCAAAACAAGCCTTAAGAGTATTGGCTTCCTAATATGTACTCATTAATGACAAGTTACACAAAAGGGTACCTAAAGGTCGAGCTCTTCTATGTGTAGGAAAACGGAAGCCCAAACGGCTATGAGAATAGTGCACGAAGGGGTATGTGGAACACATGAAAATGGAAAAATGCTAGTCTAAAAGATAATGCGCGAAGGGTATTATTGTATTGCCATGAAAGTATGGCATTCAACACCATCATTATTCTCCATACAGACCTTAAGAAAATGGTGCATTTGAGGCTGCTAATAAAAACTTAAAGACAAATATCGAGAAGATGACAGAAAATTGCAAAGATTGGCCTGACAAACTCCACTTTGCTCTGTGGGGTTATCGCACATCAATTCGCTCATGAACAGGGAATACACCATTTTCCTTAGTATATGGAATGGATGTCATACAACCTGTAGAGCTAGAAATATCTTCCCTATGCATCGCATTAGAAAGTAAACTCGATAAAGTAGAAGGGAGTAGAGAGAGGTATGAAGAGCTAATTCTACTTGATGATAAGCGACTAGAGGCTCTACATCATACTCAATGTTATCAAACTCGTACAGCTAGACACTTCAACAAGAAAGTCAGGGCAAGGAATATTAAAGTAAGAGATTTGGTGTTAAAAGCATTAAGGAAATATATTTTAGACATAGGAGGCAAGTTTAGACCTAATCGATTTAGGCCATATATTGTCAAAACAATCCTATAAGGAGGAGCTGCAAAACTGACTGATATTGATGGCAACGAGTTCTCAAACATGCCAAATTTTGACCAACATAAGAAGCACTACTAATAGTTACTTGAGTAGGATACTCAAGAGGGCTACGTAGGCAACCCATATAGGGTGTGGCCACTTTAATTTTTACAAACCTCGCATTCTAGGAAAACAACTCAGAGCAATTAGCGCGAAAATTTTCAAATGCATCCCAGAAAAGTTGTCGCCGACGACAGATGTCAGCATCGGCCGACAGCAGAAGTGTCTGGTGACGAAGATAGTGTCGGGCGACAAACAACATTGTCTAGCGAAGAGGACAACGCCAGCGACGGAGATCAGCGTCTGGCGATAGACTTAAATTTCAATACAAATTTTTTCGCATTAAACTGGGCGAATTTCGGTGTATGTTTGAAATTTTCGACTTCCGTATAATATTTTCCGATAAATAATTAAGTGTTTTTATTGCTTTAATGGAGATTATAATGTAAATATTGATTTAATTTTAAAAAGCTTAAAATTGCAATAATAAAATAAATTAAAATTACATTATTGATAGAATTTAAATGAAAGCTTAAAAAATAAATTAACTTAAAAGTTAAATTTGTCTAATAAGCTGAAAGAAAAGCAATGCTCTAATCTTTCTTCTCTTTCTTTGCTCTCTTCCAATTCTTGTCAGCTTCTTCTTCTTCATACATTAATTTTGCTAGCAAGCATCCTTTAGAGGATATTGATTCAATTTTGGTGTTAATAATTTCTCCATTAGCCATTACACCATGTTTTTTCTCTAAACATATTTTCTTTTTTGTAGAGTCAACTTTCTTTTTTTCTTTGCCTTTAGTAGTGTCCTTCTTTCTAGGCATCACAGGAGTTTTGAATTCAATTTTTTCACCTTAGCATTCCTTAACAGGAGTTATCTTGTCTCCTAGACAATTCTTCACATTGGTTTTATTTTGATCTTTCTTCTTTTCCTTTTAAGGCCTATCAAGTAGCCAATGCTTCACATCCTTGGACAAAGAAGGAGGAACCTTTTGGGTAACAACTTCCCATAAAGGCCTAGCACTCCGGTCTCTCAGGAGGAGTCGTCTTTGATACGCCACCTTCACCCCTGGAAGAGGTACCACGACGCCTTGAGTCAAACCTCTCTTTCCTAGCCTCAAGTCTCGCCCGAGTGTGCGAAGGAGGAATAGGCTATCCCTCAAAAAAGTAAACCATGTCAGATGCTAAATGAGTAAATCAATTACGAGATAAGGATAGGAGAAATACCTCTGCAGTGTCGTCACGACGACAAGAAGCTCGATCCCTCAAACTCACCAGCTGGTAACAAAAGGCGTCTAAACCCCACGCCATCCCCGTAATCACCTCTCGAGAGAATTGTCAAGAGAAAAACCAGTAACGATCAAAGATATATGTACAAGTAAAAGGCATACAAATGACTCACCCAAGTCTGGTGTTGTGGTATCGACTGCTCGATAAAGCGGTGATCCGGAGGAGCCAGAGGAATCATCTCCTCAACGGGGCCATACATCTCCTGATAGGTGATAGACATTGGTGGAGCGAGGAACTCCGCGAACACATCCTACAAAATAAACTAAGTAATCAATACCTACTTGGGGGCTATACAAGAGACAAATACACAAGATAAGGAATATTTCCACTCATCCCTCGGGCAAAACAAGTGGTGGAGCCAAGAGCGGCAACAATGCCTCCATAAAACATAGCTCCGGACAGTGTGCGTCCGCAAAGGTGTGCCTTCTAGCACCCTACTCGCAAAGGTCCTTAACCTCCCCTTATCGAATATATGCCGAGGAGGGCGAGCAGAAACAACGAAAGCCTTTGAGGAGTACTAAATAGCCACTCTCTCGCCTAGATACACCGCAGCCTCACACGTCCCCTGGAAGTACCGACGCTGAGCGGTGTATTGCGCATGAAGCGCAGAAATGTCAAAATCGGCCCACAACAAAAACTTCACGGCCGGCTCCTACATAATGCATACTCATAAGACAAAATACTACTAAAGGTATAAAAAGGCAATTATTTACCAAGAGAATCAACTCTTGAACGCGCCTAGCAGTAACATCCACACTGTGATGGCCTCCCCAACCGGAAGCAACAGGGAGCTGGAGAGGTGAAGGTCTCGCCGGCGTAAGAGATGGAAAGTACTCGTAGAACTAGATCTATGAAAATAAATAAATGTCAATGAATGCCAATACAGATCAAGATCTAACTCTAAAATAAATAAAGTGTACCTTTACGACTCTTCAAAAGCTTGAAAGCGCGATGTCTTCCTAGAAAGAGCTTTGATGACAAGCAAGTCGCAGTCCGACTAGGAAGTCCGCATTGGCCAAGCTGGCCCAATCATACGACCCAACTGTAGTAAGGTTACACAGAGCAGGCAGGTAGTAGAGTAGCACTCGACTATCTCTGTCAGGTGAAAATGTACCTAACAATAGGATAAGAGCAAAAATGCGAACCCGCTGCTCTAGGGTGGTTGCATTGTCCAGATTGGTTGCCACAAGTGTGGCCCGGCGAATGCATCTAGTGCTAAGCTGCGTCGGATCAGCTTCAACACGAGCCTAAATGGTGATAGGGACCAATAGCTCCAGTACCTCTGGAGAGAAGAAAGTTCTCTCGCTATTGAAAGGAAGCGGGAACGAAGTGAACCCCAATCCCGTGATGAGACTAAAGTCAGCAGGGGTAATAGTTATCTCACCCCAAGGAAAACGGAAGGTGTTGGTGGTGTCCAAAAAGAACTCCACCAAAGCTCGGACTACGTTGTGGCTCTATCCGAAAGAGTACACAGCCTGAGTGGCTCGCAGCAAAGGAGTCAAGCCCTAGGACTGCCACGAAGGCGAGGATCGTTATGGTTGCGGAAGTATGCATTGTACAAAGAGTCGATGGTCGTGTTGCCGGAACCATGGCTACGGAACCATGACTACCTTACACTGTAGGCGTCGCTCGATGTGCGCCTACGTTAAAGCATGAGGTGAATATGCTTGGCACTCATAGGAAGTGGGAATTAACATATACGATTAAGGACAACGATTAGGGACAAAGAAAAGTAGGGAGCCGCCAACAAGTTTTTAAGGAACTTGTAAATCGTTCACGGATCATAAAAGGCAACCACGATAAAGGGAAAACGAAGGCAACAACAATTGACCCATTAAGGTTACACCCCATTCATAATCCATGAGATTACTAACTCCATATTGTTTGGAACCACGAAAAGAGGATCGGGGATGATAGTACGAAGTGAGTCATGGAGTCACATTCGCCTGTATTGGTCTCTACTCGATTCTTTTAGTGAAAAGTGATTCATGCGATCTCAAAGGCGTACAAACAAAAATTCAATTTTCTTCAAACTATTATTAGGCTAAATTGGTTTAATATTAATGCAACACATTATTCTAAAATATTTGTGATCACTTGAATCAAATAACAAGATTAAAAAGGAACCTAAACCGGTTGTCCAAATTATCTTATTAGGCGTGATTTTCAATTACATATTCCCTTTAACATGCAATATGGTGATCATAATAACAATAGAATAATCATTAATATTGGATGCAATTTAACAATAATAGCGTTAGTCAAATTAAATATAAAATAACCCTAATCATGATACTAGCAATAAGAATAAAAATAAGAGTAATTAAGTGATTAATTAATCATTTTCCACGTTTCCTTGAATTGCTACATCATGAATAAACTGGTGGTAACTTCAATAAATATATAAATCAAATAAAAATTAAATTAAATTAAAAGTAGAGTTGATTTGGTCCAAACCCTAAGTCAATTATATTTTTCACGCCTTGGTTAAAGTATAGAACTTTGGGTATTATATGGACTCCTTGGAGTGCTTAATGGAAGAATGGTGTAATTAGGGATATAGGTTTAAGGCTTTGAGTATGAGAGAGAGAGAGAGAGAGAGAAGAGAATGATTTTTGATATAAAAAAGAGGAAGAGATAATGATTTGATGATCAAGATTGTTGATGATATGAAAAAAGGGGAGATATGACCTCTATTTATAGAGAAAAAAGAAGGGTCGAAAAAACAAGATAAAATCCGAATTAAATCAAAATAAAACTCGATAGACTGCAGTTTTTGCGGTTTTTGTTTTTATCATATCTTTTGATCCAAAAATCGGAATAAGATAAATAATATGTTGTTGGAATGATCTTGAAGTCTAATTTTTAAACCAATTAGAATTAAATTAAAATAAATTGCAGAATAAAATAAATGGCCGAAATAGTTAGACGGTGTCAGTTTTGGATAGAGTTTGGCATTTTATTCATATCTTTTCTGTTATAGCTCGAAATTGATATTATAATATATCATTGGAAAGATAATTTCAAGGGATATCCAATTATATAAAATTTGGATAAAAAATGTGAGGCACGAAAATATTATCTGTCTATCTTTGAATGTCTTTCAATTTGGATAGAAATAGGATTTTCAAAAAGAAAAAGTTTTATTCAATTTCAAACTCTTTAATCTTATCTTTTCAAAAATGATAATTAAGATCTTTAAGAAACTTATAGAAGTTTCTAATTAATACTTATTGGTTTAGGAATGGGATTAAATAATTTGGACCCTCCACATGATCATTAGGTTGTAGGTAAGGTGGGCTTAGGTCCGGTTTGGACTCAGTTTAATATTTTGGCTATAACTTAATCGTTATAACTTGGATTTGGGCATATAATATATCGTTGGAAATATCTTTTCAAGCCCCATCCAACTATTCAATCAATGGACCCAGATTATGGAACAAAATAAATTGGATAAACGTTTTTATAAAAAGGACACGAAATGAATGATTTTAAAGGACATGAAATGAATTATTTTATGTTTAAAGGCACAAAAAGAGGAAAATAAGTTATGGTTTGGGGAAATGGGCTATGAATTGGGTTGGTTTATGAAATGTATTGGGGATTGAATGTGGATTTAAGCACTCCAAAGATTAAATACTCAACCAGACTAATAATGGCATTGAAAGACTGTTCATCATCGGGTTTGGTTTTGGGGAGATATTTTTAGGTGTCTACAGACGCGCTATGAAATGTGGAACTCAGGCGCAAAATAATGAGTGCGCTCGTCCCACTCTGGAAACCTCCCAAGAGAAGAAGAGGTCCCTACGCCGGCATCAACGGGATTGTCCTCCTGATGAGCCTCCCTAGAACGAGAACTCGAATCTCGTCGTTTAGCCATGCTATATTATGCAAAATACCAGAAAATTAAGGTTCTATAGTATCTAAGGTTCGCCTATTCGCATGGTACTATGTTCGCAAAAAAAAAAAAATAGTACGTAGTACTAAAATAGAGCATGATTTCAATTCAAGCATAAATTACAATTTTCAGCGATCAAAACAATTTCTTGAAATACTATGACAAATATTGTGACAAATTTGACAAGAATGGCTAGCAAAAACACGAAGAATAAGGCACATTGTTCTCACCAATTTTCTCGTTTCTTCACCAATTGAGTAAAACAAGTCTAAAAAATGCTCTGAACATGATATACAAACATAATCAAGCAATTTCAAGCCATAAAATTTAACATAGAAAGCAAATTAAGCATAATTGGGTTTGATATTTTTGATTACCCGCGCACAAACATTTACGAGTTCAGCAAAAATTGAGTTATGTTTGGAAAAAACATACATGGATCCGTAAAATAGATTAGACATGCTTTAATTTGCAACAACTTTGAGCGAATTTGGTGGAAACTAGCAAGAACAATCAATTTGAAGCTTCGAGTAAAAATGAACAATAGCAGCAGCAGTCACGACAAATGAGAAAGAAAGGGGTTTTATTTCAAAAACCCGACATCAGCGCCACAGGACGAGTTCGTCGCCAAGCACTGACCTTCGTCACTTGGCGACAGGGTTAAAACCTGGCGATAGTGCGTTCCAGCGTGCGTTGGTGCGGCAACAGAATATGTGGCCCTCATAAATGACTATGTGGAACTTATGCAGCAATTTCGGGTTCCTTGGTACGCTAGTTAGCCCCTATAAGCAATTTGACATGATTAAGTAATCGGCTCGATTACAATCAAAGTAGGTGATCGACTTGATAAAAGATCGTCTCACTTAGCTTAAAGCGCCTAAAAATTAGCTCATCGCAAAGGCGCCGACATAATAGTTCATAAGCAGCAAAAAGCACCAACGTAATGGTACATAAGCAACAAAGTGCGCCGATGTACTGGCAACGCAAAAATATTAGCAAATATCACAACAGCAAAGTTTAAGCGAGCTTTAAGGGTCGAGAAGTGTTGGTCTTTGGTAATTTTCTTCGGAATATTACAACTAAAGATGGCTACAAGCGGAGTTATCTTCGACGATGCTCCCTAGCTTGCGGAGGGTTGTCAAAGAACACCGAGGGTGGCTTCAAGCGAAATTATCTTCGACGGCGTTCCCTAGGATGTGGAGAGTTGTAAGAAAATAGGAGGTGGCTTCAAGTAAAGTTATCTTCGATCATATTATCTAGGATGTGGAAGATGGTCATGAAACAACAAAAATAGCAGGCAACCACAAGCGTGGTAGTCTTCAGGCGTTATCCCCAAGCTTGAGGAAGATCGTCAATCAAAATCGGTTACCACAGAGACGTGTGATCGATGGTGCAAGATACGCGTTTCTTAACTCTCTTATCTGTCTTAACTAATGCTAGTTTGTAGGTATCGGCGTTACAAGAATGATTTAGAATCGCAGAACGCTCTGAATAATTCTCTGTCCCTATCGCTACTTTGACTTTTGTTTTCAAAACCTACGTTTCTCCAAACTTAGTCAAATTGGGGGCTTCTGTAGACACCCAAATGTGTCTCCCCCAAACCAAATTCATTGATTAATACCTTTCACGTCATTTGATTATCGAAAAAAGTGAAAGTGTGAAAAGTCTAGTGATGAGGATGTTTTTATTAATATAATTCTCTTTATATTTTCAAAAATATTTCTTTTCTTATAAAAAATAGCCGGTCCAATTTGATTTGGTCCATGATAAGGGTCTAATAATAGTGTAGTTGGATTAGGATCGAAAAGAGCTTCCCAATGATATATTATAAGCTCAATTCCGATGAAGTATGAGGAAATTATGGATTAAGTTAAATTGGGCCCAATGATATTAGATGTGGCCCAATGATCTAGAGGAGGGCCTATTAATTATTATTCCTAAAGTATTTAGGATTTATTTTAATCTTATAGGAATATCTAGAAGGTTCTCTATAATTCTAATAAGGTTAGGATTAATAATTATATATTTAAAAGATGTTTTGAATAAAATAAATTAAATCTGATTTTAAATCTGCTTCGATGCATAATTACTTGTAACCGGTTTAAAAGGTAATTACGCGTGTAAAAGCACGTTGTACTTTTGAACCAGCGCGAGATGACAGAGTCATTGTCTGGCGCTGACCTTCGTCGCCTGGCGACGAGCCTATCGTCTGGCGCTGACTCCTGTTGCTGGCGACAGGAGGTATTTTATTCCGAATATGATTTTCTTTGATCCCGTGCTATTTTGTCTAAAAATAGGGGTCGTATTTTCTGTTTTCAAATCACCCACATCTACAATCTCTCTCTCACTCTCTCTAAAAGCTATAAGCTGTCTCTCTATACTTTTTCTAAACCTTCACTCCTCACTCATTAGTTCTAGACACACATAGCCAAGTTCGAATTTGCCTTCTTCCTAAATATGAAAAGTTTCATATTTATGAGTGTTTGGTCCCAAATCTCTATTTCAATTATTTAATTTAATTGTTTGTTTATTATTTTCCTTAAAGTTACTAACGTGTGAATTTTGTAATTAGAAAGAGGTACGAGGCATAGAAGTAAGTACTTTAATTGTTTTATTGATCAGTATCATGCCTAGGATCTTGCTATTAATATTATGCTTTAACATGATTATTTTAATCATTATTTGGATTATGATTATAATTAGTAGAGTCATTATGATGATTATTATGTTGTTTGATGTTTAATATTGTTATTGCTTGATCTTGCCTTTCATGCATATTAAAAGGAAATTAGTACTTGTAATCACGCTTAATTAATAAGATAATTAATATTCTTGTTTAGGTTAATATGATTATGATTCAAGTGATCTCCAATAATAGTTGTATTTATGCATTAATATTTAACACAAATATATATTAAACAGGTTTAGGGTAAACTTATTGATTGCATGTTAGTCAGAAAGAACACATGAATATAAGAATAATAAAATAGAGGTCTATTTTTAGAGCAAGTTCAATCTCTTTTAGGTTGGATTTGTACCTTCATAGGACTCTACTTAATCATAGGACTCTACTTTATTCTTCTCGTATTCAGGGATGAAGGTACAAATCCAACTTAAAAGAGATAGAACTTGCCCTAATCTTTAGCCCTGACATGATACTAACATGATAAAAGAAAGAATAGGAAGCATCATACATGATATTAGAAATCTTATTTATTACCTAAACATGACACTAGGAATTATACAGACATCCTAGCATGATACTAGGAATCAAAATAATCAAAGCATGCTTTCTATATCAAAAGAATTATTAAATTACTTACTTGGATACCTCATATCTCTTTCTAATAACAAAATACACTCGTTAATAACTTCAAGGAAAATAATAAATCAAACAATTAATTTAAATAATTGAAATAGGGATTTGGGACCAAACCCTCAGAAATTATCAACCTTTCACGTCTAGGGCGTAGGCTACTTTGAACTTGGCTTGGTGTGTCTAGAACTAATGTATGTGGAATTTATTATGAGGGAAGGTTTAGAAAAAGAATAGAGAGAGAGAAAGCTTCTAGCTTTTAGAGAGAGAGAATAAAGAGATGATGGTTATGAAGGATTATTATGAATGAATGAAAATGAGGAGATAAACACCTATGTATAGAAAAAAAATAGTTCGGAAACAAATCAGGTCCTATTCGGAATAAAATACATCCTGTCGCCAATGACAAGAGTTAGCGCCAGGCAACAGCTATTAGCGCCAGATGACAGACTTGTCGTCTTGCGCTAAGTTAGAAATCAAATGAGCTTTGTACGCGGAATTCTCTTCTTAATACAATTAAGCAGTTAATTTTGAGTTGATCTGATTAAAATCTTGTTTGCGACAAATTACCTATTTTATTAAAATTAAACTCTTTAAAATATAATTATTAATCCTAATCTAATTTGAATTCAAAAGAACCTTCCAGCTTATTCTAGAAGATTAAAACAATCCTGATAACTTTAGAAATAATAATAAATAGGCCTTCCTCGAGATCATTGGGCCACATATAAAATTCATTTTGGATCAAATTTAATTAAAGCCATAACTTCCTCATTATTCGTCGGAATTGGGCTTGTAATATATCGTTGGAAAGCTCTTTTCGAGCTCAATCCAACTACACTATTACTAGACCCTTATCACGTACTAAACTAAATTAGACTGGATATTTTCATAAATAGAGTGTAAAACGAAATATTTTCAAAAACATAAAAAAGATATTTTAATAAAAAAACATCCACATCACTAGACTTTTCACACTTTCACTTCGTTCGATAATCAAATGACGTGAAAGGTATTCATCACTGGTTCGGTTTTGGGGAGACATATTTTGGTGTCTACATATACCATCCATATTTAATTGCACACAATCACCTTAATATCAAAACCTTCCTTAATTCCTTTATTCACTTCTCTAAGTAATTCCATAAACCCTACTTGGCATAATTCTTCCCAAATTCTCTTTCCATAATTCTTGCATGACCTAGACTATAAATACCCCTTCATACCTCTCATATTATTCACACCAAAAATCAATTCTCTTCTTCTCTCTTCTTCTTCTTTTCCCTAAACCTTTTCATAGTTGTAATGCCTGTACCGGAAAACTACCTTTAGTTAAACAGATAAAAGAGTTTAAGAAACGCGTATCTTGCACTTTCGAGCACACGCCTCTAGAATAACAAATATTGTTGGTGCATTTTTGTTTTGTGACAACCTCCATAGTGCCTCGTGAACGCCATCGTTGAAGACCGTTTCTTGTAACCATCTTCAACTACTTGTGATAATCCTCCTCAATACCTAGGGAACATCGTCGAAGGTGACTGCTTGTAGCCATCATCAAATTTATGGTAGTACCTCGCCACGGCTGTGCCTCGCCGCTATAGACAATCTCCTCTCTATTTTCGGACATCGTCAAAGGTGATTGTGCCTCAACATCTTCAGGTTTTGAGGCACTACCTCGCCATGGTTATGCCTCGCCGTAATAGACAATCTTCTCTTTACCTTGGGACATCGTCAAAGACTGCTGCTTGTAGCTATCTTCAGTTTTATTGTGATAATCATCCGAGGAAAATTATCGAATACCACCGCATGTTGATCTTGTTAAATCTTCTCTTTATAGATGCTTTGCTGATTTTGTTGCTGTGCAAGTCCCTTGACGCATTTTGTGAATGAAATGATACTTTGGCGCTGGTGCTTCTTTGTGAATCATTACTTTGGTGCTTGAGATAAGCCACTACTTAGGCCCTTTAAGCTAAGTGAGACGATCATTTGTCAGGTCGATAACTTACTGCGATTGTAATCAAGCTGACTATTAAATCAAGTCAAATGGATTATAGGGGCTAAATGGCATACCAAGGAACCAAAAATTGTTGTATAAGGCCCGCATAATCATTTTTAGGGGCCACGCATCTTGTCGCCCCATTAGCGCGTGTTGCTTTGTGCTATCGCCGCAATTTCACTTATGTTGCCATGCAACAAAGACCAGCACCAGGAAACAATCTTATTGTTTGGCAACAGAGACGGGTTTTTGGAATAAAGACCCCTTTCTTCTCCATTTCCACTAATGCTGCTATTCGTTGTTCGGTTTTTCTCCGACCTTCAACTTGATCGTTTCCTTTCAACCAAATACGCTAAAATCTTTTGCAAATTAAAGCTATTCATCTCTAATTTACAGATCCATGTAAGTTTTGCTCAAAATCCACTTATCTTGTAAGAATTTCATGCGTTTATATTCGCGGTTTTTCACAAAATCTGGGAATATTCTTGCTCCCTTGAATTGCCTTGAATCTTTGTCAAAAACCCTATCCTTCATTAGTTTACCAAGTCCAAGTTCCGTAGAGATCTTTCATATTGGGAAGTTTGCGGTTATGACCAATTACTATTCCAAAGGAGGTGCTTGATCAAAATTTGGAAGTGCTCAATTAATCAGGCTGATCATCAATCTAACTACGATCAAGCCGACTCTAGTTGATGTTTTAAGCCATTTGCGTCCTTTTGCTTAAAATCTTTTGTAAAGATTGCTCGCATTTGCATTTATATTTTGGACTGTAGGACTTTGCTCATTTTTTTACGGTTAACCTAAGGCTTAGTGCTTCTTGATTCATTGCATAATACTTAATGTGTTTTTAACACATATGACTTGTCATGACTCGACTTAAAGCGTTGACATACATTGCTTGACATGACTCAATGTGTAAACTTGACTTAATGATGACTCACTTTGTGTGACTCGTGTGTGCAAAGTATTAACTCATGAGACTTGATATGTACATGACTTATGTGTGAATTTAACTCGAAAACGCAATCAATTTCGTCATTTTTGTGGAGGGTACCAACTTTCTCTCGAAAAGGAAAGACGCGAAAAGATCGGAATAAAGTGTTACAATGCATGTCAAATGAGCTTTAACAAATGTACATGTCGATGTTGTATCTTAGGGTATGTAACATCCTAGGCCATTTCGATTGTTGATTCTAGATGAAAGTATTTGGGTAACTTAGGCACGTAGGCTAAGTACTTCATACTTCGTGATGCAATGATGATAAGGTATACATCCACGTTATGTTAAGATTTCGTGACAAAAGGTTCATAACGGAAGTATCATTTGGGCATGTATCTGTGACGTGTATGAAAGTGATACTAAAGTTAGGCAGCAAAGGCTAACGGTACAGAAAAATATTATTTCGAGAAGAGTCAAATGATGGTGACTCTCAGGCAGGGTAAGCTAATGATGTAGGGATTAAGCCCCCAAGTCTAGCTCTAAATGGAAAGGGATGAGCATTAGAAATTCCTTAATACGATCATGGTGTAAGTGTTTGAATATGAATATGAATGCATTTTTATTACGGTGCACCTCGATGTGAGGTTGTCTACGTATCCATTAGGAATCAGGCTAAACGTAGCTCTAGCCGAACCTCGCACAAGTGTGTGTATACTTCAAAGAGGTCTTTGAAGGGTTGTAACGTGTTTAAGCTAAAAGTTAAAGAACAAGGGTAATAAAGGCTCGAGACCCTAGATAAGCCCCCAAGGTGAGCAATCTTGCATTTAAAATCTTTATATTTTTATGCTTAAGTTTTCTCTCTTTTGAACTCTTTTTCCTTTGTTTAATTTTTTGGTCTCCTTTTTTTTTTTTTTTTTTTTTTTTTTTTTTGCTTTTTGAATTTTTTGATAAGTGTGGACAATCCCGATCATGCGGTCTATCACTCACTTAGCAATCATGTTTCTCGGGCACGATACCAAGCACTCGATAAGAGACGCAATCTGAGACGTGTTCTTATCAAAGACATGTTCATATCAATGACATTAGAACACTTTCCCTTATACACACTTTTAATGTTTTTGCTTATTTTAATTTTTTAAAATCATTCAAGCTTTTGTTCTTTGAAAATTGCATAAGTTGCACACCACCCCATCCCAAGGTTAGGTAGATGTGGGTTGAAGAAAGAAAGGTCTATCGTTAGATGAGGCTCAAAGTGGTTTTCCAAGAAAGGATTTGTATGTTCAAAAGGTTAAGGTGATATGATAGGCTACAAGGGGTGCCTCTAATCATAAGTATACCTTGTGCTTAGTTCGGCGTGGATTTTTTTTTTTTTTGATGCAATGATCATATGTAAGAAAATAAATGCTCATTTATTTTATTTAAAAAGTGAAGGGTAAAAACTATAAGAATAAAATCTAAGGAAAATAAAAGGTACCTATGCTAGATTAAATGGGTAAAAAAAGAATAAAAGATAATAGAAAAAAGAGGTCATGATATCTTGTCGTTGAAGCTCGCCTCGTGTCTTTTGTTTTATAGTCACCCAGTCTTCTTGCCATTTAGAGGTGTGGGAAGCTTGTTATTATCAATTAGATCAGATATTAGATGACCTATTTTAGCTTCCAACAACTCTCAATAGTGTGACCCCTACCTTGATGGTACTTGCAATGTACGTTTGGATCCAAACTAGGCAACCTCTTCTCAGGTTGGGGATCTTTTATAGGTCCAATGGAAGTACTGAGTTGATCTAGGGCAAAGACTAGGTCGTTGAAAACTAATCTACCCTCGGTCAAAACAAAATTTGTAATATCTCAACACACCCCTATACCAAGAATAGAGTAAGTCGAGGGTCGAACTACTAGGAATGGGAGTGAATGCTAATGTCAAAGCTAAGCTATTTCGAAGAAATGAAGTGAGGTGCGTCTATTCTACCAATCAAACAATCAAAATGAAAGCAAATTTATCAAGCACTAGGGTATGGATCCACATAAACTCGTAATTAATTCCACTAATTGGGATTGGAGATGACTAAGTCAAGTGTTGCGAGGGAAAATAAATTAGGAAATCAAGAGAGTATGGTACGCTAATCTCCTAGAGGTCAAACTAGCGCCAACTACGAGAGACTCTAGCTAGGAAACTTGCAATCCTAATCAATAGACAAATGTAAGCCACAAATCAATTTTCCGTATCATTGTGAACCTACAATGAAATCTAGTGTGAGAAACTAGGTTGATCACTCCTAAATTAAACACACACATGCACATAATCAATTAACTAATTTAATCACAACATTAACTCCATCAGTTTCCCCCAATTAGCATAAATCCATTACTCATATATGCTTCACCATTTCCTTAACAAGAAAACTACTCACTAATCATGGAAATCAATATCAAAACTAAACTAAACGACAAATTCATCGTCATCATATTGATAAAAAATAAACCAATTCAAAAATCATTAAACTTGAGCCATTGACAAACAAAATTGAGACCAAAACTAAGATTGCATTAAAGTAAAGAAATCTTTACAAAATTGCTTCAATTCAATGGAGAAAACACTTGGAATCATCAATTTTCAATCATCAATCAAGAACTTCTCTCTCTACAAACTGGAGTTTCTCTCTCTAAAAATCTAACCTAATTCTATTCTAATTTCTGAAAAATTTAACTCCCCCTAAAAATAGAAAGAAAATCTATATATAGTAAAAATAACTAGGAGAAATTAGTTAGATCATCCCAAATAAACCCGTACAGGCGCGGCCAACTATAAGAAAGAGCGTGGCCACGGAAATCTGGGTACGGAACAAAGAACCATTTAGGCGCTCCCGTGCCACTAGGTCGCGCGCCCGCGCTTGGGAACAAGGAAGCCTTCTTCCCTATCATGCTGATGCTCCTCGTGTGTTCCACTTAATGCTCTTGATAAACACGGGACCTTGCAATTTCTAAACTCCATGTTTGTGGGTTTAACACTAGAAATTATACCCCCACGGCTTGAATGTACAACTCAAGGACTTTAGGAACTTGCACTTCTCCATGCTTGAGCTTCAAATGGAGAACATTAGACATCCTAATCAATGCAAAACTTGGGAAGAGGCCTTGGGAAACTTGGATAACGGCCTTAATCTTAAAAATAAAGGAAAACAAGCAAATAAAAGTGAAAATAACAAAATAAACCAAGAAATGCATAAAGAAAGAAATCCAACTAAGAAAATGCTAACTAAAAGATATAAAGAGTAAAATCAAGGAAAAGCTAAGTAAAATAGCTATAGAATAAAATAAAATTCACCCTAAAAAGAACTAAATGAGTGCCACAAATGACATTCATTAAATTCCCCCAAGCTAAACTTTTGCTCGTCCTCGAGCAAAACAAAGCAAGAAAGAATAAGGATGAAAGACTTATTTAAAAAGAAAAAGCAAGACATAAGACGGGAATATAGATTAAGACTCACTAACGTTGGAATCACGGTTGTTTTTAGCTACAACAAGCCCTTTAAACTCCAAAATCGCCTATGAGGACGATTGAGGTCTCGTAAAGATTTTCTAAGAGCTTAACCTATAACTTTCCTCCAACATACATGAGGCAAACCACAAAAAGGAAAGTAAAAGAAAGAAAAACAAAACTGAAACCTTTTCGAATTGGACTTTACAAAATGATCATATTTGAAATGAATAAACATCTTTCTTAAGCAAATAGGGGTATGCACGTTTCAAGATATCCTAGGTTGATTGAAACATAGAGTATGCTAAGCATAGAGAACTAGTTATCACAATTCACCTTCATCCCATTTGATCTTACCGCGTTCTTCCTATAATCTCAAATCTCCCTCTAATGAGCATCTCAATAGCTCCTCGAAGGAGCTGGAAAAGAACACATTTTTCGGCTACACGACATCTTGACTAAACATCCCCTCTCTTTAGGCTTTAACTCATAATGCACTCCCTCCATATTTGACTCAACCTCTAGGTCAAAAGGTCTTTCCCAATGGTGGTAACGTAAATGCAAAAGGTTAGGGGTAGGCTAAAATTTTAAAATTTAGTGGTACACCTAGGTGATGAAGCAAAGATTGGACAAATCTCAACACCAAAACCGAGAAGTCACCAAACAAAAACAAACTAACACCCCCAAGCTTATTCAAAGCTCTATCCAATAGCATATATACAAAAAGAGTAAACGCTTCTCCCCCAAGCTAAAAGGAAGCATTGTCCTCAATGCTTGAAGAGGAAAAGAGTCACAACAAAATATTTTTGGAATTTTCTCATTTTCAATTCTTTTTCATTGTTTATTTTCAAATTTTTCAAAGCAAATGTCCATGCCTCTTTCACTTAGGATGGCTTTTACAATTTCGCATTTATTAAATCCTTGCATTTTTTACACTTAGGACGACTTTTTCCTTCAATCATTTGCCATTATTCACGAAATTTTCACAAAATACAAGCTTGCTTACAAGAGGAACCAATATCCGTACTTATATACCACAAACTCCAAAAACATGGCCATTTGCTTCACAAAAACCAAAAATGGAACAAAAAGAAACAAAAGGCTCAAAATTCTAAAGATGTGGCTTGAAAAGAAGGGAAAAGGCTCAAATGGTTAGCAAGAAGGCAAATGGAAATCCAATAAACTAAAAGAAGAAAATTATCCGAGAATAGAAAAATTACCACCCTGAAAAGATACCTTTGTCATCCCTAGATGGTTCGGTCTCGTGTTTGAGAATTATGAGTCAAGATTCAAGATTAGGTCCGCAATAGTTATTGATCCATGCCACTCCTGAAAAGTATGTAGAAGGCTTGAAAAATGATGAATCTCACATGGATGTAGCAGAAACTAATTGTAGGTGTCATCGATCATAGGAAGCAACTACCAACATGCCACAAAGAAGTAGAATCCGGTTTCATGATCCTCCTAGTTCTAAAACATGCTACCTTAGCATACACCTATCCTAGAGTCAACCAAGCATATTCTCAAACCATGCATACACATACCATTTAGGAAGATATTCATTCAAAAGCAAAAAATCGGTTGTATATAGTCCAATTCAAAAGAAAAACAAAAAGTGGCAAATAAAGCCTTAAAACATACCAAAATAAAAAAACAATAAGAAAGAAAAATAAAAGATAAGAAAGAAGAAAAAGAAAAACATAGGTAAAGGAAAAGAAGGAAAATAAAAAATGGAACGAATATGCAAGTTGAACATGTAATTCCTAATCAACAAACAAGTGATCAAATGACAACATCGCCAATGATCCTACACACTCTAGGTGTTAAAAGCATCCATCCTCGAACCATTCAACTTTTCCTAAAACTAATCCTAAACTATGCATCCAAGAAAATAAAAGGGTAAAAAAGAAAAATAAGAAAGATCTCACCGGGTAATCCAAGCAATGCAAAAGAGTAAGAAAGAAAGCAAACGCAAACCGTCAGGATACTCCAAGAGCAAATGCAAGGATAACATACCAAGAGAGAAAAATGAAGCTATATACAAAAATGAAATTGTTCAAGAAGTAAAAAAAGAGCGCTAGGGATCTCGTTGGTAGTGACAAGGACAGAATCTCCTATAGGCCAAAATTGTAAGTAACTTCCATACAAAATCAAACAGCATCATAGGTGGCAGAAATGATCAAGAGGCGGAGAAGGAGAATCATAGAGCAGAGAGAAAAATCAGCCAATTAGTGAGCAATCAATCATCAGGAAGATAGAAATCAAGAACTAGATCATCAATATATCATCAGCAGCAGAAATCAACAGACATAACAAAACCAAGAAGCATCAGCAGAATACTATCATAGGGAACAAACAGCAGCATAAATCATCAGCAAAGAAAAACACCAAGTGTGAGATAAAGCTAAAGTGAACCATAGAAGCAAAGGGGAGACAAAAGAAGCGCAACAGACATAAGAATATTCCCCCAAGCTAAAAATGAGCTCCCCCCCCCCCAAAGCTAAAACCAAGCTACAAGCTGGCAAAGACACAAAAGAAAAACACACAAGCATAAAAGGTAGGGTAGCTAATATGGTATCACTCGGCACTATGGTAAAGGGTAGAATGAGCACTCCCCTCACCAACATCAGAAGAAACCTTGCTAGAAACATCATCCATGAGCATAGGGCCCTTACCCTTCAACCTCCTCGCCTTCTCGACTCTATCCCAAGAAAAAAGGTGGGACCAATCATCAAAGACCGGCTCTCCCGATAACCCCCAACGACAAAAATTCTAAGGAGAGGGAAAAGGTTTCGCCGGATCGTAAGTAAAATCACACCCTCCCGGCCTCTTATAATCGTAAGAGGTCAGGAGGTCCCTCTAATGGCATGAGGAGGTACATAAGCCCCTCCCAATAAGGATAACACAACCTAGGGCCGCCGGTCTCATTAAACGGCTCCCACTGAGGTATGGGTCCCTGTTGGACCGGTAGGTATGGGTAGTTAAGATATGGTTGGATATCCCCCCTCATGACAAGAAAATCGTAAACTTGCCTAGCATGAAAGTCATAGCCTAATACAAAATCATAACCCAAAGGTGAAGAATTTAGAACATTCGCTGTGGAATCAATTTTCGCATGCAAAACAGACAAGTCAGTAGTAGAAATAGTAGAAGAAGAGTGAGGAGTCGAGGATGTACCTCCCCGGGGGGATTTACCTCCTCGGGATGAAGAGGGGGCAAGAGAAAGATAAGGATTATGCCGGAGGTTAGGCAACGGAGCTCTCTTCAGGATCAATTGGCACCTTATTAGGTCTCCATGAAAGAGGGGTGTCCACACATCTAACCATAGCCTCAGGGTGAGGGATGGGGCACCAATCCGTAGTCCTTGTAACTTTCCAAATGTACAAGTTTTCCTTGGTGGTGCGCTCCAAAAAACGTTGATTTATCATGGCATAGATGCTTAAGAAGTGGTAAGGAGCTTTCTACCTTTTATCATGGATTAGGACAAGCGATTCGAGCATTGCTTCATACTTCTTGTTGAGAGAAAGAATCAAAATGGTAATCATACCCCCTAATTGGATACTTCGGGAGAGATGGACACCATCTTTTATATCAATGAAACGGTCAACCAAATGCGAAGCGAAGTCAATGACCGCTACCCCCTCTTCAAATGGCTTATCCGCTAGCCATAATCAACTCAACTCCTCTCGACAAATATCATGAAGGGACTCCTTGGAAAAGAAAGCATATCTAAGACGTTGGCTAATATACCTCAAGGTCCCATGAATAATTGACGCCGCTTTAGAATATTGAGGACTATATGAGTCCTCGATAGAAATATGCCTCCACCACTTGAACTCACAATAATTGTTATCACGTTATTAAGCATCAAATGCCAAATACACAAGTGGGACATCGTCACTGGGAGTTGGAAACTTGAAAACCTCATTAAAATAGGAAAGAGGCACCAAATGATCATTGTTGAAAACTTGAAAAGAAATTCTTCGAGAAGTTTCACCTTCCAAATTCTCCTCAAGGACCTCAAGTGAAGAGTGGAATTCGAAAGTAATCCCAGAGTAGGTAGGAGCATGAAGGCTTAATAATTCCTCTAACCCCAAGTTTCGAGCCAAAAATCTCACATCATCGTCGATAACCAACGAAGTAGTTGCCGACGAATCATAGAATCTAGTAGAAAAAAGTGTCTGAGTTGAAAGCATGGAAAATCTTTCCCAATGATCTTCCTTTGTGAACTCAATTCCATAAGTTTCTGTGATGTGGGAAGGAGGAGGAACCACCTCCCTATAGGTAGAGCATCTAGCCCTCTTAGGTCGACGGCGGAACCATTCTACACACATAACTGAAAAATGCTCTAGTGAGTAAGGACCATGAGCCACAAGTATGCATCATGAGCAACAACATTACAAACCATCAACAAAAACAAACTATGAACATTAACATTTCCATATCAATATAATCAAACTATAATTCCAACAAAGGTGGTGCCAAAATTATAGTATGGTCAAGCAAAATCATCAAACACAAGTTCATACAATCACCAAAATTTCATCATTAACACAACAAATGAAGTAGATAGTAGGCAATATGGATACAATAATGAGGCTATAACCAAATCAATCTAAACACTCATGAACAACCAGGGTAGAAAATTTATCATAAGTATCAATAGAAATGAACAAATCATACCTTAGATTGATGAGAGTTTACAAAGAAATGGAACACAAAGCACTAACAAACACAATTATGCCAAATTGCAAGCAACAAACCCCAAACCAAAGGGATATCCAAAAATCCCAAATTTAGGAAAGAGAAAATCACAATGAAAGTGTTAGAGTAGGGATTAAGAGTAATAAGCAACTAGGTGAAGTCAAAATGGTGAAAATTCAGTTGTAAAATAATGAAGGAAAATGGTTATGATGCTTGAACAAAAACCAAGTGAAAATGAAATGTAAAGAAGAGAGAGAAGGTAGGTGCATTTAAGGAGCAACAGCAGGGGGGTGCGCGGCCGCGCCATAGTCGCGCGCGCCCGCGCCCTTCAGGGTATGCGATCTTCCGAATCCCTTCTCGTGAGCACATTGGTTAATACAAGGGAAATGATCATGATTAAGGTTGAGGCAAGAAGTTTTTAAACCCCAATAATGTGGGTCCAATACTAGATTTTTCATGAACCCACCATTTGAACCCACCAAACTTTAATTTTTTAAGCATACTTCTAATTTATAAACTTGAGCACTCTCTCTTCAAAATAGGCACCAAAATTGTTTTAAATCCAATCAAAACCACCTAAAAACACAATTAAGAAAAGAAATCAAATAAGAATAGAAACAATAAAAAGAAAAAAAATCAAGGAAAATAGAGAAAATGGTTAGAAACTCGGGTTGCCTCCCGAAAAGCGCTTGTTTAATGTCATTAGCTTGACTTTCTCCACCCTTCTAGGTGGATCAAAAAGAGTCATATCATGAACAACCCCCACAAAAACTCCATCATAGCAGCGCTTGAGCCTATGACCATTGACTTTGAAAGTTCTTGAAAAATCCAAAGGAGATATTTCAACCGCACCATTAGGAAAAACCTCTTGAACAACAAAAGGCCCACTCCAACGAGACATTAGCTTCCCGGAAAATAATCTCATCCTAGAATTGTAAAGGAGGACCTTGTCGCTAACATTGAACTCCTTCTTCTCAATAAGTTTATCATTCACTTCCTTAGTGCGAGTATTTTACATGCTTGCACAACCATAAACATTCCAATCGAAGTTCTTCCAACTCATGGAGATCAAGCCAACATTGCTCACCTGCACTTGCCAAATCGAAATTGATTTTCTTGATAGCCCAATGAGTACGATGCTCAAATTCGACCAGAATATGACAAGACTTCCCATAAACCAAGCGGTAAAGAGTAGTGCCAATAGGAGTTTTTAAAGTCATTTTATATGTCCACAATGCATCATCTAGCTTATCCAACCAATCCTACCTATTTCTTGAGACCGTCTTCTCAAGAATCAATTTTATTTGACGGTTAGACACTTTGACTTGCCCACTAGTTTGAGGGTGATAGGGGAGACCGAAACATTGATTAACTCCATGTTTCTTCAACATCTTGCGGAAGGCGCTATGCACAAAATGAGATCCATTATCACTAATAACCGCCATTGGATGCCAAACCGTGAGAAAAGTATCTTCTTGAACATCTTCATTGCTACCTTATGGTCATTTGTAGGTGAGGCAATAGCTTCCACCCATTTTGACACATAATCGACGGCAACAAGGATATATTGGTTCCCATATGAAGTAGGAAAAAGACCCATGAAGCCTATTCCCCACACATCAAAAATTTCAAACTCTAGAATGGGTTGTTTGGGCATTTCGTTTCTCTTTAAAATGTTTCCGGTCCTTTGGCATCGGTCACAACTCTTGACAAACTCCCAAACGTTCTTGAAGAGATTTGGCCACCATAATCTGCATTGGAGCACATTCGAAGCCGTTTTTGAGACACCCATGTGACCCCCACTCGGATCTGAATGGCACATCTTCAATACACTAGGCAACTCCTCATTTAGAACACATCTCCTCAACAACCCATCAACACCCCTTTTATACAAAATTGGTTCATCCCAAACATAATGCCTAGCCTCCCTTTTGAGCTTTTTTCTTCGATTCTTGGAAAATGAAGGAGGAAATTCCCCACAAGCAAGATAGTTCACCAAATCGGCAAACCATGGGAGTTCCTTCACATCTATAGCATACAAAGAATAATCTAAAATTCTATATTCAATGGGAGACCCATCATCTAGAACTTGAAAATCCTCAAGCCTAGTTAGATTATCCGCTACTACATTCTCTGCTCCTTTCTTATCTCTAATCTCAAGGTTAAAAGTTTAAGGCTCTAACACCCAACGAATTAGTCTTGGCTTTGATTCCTTCTTCCCAAAAAGATATTTTAGGGTCGCATGATCGGTGAACACAATTGTTTTGGACCCTAACAAATAGCAACGAAATTTTTCAAAGGAATGAACAATAGCCAAGAACACCTTCTCCGTTTTAGTGTTATTCTGTTAAGCTCCATTTAGAGTCTTGGACATATAATAAATCACATGAAGTTTCTTATCAACTCTTTGACCTAAAACTCCTCCAATAGCCATATCACTTGCATCCCACATCAACTCAAATGGCAAATCCCACCTTGAAGCTTGAAAAATTGGAGTGGAGATTAGAGCTTTCTTTAACTTATTGATTGCCTCCAAACACTTGCAATCGAATACAAAGTTGGCATCCTTTTGAAGAAGATCATTGAGGGGCTTTGCAATGAGTGAAAAATCTTTAATGAATCTTCTATAGAACCCGGTATGGCCTAAAAATGATCTCACACCTTTCACATTAACCGGAGGTGGCAAATTTTCAATAACCTCAATCTTCGCCTTTTCAACCTCAATTCCCTTGTGGGAAATTTTGTGCCCAAGGACTATTCCTTATTCAACCATGAAATGGCATTTTTCCCAATTTAACACCAAGTTAACTTTCTAACATCTTGCCAAACACTTTTCAATATTTTCGAGGCATGCTTCAAAGGAAACTCTACCTACAAAAATATCATCCATAAACACCTCCATCTCCTCCTCTAACATATCTCCAAAGATACTATTGGAAAGTGGCAGGAGCATTGCAAAGGCTGAAAGGCATTCTTCTATAGGCAAAGGTACCATAGGGATAAGTACAAGTAGTTTTCTCTTGGTCATCGGGATAAATAGGAATTTTGAAAAATCCCGAGTAACCATCAAGGAAATAATAGTACTTGTGCCTCGTTAGTCTTTCAAGCATTTGTTTAATGAAAGGAATGGGGAAGTGATATTTCTTGGTGGATGTGTTTAGACGTCTATAGTCTATACACATCCGCCAACCAGTGATCGTCCTTGTTGGAATAAGCTCACCTTTTTCATTCTTGACGACGGTCATGCCTCCCTTCTTCGGAACGACATGAACGGGTGAGACCCATCTAGAGCTTGAGATTGGGAATATGATTCCCGAATCTAAAATCTTGGTAATCTCTTTCTTCACTACCTCCCCCATTTGGGGATGTAATTCTCGTTGTCATTCAATAGAAGGAAGGGCACCCTCCTCGAGGGTTATGTGGTGCGTACATAAAGCGGGGCTTATACCTTTAAGGTCATCAATGGTATAACCCAAAGCACCTTGTGCTTTCTCAAAACACCGCATAACGCTTGAGCTTGGCTTTCACTCGAAGATGCGCTAACAATCACGTGATAAGTAGAATTTGGGCCTAGGAATTCATACCTTAGTTGAGATGGTAAAGGTTCGAGCTCAGGAACACCTTTTTGGGAAGCCTCTTGGCTTGAGATTTTCATGAAAACTTTCTCATCACTTTCTTCAACACACCCTTCTAACAAGTTCTCATACAAAGCCATGTCCTTGCTAGGAGCACCTATCTTTTCCTTGTTCAACAAAACACACTCAAGAGAATCATTATTTATGAGCAAGTGCTCAAGCATTGAATGTACAATATTATCTAAATTACAACTCTCATGTAATTCTCAAGAGATGAAGAAGGATATTTCATACTTTCATTAAAATCAAATTTAACTCCCTCATCTCCAATTTTATGTGAAATTGTAGCACTTTTGACATCAATCAAAGCACCCGAAGTAGCAAGAAATGGTCTACCAAGAATAATAGGAATTGTAGAATCCTCATCTATGTCAAGGACCACAAAATCTACTGGAATGATGAACTTTCCTACCCTAAAGGGAAAATCCTCTACCTTATCCCTTGAGATCCAAATTGATCTATCGGCTAATTGCAAAGGTAATGTTGGTAGGTAAAAGTTCTCTCTTCTCTAGTCTTTGATATACCGAGTATGGCATAATGCTAACACTAGCTCCTAAATCACACAAGGAATTATCAATTTGCATTTATAAATAGCACAAGGGATAGAAAAGTTTCCGGGATCCTTCAACTTGAGTGGGATTTTGTTCATTATGATCGCACTACAATTCTCGATCAAGTTAACCGTTTCCGCCACATCACATGTTCTTTTTCCACTCAAAATATCCTTAAGGAACTTTGCATAATTTGGCATTTGTTCTATCACATCAGTAAAAGGAAGAGTAAGATGAATATGTCTAAGCATCTCTATAAATTTCCCAAATTGCTCGTCTAACTTGTGCCTATTAAACTTTAGGGGGTAAGGGAGCTTAAGCTTGTAAACTTCTCTTTCTCTCTCTTTCACCTTCTCAACTTGTTCCTTATTGACTTCCTCGACTAGAGTATTCTTATCTCCCTCATTCTCAATTTGGCCATTGCTAGGATTACCTTTAGCATCACTCTTCTTAGAGATTTCACTCTTAAGGAACCTACCACTTCTAGTTACAATAGCATTCATAGGGCTCTTAAGATCTAAACTTGGTGAAGTCAAAGAATAAAGATTTGTAAATTTCTTAAACTCACTAGCCTATTGAGAAATTTGGGTCTCCAACCCCTTATAGCATGTTAACATATCATTGCATTTCTCATTGCTCAGGGTCATGTAGGTGTCCAACAATTTGGCTTGCTTCACTATGACACCTTCCATGAAACTCCTAGAGGAAAATGATTGATCATAAAAATTATCATTATGCTCTTGGGTATTCGGAATAAATCCAATTGGGGCAACTCTTTGAACATTCGATTTAAAATTTCCCCTACTTTGATTGGTCCAATTACCTCTACATTGATTTTGGCCACTATTGTGATTATGGTTACCATAATCTTGGTTATAGTCCCCAAATCCTTGCCCATGACTTTAAACATTATAACTATGGTTGTTATACCTACCAAAATTCCCTTGGATTCCATGGTTTTTTTTAACCGCCATTTTAGTTATAATTATCATAGTTCATTTGGTTGTGATAATTACTACTTCCAACATTCCTTTGAGCATCAAATCTAGGTCCAACATTGTTATTAGCAACTAAGTTTACATGTTCATTATCACTCCCATCATATTCATAACAAGGAACATTAGGGCAAATAGAAGCATCATGGTCATTCATTCCACACAAATCACAAAACCAACATTCTCTAATCATGCAACAAGTAGAGGGAAGAGAGTTAGAGGAAGAAGAAGTACCTCTCCCCTTAATTTGGGAGGGAAGAATTGTTGCTTTTAAGGTCGCGCTCTCGAGCTTATACTTGATAGAAACTACCTCCTTTCTTAAATCCAAAATTTGAGTCGACAATTTGTTGATAGAATTGGGTTGTTCCATTAAGCATTCCATTGTACTACTCTTGTTTATCTACTCCGTCTCACCATCTTGCCTTTCCATGTAGCTTCTAACTACATCCTCAATGATACCTGCAACCTTTTCCTCAGTATTATTCATGATTGGGCCTCCCGATCCGGCATCTAGACTTGCCCTCCCTTGAGGACTCAAACCGCCATACAAAATTTGAATGATTAGGTAAGTGGGGATCCAATGGTGAGGACACTCACGTTGATAATCTTTGTACTCACATTGATAATCTTTGTATCTCTCCCATGCTTCTTAAAGGCTTTCACTAGATTTTTGCTTGAAACCTTGAATCAAATCTCTTGCCTCTGCCATTTTCTTTTGAGGGAAGAAACAGGAAAGGAATTCCTTGGTGACTTCATCCCAAGTTCTCAAAAAATTAGGCTTCACTTCCTAATCTAGCCACTATTGAGCTCTTCCAATTAGAGAAAAAGGAAATAGCTTAAGCCTTATGAATTCTTAAGCTACCCCGTTCACCTTAATTGTGTTGCAATATGTCTCGAATTCCTTAAGATGATTTAGGGGGCTCTCATTCACTCCTCCACTATATTGTCGTCTTTAAATCAAAGTTATCATTGCCGGTTTGATTTCAAAGTCACTATTCGGAATCAATAATGAGCAATCTCGCTCTCATACTTATATGCACCCGGAGTACCCAATTCCTTCAATGTAAACCTTGGGGTATCTCCCATGTTAACTTGCACACACAAACTCAAAGGAAAATGTTAATAACATGACACGGCTACAAATGTAGCCGAATGAGAAAAATCTTTTTATATTTTCAAATTTTAGTGAAATAGACTCAACAAAAATAGCAAACACCTACGTCATTCCCCGGCAACGGCACCATTTTTGATCTAGAGCAAAGACTAGGTCGTTGAAAAGTAATCTACCCTCTGTCAAAACAAAATTTGTAATCTCTCAACACACCTCTATACCAAGCATAGAGTAAGTCGAGGGTCGAACCACTAGGAATGGGAGGTGAATGATAATGCCAAAGCTAAACTATTTCGAAGCAATGAAATGAGGTGTGTCTATTCTACCAATCAAACAATCGAAATGAAATCAAATTTATCAATCACTAGGGTATGGATCCACATAAACTCGTAATTAATTCAATTAATTGGGGTTGGATATGACTAAGTCTAAGTGTTTCAAGGGAAAATCAATTAAGCAATCAAGATAGTATGGTAGGCTAATCTCCTAGAGGTTAAACTAGCTTAGCGCCAACTACGAGAGACTCTAGCTAGGAAACTTGCAAACCTACTCAATCGACAAATGTAAGCCACAAATCAATTTTCAATATCAATGTGAACCTACAATGCAATCTAGTGTGAGAAACTAGGTTGATCACTCCTAAATTAAATACACACATGCACATAATCAATCACAAATTTAATCACAATATCAACTCCATCAATTTCCCCCAATTAGCATAAATCCATTACTCATATATGCTTCACCATTTCCCTAGCAAGAAAACTACTCACTATTCATGGAAATCAATATCAAAACTAAACTAAACGTCAAATTCATCATCATCATATTAATCAAAAATAAACCAATTCAAAAATCAATCAACTTGAGCAATTAACAAAGAAAATTGAGATCAAAACTAAGATTGCATTAAAGTAAAGAAATCCTTACGAATTTTATTCAATTAAATGGAGAAAACACTTGGAGTCTTCAATCTTCAATCATCAATCATGAACTTCTCTCTCTACAAACTAGAGGTTTTCTCTCTAAAAATCTAACCTAATTCTATTCTAATTTCTGAAAAATTAAAATCCCCCTAAAAATAAAAAGAAAACCTATATATAGTAAAACTAACTAGGAGAAATTAGTTAGATCGTCCCCAAATAAACCCATACTGGCGCGGCCAACTATAAGAGAGAGCGTGGCCGCGCAAATCAGGGTAAAGAACAGACACCCATACAAGCGCGTCCGCGCCTGGGAACAGGGAAGCCTTCTTCCCTATCATGACGACGCTCCTCGTGTGTTCCACTTAATGCTTTTGATAAACACGGGACCTTGCAATTTCTAAACTCCATTTTTGTGGGTTTAACACTAGAAATTATGCCCCCACGGCTTGAATTCACAGCTCAAGGACTTTAAGAACTTTCACTTCTCCATTCTTGAGCTTCAAATGGAGAACATTAGACATCCTAATCAACGTCAAACTTAGGGAGAGGCCTCGGGAAACTTGGATAACGACCTTAACCTGAAAAATAAAGGAAAACAAGCAAATTAAAGAGAAAATAACAAAATAAACCAAGAAATGCATAAAGAAAGAAATCCAACTAAGAAAATGCAAACTAAAATAAATAAAGAGTAA
The DNA here is from genome assembly GCF_001683475.1 of Chenopodium quinoa. NCBI lineage: Eukaryota > Viridiplantae > Streptophyta > Magnoliopsida > Caryophyllales > Amaranthaceae > Chenopodium > Chenopodium quinoa. The sequence continues at coordinate 6,145,675 of NW_018742263.1, read as the reverse complement.
AATCAAGGAAAAGCAATGTAAAAGAGCTATAGAATAACATGAAACTCACCCTAAAAAGAACCAAATGAGTGTCATAAATGACACTCATCAAGTCTCTTGGCATGAAGTCGATCGAAAGCAATATCATAGTTAATCCCAATAGGGGTGAATTCCTTTCTTAATTGATTTCTAAGTCCTTGATTATACGTGGGTAAGACTTTATTGAGGTGAAAGGTACCAACATCGTTACTAAAAAAGGTGTTTTCCGAAGAAGAAGGATCGTCGTTCCTCTTTCCTTTCCAGCCTCTGTTGTTATTGCTACTAATAATGGCCTTCTTGTTGCTCGAAGGAACTTAAAGGACATTTGAATCAATGAGTTCTTGAACGCGATCCTTGAGGGCGAAACAATCTTCAATGGTGTTACCATGGCCTCTATGATATTGGCAATAAGATTTTGGGTCCCAATTGGAAGACCTTCTCTCAGGTACTAGATCTAGAATTGGACCAATAGAGTGAATGAGATCTTGGCCCTTGAGGTAGTCAAAAGCTTCATTATAAGTCATTCTTATTGGTGTGTTTTCATTAATTGTCTGTTTTGCCCTTGGCTTAGGAGCATTGAGTTTTTCATTAAATCCTTGACAGGAGAAAGAGGAAAAATAGTGATCCTCCTTTTTGTTCTTTCGGTCTTGACAATGAGAACCTTGTTCGATAACCATTATCCGGTTTTCTAGTCCTTCTATTGCACCCAAAATCATGACAACAATATTGCGTAGTTCATGAACGTCCTCTCCCAGACCTAACGAGTTTTCCCGGTATTACTTAAGAAAACTTGTTCTTCACTAGCCATTATTTTGACCCTTTTTCTTCTATTAAAGAGTGATACTTTAATAAAAAGTGTTGTCTTGGTTAAGCACTCTTCTCTCTTCAATCAAGCGCTACAGAAAGAGAAGTTAGGGGTAAGTTTTTTATTTTTTATTTTTGACTCAAGCTCTATTCAACATGCAATAGATGGGAAGAAAAACATGGAAGGAAAAGAAGAATGATATAGGTGAAAGAGAAACATGGGAGAATAAGAAATAGAATAGGCCCCCAACTCGAATGACGGAAATAACGACTCATGCATGAACCTAAGACATGGTTATGATGACATATGTAAAAAGTGTGTGCTAAGACTAGTGAATGTAGGTGACATGTTTGACACGTGTCATGACCATGGGACTAGACTATGTGACTAGACTTAATTAAGTACTAACCATGACTATTGTCATTAATAAACTTGTTAAACTGATTAAGCAAAATGTTTAGTTAGAGCCGTCGTGAGGACTCGAGCAAAAATATGGATTGTCGCCGGAGCAACAGGATTGTCGCCAAACGCTAAGGACCAGCGCCAGACGATAACATTGTTGCCTGGCACTAATCACTAGCACGTGGTGCTACAGTCCAAACCTCTGCGCCATTGCTTGAACATTAGGCTGGGACTGTTTCTAGTATTTTTACTTCAAAAGGACAAGCATAAAGACATACTAATTCAAGTTCGATCAATTTATTTAGACTTTATTCATTCATATTAATTAACTAATTAATTAAGAAAATTCTTTAATCCTTGGTTAGGTTATTTAGACTCATTCACAAGTTAAACAAACGGTTAGTGGAAACACATATAAGTTCACCATATGGGTTAGTAAAAGAAGGTTTATGGTTATGACTCCAAATGCACCGCGCGAAAGCCTTACCTTTGGAAGGGTTGGCTTGAGTTTATGGGACCTCGCAAGTTAAACTCGCTTCCACGGTTTGGTAAATTTAACAAACTCGAATGTATCCTTTGTTGCAAAGTGCGTTCAATTGGATAGATGGAGCGTGAATTCCAAGAGGGTTATATCCATATGTAGAACATATATGGGTTTCTTTAAAAAGGGAATAACTCAATCAGGAAGTAAAACAAAGCAAACAGTATTAGAAACTAGTCAAAACAAGAAGGTATATTTCTTTCTCGGTATTGGAAAAATTCGGCACGAGACAACATTGCTTGTCGCCAGACAATGGCACTGTCTCCAGACGAAAATTATTGTTGCCAGGTGACAGAGCCATCTCTTGGAGATGGCACTTTTTATCAGCGCTAATTCCTACATGCCTCGGCAGCTTTCTGTTCTTGAATTTTCCAGGTTTTTGCAGCGTTATTTCGATTTTAGTTGTGAAATATATTTCCCTGATTTCCTACGTGTAAAAATCCTATGTTTTTCAAGCATTACGGATGGTCTTTCCAATGTATAACTTTTTATGCATATGCCAATTATATTAATCAAAATTATGCACATGAAATACTTAGAACTTTTCGAGTCTCATCCACTTATTTTAAATTATTGCCAAAATAAATTTTAGGAATAAAGAGTGAAATTCTCCTAGTGGAGTCGCCAAAAAACTGTAGGGGATATTTCAAGCATTCCACACTTGAGCCCCACTTTGATCATACACTTAAGTGTGGTGGCTTCCAAAGGTAAGGAAGCTAGAGTAAAAGAGTCGCCAACAAGTTTTAGGAACTTGTAAACCGTTCACAGGGTGAAGGTTACACCCCTTAACGATCCATGAGATCGCTAACTCCATAGTGGTCTGGAACCATGAATTGATATTTGGGGATGAAGGTACAAATTCAACCTAAAAGATATTGAACTTGCCCTAATGATAGGCCTCTACTTTATTCTTCTCGTATTCATGTGCGCTTTCTGACTAACATGAAATCAATAGATTAACCATAAACTTGTTTATCTATGTTGGTTGAATATTAATTCACAAACAAATCTATTATTGGCGATCACTTGAATTTTAATCATATTATCCTAAATAAGATTATCAATTATCTTATTAAGCATGATTACAAGTACAAATTCCCTTTAGACATGCATAAAAGGCGTGATCAAGCAATAAAAATATATATCAAGCAACATAATAACAATCATCATCATCATAATATTATTCTCAATAAAGCATAATAATATTAATAGCAAGATCCTAGGCATGATACTAACAAGATTAATAACAATCCCTAGCATGTCACTAAAAAATAAATATAAAATCTTTAGCCTTAACATGATGCTAACATGATAAAAGAAATAATAGGAAGCATCATACATGATATTAGAAATCGTAGCTATTACCCTAAACATGATACTAGGAATTATAAAGATATCCTAACATGATACTAGGAATCAAAATAATCAAAGCATTCTTTCTATATCAAAAGAATTATTAAATTATTTACTTGGATGCCTTGTATCTCTTTCTAATAACATAATACACGCTTTAGTAATTTCAAGGAAAATAATATATCAAACAATTAATTTAAATAATTAAAATAGGGATTTGGGACCAAACCCTCAGAAATTATCAATCTTTCAAGTCTAGGGTGAAGACAACTACGAACCTCGCTAGGTATGTCTAGAACTAATATATATGGAATTTTGTATGGGGGAAAGTTTAGAAAAGAATAGAGAGAGAGAGAAAGCTTCTACCTTTTAGAGAGATAGAATAGTGAGATGATGGTTGTGAATGATGATTGTGAATGAATGAAAATGGGGAGATACGACCCCAATTTATAGAAAAAAATAGTTCGGAAACAAATCGAGTCCTATTCAGAATAAAATACCTCATGTTACCAACATCAGGAGTCAGCGCCAGGCAACAGTTGTCAACGCTAGGCAACAGCTATTAGCGCCAGGCGACAGATTTGTCGTCTTGCGCTAAGTCAAAATCAAACGCGCTTTGTACGCAAAATCTTATTCTTAATACGATTAAGCAGCTAATTTTGCGTTGATCAGATTAGAAACATGTTTGTGACAAATCACCTATTATATTCAAAGTAAAAAACTTTAAAATATAATGGTTAATCCTAATCACATTAAAATTCAAAAGAACCTTCTAGATTATTGTAGAAGATTTAAATAAATCCTAATAACTTTAGGAATAATAATTATTAGGCCCTCCTCTATCATTGGGTCACATATAAAATTCATTTTGGGCCAAATTTACTCATTATTCATCGAAATTAGGCTTATAATATTTTGTTGGAAAGCTCTTTTTGAGTCCAATCCAACTTCACTATTACTGGACCTTTATCATGGACCAAACTAAATTAGACTGGCTATTTTTATAAAAAGAGTGTAAGAAGAAATATTTAAAAAAATAAGAAAGAAAGATATTTTAATAAAAACATCCACATCACTAGACTTTTCACACTTTCACTTCATTCGATATTCAAATGACGTGAAAGGTATTCATCACTAGGATCGGTTTTGGGGAGACACATTTGGGTGTCTACACATACCTTCCATATTTAATTACACACAATCACCTTAATATCAAAACCTTCCTTAACTCTTTTATTCACTTCTCCAAGTAATTTCATAAACCCTACTTGCCATAATTCTTCACAAATTCTCTTGTCATAATTCTTTCATAAGCTATCCTATAAATACCCCATCATACCTCTCATATTCTTCACACCAAAAATCAATTCTCTTCTTCTCTCTTCTTCTTCTTTTTTCCCTAAACCTTTTCATACTTTTCTTACAAATCAGCCGGTATACCTTTGAAGCCACTTTTGGAGCACTTTTGGACAGTTTTTTTGAAGTATTTACATTTCATGGAAGATTATTTCCCTCAAAAAATCCTTGAGGTTAGGCTCAAGAATCACTCACTTCGAAGTTATATTGGAGGAGATATGGCCTCTACAAATTCTGCGTATTCTTTCCAACAAAAATTCAATTCTCTTTAAACCTATTGCTTTATTTTCTTCATGGTTAGTTTTCTAAAATACAATCCTATCTCAATGCTATAATTTTACATTAAAGTATTAAAAGAGTTTTATAGTACATGCACATTAGAGTTGAGTTTATGTTGTGATAACCTTATGGTTATTTTATTTGCAAGGTGTATTTGTGATTAAACTTTGAAAGTGTGAAATCTATATTGATATTCGGAATCAAGGTTCTTGAGTCACTTTTGGTGTGTTTTTCTAATCAAGGATCAAGGTACGTTAGGTGGCTAGATACCTTGAAAGTGATTGCTTTAAATAAGCATGTTTGAATGATTTTATGATGATTGAATTATACTAAATTGAACTATGATTTATGAAATAAAAATATGCTTAAATAATTGGTTTTAAATAATTAAATTTGAGTAATGATTTTATATTATGTTTTGTATAATAAAAATTATTGTTCATGTTTTAAAAACTTTGATTTTGAAGCATGTGGAATTTAATAAAAAGGAGTTTGAATTATTATTAAAAGTTTGAACTATTGGATTTAAAGAGGATTTATTGAATTATTATTATTTAAGCTTTATAAGCATGTTAGTAATCCCACTATGTGGATTTGGCTTATTATCAAAGGCCTTGGACTTTGTATGACCGAGTATTTCCTCAAGAATAGCCTTGTAACACTAGGAGACTAGCTTGGGGGTGTGTTCACACTTAGGTAAGGATTTGGTTTTACAGGAATTGGATTTTAATGAGGAATTGGTTTTATTGAATTTTACTATTGTTATTCAAATTAGTTTTGAAATTATAAGTTGAAATTATTGGTTTAATTATTGGAATGGATTGAATTTATTTCCAAAGCATGTTTGCTAACCAGTATTTCTTTTTTACTATCGTACTTAGCATATTTTACTATCGTACTTAGCATATTTTGCTAACCAGTATTTCTTTTTTTTTTTGGGTTTGCTCTGTTTATCATAATGGTAAGTACTGTTGACTAATTTCAGGTGTAGTCATTGATTGAGAATTTGGAGTCCCGGGAATAGTTTCAACTAGATTAGGAAATGTTGGTCTTTATGTTTATTTTGAGTACTCATGACTATAGTTACTATTTATGGTTTATTATTAATAAAAGAAGAGTATTGAAGTTTTTCGCTGCAAAGTATTTGTTTTGTTTAGTAAGTTTTGAATAGCCTTGTGTAATCACGCGACAGTAATACGCCCAAGTCTATCTCCATGGTATAATTATATGTATTATACTAGTATTTCCGTAAAGAGGGATTTAGGGTTGTTATAAAGTGGTATCAGAACTAATGGGCCTAAAAATATTAAAATTGGGAATTATAAAAATTGAGGGTAGACTTAAGAGGGCATATAAGATAGATAGATTTTCGCATTTGTGTGAGAGTCAAAAGCTTTATTTTTACATAAAAACTATATCCCTATTTGTGGAAAGATGAAGTAGAAAAGGATTCTCGAGTTCTCTATGGAGGCCTATAATGGGTACAACTCTCTGTCTAGGAAAGGCTCGCCTCCATGTCGTAGATAACTTTCCTAGGAGACGGGGGCTCGATCGTCCTATATCTTGATTCAAAGACATATTTATTATTTTCAAAAATAAAAAAAAAATCAAATTATTTGAAACATGAGTATGAGATTATGTGTGCATTAAATTTTGTGTTAAAACACCTTAAAATATGGTCATAAGGTCCGATTTTTTGTTTTTTTTTTGTTTTTAATTTTTGTGAGTTATTGCCCATGGTTGGGTGATCTTCAGTTATGCTTGGATTGGTTGAGTTGTGAATTGCTTATTGCAAATGGATTTTGAATTGAATTGTTTATGTTATTTAGCATTAAATTTATTGTTTTGCATGTGTATGTTAAATGGATGGAAAGGATTGATGATATGCGACATAATTACTTTATCTTGCATTATTGGAGTCACAGTTAGTGAGTTTATAAATAGAATTGTCACTCTGGCTTTAACCCTTTATGAGATGTATAATCTGGATATGTGATATGTGGTAAGTATTTGGATCATACGAGTTTTACATGTGGTCAATATGGTTGAGTTGTTATTTTGAGATTAAAGGATTTGATGATTACTATGGGATAAATGAGGAGTTATTTTTTATTGTTATCATGAATATTGGAGGATTTGTGCTATAAAGTCTTTCCTAATTTTTGGAATAAGATTTATGTTGAGCAAGGAAATATTATCTGTGGTAATGATGAGTTGAACTTATTCTATGTATGTGTTGGAGTAAGGTATGTATTTTTGGGAGATACGAATTGGATATTAGCATTAATGAATGATAGTTTGTATCTAAGAGTGGAAAGTATCCATATGGTGTGAGGATAATTATTGTGGTTATTATTTAAAGCAAAATGGATGATGGTTGAATCTTTGAATAAACTAAATACAAAAGTTAGAGGATTTTGAAACAATTCAAGTGAAAGGTTGTATTTGAGATAAAGGTATTTGTTTTTAATCAAACTTTATTTTGAAGAAATAATATCTTGTGAATGGATATTTATTGAAGTTAGTTAAAGGAATTATTGTTTGGATGGTTACTCAAAGGATTTTAATCTAAGGGATTGACGACAAAGTTAATTGATATAGAGAAGTTATCAGTGATGGAATAATCAATGATTTGCATTGAGTTATTAAAGAATTGCCTTAACGATGAGTTATGAATTATAACAACTAGATTGAAGAACTTGAAGTTATGAGAAAGATGATCGAGTTTTTAAATGTTTAAAACATTATGAAGTGACCAAGAGTTAATGATTACGATTTAAGGATATATTACCAAGATCTATGAATATATTGGGGAAATTTTAAATACTTTTGGAAGACAGCCTCATATAAATTATTAATCTAAGAGCGATAAGAAGGTCAAGATAGGATGTGTTCCTTTTATGCTCGGTACCTACGATAGTGTTGCTATGAAGTCGAATGTATGATTATTGTAATTATTTAGTTTCTTTATGAAAAAGTAAGACTTTATTGAAACAAGTATTTTATTTCAAGTATGCAAAATAAATTTTCAAATACACAGTTTTCAAAATAAAGTTTTGTATTCGTTGCTTTTAAATAATTGTTTAAATTGAAAACTTTTATAGATCTTTTAAAATCTTTTATTATGTATTTTTATTTCAGTTCATACTTTGTAATTATATATATGCGAGACTGTTACAACAATTTCTCCTAATGTAAGTATTTTAAATTATTTTTCGAATGACTTATAAAAATATTTTTCGAGTTTACTCTCTACTTTTATTCGTATTCAAATCATTTTAAAACCTAAGCTCTTTGGATGTTTGAAACTTTTTTATTTTCCTTGCTTTGTTTGATGATTGTTGATAAATTGTTAATATAGTTGATTTATTTAGTGAGTTAGTGTGTTAGTCGAGTTACGGGGGCGTAACTCCTTTTAGGGGGGGTAGAGGGCGATAGAGTTTCGCGCATCTAATTTTTGAGTCGTTTTTGAGTGATTTTGAGTCTTACTTGAGTTAGGTTGGAGTCTTAAATCAAGTTAGGATGTGCATGAACCAATAATTTCAAAATTATTTTTGTTTCTTTTGGCTAAGTTTCGAGTCAAAACTTATTTCAAGGGGGGTAGACTGTAATACCCTGTATTTTCATACGTATTTTCTAATTAAGAAATTAGGAATTATTTTATAAAAATGGTATTTTAGTAAATTAATTATTTGTATCCAAAATAATATTTTAATTTTGGCGCCAAAAGTATTTTGAAAACTAATCATTATTTTGAATAAGATTTATTATCCATTTATCCTATTTTAAAAATTAGATTATTTATATATTTCTGATATTTGAATTAAAGCAAAATTATATTTTATTAATTATATTAAATGGCCGAAAATTCCCATTTATTTAGCTTGAAAATTCGGATTTTTTATGTATAGAAAATCTGATTTTCTAAGTTAATTATTGGTGAATAATTGGTATTTAATAATTTATTCTATATTATTTACACAATTATTTTTATTCATCAAACCGAGCAAAAGTCTTCCTAAATACTATTAAGGGTATCCAAATATCTGAACTATGAAATTCTCAAGATTTTCGGCCCTCTTGTATTATTTTGGGGGAAATTTTTTTGGTAAAACTGTATTTTTAATTATCTTCCAAAATCTCTCATTTTCCTAAATTCCATTTCTCCATCTTTTAATATTTGATCATAAAATATTCTTACCTTTTATTCTTCTTAATTATTCCCATGTAATTCCAACTTCCATATTAATTTTCATGGCGAACATACCCTCCAAATTTAATTACACACAATTACCTTAATATCAAAACCTTCCTTAATTCTTTAATTCACTACTCCAAGTAATTCCATAAACCCTATTTGCCATACTTCTTCCCAAATTCTCTTTCATAATTCTTGCATGAGCTAGCCTATAAATACCCCTTCATACCTCTCATATTCTTCACACCAAAAATCAATTCTCTTCTTCTCTCTTCTTCTTTTCCCTAAACCTTTTCATACTTTTCTTACAAATCAGCCCATATACCTTTGAAGCCACTTTTTGGGCACTTCTGGTCAGTTTTTATATTGACATTTCATAGAAGAATGTTCCTCTCAAATAATTCTTGAGGTTAGGCTCAAGAATCACCCAATTCGAAGTTATATTGAAGGAGTTAGGGCCTCTCCAAGTTCTGCCTATTCTTTGCAACGAAAATTCAATTCTCTTTAAGCCTATCCCTTTATCTTATTCATGGTTAGTTTTCTAAAATACATATACCTATTTCAAAGATATAATTTTACATTAAATTATTAAAAGAGTTTTATAGTCCATGCACAATAAATTTGATTTTATGCTGTGATATCCTTATGGTTATATTATTTGCAAGGTGTATTTGTGATTGAACTTTAAAAGTGTGAAGTGTTTTTGATATTAAGAATCAATGTTCTTCAAGTACTTTTGGTGTGTTTTTCTAAGAAAGGATCAAGGTACGTTAGGTGGTTGATTGGTTTGAATAATTTAAGCATGTTTGAATGATTTAAGATGATTGAATTAAATTAAATTGAATTATGATTTATGAAATAAAAATATGTTTAAATAATTGGTTTTAATAATTAAATTTGAGTAAGTATTTGATATCATATTTTAAATAATTAAAATTAGTATTCATGTTTGAAAAGCTTTGATTTTAAAAGCATCTGGAAATTAATAAAAAGGAGTTTAAATTTTTATCAAAAGTTGGAACTATTGGATTTAAAGAAGATTTATTGAATTATTATTATTAAAGCTTTACAAGCATGTTAGTAATCCAACTATGCGGATTTGGTTTATTGATAAGGCTTTAAACTTTGTATGACCAGGTCTTTCCTCAAGAATAGCCTTGTAACATAAAGAGACTAGCTTGGAGGAATTATGAGTAGGAATTATTGGTTTAATTATTGGAATGGATGGAATTTATTGAAAAAAGTTTTGGATTTATGAGTAGGAATTATTGGTTTAATTATTGGAATGGATGGAATTTATTTCAAAAGAATGTTTGTTAATAAATTGAGTTTACATTAACTTGCACTTATCATACATAGCATATTTTTCTAAATAGTATTTCTTAATTTGTTTTGGTTCGCCCTGTTTACCGTAATGGTAAGCAGTGTTGACTAATTTCAGGTGGACTCAATGATTTGGTCTTTATGTTTATTTTGAGTACTTCTGACTATAGTTACTATTTATGGTTTATTATTAATAAAAAGAAGAGTATTGATGTTTTCCACTGCAAAGTATTGGTTTTGTTTAGTATATTTTGAGTAGCCTTGCGTAATCACGTGACGGTAATACGCCCAAGTCTATCACTATGGTATAATTATACGTATTATGTTGGTATTTCTATAGAGGGAGATTTAGGGGTGTTAAACATGCCCCACAACTACTTGCCCCTTCGCAGCAAGCACAAAGCCTCCGCACAGCTGCTCACGTACCCCCGCAACACAACAGCACACACGTACGCAGCACTGTTGCCTAACAGTGTTGTTGTGCCGCAGCTGTGGCTGGGCGCTAGCCACGCTGCTCTTGTGTGGCGCGCACCAGGTATCACCCACCTTGGTAGCCACATACGGGCTGCACAGCAGCTTGACTAGCCGAGAGATGTTGCCTTGGTTTGCTTGCCATACTCTTTTGATCAAAATTCAAGTTTTTGCGTGACTAAATAATTAATTCTAAATTAATTTTAGAACAAATTTAGAGAGCAAAAATGAAAAATTAAACAAGTCCAACTTTAATTAAAAATTCGTAAAATTGCACACTTGCAAAATTATTTCCAAGAACCATTCTTTAATAAAATTGGTTGAACTTGGTGCAATAAAATAATAAGGGCAATAAATCACTTTTAATTTAATAAATTTAAATTAATCATGAGATTTTAACAAATGAAAAGGGAGTTGGAAATATGAACACAAAGTTCAACCTAAAAATTCCAAATTTGACACTTGTGAATCCTTGAAAAATTATATCTTCCAATATGACGATAAATGAAATTTCTATCACAAGATTCAAATTTTATGATTCTAATCAACTTAATACATGATTAAATCAAAAGTTCAACCAAAAATTTATGGAATTTAGTAACTCAATGTTTCAATCACTTACAACAATTAAAGATTGAATCTTTAGTACTTGGAAGCAACAAAGAACAAACTTTTCACACTTAATGCAATTAATTTGCAATTACATTAAAAATAAAACCAAACTTTCAAACAACAATTACTACCAAGTAACCATGCTTAAAGAGGTTTAAACTTGCATATAAATTAAGGAATGAACCAAATGCATAACCACCATAAATATGCAATGAATTTTTAAGGTTATAAAGACTTAAATTTTTTTGTCAAAATAAAAAATCCCTCGAAAAGTGCATTTTTGATTATTTTTTTGGATAAAAACGCCTTTTCCACAAAAATTCACTATTTTTGAGCAAAAATATAAGTTCGGGGCTGAAATCAGCTCTAATACGGGTTTAAAATTAACAAAATCGAGCTACTAATCTAATTAGCAACTTAAAACCATAAAAATTAAGCCATAAAAACACCTTGAACAATATGATTATAACAATAATTGAGCAAGGCTCTAATACCACTGTTTGGTTTCGGTGAGTCCGACCCACTACGGAAAGAAACCCGACCCCAAAACCAAACTCACAATAATTATAACCATAATGGACAATTAAAATAAACACAATACTAAGTAAGAGATTATTGCCTTTGTAGCGTGCTTCGCTCATTTAATTTAGCTTCTACTTTGTAAGCCCTTTAGCTCCGCTCACACTGAGACTTTCTTTGAAGTCCACCCGCAACGCGAGCACCGAACTCGGTCTATTTCCTTGGAGTTAGCAAGGCCCGACCTCATAACCCGAGTAACTATTGTTCAAAGGTTTTCACACTGTGATTCCTTTTTTAACACTTACTCAAGTGAAGAATTCCCAACTCCCTAGGTTGGTGTTTATAGGAAAAGGCTCAAAAAATTCCCATCATCTTTCCATGTGGGAGATTTTAATTTTTCCATTTTATTTTAAATCTAAAAGAAAATAAATAAACAAGCTACTAATAAATCAACAAGTGTCAAGCTCACATGAGAGGTTAGGTGAGGACCATTAGGAGAACGGGGTGGACCAAACTTGCTCCCCATTCCTTCTCTAAAAATCGGCCAACACACACCATAGACACCCAATGAAGCCGCGCCACATGGCAGGCCCACTTAGGAACCAAGGCACCCCAAGTGGGCTACCATGGCTTGCTGCCACCCACGACCAGCAGGCCCAGCATACATGTGTAGGCTGCTGCAGCAGTGCGATATGGCTAGCACTCTCGGCCAGCAGGCCCTTGCACCATGCGTACGGGCTCCTGCTAGCAGGCCCATGCACCAAGTGCAGGCTCCTAGTAGCGACTTGCTAGTAAGCCCAGCACTTGGTGCGGGCTGCTAGCTCGGCCACACCCCCAGCACTCAACTTTCTGATGCTAGGGATATTTTAGTCATTATGTTGATTTATTAGTTTTTTTGTTTCGTCTTTTTTATCATTTTCGACTCGACTTCCGACGCTCGAATTAATTCGTCGCTTCGGTTCACTAATTGCTTGGGTTTGACTCAAAGGGTTCAGTCAAGATTAAGCTGTAATATTAATCATACATTAATATAACTGATCAGAAGCGACCTCCACCTAGGAATTCCGATCACTTGACCTCACTGAATAAATAGCTTTCTAATAATCCTGAACCCTCTATTGGAATAATACACTTATTTGTAGGACACCATTCCTTTCAACAACAATGTCGTTTGGCTACAAGGTTGTCGTTTGGCGAATGGCCCTGTTGTCTCGCGCTATGTTCTTTGAATGCCGAGCCAAAAATCTACCTTCTTCATTTCGTCCAGTTCTAGTACTGTTTGCTCTATTCTACTTTCTAATTAAGTTTTTCTCACTTTTTTGAACACATATGTGTTCTACATCTGGCCATAACTCTCTGGGAATTTACGTTCCATCTACCCAATTGAACGCTCATGGCAACGAAGGGTACATCCGAGTTTGTTAATTAACCAAACCGTGAAAGCGAGTTCAACTTGCGGGGTTCCATCCACATGCGCCAACCCTTCCAAAGGTAAGGCTTCCACACAGTGCATCTGGACTCATAACCATGGACCCTCTTTGACTAACCCTTATCCATGAACTTTATAGAACTAGAGCCATGATGTGGTTGTAAACTCATTGAATCAAATTGTGTTTGCTTGATTACTTGTGCATTCTTAGCTTGTGCATAACTTATGTGTGTTTACGCTAACCGTTTGTTTGGCTTGTGAACAAATCTAAATAAACTAATTAATGATTGAAAGATTTTGCTTAATTAATTAATGAATTAATATGAGTAATTAATAAATTGATCAAACTTAACTTAGTATGACTATAGGCTTGTCCTTTTAGAGTAAAACACTGGAAATATACCTACACTAATGATTCAGCAATGACGCAAACGTTTGGCCTGTGGCGCAACACGCTAGGGTTCGGAGTTATGCGGCAGTATTGTCGCATCGCGTTGGTCCCAGCTTTTTACAACAGTTTCGTAGCTGAAGCAACGGTCCAGTTTTTTGCTAGAGTGCGCACTTTAAGTTTAATTAATCAGTTTATAACGGCAGAAGCTATATTTAGTCCTTAATTGAGTCTAAGCACATATTACTATAGTCTTACACAAGTGTCAAAGCTTGTCACTTTCACTCACTATTAAAGCACACACTTTGTATTTATGTTTCACCTTGACCATGTCTAGAGAGTTTTGTGTGCGCATGTTTTTCGTCGTTTTTAGGGGGGTAAGTCGGATATTAATCCTCAAATTAAACCATACTTGTTCAAACCCTATATTTGATTCCAAAAAATATTCACCCTTTTCTTGTCTCTTTCTATTTTTTTTTTTTTTGCCTTTTAAACCAATAAAATCAAATTCAATTTGAGTCAAGTCATAAAAATAGTTGGTTTAATTTACAGTACTTGGTCAAGAAAGGAAGGGCGGCTAATCAAGAACAATGCTTTTGTTGAAGTCATACTTTTTGATTAACTGATTCGTCAAAAGAGAAAAACTAAGAAGATAATGGCAACTCAAGAAGAAGTCAATGAACTCAGGAAAAACTTGGCTAATTTAACCGAAATCATGAAGGCTATGGCTCTTCAAGTCAATGACTTTATGAAACAGCAACAAATGGAGCGAATGGAGTAAAGCTTGAGCAAGATCTCCAATGACTATAAGTTCCAAGGAATTAGCTAACAAGGGGTCTTAGTGGACAAGGAGCTTCTTCCGTAGAAGTTCAATGCCAATGACATCCTTAGGTTCAAACCAACTGACAATCCTTATTTCCACTTAAGGGATTTTGAAACTATAGTGAACATTAAGGGGATTGATAAGAAAGTCTTTCACTCTTTATTCTCACTATCTCTTGAAACCGTTTGTCAACAATGGCTCTTTTCTCTAGATAAAGAGAATATCTCTACTTGGGATTTAATAGTAAATGCTTTCATTGATAGATACAAATGTAACATTCAAGTTGAACCGATCATAGAGAACTCGAGATGTAAAAGCAAAAAGAGAATGAGGGTTTTACTTCTTTGATTAATAAGTGGAGGGAAACTTCTGCTAAAATGGTTGAGGTGCCTAGTGAGAAAGAATCTGTAAGGATATTCATTAACAACCTCCAAGAAAAATATTCTAAGCATCTCAAATATCAAAGTAATTTGAATAGTATTTCACACCCAGAAGAATGCGCCTGCAAAAGACTAGGTCGCGCCCGCGGTGGTCTGAGCCGCGCCATCTCCCAGGCGTCTCCTCGGCATCTACTGAATACTAGATAAAGGGTGGAAGGACAAATCCATGCATGTGGCTGAATAGGACGCGCCAGCGGTCAATTCTAATCGAATTGAGGCTGAATTGAGTTTTGACTAAGGTTGCTCGGTTTGGGAATTGATGAAGAGTGGTGGCTAGAAATGTTAGGTATATGAACTGGTGGTGTGTAGGTGTCAAGAGATATGATTAAGGGATGATGTGTTGGTTGCGGTGGGATAGAGGTGAAGTATGGCTGGGAGTTGCGGCTAGTTTGTGGGGTTTCCTGTCATTGTTAGGTTGTTGTGGCTGGTGGTGTGTGGTGGTAATTAAGGTGACAACTTGGTGTATTGGAGCAGCTAGCAGGGGAATTGGCTGGTGGTGATGGGTGAGAAGGGAGTTGCGTGGGCATGTTTGCGTGAGCAGGGGAAGTGTTGTGATGTTTGTGTGTGTTGTTTTGGGTGGTGTAGGATAGTTAAGTATGGGGTGACGGTTTAAGTGGCAGCAAATATGATGGCTTGGAAGGTATTGAATTGTGAAATTTGACACATATGACTCAAACCCGGAACACCAAACTTGATTTAAACATGAAAACCGAGCATCAGCCCGAACACACCTACAACAAAAAACAATCACGAGGGTAGATAGACATAAAATAAAATAAAATTAAAAATAAAGTAAAATAGAATAAGGATAAAATAAAAGTTAAATAAAATATTAAAACTAAAATAAATAATAAAATTAAATGACATTAAATAAAGTAAAGAAAACAAACATAAAAATAAAAGAAAATAAGAGGAAAACGAAAAGAAAAATATTAACAAGAACCTAGACTAAGAACATTATATAAAGTAACAAATATAAAATAAATTATGAAAATAAACTAAAAACTACTAAAAATACACAAAATAAAGATCAAATAAGAAATATAAGAAAAAGAGAGAAATAAAGCGTAAAACTAGGGAAATTATTTAGAAACTAAACCGAAAAATAAGCATAAAAATACCCTAAAAGTGACATAGAAGTAACTTATCAAACTCCCCGAGCTAATCTTTTGCTCGTCCTCGAGCAAACTCTACTACAAAAATGGCCAAAAAGACCCGTCCAAATTAGCCAAAGAGACTGCCTTAGAGGCGGTCTCTAGCTAAGCGGTCTCTTTGGCAAAGAGACTGATTTATTTAAGGCGGTCTCCATATTGAGAAAACTGAGACCGCCTATCTAAGATAGATAGTCTCTTTTTTAAGTAAAAAAAGAGACTGCCTATTAAGGTCAGGAAGTCTTTTTTTTTGGTAAGCTGAGACCGCCAATTTCACTTAACAGGTCTCTTTGGGCGCATTTAAAATTTTAAAAAAAATCATTGCTAATTTAATTTGATTTATGCTATAATTAAATCGATAACATTAAAAGAGAATAACATTGGCACATTAATGTTTGTACTATGATACAAAGAATTTTAACAAACTTTAATTAAATTCTAGTAAAAATATATAAATGAATTATTGTAATTTATACGTATAACTATATCAAACATGTAACTTGAGTACTCCAATTTCTTCCTCTCTCCTTTGTTTTGAGATTCTTGTGTGAAAACAAGCAAATCTGTCAAAGCAAAAGGCACACAATGAATCAATCATAATAATTGAGAAAAACCACAAAATTAAACATTCGTTTAGAAAAATTAACTGAAAAATGAACTAATAAAATAAAAGATCAACTCATCCAAAAACAAAAATCTGTAAATTCATGGTAGCAATTAAACGAATGATGAACATGAAATTTGCTAAAACAAATCTAATATATTTCCATCCATGTAAATTAGATGGGGATCCACAACTACAAGTCTACAGTTCATGAACACATATGTTTTGCTAATGAAAATGACGATAACAATGATAATACCGCACAACCCAAAAAGTCTAACCACAAAAACTATAGTGCAAAATACATCAAACAGATCAAAAATCAACTGACCTTGAAACCACAACAAAAGATGAAACAAAAACAAAAATACATAAATAATAATCAATTAAAAAAAACCAAATCCAAGAAGAAGAGACCTACAAGTAGTTTCGGCAAATTTGGGATCAGATCCCCAAGAATTTGACTCTAGATTTTAAACCCATCTTAATTTATAACAATCGATTGATTTATCAAGATGACCCAACATAAAATGAGTATCATCTAACTGCATAAACCCATAAAACTCCTTTCAAAACATCTAGAACATAAATCTCTTGTTCGATAACTGGAATCACTTCATCATCAAACCTCTCAAACTTTAATAAATCACTGCAACAACATGGAGATTCATCGCAAAATCAAAACGTTATTCCCCTTTAACCACACATCTCTCAAACGATTTCGAGGCTCCGAACAGGGGAATTCAAAGGTGAAGGAGAGGAAATCAAATTAAGAGGAAAGGGAGGAGATAGAATGAAAGGTAAAGGAAGGAGATGGAATGCTGGAGGCAGATTGAAAGTGAAGTGTTAGGGTTTCATATTTTATTTTTGTGAGTAAAGGAGATCGGTTAACTTGTATACATGTCTCTCCCTTTTTGAATTTCAAAAAAAAAAAAAAAAAAAAGAGACCGGTTAAGTTCCATATAGGTCACACTCCCTTTTTAATTTTCAAATAAAAAAACTTAAGAGAGTCCGGTTGAGTTGCAGTTAGGTCTCTCCCCTGTTAAATTTCAAATTAAAAAAAACTACGAGAGACATGTTATCTACGGTAAATGGTCTCTCTTAAATTTTCACCTCTTAACACAATATTAAAGGGACCGATTATTTGCGACATTGGGTCTCTTGAAACAAAGAGACCGGTTATTTAATTAACGGGTCTCTTATTTCGGGTCTCCTTGAGCATTTTTGTAGTAGTGAATTTAACAAGAAACACGAGATAAGGAGAATTATTTATTCAAGCTAGAAAAACTAAAAAGAGAAAGAATATACACTAACTCACTTTCATAGGAAACACGGTCAATTTTAGCAACAAAAAACAAGTCATTTAAACCCCTAGTTTTCCCTAGAGGACGAGTGTGATCTCGTGAGGGTTTCCTAAGACTGTAACCCAAAAATATAGACAAAAACCAAGGCAAGGCAATAAAAAAAAAGTAAAAGAAACATACGAAGAGAAAGAAAACACAAAGTTCATAATTGGACAGAGATAAGAACAAGGACCAATGAATGCAAACCTTTCTAAATAGACAAATGTATGCACGTTTCAAGATGTCAACGGTTGATTGAAACATAAAATATGCTAAGCATAAAGAACTAATGAGGACTCAATCCAGCCTAGCACCAACCAATCGGTCCGCGTTCTCTCCATTAGCTTCAAATCAACCCTTAAGCTAGTTTCTCATAATTCCTCAAAGAAACCGAAATAGATAAAGAAAATTAAAAACTTTGATAAGGTAGTCCCGACATCTTAGCCAGGCACACTCTCTCCAAAGGCTTTACAAGGGTCTCCCTTCTCCGATGTTGACTCAACCCTCAAGGTTATAAGGTTTTTTTTATTGGTTGTAACATAAGGCTAGGGGTCAAGGCGGGGTAAAAATTTGAAAAATTTGGTGAAATTTCCTAAGTGAAGGAAAAGGGGGATCAAATAAACCTCAAAAACAAACTCAAGAAGTAATCAAACATCAAACAAAAATACCAATAATGCCATCTTCCCCAAGCTTACTGAACACCAACACAAAATATATACAAAAATGAATTAGTAACGCTCCCCCCCCCCCTCCAAATCTTGAACGAAGCATTGTCCTAAATGCTTGAAATAGGGAAGATAATGAAACTAACTAAGATGTTTTTGTTTTTTTTTTTCTTTTCTTATTTTTATTGATTTTCTTTCTTTTTTTTTAATTTTTTTTACTAAACTTTTATTTGATGTCCTTGCCTTTTTTTTTTAACCATGGACAACTTTTTCTTGAATGCATTTGCTTTATTACACAAAAAATATACAAATTACTTTATTGCTTGGTTTAAAAGAGCATATTGCTTTCTCATTTTCATTTAAACCATCACAACATAAAACAAACTCTCAAACCAAAATGCTTCGTAAAACTAATGGTTAGGGAAACGAAAGGTCATAAGGCTCGTAATGTGGCTCAAAATCAAGAAAGGGATTAGACTCAAAGGGTTATCAAGAGGAGAAAATGCAAATATAAAAACAAAATATGTAACAAAACAAAAAGAAGAGAAAGAAAAATGAAGAAGTGGCTCGGTCACGATCTTTGGAGCTAGAGATCAAAACAAGGATTAAGACATGCCACTACTACAAAAATAGGCTTAGAGAACTGTTAAAATAGGCTTTATAGAACGCTTTAGGACCGTTCTTCTGCTAAGCAATGTATAAAGTTTATAAAACAAGCAAATGAGGTGTTTTTTTATCCCTTGTCATACAGAACGGTCAACAGACATAACCGTTCTATATTCCCTTCCTAAAATCTAAATATGAATAAGGAAAAGACAATGGTTGCTTAACTTGATAGTTTTATTTTGTTATACAAAACAGAACGGTTTTATTAGTTAACCATTCTCTATTCTTTCTTAATTAGATAATGATAATTTGCGAATTTCCCAGGTTAAGCAACCTAAATGAAGTCATTTTTTTTCTTTTGAAACAACTATCAAAATTTTACATTAAAACTAATTTGAACAAATGGTAATTTTGAATTTTCTGGCTCAAGTAGTCAGAATTATAATACAAATACAAAATAATAGAACTATTGATAATTTAACAACAAAAAATAAATGATAAAATATCAACTATTATAGAAATAGTCTATACCAATACAACTTAACAACAAAATTGATAATAGATTACACAATTTTTAAAAAAAAAAATAAGAGATGAATTTTTTGTGAATATTTATAAATAGCTTTCTCCTTTTCCTTTCTCTAATAAATCTGCGTTAAAAAAACTCATGCAATTATAATCAGCAAGAATAACACCATGAATTGACAAACTCTAAATTTTTTTGAGAAATTATATTGTCAACATCAACCCATTCCAAAAACCTTGATTAAGAAGAATCAAGCAAAAACAAGAATCCGGATCGGAAAGATCCATTACTCTCATCATTCACCGTTGATAAGTTTTTTTTACCAAAGATTCAACCGTCGAACTGGCTTCTTTCAATTCTACATTCTCGTTGTTGTTACATCAACGGGAATCATCTTCTCCATTAATTGAGCGCTATTCATCGATTCCTGCCTTAATGCCTTTTCTAATCTGCCATCGCTGATGCGATTATCAAGATTCAATACCTTAACACAACATAAAGTTGCCTATTAAAAAAAAAACTACAGAAATTCTTTTCAATTTTTGTGAAGGATTTAAATAAAAAAGACTTAATTGGATATACTTTGGCACAACAGAATAAAAATTAAAACCTCAATAAAATCAAATCAAATAACTTCAAGGATGTAGCAATTTTAATTAAGGTGTTAAAGATTTCAATCAATTGAAAATCAGAATCAAACCTTTATAGCTTTTGAGTTCTTGATCTCTGGTCGTACAAGCCCTTATTTTTCATTTCCTTAAAAAGCAAAAAAAATGGGAGCAAAACATTTCAGATTTTAAAATTGAAACGATGAGAAATTGCATGTATTTTCTAGTTTTGGAGGAGAAAGATTGATAACATTACATAAAGTTAAATTTCGGTGAGAAGAAGAAAACAAGACAACCATTTATTGAAAGATGAACGTGGATGTATTTTTAGGGTTAACGACGCATATCGGTTGTTATTAAACACCGTTCTATATCTATTTACATTTTTTTATTTAATAATTTTTTATTAGCATGAGAAAATACAGAACGGTTGGGTAGTGACCGCCCTATATTCTTTTACATATAAAACGGTTGTCTGAGAAAACCGTTCTATTTAGTTATATAGAACGCTTGTCTCTATAACCCGTTTCATATCACGCATTTCTTATTCCACTTTTTGTACTAGTGTGCATTGCCAAGGATCATAAATTGCCGCTTAACAAGGAGATGAAGGCTAGAACAAATGAATCTCACAAGGGATATAAAGAAATTACCAACCAAGGGTTTCAAATCAACTATGAAGACCAACACCATCTTACCACGAGCAATAAACTAAGGCGTCATGGTACCCAAAAGTTCTTAAACCAGCTACCTTAGCATATATTATAGTAGAGTCAACCAATGTCACTCTCAAACAGTGCACACATTTGTCACTTAGAAAGAAGAACATTCAAGAATACAAGTCCCAAAATAGAATGTCCAAAACAATAACTAACAAAATAAATTTTGCTAAAATCACCTTGAAAGAAAACAAAAATCTTTTAGGATTTTTTACGCAAGGAAAATGTAGGTCGTTTTCTTCCCTTTCCTATAGCGAAACTAAATTTGTAAACACTCGATACGAGTATATGGTAAGTCAAGGGTCTAACTGTTGAGCAATTAGGTTTTGATGATTATAAACTAATGATGGTTATCTATCTAACGTGTATGTTAAGTTGTGCATATAAAGAGCAAGTTATGCTTGGAACAGGATACAAGGAACCTGAGTAATGACAGGTATATATGTAAGGAACTTGAGCAATATAGGATAAGCAATAGAGGAACAAGAACAACGATAAGTGTTATGGTTGATAAGCATGATGATGGCTAAGGAACCATGAAGGTAACTATGTAAACATGTGTTTGCATATGTTAGCTTCATAAGGTAAGTATCCTATACATATATAGGTCATGTATGTGTAGGAGTCTTTTAATTTAGTTTGGTTTTCTTTACTTTTTTTATAAATGAAAAAACTAACCTTCTGAGTTACTTTGTTATCCTCAGAAGTTTGCTCAGTTTGTCATCATTAAAAAGGGGCAACTTATTGACCCTTATGAGGTTTTGATGAAGATGTTAAGAATTGAGAAAACTTCTATTTAATAAGGATTTTCTAGTGTTGTGATGTTTGCAGGTTCAGTAAGCGTTGAGGGCTGAAGTAGGAACTGAAACAGAGGAACTTTAGAAGATCCATGAGGATACAAGTAAAGTTAGAAGAAGAGTTCCAGAAATGAAACTTACAGAAGTTTCTTAACAGGAACTTCAAAACGGGTTGTAACGACCTGGTTCCGGTGTAATGCTGGGGCAAACCCTAAGATCCAGAATATATCAAGACTACAGGATTCCAGAACAAGAGTTTCAGAGAAGCAACATGAAGACAGAGAAATAGAAGTATATTTCTCTAGGATTCATGTAAGTATGTTGGACATAAAAGTCGGTTTGGAACAAGTCTATATAGAACCAAGGTGAACTCCAAACAGTCAATGAAAATAGAGTAACTGACTTGTCAGGAACTCAGAGACTGTCATAGTTCAGGAACCTAATAGGAACTTAAATATGCACGTCATTAAAAGTCGGTTTTAATGATATATATATTAATCTAATACGTGCATATCTTTTAGGGATTTGGTTTTACTGAATAAAGATATTTATCTTCTAATAAATCCCTTTTGGAAAAAGATAAGATTGTTTAAAAAGTATTTTAAACTAAAAGATTTGAATAAAATCTGATTTTATGCTAAGTTTATCTTATTATTATTGTCAGTTTTTATTCTTAACAAAAAGATATATTTTCTAGAAAACTGATTTTTAGAAAATATCTTTTAAACTTATCTTTTTAGAAAACTTATCTTTTTCAAGATGAAATGAATAATTCGAGTGTACTATAAATATGCTCATATGTATTCATTCAAAGTTGAGGCTGACGAAGTGTAGTGGTCGTGCTTAATGGTTTTATCCTTCACCACGAAGCTAAGTCTGTCCTCCTGGTCAAAGTTCCTATCAGGTTTTGGTTACAGTACGTCTAGTGAGTTCCAAACAGATCTTGAGTGTTCAACATATTAGTTTTATCTCTTTATTCATAGATATGTATTTAGGGATATTCGATGAGATCTTGTAATGGGAAAAAGGGTTTTGAGTGTTTTGTATTTTGGGGTGAGATTGTGGATTCTCTTAAATTCACACAAGTGTATGAGTTTGAATTCTCTAAAATTCGAGTGGTAGCTGTGAGTGCACAGTGAGTGAAAGGAACCTGAGAAGTGTCTTGGGTCACCTAGGAAGTGTCCTGGGTAAAGGGAGAAAAAGGGTCCTGAGAAGTGTCTTAGGTCTGGTAGGAGGTGTCCTATCATATAGTCAAGTGTCCGTGGTGGAACTTGCAAAGCAAAGGTCTGTGTAATAGGTTGTACTAGGAAAGTTGCCTATTATAGTGGAATTTGTTTATAAGTCCCAATAGGGCCGAGGTTTTACTTCCAGTTAGGCACTAGATGGTTTCCTCGTAAAACTTGTCGTGTGCTTTAAGTTCCTTCACGTTTTGGTTTTAATTTCCGCATAAGTTCCGCGATTGGAACCTACTACCATTCACCCCCCCCTCTTGTAGTAGTTCATCTAAAATAACACTAACCCAAAGGAATAAGTAGGTGTAAGCTATACCCTATGTCAAGCTACTTCGAAGAATGTAGAAGGTTATGGTTGGTAACTAAGGTATCATGAAAGCTAAAATACTCAAGAAATTAAATATACTAAACACTAGGGATATAGGTTCCACATGCAAGCCCAATGATTATGCTAATTGATGGATCACTCAATCAATTCAAACATCACAAAGGACAAACAACAGTTACAATCAATGGAATTCAAAGCTATCCCCTATAAACCAGACAAGGGTACACTATGAATGGAAATCAAGGAAAAGCACAATTAAATTCTATCAATTAAAGCAATTCTCAAATTAAGGGTTTATGTCATTGAAAATTGCAATGCAATCTAGATTAATCTTATGGGTTGATCACTCCTAGTCTAATTAATCAAAGGCACAACTATGTCAACCATTTTAATTGTAACAATTCAATCAATCAAGGATCATCAACTAGCAAAAATCATTAATCAAGCATGCTTCCTCTTATCCCTAGCAACTAATCTACTCACTAATCATGGTGAAATTGAAAAAAAAAAAAAATTCACTCTCAAACATATTCATTCCATGTTTAATCAAGAAGAAATTCAATCACTTAACAAATTCTAAAGCAAAGAATGAAATTAATTAAAATCAAACATTGAAGAATTAATGGAATTTGCAATAAAAGTAAATTAAAAAAATGAATCTCACAAGTTTTCATTAAATTGAAGAAGAAATCCAAGATCAAATTGAATTCAAAGATCAAATTTAAGTACAATCAAGTAATCTTAAGCTTCTCTCTCTACTATTTCTGGAAAAAAACTGTCAAGTACAAAATAAGTCGTCTCCCTAAAAAAGGAAAGTCAAAAGCTATAAATTGAAAATCGACCGAAGGGGATTGGGGCTCCTAGTGCGTGTGTACCACCCAGGCCGCGCGCGCTCAGAGATGGGACTGCGTGCACGCACCACCTATGTCATGTGCGCACTACCCTAATGTGGTGCACATGACCTGCCTCCTTCACTTGCTCGATCGATCTCCGCACTCCCGAGAATCCCTATCATTGGTGCAAAGGAGGCGATGCCCGTGAGAAGGGCAACTCTTTTATCTTCGAAGCACTTGAACACTTCGATCAAAAGCATTATTGCTTCCAAGGTCCTTGTGCTTGCGGAGCTTGCTTGAATTGCATGTTTGGATTCCCGAACTTAGCTCCATCAACCTCCTTATATGCGCTCGAGCTTCTCTGTGGTTATCAAACCTAGGGAAACTTAAAACACCTACAAAACAAGTTAAAGAAACAAAGAAGCGAGAGTAATAGTCGAGAAATGAATAAAATAAGTAAAACCATTAAAAGTATGCATTTCTCTAAACTTACACACAAACACGCAAAACAAGTATTATTATGTAAAAACACGACATAAAAGACTCAAAACAAGAAGAAAACCTAGCTAAGAGTGCCATAAATGACACTCATAAAATTCCCCCAAGCTAGACTTTTGCTCGTCCTCGAGCAAAATAAAATCAAACTTAAAGGAAGGTGATGACACTATTTAGGCAATAAGGAAATGAGAAAAGCTAGAGAAAATAAGAATGTACACTAACTCACTTTCGTATGAATCACGGTAAATTTTAGCAACAATTGACAAGCCATTTAAACCTCTAGATCGCTCTGGAGGACGAGTAATGCTCTCGTAAGGGTTTTCTAAGAGATCAGATTAACCCATAACTCTTTAGTAAATGAGGCAAAGCATATAAAGAGAAAATAGAAAGTTAAAACATAATAAGAAAAGAGGTGCTTATACAATGTACTTTTGCACATGGTCACAACACAAGAGGATATCAAACTTTCTAAAACAACAATGGTAATCACGTTCTAAAATATTGAGGGTTGATTGAAACATAGGACATGCTAAGTATAAAGAACTACCAAAACAAAATTCATTTTCATCTAAATACAATTTTAGCACATTTTCCAAATTAGCTTCAAATCTTCTTTTAGAAACCATCTCTATAGGATTTCTCGATATCTTGACTTTGCATCCCCTTTCCTTATGCTTTAAATCATAATGCCCTCCCTTAGTATGTGACTCAACCCCTAGGTCAAAAGGGCTTTGCCAAAGGTTGTAACGTAAGGGAAAAAGGTTGAGGGTAGGTGTAGACTCCCATTTGTGTCTCCCCAAAACCAAACCCGGTGATAAGTACCTTTCACGTCAAATCATAATCGAATGAAGTGAAAGTGTGGAAAGTTTAGTGTTGCGGATAGTTTTAATTTCTTTTCTCTTCTCTCTGTTTTTGAAAACCTATTTTAAGAAAATAGCCAATCCGATTTTATTGGTCCATGATATGGGTCTAATAGTAGTGTAGTTGGATGGGGCTTGAAAAGAGATTTCCAACGATATATTATAAGCCCAATTCCGATGAATATTGAGGAAGTTATGGCCAAATTACTGAACTGGGCCTGGTTTGAGCCTTATATATGGCCCAATCATCTAGAGCAGGGCCTAATATGGATTTATCATTCCTAATGCAATTAGGAATGGTTTTAGTCTTCTAGATTCTTCTAAAAGGTTCTTTTCATTCCTAATTTAATTAGCATTGATAAATTTACTTTTGTTGACTTTTTTAGAGTTTTAATCAGAATAAAAGAACTTTTTTGAGGAAAATACAATTTTATCCTCCTGTACGGCAATTTCTATCTGATTTTAAGAAAACACGTCAAAAACTTAGTCAGCGCCAAACGCCAGCAGTAGCGCCTGACGCTACGCTTGGCGCCTGGCGCTAGCGTCAGCGTCTGGCGCTAACCTCGTTTTGCGCGTCAGAACTCTTTTTTGATTTTCTATTTATTTTGGCTGATTTTCTCTATAAATAGCTTCCAAAACCCTGTTTTCATTCACCAACTCTCATCAAGATTTTCTTGATTACTCTCTCTCTCTCTCTTTTCTAAACTAGCTTTCTCTCAAATACAAAATTCCGCATTCATTAGATTTAGAAACACCTAGCCATATTCGATGTTGCCTTCGCCCTAGACGTGAAAGGTTTAATTTATGAGGGTTTGGTCCCAAATCTCTCTTTTAATTATTTAATTTAATTGTTTTGTTTATTATTTTCCTTGAAGTTACTAACGTGTGTATTTTGTTATTAGAAAGAGGTAGAGACATCCAAGTAAGTACTTTAATGGTTTTTATTCATGTTATTATGTAGAAATTATGCTTAGATTGTTATTTTGATTCCTAGTATCATGTCTAGGGTAAATTTAACATCAAGTAATGATTAAAAGTATGATGCCTTTTATTTTCTTCCTAATATTTATGATTGTTAGTATCATGTTAGGGTTAAAGCTTTGATTTTTATTGATTAGTGACATGCTAGGATTTGTTATTAATCTTGTTAGTATCATGATTAGGCTCTTGCTATTATTATGCTTTAACATGATTATTTTTATTATTATTATTATTTTTAATTGTGATGATTATTATTATGTTGCTTGATGATTATTTATTGTTATTGCTTGATCACACTTTTTATGCATGTTTAATGGGAATTTGTATTTGTAATCAAGCTTAAATAAGATAATTAATAATCTTATTTAGGGTTAATATGATTATCATCAAGTGATCGCCAATAATAGATTTATTTGTGCATTAAATTCAACCAACATAGATAAACATGTTTAGGGTTAAACCTATTGATTGCATGTTAGTTAGAAAGCGCACATGAATACGATCAGAATAAAGTAGAGGCCTATTATTAGGGCAGGTTCAATCTCTTTTAGGTTGGATTTGTACCTTCATCCCCAAACTACCAGTCATGGTTCTAGACCTATTGGAGTTGAAGATCTCTTGGATCGTTTAGGGGTGTAACCTTCACCTCGTGAACGGTTTATAAGTTCATAAAACTTGTTGGCGACTCTTTTGCTCTATCTTCTTTCCCTTTGGATGCCACGTACTTTAGTGTATGATCGCAGTGGGGTTCAAGCTAGGGGTTAGCGCTTGAAATATTCCCTATAATTTTTGGCGACTCCACTGGGGAGTATTTCTATTTTAATTCCTGAAATTTATTTCGGCAATGATTTAGAATGTGTGGATGAGACTCGAAACGTTCTAAGTATTTCATGTGCGTAATTTTGATTAACATTATTGTCATATGCATAAAAAAGATCTCATTGGAAAGACCATCCGTAATGAGTTAAAACATAGGATTTTACACGTAGGAAATTTGAGGAATATCTTTCACAACTAGGACCGAAATAACACTTTGCGAAACTGGAAAATTTTATCGAGCAAAGAAAGCTGCTGAGGCATGTAGGAATTAGCGTCAGCGAACAGAAAATAAGCGCCAAAATCTTGACTGTAGCGCCAGATGACAGTTCTGTCGTCGGGCGCTACGGCCAAAATTCGGCGCCAATCTCTGTTTGCTGGCGCCAAATTCTTCCAATACCAAGCCAGAAATATGCGTTCTAATTTCGACCAGTTTTTCGCATTGTTCGCTCGATCCTACTTCCTGATTGTATTTTTCTCACTTTTCTAAAACCCATATGTGTTCTATATATGGACATAACCCTCTGGGAATTCATGCTCCATCTACCTGATTGAACGCTCTGAGCAACAAAGGGTACATCCAAGATTGTTGAATTCACCAAACCATGGAAGCGAATTTTTTTTCTAAATTTGCGGTGTCCCATCCATTTGCGCCAACCCTTCACGGTTAGGCTTCCGTGCGGTGCATTCGGACATCTATTGACTAACCCATATCCCGAACTTTAGAGAACTAGAACCATGGTTAGGTTGCAAACTCATTGCATCATATTATGCCTACTTGACTAATTGTGCATTATTTGTTGTGCATATACTATGTTCTCTTAACCGCTTGTTTGACTTGTGCTAAGATTAAATAAATTTATGAATAAAAGAACTTTGCTTAATTAATTAATTAATTTGAGTAAATAAAGTCTAATATTTTAACCAAAATTGACCCAGTACGACTTTAGGCATACCCCTGTTGATTAATAACGCCGAAAACAGTTTCAGATTGAAGCTCCAGCAATGGCGCCAAAGTTTGAACTATAGCGCCAGTCTGTGAAGTGTGGCGCCTGGCGACAGTTCTGTCGTCTGGCGCTACACTGCAAATAGAGACATCAGTCCTGTCGTTTTGACGACAATTCGGATTATTGATCGAGTCATCACCTTATGTCTAATTAACCAGTTTGCTAAGTAATTCGATTAAATTTTACTATCAATAATACTTTGTTAAGTCATTAAATGAGTCTAGGCACTAAGTCCCATGGTCTTACACAAGAGTCCAAGCATGTCACTTACACTCAACGCACACACCAATACACATACTTTGACCATATCTAAGAGAGTCTTGTATGCGCGTTTTTTCCGTCTTTTTTTTAAGGGGGTAAGTCGGATATTAATATTCCAATTTAAATACCATACTTAGTTCTTAAAAAATATATACATTATTTTTGCCAAAAATATGCACCTGTTTTTCATTTTTCCTCTTTAAAACCGTAAAGTCAAGCTCGATTTGAGTCAAATAATTAAAGCGCAAAATGGTTTAAATTACAGCGCGTGGTCATGAAAGGAAGGGCAGTTAATCAAAGACAACCTTTTCGTACAAGTCCAACTTTTCGACAAACCCATAGCTCGTAAGAGGAAAGCTAGGACAGTAATGGCAACACCAGAAGAAGTCAATGAGCTCAGGAACCAACTGGTTACCGTGACTGAGGCACTAAAGCTCCTAACCCTTAAGATCGATGATCCTGTGAAACAACAACAGATAGACTTCATGCAAGAGAGTCTAAGCAAGCTATCTAGCGACTACAAGTTTCAAGGGATTAGTTCACAAGGGGTCTCAGTGGACAAAGATCTTCATCCACAGAAGTTCAATGCCAACGACATCTCGAAATTCAAAGCAACCGATAACCCTTAGTTTCATTAAAGAGCCTTCGAGATAATACTTAGTATTAAGGGTATCGATAAGAAGGTTTTCTCCTATCTTTTCTCACTATCTCTCGAGACCGTTTGCCAACAATGGTTCTTTTCTCGCGAGAAAGAAAAAAGCTCCACCTGGGAGTCCATAGCAAACGCATTCGTTGATAGATACAAATGCAACATTCAAGTTGAGACTGGCCATAGGGAACTTGAAATCCTCAAACAGAAGGAGAACGAAGGCTTCACCTCCTTCTTTAACAAATGGAGAGAAACCTCAGCTAAGATGATCGAGGTGCCGAGTGAAAAAGAGTCTGTATGGCTATTCATCAAAAACCTTTAAGAAAAATACTCCAAGCATCTCAAGTATCAAAAAAATCTCCATACCTTCAAGGCCGTCTACGACATTGGAATCAATATTGAAGACGACCTGGCTAAGTTAAAAGCTGCCAACAATAACTCCAACAGTGGCTGGAAAGGAAAGAAGAACGACAATCCTTCTTCTTCCAAAACCACCCACTCATACAACGTTAGCACTTTTAACCTAGGTGAAGTCCTTGCTATGAATAATCAAGGACAAAAGAAACCATTTAGGAGGAAATTTACTCCTATTGGCATAAGTTATGACACCGCATTTGATCGATTAAATGCAAAAGGTCTTATAACTCCCATTGGACCATTTAGGGACCTACCAGTCGAAAAGAGGTCGGCTAACTGGAACCCCAATGCACACTGCAAGTATCACCAAGGTAGGGGCCATCTCACCGAGAACTGTTGGAAGCTTAAAGAAGCTATCCAAGATTTAATCGACAACAACAAGCTGCCATTGCCCCCTGCCAGTAAGAAGCCAAGTATTGATAATGTGCCTCTCGCTCATTCCTTGGCTATCTTTGATGAGGAAAACGAGGTTCACTCCTCGTCTCTCATCAACCTATTAAATAAATCCACACCATCGAAGAAGAGGAGGAGATCTTTTTCGACGCCATGGATAACCTTCCAGAGCCAGCAAGTAAAGAGGACATACAATCGCTCACACTGTCTATGATGGAAGGATCGCATTTTCTACGTGAAACTCTCAAGGCTATAAAGGAACTTCAGAAGAAATATGACGAGGTTCCACTCTTGAAAGATGAACCTAAGGGAGAATTCACACCTATGGGAACGACTTATGAGGCAAAGCGTTTTCCTTTACAAGTCACCAAAAAAACCCAAGAAGAGTAATAGACTCTACACTCCAATTTGGATCCCATATATACAAATGTTCGAAATGCTCTCCGAGAGTGGCGAGATCAAACCTCTCGAACCGAGACCATTCGAATCATTGAAAAGGACATATAGATATTACTGTTAGTATCATCAATCAGGGGGTCACACTATCGAAAACTGTTTTAAATTTAAGGATTTAATTCAGAAAATGATTGATGAAAAGAAACTAGTCTAAGTTCCACAAGAAGAGGATGCAAGTATTAATGGAGTTTGGGACAACGATGAAGAATACATCTACTTAAAAGACATGGTAGGACCTCCACCTTCGGTTTCATACGCCATGGATGACTTTTGGGTTGAAGAAGATTCATCGATAGACGTCCTCACAAGATCCGGGATAATGCAACCTCCCGTTTCAACACAACCCATGCCAACCACACAACAAGTTCCCATACCTATCATTGAAGATAATGATATCGTCAAGCAGTTCTAGAAAACAAAAGTTGAAATGAACATATGGAAACTTTTGGCGACATCCCAAGAACATAGGTTGGCTGTAATGAATGCCTTGGACAAAATAGGGATAGATTCCGACACCACTCCTAAGGGGTTGGCTAACTTCCTCACGAGTGATCTACCTAGTCCTATCAATTTGATCACCTTTTCTGACAAGGATTTACCCTTAGAAGGTGACAAACACTATAAGGCATTAAACCTCACAGTAGTTTGCAAGAGAATGAACGTCCTTATTACTCTTGTAGACAATGGATCAGCCATCAACGTCTGTCCACTTAGTTATGCGAGGATGCTAGGCGTAAGGGATGAATATTTAACCCCGTCAACACAAGGAATAAGAGCCTACGACAACACTCGTCGTCAAGCTCTTGGTAAAATTACCATGAATGTAACGGCCGGAGCGATAGAACATGCTACTAGTTTCCAAGTGGTAGATATCAAAGCTTCATTCAATTCGCTGTTGGGACGCCCTTGGCTTCATGACCTAAAGGTCGTCCCCTCATCTCTCCACCAACAAGTAAAAGCCATAGTTAGGGGAATTCCTATCACCATCGATGCTTCACCTATGAGAATAAAGTCTATAGAAAATCCAATAATTAATGTGGAGCACGATGAAGATGATGAAGATTTATGGGGCTTTAACAAAGAGGTCTCCTTAATATAGGAGGATGAAAGGACCCCTCTCTGCCACGACCCCCATTCTAACATGATCGTAAACGCTATTCTAAAGAAACAAGGACATTTTCCTAGGATGACCCTAGGAAAGAAAATGGTAATAGCAAAACCGCCGGAGTAACCTGGCCTCCCTAAATTAGATACTTTCGGACTTGGTTTCGAACCGACTTAGAAAGATCTTAAGCGAGCCCATGAAAAATCAAAGGCACGTAGGGACGCTCGCATTCAAAAGAAAGCAATCCTAATAGATCAGTACCCTCTCACACTTAATGGTCAATTCATAAAAGAAGGAGTGGACTATCCATGCCATGAATTTTCTGAACCATTTATCGTAAACTCCATAAGGCAACCGGGATTTGAGATTTTCTTGGATTTCTATTTCACGGATGAAATCCCAACTCCTGTCCTTAAGGAGAAAACACCCCCATGCTTTGACTTTAACGTCATGGGATTATTATTTGGGCGAGAAAAGGATGAGCCGACTTACACAGAGGATAACTCCACGCTCATTCAAACAATCCTACAAAGCAAAACCTTCGATCCCTCGAAGCTAATCACTCCAGCGGAAGGATCACTATAAGGGTGGCGCAAGACCGTTAGGTGACTACTCCAAGTGGAAGGAAGATATCTATCACGACAGGGCAAGGACCGACGTTCGAAGAGTCGTCTGAGTCAGAGTCTCTCCCTATAGAGTCATCTAGGTCTTTAGTAGTAGCACCTTCCTCTTCTATCTCTTCTCCTAGAATAGTTAGTGATCAAGTCGCTAAGGACATAACACTCTTTGATGTAATGATCTCAGAGTATAATGATATAATTTCTTCTCCTTACTTCTTGTGTTCTTCTCTAACCCAAGATGACGAGAATTTCTTAACTAACAATGAAAAAGATAAAGAACTTATTAAAGCAATGGAAACACTCGAAAAGAAAACACCGGTAATTGAAGAAACTGAAACGGTTGATATCTCAAATGATTCAACCAATAAAAGAGAAGTTAAAATCGGACTAACACTTAATCAACAAGAGAAAACCGATTTAATTAACTTACTTAAAGAATTTATCGATGTATTTGCTTGGTCATACGAAGATATGCCAGGCATTAATAGAGAAATAGCTCAACACATTATACCACTAATTCCGGGAATGAAACCTGTAAAACAAAAGTTACGTCGAATGAAACCCGACGTAGCTCTTAAAATAAAAGAAGAGGTCCAAAAACAAATAACTGCAGGTTTCATCAAGGTATCTAAATACCCTGAATGGGTCGCTAATGTCGTCCTTGTTCCGAAAAAAGATGGAAGGGTAAGAATGTGTGTCGACTATCAAGATCTAAATAAGGCAAGTCCAAAGGACGACTTCCGTTTACCACACATCGATATTATGGTGGATAACACGGCAAATCACGCACTTCTCTCGTTCATGGATGGATATGCAGGTTATAATCAGATTCTCAAGGCAGAAGAAGATATGGAGAAAACAACCTTCATAACACCATGGGGCACTTACTGCTACACGGTAATGCCATTCGGGTTGAAAAACGCGGGTGCTACTTACCAACGTGCAGAAACTATGACATGATGCATAAAGAAGTCAAAGTATATGTGGAAGACATGATTGTAAAATAAAAAGACCGCCCAGGCCATCAAGTAGCCTTAAGAAAATTTTTCGAAAGGCTAAGAAAATACAATATGAGGTTGAACCCATCTAAGTGTGCTTTTAGAGTCACCTCAGGCAAGATTTTGGGTTATGTCATAAGCTCTAGAGGAATAGAGATAGATCCAAACAAGATCAAAGCAATCATGTCAATGCTACCACCCAAAACCGAGAAACAAATTCGAGGATTTATTGGCCGGTTGCAATACATAAGTAGGTTCATATCAAAATTAACGACGATATGTGAACCAATCTTTAAGAAGCTTAAGAAGAATGTACCAGTAATATTGGATGACGAGTGTCAAAAATCCTTTGAAAAGATCAAAGCCTATCTCGCAAATCCTCCCGTATTAGCACCAACACTTCACGGAATACCTCTTAGGTTGTACTTAAAAGTTACCAAAGAGACAATGGGAGCTATGCTAGCACAAGAAGTAGAAGGCAAAGAAAACGCAATCTACTATCTAAGCAAGAAAATGCTCGAATATGAAGCACGTTACACACCACTTGAGAAATTGTGCCTCGCCTTGGTGTGGGCCACAACCAAGTTAAGACATTACATGCTAGTGCATACCGTCTTTGTAGTCTCCCGATTAGATCCACTCAAGTATCTTTTCGAGAAATCTACACTCAATGGACGCATATCAAGATGGATAGTCAATTTAGCCCAGTTTAATGTAAGGTTTATGCCGCAAAAAGCTATCAAATGATGTGTGGTGTCAGACTTTCTAGCGGACTTTGCAAAAGAAGACTCGATGCCGATACAAGACAATGAATTTCTATATGAAGACTTAATGGTCACTGAAGATGATACTTGGACCTTATACTTTGACGGAGCCTCAAACCAAAAGGGATGTGGCGTTGGAGTATTACTAGTATCACCTAAAGAAGAGCATGTCCCAATCTCCATAAAGCTTGACTTCGATGTTACCAACAATGCTGCTTAATACGAAGCATGCGTGGTAGGCGTTGAAACAGCTTTAGCATTGGGAGTAAAAAAGTTACGAATTTTCGGAGACTCTTCATTAATCATCAATCAAATATCCAAAAGGTGGAAAGTAAGGAGCGAAAGTCTAGCCCCTTACCAAACCTATCTGGAAACTCTTACTAATTAGTTAGAGAACGTAGAATACACGTATCTACCTAGAGAATAAAATCAATTTACTGATGCCTTGGCAAGACTAGCCTCGATGGTTAGGATTCCCACGAAAAATGAGCAAATGCCTCTAACTATAGAAAAAAGGCACAAACCAATATACATTCAGGCTATAGAAGATGATGAAGTAGTCCAAGACGAAGAAGAAGAACCGTGGTACACGGATATACTCAATTATGTCACCAAAGGAGAATATCCTCCCCATGCTGACAAAATAGCAAAACCAGCTTTAAGACTCTTGGCTTCCCAATATGTGCTCATAGACAACGAGCTACATAAAAGGGTACCTAAGGGTCGAGCTCTCTTATGGTAAGGAAAAAAGGATGCACAAAGAGCAATGAGGATAGTTTACGAAGGAATCTGTGGCACTCACATAAATGGCAAAATGTTAGTCCAAAAGATAATGCGAGAAGGATATTATTGGACTACAATGAATATGGATTGCCATTAATACGTAAAAAGATGCCCTAAGTGCCAAATCTATGCCAATTTACAACATGTTCCTCCATCCTTGCTCTACACCTACACGTCGCCATGGCCATTCTCTACATGGGGAATTGACATCATCGGCAAAATCACTCCCCCGGGAACAGGAGGCCACGAATATATCCTAGTGGCAATTGATTACTTCACAAAGTGGGTCGAAGCGCAACCATACGCTAACTCACTGCAAAAACATGTAGCACTCTTTATCGAGAGAAATATTATTTGTCGATACGGAGTCCCACATGAAATGATAAGTGACAATGGAACTCACTTTCAAGCCGAATGTGAAGAATCGCTACAAAAATATGGCATTCAACATCATCATTCTTCCCCTTAAAGACCTCAAGCTAATGGAGCAGTCGAGGCAGCTAATAAGAATCTAAAGACTATCATCGAGAAAATGACGGAAAATTATAAGGATTGGCCTGACAAACTTCACTTCGCATTGTGGGGTTATCGCACGTCAATTCGCACATCAACAGGGAATACGCCATTTTCCTTGGTTTATGGAATGGATGTCGTACAACCTGTAGAACTAGAGATTCCATCTCTACACATCGCGTTAGAGAGCAAACTCGATGAAGTTCAATGGATTAGGGCAAGATATGAAGAGTTAATTCTACTAGATGAAAAATGACTAGAAGCTCTACATCACACTCAGTGTTACCAAACTCGTATGGCTAGGCTTTTTAATAAGAAGGTCAAGACAAGAAACATCAAAGTAGGAGACTTGGTGTTAAAAGCATTAAGGAAAAATGTTTTAGATCCAAGGGGAAAATTTAGACCTAATTGGTCTGGACCCTACATTGTCAAAACAATCCTGTCAGGAGGTGCAGCAAAATTAACTGATATGGATGGCAATGAGTTCTCGAACATGACAAATCTTGACCAACTTAAGAAATACTACCCATAATTACTTGAGTAGGATACTCAAGAGAGCTATGTTTGGCCTGATTCTTTAAGAAAGGATACGTAGGCAACCCTTTACGGGTACGACCACTTTATTTTTTAAAAAAATCTTGCATCCCAGAATTAATTAAAAATTCGACAGAAGATCGACGAAACATCGGCGTCACAAAAAAAATTCTGGCGCCAGCCGATAATCGTTAGCGCCAGACGACGACAACTGTCGCCTGACGCCAGACTGTCGCAGCCGGCGCCAGTCTCGAAATCATGGCGCCAATTAACAGTTTAAATTCTTGGAACATTTCGGTGTTTTTCGGAAAATTTTCGACTTCCGTACTAGAAAAAATTTCTAGAAAATTAATTTTTTCGGTTTTCATTGCTTTAATAAAATAAATTTAAAGTAAATAATTTAATTAAAAAGATGGAATTTCATTAATAAAATAAATTACATTATTGATGGAATTTTAATAAAGCTTAAATAAATTAACTTTAAATAAAAAAAAAAAAACTAAGTCTAATAATTGGAAATTAAGCAATGCTCTTAATCTTCTTTCTCTTTCTTAGCCCTTTTCAAATTTTTGTCTGCTTCTTCCTCCTCATCCATAACTTTAGCAAGTAGGCATCCTTTAGAGGATCTACATTCAATCTTGGAATAAATAGTTTCCCCCTCAGCTAGGACTCCATGCTTCTTTTCTACCCAAGCTTTCTTTTATGTGGTGTCAGCTTTCCTTTTTCCCTTATCTTTTGCAGTAATCTTCTTCCTAGGCATTATAGGTGTTTTGAACTCAATTCTTTCACCTAAGCGTTCCTTAACAAGAACCACTTTGTCACCTAGACGACTCTTCACATTAGTTTTACTCTGATTTTTCTTCATGTCCTTCGTGTGTTTCTTTAGAAGCCACTTTTTCACATCATTGGGCAAGGAAGGAGGAACCTTTTGGGTAATTACTTCCCATAAAGGTCTAGCGCTTCAATAAGCATCAAATTTGTCTAATTCCTAGGAGACAGGGAACTCGTAAGGACGACGAAGATCACCAGAAGGAATAGTCTGAAGTAGGCCGTATTGTCTTTTTACCCTGCAGGGATAGTAAAAAGTCATACGGGACAAGCTTGGAAGACGACAGAAAGGTTGCTTGTTGACACCAACCATCCTTTCTATTTTCCACCTAGGGATGACCCACTTGATGGAAAAAATTGCAAGATTCGAAAACCTTCTTCCATTCATGGCGCCCCATCTTAGATAAGCGTTTCTTCCTCCTCACGAAGCAATTTGGAGTGTACTTCTCCATGTTGTCTGGAGGGCTAATTAATTCCAGTCTTTCCATTAGCCACATCTGTAAAAAAAAATTGCAATGCAAATAAATTATTATTACAATACAAAATATATTTTTGATTTCTGTAATTAAAAATATTATTTTTCTACCTGTAATAAAATTGGAGAGCCCCGAAAAGGTGCTTTTGGATTCCTCTTTAATTCATGAAGACTAAGCATAGTCTCTCCAACTATTAAAGGCGTTGGATTTCTCCCTGATTCAATTTGTTCTAATAAAGTGGAATAATTGATTGACCCTCATTATTTTTACCACTAGTAAGAAAAAATTGATTAAGCATGCAAAACAAGAAAGCACTTCTTCTATAAACATGGAAAGATTCAGAATAAGGTCTATCAAAATAATGGCGAGCAAATTCTTTCAAATTAACTATACTACCATCTACTATTTTTGATAGATCCCTGTCTTTTAAATTGAAAAAGCGTTCAAAATCCTTATAATAATATTTATTTATTCTAGGGATTACTATAAGATATATTGCAGGGAAACCTAAAATATCACCAAATTCTTCCGGCAAAGGGCTAATTTCATCATACCCTATTCTAAAGCAATGTGTATCTACATCCCAATATTCTAGAGTGGTAAGAATAAAATCTGAATCAAGATCTACCCCTTTGATACCATAAATACCCCCCAAGTGAAACACATCTAATTCTTTTCTCTCTTTGGCATTAAGAGACAGACACCATTCATGGGTATAGTTGGTGAAACTCTTGGTGACTAGAGACATGATATTATTTTTCTAAGAGCTAAGAAATATTTTATTTGCTGAAATTATGAAGAGAATCGACTGGGCAGGGGGCTATTTATGCACAAAATCGGAGCAGTTTTAATCCAGCAAGGATTCGAAGTCAGCGCTCTTTAGCGCCAAACGCCAACTATTGGCGCCAGGCACCAAACGCCCAAATCGCGTGGCGCCAGCTGGCGCCAATATGCCTCATCGTACGCGCTTTCTAAAAAACCGCGTTTTTGACTCAATACGAGTCCGCTACTGACTTTACGGTTTCCTCATCTTTTTCTAAATATTCATTTATTCCTCTTTTTTTTTTTAATTAATATAGCTATTTACATTATTTTTCTGATTTTATTTAGACTAATTTCCAAGTTTTTTTTTAAATCCAATATTTTATTTGAATTTTCCTTTTTTCATTTTTCTTTTTGGGGGAGAAAGTCGGATAACCTCCATCAATAATAAAAATGAGGGAATTTTTGCGTAAAATTATTTGTAACATTTCCTTGCACACACAAACATGCACATAATAATAATAAAAGAAATGAAAAAAACATGATAAAAAAAATAAACTCATAATAGTATGTATATACAAAACGTGTCTAAAAAATGAGTCTAACTAAAAGGCAAAGTTCTATAAAAAATCAAAATGAATAATAAAAAGCACAGGAATAAGCTACGGCGCCGGGGGACGTATACCCATCATCGCATAAAACTCCGCCGTACGAGGAGTAACCCCTCCACCAGCTCAGCCTCCAGTCTCCGCGGGAGGAGGAAAGCTCAACACAGGACCTGTCCACTCAATATCAACCTAAGGCTGAGGCTGCGAAGGCTGCTGTGATGACGAGCCAACCTCGTACATCCCACCACCTCTAAGAGCCAAGGTAGCCTCTCCCTAGCCTACCAGCACAACATGTGCACCCTAAGATGAAGAGCCTGAGCCTTCTACCGCCTCGGTACGGGCAGCCTCAGAACGATCGCCCCTACCTCCCGAACCAGTGCGGCGACGTCTCGAGCTAGACCTCGCCGGATCCCTCCGCGCCTCAGTTCTCGTGCGGGTACGAGAAGGAATGGGTTGACCCTGCAAAAAAAATAAAATAAAATCAGAAACAGGCAAAATAGAAGCGGTAATACAAACATATGAAGGGAAGACTACCTCCTGAACGGCGTCGTCTCGGCGGCAGGTAGCCACGTTCCTCATCCGGACAAGCTTGCTCCGGAAGGCATCTATGCATCGTGCCATCGCCAAAACCACCTCGCGTGAGAACTGTCAAAGAAATAAGTTAGAAAACATGCATAACATGTATGGACAGAAGTTGCAAATAAACAAGCTTACTCAAGTCTGGTGGCGAGGAATCGACCGCTCCATAAAGCGCTCGTCCTCAGGAGCCGGAGGAAACATCTCCTCAATCGGCCCATATGTCCCCTGATAATGGATAGACATACGGGGTGGAACGAACTCAGCAACATCGTCCTGACAAGGAAAAACAAAATCAGTAAAGCATTACTTGGGGGCTACTTAACGAAAGATAAAAGCTGAAAATTGTACCGCCACATCCTCGGCAGGTGCAGGAACTGGAGCTAACAACGGCAATAGCTCCTCCCCATAGCATCGCCCAGGGATCGTGTAAGATCGCCAAGGGGTACCAACTCCCTCTGACATGCTCACCAACCTCGTGGCGTTAAATATGTGACGTGGGGGAGGAGTAGGAACGACAAAGGTGTCGGAGGAATGCTGAATAGCAACCCTCTCTCCAAGATATGCAGCCGCTCCATAGGTCCCTAAGAAATAGCGACGCTTATTAGAATACTGAGCCGCTAACCCAAGGAGTGCCAGGTCAACCCACGGTCGATACAACACCTCAGGCTCCTGCAATGAGCGTCAGTCAAGCAAGAATCTATCTAAGGCATCAAAAAATGTCAAATAAAAAAAGAATCACACCGAGATGATCCAATCTTAGACATAGGCAGTGGACATCCCCACACGGCGGCCCATGAAGCACTAACTGGAAGCCTGCGTGGCGACGGTCTCGCCGGCGCAGCTGAGGGGAAGTACTCGTAGAACCAGATCTACAAGAAACTAAAGTTATTAGTAAATGCTAACTTAAATGTAGATTTAAACTTTATAAGGAATAGGGTTTACCTCTACGACCCTCCAAAAGCCGGACAAGCAACATTCGACCCAAAGGATCGATGTCGACACAAGTCCCACAACGCTCGAATGAAATCAGCATAGGCCAAGCTGGCCCAATCTTAAGTCCCGATTTGGTGTAGATTGCGGACGACAAGAAGATAATAAAGCAGCGCCCTACTACCCTTGTCAGGAGAGAATGTCCCTGACAGCAAGATAAGTGCAAAGATGCGCACCCACTACTCTCGGGTGGTCGCACCATCATCGAAAGCCGCTGCTAGAGTCGAGCGGCGAATCCCCCTAGCACTAAACTGAGTCGACTCGACCTCAGCTCGAGCCCGAATAGCAATCGGACCCAACAGCTCCTCGACCTCAGGGGAAAAGACGTCGATCCCGCTGTCGAATGACAGTGGCACGGAGCTAAAATCCAGCCCTGTGATGAGACTGAAGTCGGTAGGAGTGACCATCATCTCACCCTAGGGAAAGTGGAAAGTGTTGGTGGTGTCCCAAAAGAACTCCACCAGAGCACGAACTACATGATGACCCCCGCTAGAGGCAACCATTGCCTCGGAGGTCTCGAACAGCGTAGTAAGCCCGCAAGACTCCCATAGAAGTCTCGTCTGATCGTCTCTGGCGATGTACATCTTGTACATATCGCCTAAGCCATCACAACCGGAACTATGATAGCGCGTCCACCCAACTGTGATGCCCCGTCTCACCGTCTCAGAAATGTGATGGACGGGGGAAAAGTACAATGTCCGCTCATCCCACTCGGGGAGTCGGCTAAGCGAAGTGGACGGTTCGACATCGTCCTCTACGGGCTCATGCTCCCGTCGAACGTCTCGGGACCGTGAATCAGAACCTCGCTGTCTAGCCATCCTACATTGTGCATAATTCTCATAAATTAAGGTTCTATAGTATCTAAGGTTCGCCTAGCCGCATGATACTATGTTCACAAAAAAACAGAGTACCTAGTACTAAAACAGAGCACAAATTCAAATTAAGCATAACGGCATTTTTCCAGCAATCAAACAATTTCTTGCAATACTATAGTAATTATTGTGACAAATTGGAAAAGAATTTCTAGCAAAAACTTCAAGAACAAGCCACATTGTATTCCCGACCTTAAGAGGTTCAACAATGGTGATTTGTTCATTTCTTCACCAAATTGAGTCAAACAAGTCTCAAATTACTCCCAAGGCAATATATAAACATAATCAAGCAATTTCATGGCATAAAATTTGACAAACAAAGAGAATTAAGCATTCTAAATTTCGAATTTTCAAGAAATTCGGGAATAAATAAACACAGAAATTCATTAAAATCAGTGTGAGTTTGAAGGAAACTTACATAGATCGGAAAATGGATGGAATAAGATTTGATTTGCAACAAATTTGAGCGAATTTGGTTGAGAAACGAGCAAGATTGGATCAAATGAAGTTCAAAGAATTTTCGAGCAAGAAACGCGAAGAGCAGCAGCGAAAAGGAAGAAGAGAAGGGTATTTAAGGAAAACCGGACTCTAGCGCTAAGCGTCAGACCTTAGCGTCAGTCGATAGGCTTTAGCGCCTGGTGCTAGCTCCAGAGTCTGGCGCTACAGCCAGATAAGTGGCGCTGACGATGTTTCAGCGGCGCCAAAATGTTCAGCCACTCAGTACGGTTGTTCTAACCTTATGCAATATGTTTTGGGTTCCTTTGTACGCCAGTTATCCCCACTAAGCAATTTGACACGGTTTTTAGTAATCGGCTTGATTACATAAAGTGATCGACCTTATGAAAGATCGTCTCACGTAGCTTAAAGAACCTAAGCATTGGCTCATCGCAAAAGGCACCGACATATTGGTTCATTCGCAAAAGGCACTGACATATTGGTTCATTCATTCATCAAAGGGCACCGACATACAGTTTTAAAAGCAATAAAAGCGCCAACGTACAGGCATAGCGGAAGCAAAGTTCAAGCGAGCTTTTTAAAGATCGACAAGCGGAGGTCTTTGGTAATTTCCTTTGGAAAATTATCGCAACAAATGAGGATAGCTTCAAGCAAGGATATCTTCGGCAGTGTTCCCTAGATTGTGGAGAGTTGTCACAAACAACTGAAGGTGATTTCAAGGAAGTTGTCTTCGATCGTGTTCCCTAAGATGTGGAAGATGGTCACAAAGCGGAAGAGGATCGTTTCAAGCAAAGCAATCTTCGATAGTGTTCCCTGGTTTATGGAATATTATCAAGGCGGAAATTGGAGGCAGTTACAAGCGTAGCGGTTTTCAAGCGGGATGGCATTCTCTAGCTTGCAGATATCGGCGTTGCAAGAGTGATTTAGGATCGCAGAACGTTATGAATCATTCTCCGTCCATATCGATACTTTGACTTTTGTTTTCGAAACATGCGTTTCTCCAAACTCAGTCAAAGTGGGGGCTTCTATAGACACCAATTTATATCTCCCCAAAACCAAACCCGGTGATGAGTACCTTTCACGTCGAATCATAATTGAATGAAGTGAAAGTGTGGAAAGTTTAGTGTTGCGGATAGTTTTAATTTCTTTTCTCTTCTCTCTGTTTTTGAAAACCTATTTTAAGAAAATATCCAATCCAATTTGGTTGGTCCATGATACGGGTCTAATAGTAGTGTAGTTGGATGGGGCTTGAAAAGAGCTTTCCAACGATATATTATAAGCCCAATTCCGATGAA
Organism: Chenopodium quinoa; assembly: GCF_001683475.1. Classification (NCBI taxonomy): domain Eukaryota; kingdom Viridiplantae; phylum Streptophyta; class Magnoliopsida; order Caryophyllales; family Amaranthaceae; genus Chenopodium; species Chenopodium quinoa. Next base: position 6,102,785 of record NW_018742263.1, on the reverse strand, counting down.
TATTGAGAAAGTTATGGCCAAATTACTGAACTGGGCCTGGTTTGAGCCTTATATGCGGCCCAATGATTTAGAGGAGGGTCTAATATGGATTTATCATTCCTAATGCAATCAGAAATGGTTTTAGTCTTCTAGAAGGTTCTTTTCATTCCTAATTTAATTAGCATTTATAAATTGACTTTTGTTGACTTTTTTAGAGTTTTAATCAAAATAAAAGAACGTTTTTAAGGAAAATACAATTTTATCCTCCTGTACAGCAATTTCTATCTGATTTTAAGAAAACGCGTCAAAAACTTAGTCAGCGCCAAACGCCAGCAGTAGCGCCTGACGCTACGCTTGGCGCCTGGCGCTAGCGTTAGCACCTGGCGCTAACGTCAGCGTCTAGCGCTAACCTTGTTTTACGCGTCAGAACTCTGTTTTGATTTTCTATCTTTTTGGCTGATTTTCTCTATAAATAGCTCCCTAAAACCCCCGTTTTCATTCACCAACTCTCATCAATATTTTCTTGATTACTCTCTTTCTCTCTTTTCTAAACTAGCTTTCTCTCAAATACAAAATTCCGCATTCATTAGATTTAGAAACACCTAGCCATATTTGAAGTTGCCTTCGCCCTAGACGTGAAAGGTTTAATTTCTGAGGGTTTGGTCCCAAATCTCTCTTTTAATTATTTAATTTAATTGTTTTGTTTATTATTTTCCTTGAAGTTACTAACGTGTGTATTTTGTTATTAGAAAGAGGTACGTGGCATCCAAGTAAGTACTTTAATGGTTTTTATTGATGTTATTATGTAGAAATTATGCTTAGATTGTTATTTTGATTCCTAGTATCATGTCTAGGGTAACTTTAACATCAAGTATGATTAAAAGTATGATGCCTTTTATTTTCTTCCTAATATTTATGATTGTTAGTATCATGTTAGGGTTAAAGCTTTGATTTTTATTGCTTAGTGACATGCTAGGATTTGTTATTAATCTTGTTAGTATCATGACTAGGATCTTGCTATTATTATGATTTAACATGATTATTTTTATTATTATTATTATTATTAATTGTGATGATTATTATTATGTTGCTTGATGATTATTTATTTTTATTGCTTGATCACACATTTTATGCATGTTTAAAGGGAATTTGTACTTGTAATCACGCTTATATAAGATAATTAATAATCTTATTTAGGTTTAATATGATTATAATTAAAGTGATCGTCAATAATAGATTTATTTGTGCATTAAATTCAACCAACATAGACAAACATGTTTAGGGTTAAACCTATTGATTGCATGTTAGTCAGAAAGCGCACATGAATACGATCAGAATAAAGTAGAGGCCTATTATTAGGGCAGGTTCAATCTCTTTTAGGTTGGATTTGTACCTTCATCCCCGAACTACCAGTCATGGTTCTAGACCTATTGGAGTTGACGATGTCTTGGATCGTTAAGGGGTGTAACCTTCACCTCGTGAACGGTTTACAAGTTCCTAAAACTTGTTGGCGACTCTTTTGCTCTATCTTCTTTCCCTTTGGACGCCACCGTACTTTAGTGTATGATCACAGTGGGGTTCAAGCTAGGGTTAGCGCTTGAATTATTCCTTACAGTAGGCTTAAAATTTAGAATTTGGTGGTATGCCTAAGTTGTGAAGCAAAGATTGGCTAAATCTCAACACCAAAACCATGTGGTCTCCAAACAAAAACTAACTAACACCCCCAAGCTTATTCAAAGCTATAACCACAATCATATACACAAAAAGCGTAAGACACTTCCCCCTAAGCTTGAAAATAGCATTGTCCTCAATGCTTAAAATAGGGAGAAACGTTTACATCAAAATGTTTTTGAACTTTTTCATGTTTCACTTTTTTCAATTTTTTTCCAAAGCTATATGAAATTGCTTTGCTTTTTTCCAACTTTTCAATTTTTCATTTTTACACTTTATTCATTGTCCTCGCCTCTTTTAACTATGGACGGCTTTTACACCTTTTCATTTGAATGTCCTTGTCATTTTTAACTTTGGACGACTTTTTCATTTATTCACTTTCCCTTATTCACAAGATATACAAAACACAATCTTGCTTACAAATAAGAACCAATATCCAAAGTCATATACCCAATCTCCAAGAACATGATCATTTGCTTCACAAAAACCAAAAATGGAACAAAAAGAAACAAAAGGCACAAAGTTTTAAAGATGTAGCTAGAAAAGAAGAGAAAAGGCTCAAATAGTTAGCAAGTAGGCAAATGTGAACCCAAGAACTAAAAATAAAGAAGATTAACCTAGAAAAGAAAAATTACCACCCTAAAAAGATGCATTTGTCCTCCCTAGATGGTTCAGTCTCATGTTTGAGAATTATGAGTTAAGATTCAATATTAGGTCCGCAATAGTCAAGGATCCATGCCGCTCATACAAGTAATTGAAGAAGGCTTGAAAACTACGAAACCTCACAAGGATGTGGCAAAAACTAACTAAAAGCTTAAAATTCACCAAAGGGAAACTATTGCGAGTTTTCAAAAATAAAAGAAACCAGTTTCAAGGTCCTAATTGTTCTAAACAACTACCTTGGCATGTTCTATCCTAGAGTCAACCAAAGATACTCTCAAACCGTGCAAACCATTGTTCTTAGAAAGAATGATAGCCAATGTGCAAGCCCAAGTGGTACTAAGTCCAAAGAAAAAGCAAATTATTAAGGGAGAAAAGCAATGCCTCAAAAACATTTTATTTTTATTTACAAAACTTTTTGATGATTTTAGTTTTTTTATTTGTTTGTTTTTCCTTTTTTTCTCTCACATTTCTTCTTTTTATTTTTTAATTTTTTTTCAAAGAACATGAAGGTTTTAAATCAAAACATATGAAAGCAAAATGCAAAAAGGAATGTAGAAGAAAATAAGAAAAAGGAAAACCATAAGAAAATAGAAAATGATTAAAAAGATATAAAATTAAAAATAGAAAAGCAATGGAGAAATAGAAATGCATCAAGGAAGGAAGCTAACACAAAAATCCCAATAAATAAACAAGTGAACATTCGGCCACAACGCCAATGTTCCCAAACACACTAAGGTGTTAAAAAGCAACCATCCTTGAACCGTTCAACTTCTCCTAATCTAAACATAAACTAAGCATTCAAGAAAAGAAAATAAAAGGAAGAAGATTAGAAGGATCTCACCGGGCGTCGAAGTTATGCTACATCAAACAAAGTGAAAGAGAACCTTAATAAAGCACCAATATCCAAAGCATAAGCGACGAAGCAAGGTGAGACAGAAACAGACTATATATAAAGAAAATTGTTAGTAACTTCAATGCAAAAGAAAAGAACGAAAACGTATGCAATTAAGGAAAAAGAAATTTATAGCAGCATTAGGAACAGGGTCAAGTAACGAAACCCGGAAACAAAATCATTAGATAGAAGTAGAGTCAGAAAATAAGACATCAAACAATCATCATCAGGAATCATAATCATAATGAAACAGAGATACATAGCAAACAATGATCAGCAAATCAAACAACAATACCAAGAACTGGACAGATAAATCATCAGAATTACATCATCATCATCATTAGAGAACCACGAGGTACACAGTGATCAATACCAGAAGCAAAAGAGACCAAGAGTGAAATACAAAAGCGAGGGGGGAAACAGTGAAGCACACAAACAACATAAATCACCCCCAAGCTCAAAATGAACTACTCCCCAACCTTTAAACCTAATAACACATAGGCAGTCTCACTCCGCACTATGGTAAGGGGTAGAATGAAAACTCCCCTCACTGGTCTCCACAACATGACTTAAGATAGTTATTTCACTTACCTCCACGGGGGCCTTTCCCCTTAACCTTCCCTCCCTCCTAACTCGATCAAGCGCAAAGTAGTGAGACCAATAATCTAAGACCAGCTCGCTCGACCTACCCCACCTACCGAAAGACTCAGAGTCCGGAAAAGGCATAGGGTTAGCGGGATCATATGTATAATCACATCCACTGGACGCTTATAATCGTAAGTGGCCGGGGTGGTGCCCATGATAGCACTAGGATGGATTTGAGGACCCTCCCAGTAGGGGTAATAAGGTCTAGGATCGACGGTAGGGTCAAAGGGTTCCCATTGAGGGATTTGTCCTTGTTGGACCAAGAGGTATGGGTAGTTCATGTAAGGGTCAATTTCCCCTCTCCTCACATGAGAATCATACATTTGATTAGCGTGGAAATCATAGCCAAGAGACGAATCCCGGCCCAAAGGCGTGGAACATAATACATTAGTAATGGAGTCTAGCTTAGCATGAATAGTAGATAAATCAAATGTAGAAGTAGAAGTAGAAGGAGGGATAGGATTACTTCCCCGTTCAACCGGGGGTAAAGCTTTGAAGTTCGTTGAGAGAGCATCATTGGAGGCGGTTCTTGTATGATTAGTCTTCCGCCAAAGAGAAGGGTCAATATTACACTTTGGAGGTCTCCAAGTCAAAGAGTCTTTCTTCATCTTGCGGTTAGTTGCCTCCTTGCTTGGAATCAAGAACCAATCCTTCACTCGGGATACCTTCCATATGAAAACATCACGCCTCTTGGTACAATCAATGAATTTTTTGTTTACAAGGGCGTAGACACTGAGGAAATCAAAAGGTGTCCTTTCTCGAGGGTCGACTATAGGAGGGAGTTCGCATAACAAATCCTTATAAGAGTCATTGAGGGAAAAAGAGAGGATAGAGATCATCCCTCCTATTTGGATGCTTCCCGAAAGGCTAAGCCCATCACGAATGTCTAAGAATCGATTGATCAAATGTTGTGCGAAATCTACAAGATCGATCTCATGCGACCCTTGGGCGGCTATCCATAGCCAACTAATCATCTCTCGGGAAATGGATCCAAAAGAATCCTTCAAGCAAAGGGTGTATGTGAGAAAACGGTTAAAGCACCTCATAGTTGGATGAACAATCAATGTGGACTTAGAAGTTTGAGGCTCATACTTCCCCTCATCGGAGATACGCCGCCACCATTGAAGCTCATCACATCCATTGTAACTTGTCATTTTACCGTTGGCCGGATAGACAATATAGTCTTCAGCAATGGCCCATGGAAACCGGTAGTAAGAACAAAGTTGTGACTTAGACAACCGATGATCGTTGCTGAATAGTTGAAAGGTCAAAGTTCTTTAGGAGTCACTACTTGTCTCTCAGACCACTTCAAGGGATGATAGAAATTCAAAGGTAACCCTAGCATAGGTAGGGGCGCTAAAATCCAAGAACTCTTAAGAACTGAGGTTTTTGGCTAGGTAGCGAACGTCATCATCAATTCCAAGTACCTTGGTTGTTGTTTGATCATAGAGTCTTATAGACTTGAGATTCCTTTTGGATAGTTGCTTGAAACAATACCGATGTAATTCCTTAGAGAATTCAATGTCGTATGTTTCTACAACCTCGGGAGGAGGTGGAACAACGTGCCTAGCTTTGCTTGAACTTGGTCTAGCCTGCTTCTTGTAGATGGAGGAGAGATCCATCTACGAGAAGCAAAGCAATTCATGAGCAATTCATTTACAATTATCATTATTGAAGAATATGCATAAGAAATTGCTCAAAAATCAAGCACAAATGTAATTCACTCAATAATGAAGCAAGAAATGGTCACACATGAACTATGCCATGAATATAGAAACATAAGTTTGAAGCAACTAGTCATGAGTTAAAGGTAAAATTGAACACAAAAGATCATATCATGAATCATTATGAGCAAATTAATCCCAAAACATTGAATTATCAGAAAAATAAAGCTATCATAAAGAATACCCATGAGAGAGAAAATGACCAACAATGGTAATTCAAGTATTCTTCAATTTAACATCCAATAACATCATTCAACAGAAAGTACAAGCAAAAAAAAAAACAACAATGGAGTTCTACCATGAAAGCAAAAACAAGGGTTTCAAGCTTTAAAAAGGAAGAAGAAGATGACTAGAAAGTGAGAAATTATACCTCAATGAAGCTTTCAATTACTTGCAAATTCCACAATTTGAAAGATATAGAACATTTAGAACACCCAAAGTCAAGTTCTAAGCACCAAAATAAAACCCTCAAAATTTGAATTTTAGCCCAAATTTTCGAATTTCAATTCAAAAAATTCTGATTTTTTTGTTGTTTTTGAAAAGATTTGTTTATGGTTTAACGTATTTGTGAATAAATTAAATTAAAAAGATGTATTTGTGTGAACTTGCAAAGGGATTAGAAAGAGAAAAGTGAATGGTGGAATAAGGGGGAATTGGGGGAGAGAAAATGGAGTGAAAAGGGGAGGGTTATGAGAAGAGGGGCATGAAAAAGGGATGCGTGCGCACCAGCCGCATCTGATGAGGGGGGTTGCTTTGCCTTAAGACGCACCAAAATAAGGCCAAAAGTTCAGACCCCCTTGGTGCGCGCGCGTAGGGAGGATGGTGCGTGCGCACTAGGAGGGTAATGAGGGGTTCAAAATTCGACCGATTTTCATCAAAATGAGCTTAAATTTCTGACCCCTTTGGTGCGCGTGCGCAACCTATGATGTGTGCGCACCAAACAAAGAATATGAGAGAAAAGTTTCCTCTTGAAAATACTCTCGTGCTTGCGTTCTCATCGGCGATAACGAGCGTCATGATTGAGTGCTTAAATACAACACAAAAATAGTTCAAAAATCACCCGATCATAAGTAAAAATTCATAAAAACTCAAACACGAGAGCATGTATCCCCAACAAACTCCTTCACCTAAGTTTAACCAAACCTCTTGAAACCTTGAATTAACACTGAAATTATTGGAAATCATCATCGATCCAATCTCATAGTACCTAAAATCAAGTAAACAAAGAAAAATAAGAAAAGTTCTCAAAAATAAAAGAAATATAGAGAGAATAGAAAAATAAAAAGAAAAAGGTTAGAAAACCGGGTTGCCTCCCAGGAAACGCTTGTTTAACGTCATAGCTCCACGTTCTTCACCTATTAGGGTATTTTTCGAAGAAGCAAAATATGAATAAGGCCAACAAAAGCACCATCGAAATACTTCTTGAGTCGATGGCCATTGACCTTAAACGAAGACGAAGAATACATCATTAAAACCTATACAACACCACTAGGAAAGACATTTTTAACCAAATAAGGACCGCTTCATCTTGACATCAGCTTCCCGGGAAACAACTTCATTTTTGAATTGTAGAGAAGAACTTTTTTACCAACACAAAACTCTTTATTCTCAATAAGACTGTCATGAGTCTCGTTGGAACGAGCTTTGTAAATGCTAGCACAATCGTAAGCATCGAGTCGAAGCTCTTCTAGCTCATGAAGATCTAACCACCTTTTCTCCCCCGCACTTGCCAAATCAAAGTTTATCTTCTTGATTGCCCGCAAAGTACGGTGTTCAAGTTCTACTGGGAGACGGTATGATTTGCCATAGACTAGGCGGTATGGAGTGGTACCTATAGGTGTCTTGAAAGCCTTTCTATAGGCCCAAAGAGCATCATTCAACTTATACCACCAATCCTTCCTATTTCGAGCAACCGTCTTTTCATGGATTAACTTGATTCGACGATTGGAAACCTCAACTTGGCCGCTTGTTTGAGGATGGTATGGAAGGCTCAATTGTTGATGAACTCCATGCTTTTGCAACATCTTTTGAAAGGCATTGTGAATAAAATAAGAACCATTATCGCTTATCACCGCCTTAGGTACACCAAAACTTGGAAAAATGATCTTCTTGAACAATTTCATTACCACCTTGTGGTCATTAGTTGGGGAAGCAATGGCCTCTACCTATTTAAACACGTTATCCATCTCCACAAGAATATATTGATTTCCAAAGGACAAAGGAAACAGTCCCATGAAATCAATTCCCCACACATCAAACACTTCCAACTCAAGTATAGGTTGTTGAGGCATCTCATTTAGTTTGGAGATATTCCCAACTCGTTGACAACGGTCGCATGTCTTAACAAAACCCCATGAATTCTTTAAGAGATGTGGCCACCATAAACCACTTTGAAGAATCTTAGTGGTGGGTTTAGAAACACCCATATGGCCACCACTACACTAGTAGAAAATAGGAAATCCCCATCGGTTCAAAACCCCCCTATGTCATCGATTTTAAACCGCTGGGCATTTGGGGGGTGGAAATATTTGATTGAAAAGCCATCGGTTCAAAACCGGTGGCAAAATTAAGTATTGCCACCAGTTAAGCTGTGGCAATAACCCTTCCAGCTTTATTTGTTTTTTGGTATTATATATAAATGCCACCGGTTAACCGGTGGCAATGTACATGTAAATATTTTTTTTTTGGTTTTGTTTTTTCCACTTGAAATATAATCCAACAATTCAATGTAAGAAACACAACATTGAAATCAACCAAAATATAATCCAAAATATTATTATCATTAAATTGTTATTGTACAATACAAAAATTACAAAAAATAAAATTACAACATAAAAATAAATTAATAAATAAATAAAATTACAACATCAAAATAAAAAAAAATATATTAACTTCTAAAAGAATATTCCAAAATCAACATCTTGATTTTTTTTTTTGACACAAAGATCCTGATTCTTCGTGGAGTCATAATCTAATACCTGCATCAATTAAAACACCAAATTTTTTTTTGGAAATTAAAGTTTTATTAATAACCAAAGAACATGCTACAAGAGCAGTACAGTACAAACCATCCAACAAAACACCAGCACCCTAAAAAACAAATCCTGAGCACAGGACAACACTAAGAGCCTACACTAGCCATCTCCTCATATCTTCATTACAATTACAAGCTACATTAAACATGATTCTTCTAATAATAGTATCTTTTGCTTCTGAATTACTCTTAAACACTTTGGCATTCCTCTGCAGCCACACTTGATACACAGTCTCAGCAAAACATATTGTGTATAACTTAGCTTGGAATGTCCTTTTCCTGCTCATCGTTATAGCCAATCTCAATTCTTCTGTAAAATGCAAACTGCTTCTCTGTACTCTAATAGCCTGAAGAACTCCACTCCAAATCTCAGCTGAAAAACGGCAATAAAAAAATAGATGCTCAACAGTCTCAAGATCAGCATCTTGGCACATCACACAATTAACAGAGCACTCAACACCCTAAGCACTCAATCTATCAGCAGTATCAAGTCTATTCTGAACAGCAAGCCAAAGAATGAACTTACTACGAGGGCTAGCTTTGGAATTACATATAACTCTTCTCCAGGAAACTTTCTCAAAAGGCCCCTGCAACTTTCGATACATCTTGTCAATAGAAAACTTATTCTTCACCATAACCTCAGACTAAGGTATACCAGAAAGGTACTCTCTGGCCTGAAATATCTTTTTAAGATTCCAACAACAGGACTTAGGAATGGGCATAGTGAAGATATTCCTCCCTTTTACATAATAACTATCAACCCATCTGACCCAAAGCTTATCTTTCTTAAAAGCTAAAGCCCACAAAAGCTTAGCAATAATACCAAAATTAATAAAACTCAAGAACTCAAAATAACAAAACGCATCGTATACCCCAAAAAAATCAAAATAATAATAAAAAAAATCAAAAATAAACAAAGAATTCCCCGAAAAAAATTAGAAAATCAAAATTAAATAAAAAACCTAAAAAACGCATCCTATTTCACTAGAACACTCATACAATTTCAAAAATCAGAACACCAAGATTAAAATTAATAAAACTCACAAAAAACACGAAAAAAAATAAAAATAAAAACATAAAAAAAAAACCAGAATACTCATGCAATTTCGAATTAAACATAAACCAAGAAACCCTCGAATAATCAAATATTAACCGGAACCATAGACTCATAAACACTCATCAATTAAACCCAGAAAATTCCAAAATCAATTAAACATACCAATTAAAAAATCAATTAAACCCAGAAACCCTAACCTCGAAAAATCAAACCCAAAAACTGCGAAAAAGAGCGAAAATTGATGTTGATGAAGTAAATCTATCGGTGTTGTTGATGTTGGTGTTGCTGGTGTGGTGGTGGCGTGGTGGTGATTTCGTGGGTAATGGGTTTTTTTCCCCGGTGGAGTTGGGTAGTTTCGGTGGTTTTGATGGTGGTTGGGTAATAGGGATTTTATGGAGGATGAAGGAGGAGAACGAAGGAGAGAGGACAAAGGAGAGAGAAGGAGAGATGAGAGATCGAAGAGGAAGAAGGAGAAGAGAGAACGGAGGGGAGAGAAGGGATAGAAGGAGAGATGAAAAGATCTTAAGGCGGTGCCAATCTTCATTTGAAACTCCGCTTTTTTTCCCATATTTTTCCCACTAATTTTGAAAAACCGGTGTCCTTAAGGCGGTGCCAATCTTCATTTTTCACCTAGTGCTAGGATTAGTGTGGCACATCTTCAAAACACTAGGCACCTCTTCATTTGAACACAACACCTAAGTAAGACTCCTCTCTTGTATAAGATGGGATCATCCTACACATAGTGTCTTGCCTCTCTCCTGAGCTTCTTTCGTTGATTCTTAGTAAAGGAAGGTGGAAACTCCCCACATGCAAAAAAGTTCAATAAGTCGGCAAACCATAGGATCTCCTTTGCCTCAATAGCATATAAGAAGTCACCAAGCATCCTATCCTCAATCGGATAACCATCATCATGAATTTGAGAATCCTCAAGGCGAGAGAGATGGTCCGCCACAACATTTTTCGCTTCTCAATGTAAAAAGTTTGAAGTTCAAGTACCCACCAGATCAACCTAGGCTTGGATTCTTTTTTAGCAAAAAGGTACTTTAGAGTCTTTGGCCCCAACAAATAACAACAGAACTTCTCAAAAGCATGAACAATAGCCAAAAATTCTTTTTCCATTGTGGTGTAATTCCGTTGAGCACCATTTAGAGTCTTGGACAAAAAATAGATCACATGGAGCTTCTTTTCTACTCTTTAACCCAAGAAACCTCCAATTGCCGAATCACTTGAATCGCACATCAACTCAAAAGGTAAATCCCATCTTGGGGCTTGAACAATAGGACTAGAGATTAGAGCCTTCTTCAACTTAGTGAATGCCTCCAAATACTTATCATCAAATACAAACTTATCATCCTTTTAAAGAACATCTTTGAGGGGCTTTGCAATGAGCGAGAAATCCTTGATAAATCTTCTATAAAACCCGGCATGTCCTAAGAAAGATCTCACTCCTTTCACATTGACCATAGGTGGAAGCTTCTCAATAACCTCAATTTTCGCTTTGTCCACCTCTATCCCCTTGTAAGAAATCTTATGGCCTAGGACTATGCCTTCCTCTACCACAAAATGACACTTTTCCCAATTAAAAACCAAGTTCACCTTCTCACACCTTGCTAGACATTTCTCAAGGTTTTCAAGGCATGCCTCAAATGAAACACCTCCTACGGAAAAATCGTCCATAAACACCTCCATCTCCTCCTCCAACTTATCTCCAAATATACTCATTATGCATCTTTAAAATGTTACGGGAGCATTACAAAGGCCAAACGACATTCTCCTATAGGCAAATGTTTCATATAGACAAGTGAAGGTTGTTTTCTCTTGGTCATCCGGGTGGATAGGGATTTGAAAAAATCCCGAATAACCATCAAGAAAACAATAGAACTTGTGCCTCGTTAATCTCTCATAATTTAATCAATAAAAGAAAGAAGGAAGTGATATTTCTTTGTAGATGTGTTTAGACGTCTATAGTCTATACACATCCTCCATCCCGTGACCGTCCTCGTCGGAATGAGCTCAGCTTTTTCATTCTCAATGACGATCATACCTTCCTTCTTTGGGATGACATGAATGGGAGAAACCAACCTAGAACTCGAGATGGGGAATATAATTCCCGCATCCAAAAGTTTGGTGATCTCCTTCTTCAATACCTCTCCCATTTAGGGATGTAGATTTCGTTGCCTCTCAATAGAAGGTAGAGCACCCTCCTCAAGGGTTATGTGATGTGTACATAAAGCAGGGCTTATACCTTTGAGATCATCAATGTTATAACCCAAATAACCTTGGTGCTTTCTCAAAACACAACACAACTCTTGAGCTTGGCTTTCACTCAAAGAAGAGCTAACAACCTCGAGAAAAGTGGAGTTGGGTCCCAAGAATTCATACCTAAGGTGTGATGGAAGAGGTTTGAGCTCAACCATTGGAACACCTTTACCTTCCTTTGATGTAGCCACTTGGAACGCTTCTTGGCTAGAAACGCTCAAACACATTTGCTCTTCAACATCCTCAAGGCCTCCGTTGAGCATACCTTCATACAAAGCCATCTCCTTTCTAGGAGCACCTATATTTTCCTTACTCAACAAAACATTCTCAAGAGCATCATTAGAAGTGAGCAATTGCTCAAGCATGGAAGACACAACATGATCAAGAGAATCAATCAACATGCAATCTTCTAAAGAAGAACTTGGATACTTCATACTATCATTCAAGTAAAATTCTATAACCTCATCCCCTACTTTAAGTGAAATTTTAGCACTCTTCACATCTATCATAGCACTCGAAGTAGAAAGGAATGGTCTCCTTAGAATGATTGGAATGCTATCATCTTCATCCATCTCAAGAACCACAAAATCCACTAGAATAACAAATTTCCTAACCCTTAAAAGGACATCCCCCACCTTACCCTTAGGAAACTTAATTGACCTATCAGCCAATTCCAAAGTGATGTTGGAAGGTAAGAGTTCCCCTAGCTTAAGTCTTTGGTATACCGAATATGGCATAAGGATAACACTAGCACCTAAGTCATGTAAGGCATTCTCGATTTGAATTTTGCAAATGGCACAAGGGATGGAAAAGTTTCCGATGTCTTTTTGCTTAGGTGGCATCTTGTTAATTATAATTGCACTACAATTCTTGGTCAAGTTCACCGTCTCTACAACATCACAAGTCCTCCTACCTCTCAAATTGTCTTTGAGGAGTTTTGCATAGTTGGGCATTTGGGTGACAACTTCGGTAAATGGTAGAGAAAGGTGAAGTTTCTTAAGCATGTCAATAAATCTTCCAAATAGTTCATCCAACTTGTGTCTCATGAATTTATGTGGATAAGGAAGCTTGGATTTCACAATTTTTTCTCCACTCTCACCTCACTAGGTTTCTCAATCTCAACCTCACTCAAAGATGCACCATCTCTCTCATATTCTACCAAAACCTCGTTTGTGGACTCCTTGTTCTTACTCTTCCTAGGCAAGATCTCCTCAAGAACATTACCACTCCTTGTAACAATAGCTTTTACCGGTCTCTTAGGATCTAGGCCATAGGAAAGTAAACAAGAAGGACAAGCTTGGTTTTTCAAAGCATTAGCAAGTTGAGAAATTTGGTTTTTAAGCATCTTATTATGAGTCATCATTTCATTAAATTTCTTGTCACTTACGGCCATGTAAGTGTTCAACAACTTCGTTTGATATTCAATGATTTCTTCCAAATTAGTCCTAGAGGAAGAAAATAATAATTGAACATAGGAATTATCATTTTGGGTCTTTGAAGCAAATCCGGGTGTGGGACCCCTTTAAGAGTCATTTTGAAAATTTCCCCTATTTTGATTGTTCCAATTACCTCTACCTTAATTATGGTTACCATAACCTTTGTTATGATTACCATAATTTTGGTTTTGATTTTGGCCATTATAACCTTGGTTGTTATAGTTATCTCAGGAGTTTTGGTTCTCATGGTTCCTATTACCACCACCTTGGTGGTAGTTGTCAAAATTGTCATGGTTATTGTAATTCCAATTCCATTGACCTCTTTTATACTCAAACCTTGAATCCTTATTAATTAACACATAGTTCACATGCTCATTCAAATTTCCATCTTGATCATCACAAACATCCATACATGCATAAGGGCAATTAGAAGCATCATGATCATATGATCCACAAACATCACAAAACAAGCATGCAATAGGTATATTACTAAAAAAGGGAGAGGGTTGAGGATTAGAAGACATACCTCTCCCCTTAGATTGGGAGGGAAAACACGAGACTTGGGAGGTAGAACTTTCCAACTTTGCCTTGATAGAGGACATTTCCTGCCCCAAGTTTGTCATTTGTGAGGAGAGATTGTTTATTGCATTTAGATGATCAACCGAGTACACCGAAGATCTACTCATGCTAGTTGACTCTCTTTCTCCATCTTGCCAATCTCTATATTATCTCACTACGTCTTCAATTATGTCTACCACTTCCTCTTCCATTTATTCATGATGGGACCTCCGGATCCTCCATCTAGAAATGATTTACTTGAGGACTAAGGCCTCCATAGAATATTCGAATAATATTGTAAGTAGGAATTCCATGGTGAGGACATTCCCTTTAATACTCTTTGTATTTCTCCCATGCTTCATACATGCTCTCACTAGGCTTTTGTTTGAAACCTTGAATCAAAGCTCTAGCCTCGGCCGTTTTCTTCTGTGGATAGAAACGGGATTGAAACTCCTTGGTCACTTCGTCCCATGTCCTTAGAGAATTCAGCTTAACCTCCTTGTCTAGCCATTCCAAGGCATGCAGTATGAGGGAAAAGGGAAAGAGCTTGAGGCGGATGAATTCTTGGGGAATTCCATTCACCTTGATAGAATTACAATATTTTTCGAGCTCCTTGAGATGATTTAGTGGGCTTTCATGGTTGGACCCACTAAATTTTCGCCTCTCTATCAAAGTGATCATTGTCGGCCATATCTTTAAAATCATTCTCCGCTGTTTTAGGTGGAGCAATACCACTCTCAAACCTGTAAACACCAAGAATCCCTAATTTTTTCAATGCCACCCTTGGATTTTCTCCCACTCTTACTTGTTCTTCTTGTTTTGGTTTTTCTTCACTTGAAGTGGTAGAACTTAAAGATCATCTAGCAACCATTAATCTTGCAATAGTCCTCTCAATCTCCGGATCAAATGGCACTAGTGAATGACCAGGTGCTCTATGCATACAATCTCAAAAGAAATGATTAGTAGCACGGCTACAAGTGTAGCCTAAAAGAAAAATATTTTTGTTATTTTCAATTAAGGATGAAATAGACTCAACAAATATAACAAAGCACCAATATCATTCCCCGACGACGACGCCATTTGGACGCAAGGAAAATGTAAGTCATTTTCTACCCTTTCTTAGAGCCAAACTAATTTGGTAAACACTCGACCAACTTAATACGAGTATATGGTAAGTCAAGGGTCGAACCTAAAGGAATGAGTAGGTGTAAGCTATAGCCTATGTCAAGCTATTTCGAAGAATAAAGAAGGTTATGGTTTGTAACTAAGGTATCAAGAGAGCTAAAATACTCAATTAATTCAATATACTAAACATTAAGGATATAGGTTTCACATGTAAGCTCAATGATTATGCTAATTGATGGATCACTCAATCAATTCAAACATCACAAAGGACAAACAATAGTTGCAATAAATGGAATTCAAAAGCTATCCACTATAAACCAAACAAGGGTTCACTATGAATGACAATCAAGGAAAATCACAATAAAATTCAATCAATTAAAGCAATTATCAAATCAAGGGTTCATATTGAAAATTGTAATGCAATCTAGATAAATGTTATAGGTTGATTAATCCTAGTCTAAGTAATCACATGCACAACTATGTTAACCAATTTAATTGCAACAATTCAATCAATCAAGGATCATCAACTAGAAAAATCATCAATCAAGCATGCTTCCCTTTCTTCCTAGCAACTAATCTACTCACTATTCATGGTGAAATTGAAAAACAAAACAAATTCAATCACAAACATATTCATTGCAAGTTTAATCAAGAAGAAATTCAATCACTCATAAAATTCTAAAGCAAATAATGAAATTAAAACCAAACATTCAAGAATTAAAGGAAATTGCAATAAAAGTAAATTGAAAGGAAAAAAAATTTCACAAGTTTTCAATCAATTGAAGAAGAAATCCAGGATCAAATTGAAATCAAAGATCAAATTCAAGTACAATAAAGTAATATTTGGCTTCTCTCTCTACTTTATCTCTCTACTATTTCTAGAAAAATAAGTGTCAAGTACAAAATAAGTCGTCTCCCTAAAAAAAGGAAAGTCAAAAGCTATAAATAGAAAATCGAGCGAAAGGGATCGGGTCTCCTAGTGCTTGCGCACCACCCAGGCCGCACGCGCGCACACCTTGGTCTACGCGCATGCACCACATATGTCGCGCATGTACCCCTGCTTTGGTTCTCGTGGCCTGCCTTCTTCGCTTACTCAATTAACCTCTGCGCTCTCGATCATCCCTATCATTGGTGCACTCAAGGCGATGCTCGTGAGAAGGGAAGCTCTTATATCTTACAAGCACTTGAACACTTCGAGCCAAAGCGCTTGCGGAGGTAGCTTCAATTGCATGTTTGGATTCCCGAACTTATCTCCATCAAACTCCTTGTATGCGCTCGAGCTTCTCCTTGGTAATAAAACCTCGGGAAACTCAACACCTACAAAACAAGTCAATCAAACGAATAAGCGAGAGAAATAGTCAAGAAATGAATAAAATAACAAGAAAAGCACTACAAGTATGCATATCTCTAAACTTACACACAAACACGCAAAACCAACATTATTATGTAAAAACACTACATAAAAGAATAAAAACGAGTATAAAACTACAAATAAAACCTAGCCTAAGAGCGCCATAAAAGACACTCATTAATTGTTAAAATAAAAGAAAAGATATGGAAATGCATATACTTAAGTGCACGGCATAAATGAATTAACATCCCACCAAACATGATAGAATACCCTCCACCAAGCTTGAATGAGACAATATGCTCAAACATAAACCAAAGAGTCCAAGGGAGGGGAAAAGAAAGAAATCAATCCAACAAACTAACATATATCCACCAAGTCACTAACCATTAGTGGAAGAGCGAGGAAAGATATTACCAGATATAGGTGGGTGTAAATACCCGCAAATGAATCAATTTAACCTTTCAAAGCCAATTTCTTCTTGAATTGAATCTTGGTTTCCATGTGCTAGCAGAAATAGGCGTCAAACTTCCTTGATTCTTGATCCAAACCATTGCATAAGAGTATATCAAGTCATGTACCTAGCAAGGGGCACACAAACATTTCCATGAGAGAAAATCTAATCTAAAAAGAAAGTAAAATGAAAGCAATAAAAACTCGGGTTACTTCCCGAAAAAGGCTTATTTAACGTCCAATCGAGATCGCTATAGTAAATAATATTGCTACGCACGCAAGAGCTTGTCAAATGCACTACTAATCATTTCATAAGATAAAAAGTATGAAAATTAGTAAATAAGAACGTGTAACAAGATTATTGCACATATGTGAGGAGGAAGATGCCAAAATAAAGAAAAAAATCAAAAGAAAAATTAAGAAAATAAGAAGAAAAATAAGAAGGAGAGGAAGAAGATAAAGAATAAAAAAGCAAAACCTCTTCAAATTCTTTTTGGGTGGCACAATTACCCATTTCCTTAATAATTGGAGGATGAGAAGGAAGAGTCTCATCAAAGACGAAAGGGTCCTCAATAGGCTCTACAACTAAAGAAGGAACATAGGATGATAGGAGATATGGTCAAATTTCCTTGAAAAAGGGACATGAGAAAGGGGAGGAGAAACAATGGTCTCACAAAGCCTCACATCACCTATGAGGGCATGAAAATCAGTCATAGAAATCTCAAAAGAAAACTCATGACTCACATCTCCCTCAAACAAAAACTCTTCAAGAGAAATAACCTCATCATCCTCTCTATCACACCGATGCACAACAACTTCCTCATCAAGCTCAAAGTATAGAGTCTCAAACCATGCGTGAAAGGATAAAGGTTACTCTCAAACTCATCTCTTTCTAATGAAGATTGCTAATGAACTCTCTCAAAAGGCTATAGTGTTTTGTTACTCCTTCAATGAATATACTAGAAATAACCTTAAAAGAGTCCAAAGACTCATGGATAGAAGGGTCACAAAAATGCAAAGTAGACTCTTAAAGATATGGAAGGGGGTTGGAATCCTCAAAATAAAAAATTTCTTCATTCTCAACTCCTCCACCATCACTAAAGAGATTCTCAATCTTTTTTGGTAGCTCAAACTCATCCTCATGAAATCCCTCATTCAAAATTAAAGATGGCTCACTCATATCTTCACCAAGGGAAGCTCTCAAAAGGGGTAAATATGGGGAAGGATGACACTCAAGCTCAAATGGGGAATGAAAAGGATCAAAACCGTAAAAACCCTCTCATCACAAGAAAATCTTCTCTAACCTTCACACCCTTGGCCCAAATCATCCTCAAAAACACTCTCACACTCCAAATGTGGTGCCTCACCTCCATTTACATAAACTATACCACTCATCACTTCGGCAAGCCTTACTTCTCTTAATTTTTGTTCCTCTTGAAGCTCTTGAACTTGTTGGGTGAGATATTGTATTTAAGGAAGAGTTTGGCATCAATGTTATTGGGTTGAGGTTCATGGTCAAAATCAAATTGCATATCATCAAAATTAGCACAAACATCATCACAATGAGCATAAGAGGGAAGGGGTCAACATGCATATTTGGATCATCACAAGGCATATTAGAAGCATCAAGAGAATTCATGCAAAAATTAAAAGAATCTTGACATTAAGAATCAAAACAAGAAACATGATATTCTCTATCATAAGAATCTCTAGCAAGCCCAGTGAAGAAATTCGAAGAATCATGCATAGACAAAAGATGGAATCTACTATTATACATATTCTGAACCATTCCCCTATAATACTCATCATACCCCAACAAGCTATACTACAAGCATCACTAAGAGAACACCCATGGGAATTAAGAAAACCATATAATCCATAAAAGTAAGCATAGAAGGGTTCATCGTCAAATTGAGGAAAAGATAAGCATATTTTAATACAAAAACACAAAGAAAAGTAAACAAAAAAATCAAATAATATACAAAAACCTAGCTAATCTAATCAACAAACATTAAAGAACGCCGTAGTCCCCAGCAATGACGCCAAAATTTGATCGCGGGTTAATAGGTCATTGGGACTACTACCCCTAACCAAATTAAATATTTATAAAACCTTATCAAACACCAAACTAGTTAATGGCAAGTAAAGGGTCAAACCATGAAGACTAAGTGATATCTTAATTTTTTTTTTCATTTTTCCTTTTTTGTGAGGCAATAATCCCAAGTAAGGTTCTCGGGATTTTCTTTTTAAACTGTAGAATAGAAAAATAAATTATGCAAATAGGCACGTTTAAGAATGGGAGTATTGATGACGTCCTATAAAGGGATGTGAACTTCTAATGAAGAATCTCATGAGAAATAATGTCATTAGTTCGATTATAAAGTACGTAAACAAATCATCATAATTGAAAACAGTATCACGTGAAATTTTCCATCTTGCGCTAAGGTGGAAAGTGCAACTTCAATAAAAAACAACTAAGTAAGACAACTTTGTTAACCAATGAAATATTATTAGCACCTACATAATGATTAACCTTTAAGCGGTAATATCGTTGATGTAGAGAAAATAGGTTGTTATCTAATCTTCCTTAGAGCCAAACAAATTTATAATTACTTAACAAACCTAAATACAAGTATAGAGGTAAGTGAAGGGTCGAATTACTAGGAATGGTTATGTTCAAGTATTTTTAATGAACGTCTAAGCTAGGTCAAAGTCGAAGGTGAAAGGTAACACTAATCAACTACTTAAACCAAGAACCAAAAAAATAAACACTATGAAATAAGCATCAACATGCATTCATGATAATCAAGCTAACTAGGGAGTCTAGCAATGCAAGCAATGTAAAGACAAATAGTAAGAGCAATTAGGAGCATTCAATTAATCATCCTCATACTCTCTAACCTAGATTTCTCTAGCGCTAAACAATAAGAAGAAACATAATCAAATACTCAACCAATTATGATCAAATCGATATCATGTGGTCATGTCAATCAATTCAATCATGCAATCAAGCTTAGCATCATGTTTCCCTACTCTAATCAAACTAGACAATATGCAAACCTCTATTAATCAAATTAAACCCCTAGTACAAAAGTGACATTAGGTAACACTAAATGGTAACACTTTTATAGTTATGAACTTATCTGATATATAAGTAACACTTGAGTAATACTTTAGTTTTAAGTAACACTTTGTTGTAACACTTTTATATTAGGTAGCTGTAGACGTCTTTCGAAGCGCGCCTACGTTAGCATGTTGTGATTATGCTTGGAACTCATAGGAAGAGAGAATTGACGTATACGATTTGGGACAAATAAAGTAGGGAGCCGCCTACAAGTTTTAAAGGAACTTGTAAACCGTTCATGGATCATAAAAGGCAACCATAATAAAGGGACAACGATAGGCAACAACGATTGACCCGTAAAGGTTACACCCTATTCATAATCCATGAGATTACTAACTCCATATGGTTCGGAACCACAAAAGGAGGATCAGTGATGATAGTACAAAGTGAGTCATGGAGTCACGTTCGCCCGTATTGGCCTCTACTCAGTTCTTATAGTGAAAAGTGATTTCTGCGATCTCAAAAGCATGCAAACAAAGATTCAATTTGATCCAAACTATTATTAGGATAAATTGGTTGAATATTAATGCATCATATAATTCTATAATATCGTGATCACTTGATTAAACAACAAGATTAAAAAGGAACTTAAACCGGTTGTCCAAATTATCTTATTAGGCGTGATTTTCAAATACATATTCCCTTTAACATGCAATATGGTGATCCATAATAATAGAATAAAGTGTTGTGAAATAAGGGGAAAGATGATAGATTGAAAGAGAATAAATCTTTGTATATTATTCCATATGATAAGGTGTATATATACATACAATATATTAGGGTTTAATTGGATAAGAATATAAACCCTAGATGTAGATTAATTCGGAATGATACAAAGGAGGATAATGGATATCCACAAATATTTCGTAACACTCCCCTTGGATGTCAATTATCTAAGATTGTGTCTCATTAAAGCCTTACTACGAAAAACCCTGTGGGATAAAAAAATAGTGAAGGAAAAAGAGTACATCATTCTTCGTAATACGCTCGAGATGCTGCCTCATTAAAAAGAGTGCAACGCATATTTACTCCCCCTGATGAATACATAATTTGAGATCTTCTAGTGACGCAACAATGAATCCAATATGTTGTGTATCTTCTCATATGTAGTAAAATTTCACTGGTTGATATGATCTTCGATCCTCCTAAACTGAAATTGCATCTTCAAGTCTTCACGCTAACATGTGAAGTGTCTTCATTTCACCATACATGTGTTTATCTCTAATATCATTATTTAAAATCTTTGTTTAATAGTTGATTTAATAATTAAACTTATGCGTTTATGACTTCTTCTGGAAGTCGTTAATAATAGAAATTAATAATTATTATTTGATCAAACATTCATTAATAATCATTTGATGACAAAAATTGACATTTTTAATGTCGCTCTTCAATCTCAGATGAATTATAATATAACATATGCAATTATATACATTAATCATGGTTCTTCTGGACCATAGGAAACAGTCTCACGCATAAGTATTCCATTGATATTCTTTAGACGTTTCATAATTGACACTATAGATCTATTGCAAATACAAATAGTAAATCTCATTAACTCTCATATGCTCAAACTTTAGGTTGAGATGTCATTGATGTAGTTACATAGAATTTTTAAGAGTTTGATAGTAATTGCATTATTCAAGAGATAAACTTGGTAGGGATGGATAATTAAATACGTTGTATATAAGTTCTTCAGGAACTCTTTTTACATGATTTATAACGTACAATTAAAAAAGTGTCATCAATAATTTCATTACAATTATAAGTCCATTGGAATATAAAGTTCTCTTTCTAATTTTTCATCAAAGTTGTAAATATGTCTTAAATGAACATTCACATACATCACATCCATGGTAAGAAATTAATCCATGCAATATGAGATATATAAAACATGATAAACATATTAAACAAATCATACAATGAGTAATGCATCTAATTTCCTACATATGTAATAAACCATTAATCTACGACTCACATGCACATGAATATAAGACTCAAAATGATGCAAGACAGTATACAGTGTGGATTTTAAAATCCATATTTCATGGACTTCTGGTCGATGATAAACTTTAATTATTATCTTTATGTCAACAATAAAAAGGACATATATTCCAGATCCATTATTCTCTAGTCTATTATATCATGCATATGCATTATTTATCGGTCCATCAGATACCGGTATCATCATATAAAGGTACAATTTTAATTTGCATGATATTTTGACAATGATATCTGAATACATTTTTCATTGGTACCAACATAATTTTTCTTACATCATAGGCCATCTATTGTAATAATTCAGACATCTAGGCAACTTCAAAGGTATTTCATACACCTGGTATTAATATACTATTACACTATTAAAAGTGTCAACTTCACTATCTTGCCATTTACCACATCTTTATTTTGGAACCGATTATATAATCTACACTTCAGGTGTAGTGTTTCAAGTATATGCAATTGGCAAACTTTATCTCAATGTGAAACATATCTTTATAGGATATTGACGAAAGTTAGCTAGAAAACATTTCAAATTACCATTATTTATATAGGGATCATCAGTTTTTTTTCGCCAACTTACTCCAATTCTCCCCCTAAGTTGGTAAAATATCTCATTATGGGGAATAAATTTCCCTAGCTTGAACCCCACTGTGATCATACACTAAAGTACAATGGCGTCCAAAAGGGAAGAAGATAGAGCAAAAGAGTCGCCAACAAGTTTTAGGAACTTGTAAACCGTTCACGAGGTGAAGGTTACACCCCTTAACGATCCAAGAGATCGTCAACTCCATAAGGTCTAGAACCAAATAAGGGTTCGGGGATGAAGGTACAAACCCAACCTAAAAGAGATTGAACCTGCCCTAATAATAGGCCTCTACTTTATTCTGATCGTATTCATGTGCGCTTTTCAATTAACATGCAATCAATAGGATTAACCCTAAACCTGTTTATCTATGTTGGTTGAATATTAATGCACAAATAAAACTATCATTGGCGATCACTTGAATTTATAATCACAATTAACCCTAAACAAGATTATTAATTAATATCTTATTAAGCGCGATTACAAGTACTAAATTCCCTTTAAGCATGCATAAAGGCGTGATCAAGCAATAACAATAAATATCAAGCAACATAATAATCATAATCATGAATAATAATTATAATAATCATAATAATAATATCATCAAAATAATAATAATAATAATAATAATAATAATAATAATAATCATAATCATCATAAATTATAACAATTATAATCATAATCATGTTCATGTTAATATTAAAGCATAATAATAGCAAGATCCTAGGCATGATACTAACAAGATTAATAACAAATCCTAGCATGTCACTAAGCAATAAAAATCAAATCTTTAGCCCTAACATGATACTAACAATCATAAATATTAGGAAGAACATAGGAAGCATCGTAACAATCATATTTAATATTAAAATTACCCTTGACATGATACTAGGAATATCATAATAACAATATAAACATGATTTCTACATCATTAAAAACCATTAAATTACTTACTTTGATGCCTCGTACCTCTATCTAATAACAAAATACACACGTTAGTAACTTTAAGGAAAATAATAAATCAAAACAATTAAATTAAATAATTAAAATAGAGATTTGGGACCAAACCCTCAGAAATTAAACCTTTCACGTCTAGGGCGAAGACAACTTCGAATATGGATAGGTGTTTCTAGATCTAATGAATGCTTAATTTTGTATGCAAAAAGATTAGTTTAGAAAAAGGAAAGAGAGAGATGAATTAATCAAGAAAACTTGATGAGAATTAGCGAATGAAAACTGATTGTAGGTGAGAATTCGTGAATGAAAACGGAGTTTTTAATACGTTATTTATAGAGAAAATCAGCCAAAAAGATAAATTAACAAAACAGAGTCTAGCGCACGAAAAACAGAGGTTGGCGCCAGCCATTGGCCATTGGCGCCAGGCCTGGCTTCAATTCGTTTTTGAAAATCAGATAAGTTTGCCGTACTGGAGGATAAAACCGTATCTTTTCCTCGAAAATGCTATTTGATTTTAATTAAAACTCTAAAAAGTCAACAAAAGTCAATTTATCAATGTTAATTGAATTAGGAATGAAAAGAACCTTCTAGAAGAATCTAGAAGACTAAAACCATTCCTCATTGCATAAGGAATGATAAATCATATATTAGGCCCTCCCCAAGATCATTGTGTCGCATATAAGGCTCAAACTGGGCCCAATTTAGTAAATTGGCCATAACTTCCTCAATATTTATCGGAATTGGGCTTATAATATATCGTTGGAAAGCTCTTGTTAAGCCCAGCCCAACTACACTATTATTGGACCCATATCATAGACCAACCAAACTAGATTGGCTGTTTTCTTAAAATAAGTTTTCAAAAACATAGTGAAGAGAAAAAAAATTAAAACTATCCACAACACTAAACTTTCCACACTTTCGCTTCATTCGATTATGATTCGACGCGAAAGGTACTGATCACTGGGTTTGGTTTTGGGGAGACACAAATGAGTGTCTACACTCATATATAGGGGCATCACAGTTCTTCACCAACTTAGTATACAAATTTCCAATAAAATTCATTTCATAGGAGGATCATAATCAACAAAATTTATCTCTCAGAATAATTATATTAAAACAAGCTTTTATCTCTTCTTGAGAGAAATTTTTAAATTATTTCTTCATAGCGCATATGTATTTATTATTAAATCTTTCATAATTTGTTCTCTTCAGGAGATTAATACTTCAACATCAATGGGAGACATATGTTGTGCAGTTGAATTTTCTTCTTTTCCTTTTTCTTATGTGCTGACAGATTATAGCCCCAATCAAAAAAATTGTTATACAAGCATAAATCACTTACTTGCAATTTCACTAGTTTGTGATCTTCTTAATCTTTACAGACTTAAATAGTGTATTTGGTGAGCTTCTAGTCACTTGATATTTGACAATAATATATAAGTTATTTTGGTGAACTTCTTGTCACCCATTACTCTTTTATATAAGAAATCAAAACTTATTAACCCATGAAATTTTTCATATAAACAAATTATTGTGAATCACAATCCAAATATAGCTCAATCTCAATGTTATGTCTTGCCATTCAATTCATTTCATACATCTAACATTGATAGAACGTCAGCACGGTATCAAAAGAAACTTCAGATTTCCATAACGAGTAATTATTAAACCCGGATGGCCTAATTTAATTATCACATCTTGTCACTTCTTTAAATTTGAACTCTAGTCAGTTTTCTAACACTTGTGATTACTTTATTAAACTTACTTTAACCATGGCCATGAAATATGATGTGATATTATAACAGCAACATGTATTTCTTTATACAATTGGCAAGACAATCAATTAATATTTTATCCAATAATTACTCATACTCTACTGGAGTTTAAAGTATAAACTTGATACTTGTTAATCTTGTTGGATATTTCATACTCTTCTGGAGTCTTTTATATAATCATGAAACATATGAACTTTACTAAAAGTGATTTCTTCTAGAAATGTAATAAGATTTACCACTTCCTCAAATTTTTCATTGTCAATAGTGACTCCTTTCCTTTTCAAAGATACTTAATAATCTTTAGAACCTATTGATTTATCACGCTTTAGGCATGCTATAGGTTCATCAACAATTGATGTTGTACTTTTAGGACATGAATTTTAAATTAGAGTATTTACAACTAGTATATGATAAATGTCATTTGTTTATATCCATCTTTAGGATGGTATCATTTCAAAATATTTAATTAACATGTGGCCATTTCTATTAAATAAATCGTTGATATTTAAGTTATTGTATGTATCAAACTGACCATCAATGTATTATTTATTTATATGCAAGGATTACATACAATATCCCCCTAATCCTTACATATGGGGTATGGAATGAATCAATCCAACAACCTTTTAAATCCTTGCAACTTTTAAGCCGTAAACTCTTTTGGCAATGTCATGTATCAGGTAACGTGTTCCATTTAGCAAATACATGCTTATATAAAATTATACTTATAGAATACTTATCATGTTCCTCATGCTCAATTACATTCATCTTAAAAAAACAAAACCTATTATATTTATGGGTATAATAAAACGTTGATTATGTATAGTTTCTCACAATGTCATATTGTAATTTATAAACTTAAAAACATTATTTCTTGGTCCAACAGTTAATATGTAATCATCTTTGCAATTTTGATTAAGATTTTCAATGATTTGTAATTACGAAAACATAATGAAAATATGCTTCCTTTTAATCACATGAAATCTCTTCACTTATGGAGTGAGTAAATATAGTAATTTATGTATCTTCAATACTCACTTAGAATTCAATACCTAAAATACATTAAAAACCTTTTGTAAATTCTTTCTCATCGAATTGTGTCTATATATAGACGCATTAGTATCGCAGATGCTTTTTAGAAACATACTTTATTAGAAACTAATAGAATTTTCTAGGTCATATACGTATCTTTATATCATTTTTAGGGTTTTTAAACCTTTATAAATTTAAGGAACTTTAGGTCCATATATACGTGTAAGTATTTCATTTCAATTTATTCATTATTCTTATAATCCAATTCAACTTCATATATATAGGTATATAAACAAAATCAATCATACGCAAATTAACATTTCTAAGTTTTAAGACATAAGGAGTACGCATTATAGAGTATTAGTTTGCAAGTTAATAGTATTACACTACTTACATTTACCATTTTATATGTATATGATATCATACTTATTACTATCATGGCAAATTGTAATTCATCAATCAAATCCTTTTCTGATATGATTAACAAAATAATGGATTTGTCTATAATTTTGTTTTAAATTATTCAACATTGCATTTGAATCCAAAGGGGTTGTATACGTGTATTATCATAATTTAATTTGAGGTCAACTAGAAAATATCCACATAGTCAATTATATTAAATATATGGCATCATGTATATATTAGCAATCTCACTAATAAGAGAAATCAACACAAATGTATATATAAGGAATCATGCATAATTGTAACCATCATGTATAATAGATGTCAAGTTACTAACAAAGTTAGATCTAGAGACATAATACAATTTTATGACATATTTGTTTATCATTATATTTTAATTAGATAATTTAAAGTAATGCTCTTATAATATTAATATGTGATATTATACATAAATAATTGATAAAACAAACCAAATACATAGTACAAAGTATGATTTATCATGCATGTAAGGTAATTATCAAAGAGCCATCAAGTGAGTTCTAAGACTATATGTGAAACATATACTTCATTCGTAAGACTGTAAGAGCATCGATGGCAATGATTCAAAGTGAACAAAACAATATATAATTACAACAATCTGCAGGGCACAAAATAATAGACTTGTATTTGTATTTGTATTGCACTTGTTTAGTCTAATATGAATTGTTGGGAGGAATTATTATTCAAAATATTCATGCTAATTGTATATAAACCAATAATAAAATAATATAGTATAGTATATGCATACCTTTAATTACAATTGGATTGATTGCGTACTGTCAAATATAATCAGCTAGACCAAATCCCAAATTTTTTTAATGACTTTTTATTGCCACACTAAACAAATTTCTTTACCTTGTATACTTAGTTAGCAATAACAATCCATTATAATATTACTACAACCAATTTATAAAACTCTATCAATGCTTTATAATTGATCTTTTCTTATTAATATAGGATAAAAATTAATCATGATCTTTAGAAAATATATAAATTGCAAGAGGATAATTCTACAGAAAATATATAAATTACAAGAGGATAATTGAATATTTCTACACAAATTTTTTAAAAAGGCCGGTGTACAATATTTAGTGTATGGCGTGCGGCCCAATTTGAGGAATTATTGCCCTTTTCTAGTCTTCTCACGTGCCAGGTTTTTTTTTTTTTTTTTTTTTTTTTTTTTTTTTACTTTTTTATTTACCTCTTTCTGATTTTGTCCTCTCCTCCTGAAACACTCTCTGATTTTTTTCTCTCTCCTCTTTTCTTTTCTATATTTTGGTCTTTATACAATTATAATCTCCTTATCCTCTCTCTTTCTCCTCTTCATTGCATTTTCATCTTACCTCTTCTCCTTTTGTTTTTCCTTTCTCGTGTTTTAGTAGAATCAACTAAATTGGTTGATAAAAAATCTTTGAAGAAGAAAAAAGTTAAAGTGAAAATGTGTCTTAATTTAGTTGTTTTGATTCTTCGACTTTTAGGTTTTTTTATTTTTTTTTTGTTCTTTGTTTTTTATTTGATTCTACAATGGTGAAGAAGAAGAGTACAAAGAAGTCGTCAGAAGATGAAGGTGTGTTTTATTAATTTTTTCATGATTTTTTCAAAATGTTGATTATGTTAATGCAATTGAAAAAAGGCTGCAATTGCAAAGAAAAAGAAGAAAAAGAAAGATGCCGAGGAAAGAAGAAACGTTGCAAAGGAAGCAGAAGAAGAAAAAAAGGGTAACTTTTATGCATGAAAAGGGTACCTTCCATGGGTAAAAGGGTAACTTTTATGTATAAAAAGGGTACCTTTTGTGGGTAGAAAAGGTAACTTTTATGCACGAAAAGGATAACTTTTGTGGGTAAAAAGGGTAACTTTTATAGATAAAAAGGGTAACTTTTATACATAAAAAGGGTAACTTTTATAAATAAAAAGGGTAACTTTTGTGGGTAAAAAGGGTAACTTTTGTGGGTAGAAAAGGTAACTTTTATGCACGAAAAGGGTAACTTTTGTGGATAAAAGGGTAACTTTTATACATAAAAAGGGTAACTTTTGTGGGTAAAAAGGGTAACTTTTATAGATAAAAAGGGTAACTTTTGTGGGTAAAAGGGTAATTTTTATACATAAAAATGAAAATTTGATTTTAAAATGGAAAAAAATACCTGATTTTTCGATTGATACTTCACTCGTTCTCTAAATCCAAAGTTATGAAGGCTAGGAAATTTGATAAGAATATCAATTAGAAACCTAAATCAGAAAAATTTGAGAGCGAAATATCACAATTTAAGAATGTAGCACCAAAAAAAAAACCAATTTAAGAATGTTAGGGTTTGAAATTTGATAAAACGAAAAATCAATTGCAGACTGAGAAATATAGACAAAGGAAGCGAAACTCTATGAGAGATCATCCTAACAACAACCTTATTGTAATTTGAGGTTGAATGTGGTCGTAAATTTGGTAGTTTGTTGGAAGAGAGAGAGGAGAGAGAATAATACAGAGTATTGGGGATAATGAATTTATTGGTGGCACACGTGTGAGAATTGCTGATGTACAATAAATTACTGTACACCCGGGACACACAAAAGGTTTTGTTATTTTTATATCTTGTGCGGCTTCATTAATTAATAGGGATAATATAAGGGATGGAGCAGCAACTTAATTTCCTTCGTCAATTGAAGCGGCAAATAAGATTAAGCTAGAATAGATTTAATTTCCTTCATCAATATAGTCGAATTACAACAAAGGTCTACTGCAAGAAATCATTGGTGACAATTAACATGGCCGCATATTTACGTTCGACCGTGGTTTAGTCCTAATCTTAATTGATTGTGTTAGAGCTTTGGTGATCAATAATTAATTTACAATTCATTACAAATTCATATATTACGTAAAAAGATTCATGCTATTAAAATATTTTGCAAATCAAATCAAACGATATATAACTTCACATAATTGTATCCATATGCTATACATGTGATAATAGTATAATACTCATTTAAAACAAACCTAATTCTCATAGTAGATTAACATAATTCAATCGGGTAGAGTTTGGTGCTAATAACTGTTGTGAAATAAGGGGAAAGATGAGAGATTGAAAGAGAATAAATTTGTGTATATTATTCCATATGATAAGGTGTATATATACATACAATATATTAGGGTTTGATTGGATAAAAATATAAACCCTAGATCTAGATTGTTTCGGAATGATACAAAGGAGGATAATGGTTATCCGCAAATATTTCATAACATAAACATTAATATTGGAAGAAATTTAACAATAAATCCAACAATATAAAATTGTTAGAAAAATAATAGAAATAAAAGGAACATAATTCTTACTTAGATTTTGTTTGCTTGCAACTATAAAACAATAAACTAGTTAGTAACTTCAAGGAAAATTAATAAAACAACAATTAAATTAAATTAAATAGAATTGATTTTGAGCCAAACCCTCAAACAGTTCTTCCTTTCATGCCTTTGTTTAAGAACGGAACCTCGAGTAAAGTACGGACTCCTTGGAGTGCTTAAGGAAGGAATTTTGAAAGAATAAGGTAGGCTAGTGTTTAGGCTAGAGAATGGAGGAGAGAAAATAGAGTTAATCGGTGCCCTGTACATTA
This sequence comes from Chenopodium quinoa, assembly GCF_001683475.1. Lineage (NCBI taxonomy): Eukaryota > Viridiplantae > Streptophyta > Magnoliopsida > Caryophyllales > Amaranthaceae > Chenopodium > Chenopodium quinoa. Next base: position 6,072,425 of record NW_018742263.1, on the reverse strand, counting down.
GAAATGAGGGGGTATCTATAGGAAAAATGAGTAGAGGGAACACACGGAACCCTAAAAAGGAGAAAAAAACATAAAAACACTGCCGTAACATGGAAAAATCTGACGTGACACAAGAAAGCCTTGTGTGACGCAGGATATTTTGGAGTGACGCGGGAAATAGTTAACCTACATGAGTCAATACGCGTGAAGGGTGTACGCGAAAACGACACAGAACTGTCCCGTGTCACGGCAATGGCATCGTGTCACGGGGAATCATGCCGTGGCGCGGCAGTATTTCCCGTGACACGGCACAGTTTGCCGTGACGCGGGTGACTCAGTTTCCCTTTTTTCCGTCCAAATACATTTTTGCCCTAATTAAGTTAAGCCTTTTTAAGTGCCGATTCATAATTTTGGGCTATTTCAGGTTTATTATTTATTAATTGGGCTAAAAAAAATAATGAAAAATAAATAAAAAGGTTTGGGCCAAAATAAAAATTGAATTATGCTTTGACTAAATATTAAGACTAATCTGTTAACTATTTTATGAACTGAATTTGATTGAATACGAATTTTTAAGCACTCTCGGGATTAGACACTGAACTCGAACAACAATGGAGGTGAAAGATTGTTCATCATCGGGTTTGGTTTTCAGGAGACATTTTTAGGTGTATACAGTAACACATGACTGTATCATTTTGATAATAGGTAATAATTTGTTGCAACACTTTGATTTTATGTAGCATTTGGTTGTAATATTTTGATACTAAAAAATAAAATAAAAACATAAATGTTCTTATTGAGTTCTCTTTCCTAAAAAAAAAAGATTATTTTTCCTCCTTTATTACTCGTTCCCAATTCCTTAATATCTCAAAAACTCAATTTCCTCACTGTCAGTCCACGCTGACGCCCACCCACATTGGAGAAAATAGTTGTCACCGACCTCCCTACGTCCCCACCCACTGGCAAACGATCCACATGTCTGTCGATCTAGCATTCTTGGCGGCCGTTGCTACTCTTATAGTGGGTCAGAGTGTTTTCGTGAAAGGTAATCTTTAATTTTATATGGGTGTTTTTGTTGGATTATTGATTTCAATTTCAATGGAAACCAACCACAATCGCAATTTCATCTCCTTATTGTACACCTTATTTCTTCTCAAAGGCAAAAAATTATAGGTACGTAATTTTATAAGGTTCATCAATGGTGTCTATAAAAGGTTCCTCCATTGAGCGAACTTTTTTTTTTTTTCTTAAATACGTTATTAAAATTGATTGATTGTTCAACCCACCCTTTATTAATCGACATTATACTTCTAATTTTCTTATCAAAATTCCCTCATCTCATATTCTAAAACTCTTTGATTATCTTTCGATTTTGTAATGTGGGTGTATCGTCAATGCCCCACTTATTAATTTGATGATCCAATTTCTTAATCTGACCCAATTTTTAGTTATGTTGCTTTGTTAAGTGAGTTTTGATTTTTGAGGTACCCAATTTTATTTTTGGTTTGAATTATAGTTTATTATCAGTTTTTTTTTTCTATAATAAATTAAGATCAGGGTGTGATGATGTGTTCATACTCTTCCATGCTTAAAGTTTTGATAGTGTGAGAAGCTAGTCTATTGACTGCATTAAGGAGAAAGGAGTTGATTTGTGTGTAAAGGTTTGCAATTTCTCAACTGAATTGCTGGTTTGAGCATCTAGAGATATGTATTAAGGAGATTGATTTGACGTTGTGTATTTGAAGTATGTTGAAGTTAGGTTGGGTGATTGAACATCTGCTTAAATATGGTTGATACTCCACTTTGTCGTAAAAAGGAAGGCAAAAAGAAATTGATTGTTCTATGATCATGAATTCGTGATTATCATGTCAATTGCTACTTTGCTAGCTATATTGTAGACCCTAGTAGAACTGGAATCTGTTAAACAATTCATGTCTCATTTTCATCTAACAAGCTCATAGTAATTAGTTTTATGTTTGCACGCCTTGTTTTATCAAATCTTGATCACAATTGTCCATGCACTGCAGCTTGGGTACCAATGGAAAAAATCCTTTATTTAGGTGGACCAAATATTGCCTCTAAGATCTACAACAAAGAATATATGACCAATTTTTGCTTAAAATCTCATTGAATTAGACTCACATTTCATGTCTACAGGGTAGTGATGAATGACACTTAATGCAAGAAAATCTATATTAGTTAGTAACATGAGTAGGCAAGACAAAGGCTGCAAATATGATTGTGCAATACCTTGTCTAATAAGTTGGTTGATTGAATCCTTACATACAGAGGACTGTTGAGCAACAAGCTTTGGAGGTAAGGATTTTCTAATTTAAGGACTAATTAAGATATAAAAGCTTGATAATTTAGATTAATAGTGGCAGAATGTGGGTACAAAAGGATAGATTAATAGCTTAAGGCTATCACTCTCTTGATAACTTTAGGTTATCACTCTCCTAGTACCTTGAGGTTACTACTCTCAACATTTTTCCTCATAATTCACCCCATAGCTAATGCATACACTATCCCTTATTTATACTAAGGCTTAGTTAGGAATAAGGGCTACTAACCTAAAAGTACTAAAATTCCCAAACTACCCTTGTTAATGTTAGTCTATTACATGTAATCAACTCTCATTGTTGAATTCGTAAAAAGGAGTTTTATGAGGAAAGCAAAAAAAAAAAAGCATTAGTTTAACTAAAACAAAGATGACTCTATACTTAAATTACCTCATACCCCCTCTCTATAAATACTAAAACAAAGATGAATCAATACTTAAATTATCTCATACCCCTTCTCTATAAATATAGAGAGCATCACTTACTTGTTTGTTGTATATTTGTTAATGATAGGTAAGTACTAGAAATGGTGAATTTTATAATCTCATTGTAGTTCCATGATTGTCTTGGTGTGAGGGGTATTTTACCATGTACCTCCAAATTGAATGTATATTGTTTGCATACATATCCTTAATTATACTTGTTCTTTATATAGCCCTCATTTCTTTCAAACATAAATTGTCTTATATTTTTGAGCTATGTGAATCATGCATTTCATTCTAGACTTTCCCATTGTCTCTTTTCTTTTTTCTTTTGGTAAAAGGGTTTGGATGGACTATGGACTGGTGGGAATGTTTTATACGGTGAGTAAAAGAAATTGAACATATTTTCTGAAAATAATTTCTTAATTTATTTCTTTCTATTTTTGTAGTTTTGATGCTTATATTTTCAAAAAATAATTTCCACCGTTGGCTTATATTAATTCTTCAAATTTGATACTACTGTATTGATGCTGCAGTAAGGGTTTAATAAGGGTAAGGAAATAGGGAAACGAGCTCCTAGTAATAATAGCAGCTGCGACTTTCAGGGCATGATATAGACTTTAAGTTATAACACATGATCATCGCTCTAATGTCCATGACTTTGGAAATTATGCATATAGATTTGTGATTGTTAGCCTTTCTAATAAAGACAATTGCTTGGATGCTTCTTTTTACACTCACATCTTTTATTTAAGCAACTCTTCCTATTTTTTAGAGAGTTCTATCATCTAGGGCGTATCTTTCTGTAATAAATTGCAGCAACTTTAATTAAGAATAACCCTGACCAGGCATTGTTCAAAGCCTCGAGTTTACTTAGGTGGTAAGAAACATGGTCGTGTATTGCTCAAAAGTTACTCTTAGAGTATCAGTTTATACTTTTTTAAAATTCTCATTATATTTATTGATGCTCTTCAATTTATGAGTAGGGGGAGTGAGATACCATGAGTTAGAGCATTGGAAGTTCAAAGACGATAGAAAGAAATACTTCCGCCATGCTACGTACAGGACTAAAAAAAATGCTTGCATGTATGTAGCTGCCAATGTTACTGTTGTTGTTGATGCTGATACTAACGTCTAATGTTGTTATTGATGCTTGTTGCTACTGATGTTTGTTGCTACTACTGCCTGTTGGCCTCGTATTGCTGACTAACGTTACTGCACGTTGCTGCTAGCTGTTGTTACTTCTAGCCTAGTACTACTCACTAAAATTACTACAAGCTGCTGCTACTTCTATCCTAGTACTACTGTTGCTAGCCACTGTTACCGCTAGCCTGGTATTGTTGAATTTAGTTACTATCAGCTACTGCTATTGGTTGCTACTCCTAGTTGCTGCTACTGCTGTCCATTTGCTACCGCTTGACTTTTTAAAATTATTTTGCTTAACATGTTTGTGAATTTGGTGGTCAAGCAAGAGACCAAGGTTCACTTTCTTTTTCTTTTGTTTTGTTTATTAAATTGTTTAGGCAAAAGAAAAAATTGGTGTTTATGGATTCTTTTTAAATAAACTATGAAATTTTATCAATTCAAATTGTTGTTTGTTGTATGTATTAATTTCACATTCATGATTGTTGTACATGTTAATAGTATTTTTATATTTAAGAAAGAGAAAAAAGTTGCATATTAATAATAAATGTTACCTATTTATTAATAAGGTGATACATTATTTTTAAAAAAGTGATACATAAAATCAACTAAAGTTACAATATATAAAAATAAACTAACTAAAAAATGTTACCTAATAATCAATAAGGTGTTACATTTGATCGAAAAATGATACATAATGTCATATAAGGTGTTACAACATGATTGAAAAATGTTACCAAAGACAAGTGAGTATTACCTAAGAAATAAAAAGTAACACTTTAAAAATGATACTAATAATATAAAAAGTGTTACATAAGAGGGTTTATAGTATCACTTTTAAAAGTGTTACAATAAAACACCTAAAGTGTTACATAAGACCTAAGGTGACATGGGCGTAGGTATCACTCAATAAAGTGTTACCTATTGTCTATGATAACATGTTTACTACTTTATGTAACACATTTTGGGTGTTACTTAAGATTAGTTTTGTACTAGTGATCACAACAACTACTCAAATTCCCAAATCAATCTCAACAATCAATCATACATGTTACCCAATCCCCTAGAAAGCAAATCAACAATCATCGTTAAAACAAAATCAACAATCATTAAATTAACCAAAGCAATAAAAAGGAGAGAGACTGAGAAATGCTCATTGATTCATTATGGAGATCTTCAATACAATTATCACCGTTAATCTTCAATCTCACAAATAAGCATTGAAATTCCTCATTTTCTCTCTCTAAAACTACTCCTAAACTAACCCTAAAACGAGAGAGAGAGGCTTTTAACTAAGCTAAAAATATTAGAGGGAAATCATAAGCTACATTAAATTTGTTCAAAAAACAGAAAGGTCTTAAGTATTGTAGGCGTCGTTCGAAGTGCGCCTATGTTAAAGCATGTGGTGATTACGCTTGGCACTCATAGGAAGTGGGGATTGACATATACGATTAGGGACAAGGAAAGTAGGGAGCCGCCACCAAGATTTTAAGAAACTTGTAAATCGTTCACGGATCATAAAAGGTAACCACGATAAAGGGACAACGATAGGCAACGACGATTGACTCGTGAAGGTTACACCCCATTCATAATCCATGATATTACTAACTCCATATGGTTCGAAACCACGAAATTAGGATCGGGGATGATGGTACGAAGTGAGTCATGGAGTCATATTCGCCCGTATCGGCCTCTACTCGTTTCTTATAGTTAAAAGCATTCTTGCGATCTCAAAGGCATGCAAACAAAATATTCAATTTGATCCAAACTATTATTATGCTAAATTGGTTAAATTTTAATGTAACATATAATTCTAATATTTGTGATCACTTTGATTAAACAATAAGATTAAAAAGGAACCTAAATCGGTTGTCCAAATTATCTTATATGGCGTGATTTTCAATTACATATTCCCTTTAAACATGCAATATGGTGATCATAATAAATATAATAGAATTAACATTAATATTGGAAGCAATTTAACAATAAATCCAACAATACAAAATCGTTAGAAAAATAATAGAAATAAAAGGAACATAATTCTTACTTTGATTATGTTTGCTTGCAACTATAAAATAATAAATGAGTTAGTAACTTCAAGGAAAATTAATAAAACAATAATTAAATTAAATTAAATTAAGTTGATTTGGGGCCAAACCCTCAAACAGTTCTACCTTTCACGCCTTGGCTTTAGGACATAACCTTGAGTAAAGTATAGATTCCTTGGAGTGCTTGAAGAGGGAATTTTGAAAGAAAAACGATAGGCTAGTGTTTAGGCTAGAGCATAGAATAGAGAAAAAGAGAGTTAATTGATGCCCCGTACATCAGAAATGAGGGTGTGTTTATAGGGAAAATGAGTAGAGGGAACACACAGAACCCTAAAAAGATAAAAACCCTAAAAAATAACACCGCGACATGGCAGAGAACGCCTCGACACGGTGTTAGGCACTGTCAGACGGGAGAAATTCTCGTGACATGGGGGAAAACTGAGTGATACGTGAAATTATTAGGTTTCGAGAGATAAAACGCGTGAAGGGTTTACGCGGAAAGGACACAGAGCTGCCCCGTGTCACAGCACTGGCACCGTGTCACGAGAGTGCACACCGTGGCGCGGCATTAAGCCCCGTGATGTGGTGCTTTTTGTCGTGACGCGGGAAACTCAGCGTCCATTTTTCCGTCTAAATACATTTTTGCCCTAATTTTGTTAAGCCTTTTTAAGTGCCGATTGATAATTTCGGGCCATTTATGATTTATTATTCATTAATTGGGACAAAATAATAAAATAAATAAATTAAAAAGGTTTGGGCAAAAATAATAAATAAAATAAAAAAGGTTTGGGCCAAAATTAAAAATAAACTATGCTTTGACTAAACATCAAGACTGATTCATGGACTATTAAAAACTGAATTTAACTAAATGCGATTTCTTAAGCACTCTCTGGATTAAATACTGAACTCGACCAATAATGGCGGTGAAAGATTGTTCATCATCGGGTTTGGTTTCAGGGAGACATTTTTAGGTGTCTATAGAAGCCCTCACTTTGACTGAGTTTGTAAAAACGTCAGTTTCGTAAACGATAGTCAAAGTAGTCGATCGGGACGGTGAATGATTTAAGATGTTCTGTGATCCTAAATCACTCTTTATACGCTAATACCTGCAAAAAAATGTTAGATCTACAAATAAAAGAGAAACGGGATAGAATGCTTATCTGACACTAGTGTATCGGTGACAAATGAGTTTGGTAGCTTCCTATGCTTGAAGAAATCCACCAGATGATGTTTTGCTGAAACACTTTCCATGCCTGAGGAAAGTCGACTGATGAATTTGGTAGCTTTCTAAGCCTGAAGAAACCTACCAAATGATACTTTCCACGCTTGAGGAAAGTCGACATATGATTTTGGCGTTTTTCTATGCTTGAAGAAATCCACCGATAATGCTTTCCATGCTTGAGGAAAGCCGACTTGGCGGTTTTTTATGCTTGAAGAAAGATCCACCGATAATGCTTTCCAATGTTTGAGGAAAGCTGACTTGGAAATTTTCTATACTTGAAGAAAAATCCACCGATAATGTTGTCCATGCTTGAGGAAAACTGACTTGGCGGTTTTCTATACTTGAAGAAAAATCCACCGATAATGTTTTCCATGCTTGAGGAAAACCGACAACTGATATAATTGCTGACTTCTTTACTTTGAGAGGTGACAACGACCGACAATTTTCCGTGCTTGAAGAAAAAACTTGTCGAATAAAATTAGCAAGTGTATGATGGTTCGATTATCCCCAAATGTGGGCCGCAAATGATTTACCTTCATGTTGACCATCCGACCATATTAGGTTTTTAAAGTCTCGAAAACGCAACCCTAATGCTTGTTAGGGTAAACTGGTAATTCTAGTGAGAAAATAATTGTCCAAAAGTTGCGAAAAATCATTCTAACTTAGTCAAAGATGCTAAAATATTTGCTAGGAGGTTTAAGGAGCGTGTAGGACACACAGAAAGGCACCGCGCCATGGAAAATAATCTATCGACACGGTGGAGAGGTCTTGTTAGACGGTGAAACAACCTGTGACGCGGGAAGTTCCCTTTGCTGAAATTTTCAACGCGCCTCGATTACTTCACCGTGCCACGCGCAAATTTACCGTTACGTGGTAATGGAATTCGTGGCACGGGAACGGAGAGGCGTAATGGTTAATTTTATGGCTTTAAATAGGAGCTGCTGCTTTCCCATTTTTTTACTTTTACTTCACCATTTTCATTCTCTCGATCTTCTTCTGTTCTCACTTCTCTTTTTTCATTTTTTATTTCTCCAGTCATCGTGCCACGGAGTTTAGCACCGGCGCATGAAGCTCTCCACCGCGTCTGTACCCGCTGCACGACATTTTTTCTCCGTTTCTTCCCACTGCTGCTGTCAGTGTGTCGTCGCTGCTGTCGGAGTGTCGCAGTGACACGGGCAAGCTATACCGTAAAACGGATTAAACCACAGTGTCACAGTGGTTGCGCTGCAACATTTTTGCGATTTTTCGAGCTTTTAGAGCTTAAATCTTCATCAAATTTGCTCAAATTTGTTGCTAACTTCCTCAAATATTAATCGCTATAAGGATCTATGCAAGTTTCCTTGTCTTATGTCTCAAATCATATTGAAAATTCCATATTTTCTTGAAACCCTAAGAAAATAAATTGGGGGTTTTTTATTTTGAGCTTCTATGTCAATTTTTTTTAATATGAATTGATTTGTATATGAATGTATGTTTTTTGTTTGTGAGAAATTTGAGACCAAGTTTGTGTGATTTGGTGAAGAATTGAGCAAATCACCATTTTTTTGGTACTACTTGTGTGAATGGTATTCTTCATGTTATTTCTTTGCAATTGAAATGGTGATATACTGGTTGTAGATCTTGTAAAATATGCTATGATGTGCCGATCTATTGTTTTTGTGCAATTTTGAAACATGATATGTTTTGTGTATGTACTATATTGTCATGGAGAACATAGTATCATGCGATTAGGAGAACTGTAGTATTAGTTTGTCATGGAAAAACTAAATACTAGAAATAATTCTATTATTTTGCTAATTTTAGCCTTAAGGTAAAAATTTAGCGTATAATAGAAAATGCAACTTGAGGTAGCTGTTAAGTCGCTTTTGAATAAATAACTAAATAACTTAGGATATGATGTTAAGTAATTAGATTTTTATTTTTGTTTGAATGTAATAGCATGCCTAGACAACGGGATCGCGATCTTTCTACTCGTGGCCGACGTCAGGCATTTCGAGAGGACACTCCCACAGTTCTTGAGGGCATGGACGACGATGCCTAAAATACCGAGCCTCGCCCTTCTTCAAGTAGGGGTAGGTGGATTCCACATCCGTGGACACTAGACGAGTTGGTTTTATGTCGTGAGAACCATATTTCTCACCGTCCACTTGCTAGCATAGTCGATGGCACGCTTCGCCATCATGGATCCAGAGCTGGAGATTTGATTCCCCGGCTATACAGGATTATCACGAGGGATCCTATCACTAACGCCTTGTGGGATTCTATTGGTTTAGTAGAGTTCTATTCATCGATCGTAGCATTTCGAACCCCCCTGGGTTGTGGCTCGATAGATGTTCGTGCGTTGTTAGAGTATTTTTGGGATACTACCAACACTTTTAACTTTTCTTGGGGGGAGATGACACTGACCCCCCTAGATTTTAGCATGATCAACGACTTAAGCTTCACCGAGCGGGCCATACGACAAAAACATAACCTTACTTGGGGTGCGGCTGAGGTAGCTGATTTGTTAGGTCTGGTCATTCAGCGTATCAGAACTCAGACGGTGCCTCGAGGTGGTCCTAAGAGCGGGCGATCAGAGATGGCTTCTGTTCTTGCCCATGGCTTTGACATGGCTGAGACGACACCTGAGAAGCGACAACAGATCTTTATCTTGATACTTATTTCTGGGACTCTTTCTCCTGATTGGAGTTCACGTGCGCCTGTTTGCTACCTTCCTTATTTAGTTAGGATCGGCGAGATAGGATCCTATAGTTGGGCTAGCCTTGGATATTCTGATTTAGGTTCGTTGCTGCGTCATAACTACAAGCAGCTGAATGACCAGGCCCTTGTCGCTGTCTATAATTTATGGAGAGTCTTAGAGGTGACGATCTTTCTTCTTCTTATTTTGTTTTAACTTTTTTAACTCATGTTCTTAGAGATTAATTGTCATTGCAGCTGTGGTTCTATGAGTACTTTCTGAGATTGGCCCCTCGACGGCGTCGTGGAGCGGTCCATGATTTCCCTGTTGGAGCTAGTTGGCGTGAACGAGGCGACTCACGAGTGGAGTTCGTATCTACGATGCGCGGGCTGATGCACCGAGCCACCTCTTCCGTTGGTGCAAGAATTGATTTTGTAGCATGGTATCCTCTACCTTGATGTTATTTTTTGGCATTCATTGCAACTTTGTATGGTTTTTAGGTTGTTGTAAAGATCCAGTACCGGCCTTGGGCTAGGATGACTTATCTTCCAGAGGCCTTGCAGCTTTCGGCGTACCGTACTGTTTTTTTGGTACTGCACGCTTCGCTTTGTATCTTGGGGAGCGCGTTGTTCATCATCACAGCGCTGACCGCTTTGTGGTGCCTTTGCCTCCACTGGAGTCTATGCTTGACTCACGTTTGCTTGGGGCGTTGATAAACATGACTTGCTTCTTTGTTTGGCTCTTCCACTCAATCTTCTGAGGTATGATATCTTTTGAGAATTTTGTTATCAATCTCTATTTAAATCGTCGAATAACCTGGTTATTCGATCATATTTTCAGACGATTGATAAATCACATTTATATAGTTTTATTTGGGTACGTTTATGCTAGTTTAAGAGCTTTTTCATAGTCTTCTTAGTCGATTTTGAAGTCATGTTTTGCATAAGTCATTATATATATGTCGCTCTATTACGCCCCGTTTGTGTTTTTCTTAATGTTTCAGGTGATTCCATAGTCATTTGGAAGCTTTCGAAGTGTGTAGAGATGATTCGGATGATATTTGAATGGAAATCGATGGATCGAGTTCATTGACCGAGGGATTTATGCTCGTGGATGTTGGTTCTAAGGATTCTATGCTTGGAAAATTAAAATAGCATCCACGAGAGTGGCTATGGACCTTACGAAAGCGAATTTGAGTTAGAAACGGAGAAGAACAAAGGCTTGCAAGGTGTCCAAAAATGACCTTTGCTTACTGTTTTGACCATAACTCGACTTCTACAGATTGGAATGAAGTGATTCAAGTTGCATTGGAAACCAGAATTGAACAGATTTCCAATGATAGGTTGCACGCCCCAATAAAATTCCTATAACAGAAGTTATGAGCGTTTGAAACTAAGCAATGCAGTCGGCCACCCGAGGGATATAGCTGCGGGTCTGTCCTGCGGCCACCCGATGCCTGCTGCCGCCACTGCCAGGGCGCAGGAACCACCCTGCGGCCGCGGGTCTGGTCAAGTGGTTGAGCAGTGTTTTGGAGCCACGAGCAACCTTAAGTCTTCACTTCTTTTCACGTCATCGGTCTACCGACTTTATTTGTTGCCATATCATCATCTACCATCCAATAATATTGTAGCCTAGGCATTTATTTATTTATTTATTTTTATTTTAATTATATTAGAATTAGACTTGAATATAAATACTTGAGGGATTGTATTTTCCTCTCCTATGCTTTATTTTTCTAGATTAAACTCTTCTTAGTTTTCTTTTTCTCCATTATTGAACCCTAGCTTTTCATTCTTCATTAATTCAATCATCGAGGTATTTCAATTATTCTTTTCGTTCTTTATTTATTTTATTAATTATGAATTCAAGTTTATTTATCTCTTTTGTTTTGTTTATTTCAATTATGAGTGAGTAGTCGTTTTCTAGGGTTAAGTGAGGGAAGCCATGTTTATACCAAGATTATTTGTGCTTAATTATTTATAAATTTATGAATTAGGGTTTGAATAATTCCAATTGATTTGTGATTTATTGTTTGATTCATGTAATTGGCCAATATCATGAGTTAATTATTTATCTAATGAAAATTAGAATTGAAAGATCATATTTTTAGAGGCTTAATTACAATTGGCGAATTTAATTATGTTAGCGACCGAACTACATATGTTAATTTGTAAGGGTTAATTCCCGACTGTAGGATTAATAAGTGCTTTAATTATTCGACCTAATTTGTTTATTAATGGATTGTTTGCATTTCTTGGTTTGGTATTAGCATGGTGGACCGAACGTTTGCCCTAGATTTTAATTATCTGAGAGCAACTTTATTTTTGTTATTGTCATACTTTAGTTAATTAATTATCAAACCACTCTTCGTTTATTGAAATAGTTTACAATAATTGGGCAAAAACTAATAGAACCTGTCTCCCTGTGGGATTCGACCCGTATTTGCTAAGTCTCTGCTAACAAAAGACACCTTGCACTTGCGGTATAACTTTTTATTCATCAAGTTTTTGGCGTCGTTTCCGGGGAGACGGCTAGATTCTATTAGTTTTAGTTTGATTGTTTGAACTGTTTTTATTGTCCCATTGGAACTTCTAGTTTCAATTGAGACATTCTCATTGCTTTCTTTTCTTTTTGTTGATGCCCAGGTCAAAACGAACAGGTGATTTGATCCCTACGGATCCGGACTTGGACAAGACCCTTAGGCAACTAAAAAAACAAGGGAAAGGGAAGCAGAAAAAGACTCACTCACAGAAGAGCTCTACAACACAGTCTGACACACGCAAAGAGATGACTGTTAATAGGTCTCTTAATTCTTACGGAGTACCGTCCCAAGATGGCATTCCAACGGGTCTTAAAATGCCAGCAATCACTGTAGAGAACTTTGAAATTAAACCCGCATTGCTCAGTATGGTCCAACAAAATCAGTTTAGCGGCCATCCTACTGACGAGCAAATTAATCACTTGCAGCGATTTCAACAATTATGCTCCACTGTTCATCACAAAGGAGTCACTCAACATCGATTGAAGGTGATGTTGTTCAGATTTTCCCTTCGTGATAGAGCTCAAAAGTGGTTGAACACTGTCGAGGAGACGGAGTGGAGCAAGATTTCTCAAGTATTCCTCAAAGAATATTTTCCTCCTGAAAAAACTAAAAAGATTCGATATCAAATATCAACATTTTCTCAAGAGTCGGGGGAATCTCTTAGGGAAGCATGGGATAGATTCTTAGTTCTTCAACGATCATGCCCGCATCACAATTTTGAGAAGTGGAATCTTGTTCGTAATTTCTATAACGGACTAGAACCCAAGACTAAATGTATTGTTGATTCTGCCGCAAGTGCTGTTTTCCTTGACAAGACAATCGAGGAAGGGTATGATTTCCTTGCAAATCTTGCAGCCAATCATTTCTCTTCTCCAAGGACGCGAGCAAAGAAAGGGAAGATAAAAGTTGATGCCTATTCAATCTTGACTTCTCAGATGGCTCAATTAACTGCAAAGATTGATGCATTACAAGCCACTCAGGACTCCTCTCTTGTATCTGTTAATGCTATGTCTTCTCAACCTCTGCAAAATAATTTTTTTTTATGAATTGTGTGGCATACAGGGCCACTTTGGATATCAATGTGCTTAGAATTCTCAAGATACAAATCAGATGGCGCAGGTGAATGCCTTTCAACAAAGGCTACCAAATGACCCATATTATAACACATTCAATCCAGGTTGGAGGAATCATCCCTACTTCTCATATAAAAGCAACAATGTTCAAAATCCTCAACCTCAGCAACAGTGGTCACAGCCTCAGAATCCTCAACCTTAACAATATGTTGCAAGGCCTCCACCCAATCGACAAGTGACCTCTCATCATGCTCCTCCGGGTTTCAATAGACCACCTCCACAACCTACTCATGGAAATGCTAGCACTCAAGAGCCGACATTGTTTGACCTCATGAGAATGATGACATCCATGAAGAAAAACACTGAAGCTGGCATTAAGGATTTGAAAAATACGACAAAGCATTTGGAGAACCAAATCGCGTAAGTCGCAGGTACCAATATCTAAAGGCAACCTGGCCACTTACTAGGACAACCTATCCCTAAGGAGACCGCCGATGCTATCACTACTCGTAGTGGTGTTAGCTATGAAGGGCCCCAAATGCCTATTGATGATGCAAATCTTGAGAAGGATAAGAGTAAGGTTGCAGAGAAGGCCATGGATGATGTCCCCACCTCAAAAGATGGGAAAGCTAAAGCAAGTGATGCTGAGAAAGAGAAAAAGAAAGGTTCCGAGCCTCCACCTGTCAAGCCAAAGCTACCATTCCCACATCGGATGCAAAACAACAAGATAGATCAACAATTTGGTAAGTTCTTGACTATGGTCAAGAACCTTGAGGTAACTGTTCCTTTTACTGATTTGGTCTCTCAAGTTCCAATGTATGCAAAGTTTTTAAAGGAAATAATTACTAAGAAGAAAGACTTTGGTCGTGTAGAAACAGTCGCTCTAACTGCAAAGTGTTGTGCTATATTGCAAAATAAATCCCCACCTAAGCTTAAGGACCCTGGTAGTTTTTCCATCCCATGTCATGTAGGTGCATTGTTCATTGATAAAGCTTTATGTGACTTAGGTGCTAGTGTGTCTGTTATGCCTCTTTATGTTTGTAACAGGTTTAATATGGGAGCTTTAAAATGCACACATATCACTTTGCAAATGGCGGATCGTTCTATAAAATAACCTTTAGGCGTTTTGGAGGATGTCCCCGTTCGGGTTGGGAAATTTTTCATTCCCGTTGACTTTGTAGTTTTGGATATGGAGGAGGATAGTAATATCCCGATAATTTTAGGGAGACCTTTCTTGTGTACTGCGAGTGCTGTTATTGATGTCAAGTTTGGGTCCCTTACTTTGTTTGTTGGTGGTGATACAATGACTTTTAATCTAACCAATGCGATGAAGTCGCCTATGCTCTTGTTGCAGGATTGATGTGCTTGATGAGATTGTGAGAGATGATACGCCTCGTGAGTTAGCTAATGATCCATTAGAAGCTGTTCTCACCCTGGAGGTCTTTGAAGGAGAAGGAGATGCAGAGATTGACTCCTTAATTTGCGAATTGGATGCCCCTAAAACTGAGGGGTTCGAGGTAATGGAAACTATTTGTTCTACTTCAGAGTCACAAGTAAAAAAGGTAGAGTTAAAACCTTTGCCTTCTCATATTAAATATGCATTTCTTGATGATAATGAGGAATTCCCTGTAATTGTTAGTGCTAAACTCCATAATAGCCAAGTTTTTAAGCTTTTGACTGTGCTTCGCATGCATAAAAAGGCAATCGGGTATAGCATTGACGATCTTACATGGATAAGTCCTAATTTTTGTATGCATAGAATCAATTTGGAAGAGAATCATCGCCCTTGCATCCAACCACAACGTTAATTGAATCCTAATATGCAAGAGGTGGTGAAGAAAGAGGTAATGAAACTTCTTCACGCGGGCATCATCTACCCCATCTCAGATTCTAAGTGGGTGAGCTGGGTACAATTCGTTCCTAAGAAAGGGGGGACAACTGTTGTTAAAAATGATAAGAATGAACTAATTCCTAATCGTGTTGTCACAGGTTGGCGTATGTGTATCGATTATCGTAGGTTGAATACAGCCACCTTGAAAGATCACTTCCCCTTACCTCTTATAGACCAAATGCTTGAAAGATTAGCAAAACATAGTTTTTTCTGTTATTTGGATGGATATTCAGGTTTCTTTTAGATTCCCATTCACCCGGAAGATCAAGAGAAGACAACGTTCACATGCCCCTTTGGTACATTTGCTTATCGCAGAATGCCATTTGGGTTGTGTAACGCCCCTGTGATGTTTCAAAGGTGTATGATGGCCATTTTCTCTGATTTCATTGAGAACATCATGGAGGTATTTATGGATGATTTCAGTGTTTATGGTTCTGACTTTGATATGTGCTTGCATAATCTTTCTAAGGTGCTTAAACGTTGTACAGATGTTAATTTGGTCTTGAATTGGGAAAAGTGCTACTTCATGTTCAATGAAGGAGTGGTACTTGGTCATCTTATTTCTGACCGTGGCATCCAAGTTGACAAAGAAAAAATTGAGGTGATTGAGAAACTTCCCCCTCCCGTGAATGTCAAGGGAGTGAGAAGTTTTCTTGGTCATACAGGGTTTTATCGCCAATTTATAAATGATTTTTCAAAAATAGCGAAACCCCTCACTCAATTATTCCTTAAGGATGCCAAATTTGAGTTTATTGATGCTTGTATGGATTCTTTTAACAAGATTAAGGAGGCATTGATAACTGCTCCTATCATACAACCTCCAGATTGGGATTTTCCATTAGAGATCATGTGTGATGCGAGTGACTATGCTGTGGGAGCCGTGCTTGGACAATGAAAGAACAAGGTTTTGCATGCCATTTACTATTCTAGTAAAACCTTGGATGAGGCTTAGATGAATTATGCCACCACTGAGAAAGAGCTCCTAGCTGTTGTGTATGCTCTTGACAAGTTTCGAACTTACCTCATTGGTTCGAAAGTAATTGTCCACATTGACCATACCGCTCTGAAGTATCTCCTAGCAAAGAAAGAGGCTAAACCGAGGCTCATTCGATGGATTTTGCTCCTTCAAGAGTTCGATTTAGAGATTCGAGATAAAAAGGGTGCCGAGAACGTTGTTGCGGATTACCTTTCTCGATTGAGATTTCAGTCTACTTCAGATAGCCCTATAAATGACTCTTTCCTCGATGATCATTTATTCCTCGTTTCTTTTGTATTTCCATGGTATGCTGACTATGATAATTTTTGTGTAGGTGGTTTACATCCTCCGGATTTGACTTACCAACAACGCAAGAAGTTTTACCATGATGCCAAGCGGTACTTTTGGGATGACCTTCACTTGTATCGTATGTGTTCTAACGGGATGTTTCGGAGATGTGTAGAAGATTGGGATACTCATGGTGTCCTTCGTCATTGCCATAATCTACCTTCTAGTGGGCATCTTGGTTCTACTGCCACTGCCTATAGAGTGCTTTAATGTGGTTTCCATTGGCCCTCATTATTCAAGGATGCTCGTGCCTTTTGTAATGCATGTGATGAGTGTCAAAGAACGGGAAATATATCGAAGAGGCAAAAGATGACACAAAATGGGATTCTTGAGGTCGAGCCTTTTGATGTATGGGGCATTGATTTTATGGGACCATTTCCCTCTTCTTGTGGGAATCGATACATTTTGGTTGCCGTCGAATATGTCACCAAGTGGGTCGAAGCTATTACGTCGCCTACTAATGATTCAAAAGTCGTTATGAAGCTATTTAAAAAGATCATCTTTCCGCGGTTCGGAGTCCTAAGAGTTGTTATTAGTGACGGTGGTTCTCATTTCCATCAACGAACTTTCAAGGCTCTTCTTAAGAAACATGGAGTTACTTACAAGGTTGGCTTGGCCTATCATCCTTAAACGAGCGAAAAAGTTGAGGTATCTAATCGACAAATCAAAAGAATCCTTGAAAAGGTTGTCAACAAGTCCTGGAAAGATTGGTCATTGAAGTTGGATGATACATTGTGGGCATTGCGAATGGCTTACAAGACTCCGTTAGGGACAACTCCATATCGGTTGGTGTATGGCAAAGCTTGTCATTTACCGGTCGAAATGGAATATCTTTCAAAATGGGACGTCAAGGAGATTAATTTAGAACTAGAAAAGGCCAGTGAAGCAAGACTTCTTCAATTGAACGAGCTAGATGAGATACGCCTTGATGCTTATGAGAATCATAGGCTCTACAAAGAGAAAACGAAGAATTTTCATGATAAGATGATCCAGAAACGAGAGTTCAAGGTTGGCGACAAGGTCTTTCTTTATAACTCGAGACTTCGGCTCTTTCTTGGAAAGCTTAAGTCTAGATGGTCCGAGCCTTTCACAGTTACTGATGTCAAAGCACATGGAGCCATTGAGGTTGCTAGCAAAAACGGCACGAAATTCAAGGTAAATGGACAACGTTTGAAGCTATATATTGAGGGTGCTTTTATCGGCAAATTGCAGATGATTTATCTCTGCGATCCACCAATTGATGCTTGAAATAGAGGTAAGAAGTCAAGCTCACGACTTTAAAAGAGCACTTATCGGGAGGTAACCCAATTTCTTAATTCTTTTATTTATTTTTAGTTTTCTTATAATTTTAGTTTATTTTATTTTATTCATTTTATTTATTATTTTTTTTTTCAAAATCTCCTTTATTGCACCATGAACCAAATATTTATCCAAATAAAAATCACAAATCACAAATAGACCACTCTCCCAAGCTAGACTTGGGAATAGTAACCAATTGAGGCCGAAGGCTTGTAATATGGCTAATTCAATGAAGGATAAAGCTCAACATGGGTAACAATTAAGGAGCAAATGTACAAAAATAACTTCTGGAGGCTCAAATTAAGAAAAATAAAGACCTTTATCATTTCAATCGTACACTCATCACAACCGAATTACTACGAGTCTTAAGGCAAAATCAAGATCAATGTTGCACCAGGAACTATCACACATACAAAAATATAGACTGTTATAAATGTGACAGTCAATTAATCAGGTTTCAAAAACTCACATGGCTTGGGGTCTACAAAATCTCGACTAGCTAGACTCAAAAAGAGCAAAACATCTTACCACAAACCTATTAATTGCAAGCTACATTGCTACGTAGTTATCAACGTATAAAGCACACCGACCGAATTTTAAAATCATAACTATGATGAGAAGAAGCTCAAGAGAGTCTAATCTAATCCGCACACGGTTCGAAGTCAAACAAATGTAAGAAAGGAACAAATATACATAATAAAAAGCACAACTAAACTAAGAAAGCAATACATTTTTTTCGTTGCACGTAAACTCCCACTCCTAATGAATGGTACAAACCGTACAACAGTCCTAAGAAAGCAATAAAAACTACACTATGAAAGCAATTAAAGATAAATATCCCTCTCCCAAGCTAGAATGAAGCATAGTGTCCCCATTGTGTACAAGCATACAAAGGAGAAAGGAAAGGTATGGCTCACTCAAAGGGACTCGCTACTACCATTAGGTATGGTAGCAGTGACAACAGCAGAAACAGTGGCCCTAGGAACTCTAACATGGCGACGCAAATCACAAATCTCAGCATATAGATCCTGTACCTGTCCTTCAATGGTGGTGAGTCGTGTAAGAGCTGAATCCTGAAAAGAAAGACACGAATCCATAAAATTTTTCAGTTGCTCATCAAGAGTGAGTGGAGCTGTCGTAGAACTAGAAGTTGGGTTACTAGAGGATGGTGGAGGGCGAGAATGAGAGGTATCTTCAACCACCGGGCTATTTGATCTAGCGGTCGCTGATTGACAATGTGAACAAGGGAAAGTACGTTGCACTTCACCGTGTACCTCTATTCGCTTGGTGATCTCACGTGATTTCCAACTTTGACCACTTGCATCGTGGGGTGCATCATTTGAGAAAATGTCTTACACCAACCTTGCATCGGAACTTCGCTAACCCTTAACAAACCAAATATATCGACCCTTGCACTGGTGAAAAAGCCAACCAAATCTGTCCATTGCAGCCTGATTGATGTAGTTGGTGGATTCAAATGTCTCTTTATTTTTTAAATCAACATATAATGCCGCACACAACACAGAAACAAATCCACCCATGGAAATATCACCCTTCTTCAGATCCCGCTCCCATAAAAATGCTTCAATGAGGAATTTGGCGAGATTAAGGCTTGCATTTCCATGAGATCTAGTGAGCCACTATAGAAGTTTTAAGTCCAATGTAATCACCTGGCCGGCCTCACTCTTGGGTCGAAATAACTGAAGGATAAATCGATGTAGCATGCGAAGAGATGGAAAACCAATAGAACTAGATTTTCTAACACCGGACTCCCAATCTGTTCGACCTGTTATTTGTTTCCAAAAAGTGCTCGAGTCGAAGAGAGAGTATCTTGGACTTCCCTTGAATTTCATAAATTCTTTCGGACCCATGACACCTTTATTCGGCCATCAAAAAGCCATGTTCACATCGTCCCATGACATAATCCGCTCGTCTCCATCCAAAGAAAATACAACATCTCCCTCATTTGATTGGACATCAAGTGAGGCAAGAAATTCAATGACAAGTGATGGACATATATCATGATCAATACGAAGGACCTTACTCCATCCATGTGTTATTGCAATGCTATCAAAGAACCATTCAAACCCAAGGGTTTTAGCATCTGAGAGAGAAAAGTAAAGAGTGTTTCCCATGGTTTGATCTTTGAGCTTCCTTGCACATTGTTTTTGAGACTCGGTTAACCAAGAAAGTGGATTTGATGGTGATGGGGGGAGAGGTTGGAATCTAGATGGTGCTTTAGGTGAGGAGGTTTTAGAGGTTGGCTTAGATTGTGTAAGTCGTTTTGTGGGGTAATAGAGTGGCTTAGGTGCCGAAGAGGTTCGTGTTCTTGTACTCATGGTGAAAGTGATGAGAAATTTAATCAACAAAGAAACACAAACCAATGAAAAAGAATAATCCAGAGCCAAATATGTGTCACCCAAAATAATTCACAACCAATCCACACAAAAATTATACACAAAATCAATACTACCACACCAACTTGGGAAAATAGATGATAAAAAGGTTAAAACTCAAGAATTAACACAATTATAGAATAGTAAGAGATGAAAACTTTGAAATTTATACCTCTACAATGAGAATTGTGCATCAAAATCATGTCAAACCTCCTATAATAGTCCAAGGATACCTCAAAAATTCCCAATTTGATGCCACACAACTTGTAATTTCAAAAGCCCTAAATCAATTGGAAAAGTTAGGGTTTATGAAATTAAAAAGGAAGAGAAGGATTATGGTGATAGATGGTGATCGGAGGGTGGAGGTTTGTTGGGTGGTGGTCGCTAAAGGGGTGGGGCGATGGTGGTGGCTGCGGTTGTGGTGGAGGTGGTGAGGGAGAGGAGAGAGAGAGAGAGGGTGGGGTAATGAACGTTCTTCTCTCTTCTCTTCTACTTTTTTTTGTTGGGTGGGTTCGCCAAAACCCACTGTCGCGGGCTGGCAGTGGCTGCGGAGGGGGGTGGGGAGGGCGCGGGACAGGGCTGCGGGTTGGGTTTCGGTTTTGTTTTTGCTGCTGTAGTTTTTTTTTTTAAGGACTTCACTAAAAAAAACAAAGAGATAAAAAATGTTAGTTGTAGGGAATATTTCAAGCTTTAATCCCACTAGCTTGAACCCCAATGTGATCATACACAAAAGTACGGTGGTGTCCAAAAGGGAAGAAGATAGAGCAAAAGAGTCGCCAACAAGTTTTTTTAGGAACTAGTAAACCGTTCACGAGGTGAAGGTTACACCCCTTAACGATCCAAGAGATCGTCAACTCCATAAGGTCATGAACCAAATAAGGGTTCGGGGATGAAGGTACAAATCCAACCTAAAAGAGATTGAACCTGCCCTAATAATAGGCCTCTACTTTATTCTGATCGTATTCATGTGCGCTTTTTGACTAACATACAATCAATAGGATTAACCCTAAACCTGTTTAGCTATGTTGGTTGAATTTAATGCACAAACAAATCTATTATTGGCGATCACTTGAAATTATAATCACAATTAACCCTAACAAGATTATTAATTATCTTATTAAGTGTGATTACAAGTACAAATTCCCTTTAACATGCAATAAAAGATGTGATCAAGCAATAACAATAAATATCAAGCAACATAATAAATATCATAATAAATAATCATGAATAATAATCATCATAAATAAAATAATCATCGTTAAAATAATAATAATCATAAATCATGACAATTATAATCATAATCATGTCCATGTTAATATTAAAGCATAATAAAAATAGCAAGATCCTAGGCATGATACTAACAAGATTAATAACAAATCCTAGCATGTCACTAAGCATTAAAAATCAAACCTTTAACCCTAGCATGATACTAACATGAATAAATATTAGGAAGAACATAGGAAGCATCGCAGGAATCATAACAAGCATGTTTGATATTATAACATTTTCCCTAAACATGATACTAGAAATATCATAATAACAATGTAAACATGATTTCTACATCATAATGTCAATAAAAACCATTAAAGTACTTACTTTGATGCCTCGTACCTCTTTCTAATAACAAAATACACACGTCAGTAACTTTAAGGAAAATAATAATCAAACAATTAAATTAAATAATTGAAAGAGAGATTTGGGACCAAACCCTCAGAAATTAAACCTTTTACGTCTAGGGCGAAGGCAACTTCGAATATGGCTAGGTATTTCTAGATCTTGTGAATGCGGAATTTCGTATGAAAAACAAAGGTTTAGAAAGAAATAATTGAATGTTTTAAGAGAGATGAATGATTTAGAGAATGCTAAAGAATTAATGATTGGTGATGAGAATTGATGATGAATTGGTGAATGAAAAAGAAGTTTTTAATACAATATTTATAAAGAAAATCAGCCAAAAAGATAATTTAACAAAACAGAGTCTGACGCTCAGAAAACAGAGCTGGCGCCAACCCTGGCTAGCTGGCGCCAGGCACCACCCCTAGCGCCAGGCGCCAATGGCTAGCGCCAGGCGCCACGGCCTGGGGTTAGGCGCCAAGCCTGATTCCAACGCGTTTTCGAAAATCCGATAAGTTTACCGTACTGGAGGATAAAATAATATAATTTCCTCAAAAATGCTATTTGATTTTGATTAATACTCTAAAAAGTCAACAAAAGTCAATTCATCAATGCTAATTGAATTAGGAATGAAAAAAACCTTATAGAAGATTCTAGAAGACTAAAATCATTCCTAATTTCATTAGGAATGATAAATCATATTAGGCCCACCCCTAGATCATTGGGCCGTACATAAAGCTCAAACCGGACCCAGTTTGGTAAATTGGCCATAACTTCCTCAATATTTATCGGAATTGGGCTTATAATATATCGTTGGAAAGGTCTTCGCAAGCCCCATCCAACTACACTACTATTGGACCCATATCATGGACCAACCAAACTAGATTGGCTGTTTTCTTAAAAATAAGTTTTCAAAAACAGAAAGAAGAGAAAAGAAAATAAAAACTTTCCGCAACACTAGACTTTCCACACTTTTGTTTCATTCGATTATGATTCGACGTGAAAGGTATTCATTGCTGAGTTTGGTTTTGGTGAGACACAAATGGGTGTCTACAGAATCCCCCACTTTGACTGAGTTTGGAGAAACGCAAGTTTCAAAAAACGAAAGCCAAAGTAGCGATAGGGACGGAGAATGATTCAGAACGTTCTGCGATCCAGAATCACTCTTGTAACGCCGATACCTGCAAACTAGCGTTAGTTAAACAGATAAAAGAGTCAAGAAACGCGTATCTTGCACCGTCGAGCACACGTCTCTGAAAGTAACCAATTTGTTTTGATGACCTCCTGCAAGCTAGAGAATGCCATCCCGCTTGAAAACCGCTACGCCTGTAACTGCTTCCAAATTTTGGAAGATTGCTCCGCCTGAAACGATCCTCCTCCGCAATGATAATATTCCACATCCTAGGGAACACTATCGAAGATTATTTCTCTTGAAACAATCCTCATCCGCATTGATAATATTCCACATCCTAGGGAACACTATCGAAGATTATTTCTCTTGAAATAATCCTCATCTACATTATGATCATCTTCCATGCCTAAGGGAATATGATCGAAGACAACTTCGCCCGAAATTACCTCCAGTTGTTTGTGACAACTCTCCGCAAGCTAGGGAATGCTGTCGAAGACATCTTCTCTTGAAGTCATCCTTATTCGATGCGATAATTTTCCAAAGGAAATTACCGAAGATCTACGCCTGTTGATCTTTAAAACTTCGCCTGAAATCTGCTTCTCCTATGTCTGTACGTTGGCGCTTCCATTGCTTTGAACCCGTATGTCGGTGCTGTTTTGCTTTTGAACCTATATGTCGGTGCCTTTTGCTAATGAGCCAATGCTTAGGCACTTTAAGCTAAGTGAGACGATCAGGTCGATCACTTTATGTAATCAAGCCGATTACTAAATCATGTCAAATTTCTTAGAGGGGCTAACTGGCATACCAAGGAACCCAAAATTATGTCGCAGAAGACTAGCTCAACCTCATCAGGTGGCTGGGTGCTTTGGCGTCGCTGAAAAACCATCAGCGCTACCTTATTAGCGTTAGCGCCAGACGCTGATATTGGCGCTAGGCGCCAAGAAAAATTTGTGACGCCAATGCATAGGGCCTGGCGCCAGCACGGGGATTTCCTTAAATACCCCTTTCCTCTTCATTTTGCTGCTTTGTTCGTCGCGAAACTGCTCGAAGAAACCCGAAAGCTTCAATTTCTCATTGCTTGCTCGTTTCTCAACTTAATTCGCTCAAATTTGTTGCAAATCAAAGCTCTTTTCATCTATTTTCCTGATCTATGTAAGTTTTCTTTAAACTCACACCAGTTTTTATGAATTTTTGGCATGTTTATTCACGAATTTCATGAAAATTCAAAACTTATAATGCTCAATTTTCTTTGTTTGTCAAGTTTTATACCATGAAATTGCTTGATTATGTTTATATATTGCCTTGGGAGTAATTTGAGACTTGTTTGACTCAATTTGGTGAAGAAATGAGCAATTTGCCATTGTTAGACCTCTTAAGGTCGTGAAGAACAATGTGACTTGTTCTTAATGTTTTTGCTAGCAATTCTTGTTCAATTTGTCACAATAATCACTATAGTGTTGCAAGAAGTTGTTTGATTGCTTGAAAAATGCTGTCATGCTCAATTTGAATTTGTGCTCTGTTTTAGTACTACATACTCTTTTTTGCGAACACTAGACGAGGCTCGGGTTCACGATCCCGAAATACTAGACGGGAGCATGAGCCCGTAGAGGATGACATCATGCCTTCCACTTCGCTTGGTCGGCTTCCGGAGTGGGATGAGCGGACCTTGTTCTTCGCCCCTGTCCACCACATTTCTGAGAGAGTGAGACGGGGCACCGAGCCCAGGAGAACACGACATCACGACTCTAGATGTGATGGTTTAGGCGATTTGTACAGGATGTACATCGCCAGGGATCTTGAGACGAGACTCTTATGGGAGTCTTGCGGGCTAACTACTCTGTTCGAGACCTCTGAGGCTATGGTTGCCTCCAGTGGGGGTCATCATGTAGTGCGTGCTTTGGTGGAGTTCTTCTAGGACACCACCAACACCTTCCATTTCCCTTGGGGCGAGATGATGGTCACCCCTACGGACTTCAGTCTCATCAAAGGACTGGAGTTCACTTCTGTGCCACTGCCTTTTGACAGTGGAATCGACGTCTTCTCTTCGGAGGTCGAGGAGATGTTGGGGCCGATCCCTATTCGGGCCCGAGCTGAGGTCGAGACGACTCAATTTAGTGGTAGAGGAATTCGCTGCTCGACGCTGGCAGCGACTCTTGATGACGATGCGACTACCCGAGAGCAGCAGGTGCGGATCTTTGTACTGATGTTGTTGTCAGGGACATTCTCCCCTAACAGAGGTAGTAGAGCGTTGCTTTACTATCTTCCTGCTGTCCGTGATCTCCATCAGATCGGGACTTATGACTGGGCCAGCTTGGCCTATGCTGACTTCGTTCGTGCGCTGAGGGACTCGTGTCGACATCGGTCCTTTGGGACGAACGTTTCTTTGTCTGCCTTTTGGAAGGTCGTAGAGGTAAACATTTACTCCCTATAAAGTTTAGCTCTACATATTAGTTAGCATTTACTCACACTTTTAGCTCTTTGTAGATCTGGTTCTACGAGTACTTTCCTTCGATTGTGCCGGCGAGACCATCGCCGCGAGGATTTCCAGTGATCGCCTCTTGGGGCGGTCATCATGTGGATATGTCTACTACACATGTCCGGAACCGGATCATCTCGGTACGATTTTTATTGTTTATCTTGCTTTTCCGCGGTGTTTTATACATATTCTTGCCTGATTAATGCTTTTTATAGGGACCTGAGGTGGTATACCGGCCGTGGGGCGGTTGGAAAGTCCCTGGATTAGCCGCACATTACTCTGCTGAGCGTCGCTATTTCCTGGGGACTTATATAGCGGTCGCGTACTTAGGAGAGAGGGTCGCTAGACAGCACTCTTCTGATGTCTTCGTCGTTCCTTCTGCTCCACCACGTCATATGTTCGACGAGGCGCGGTTGTCGAGCATGTCTGAGGGAGCTGGTACCCCTTGGCGGTCCCATGCGATCCTCGGGCGGTGTTATGATGAGGAGCTACTACCATTGTTAGCTCCAGCTCCCGTACCGGCTGAGGATGTGAGGGTAGGATTTTCTTAGCTTTACTTTCCACTAAGTAGCCCCCAAGTAATGTTTTACTGACCTTTTTGTCTTATCAGGACGGTGCTGCTGAGTTCGTGCCACCCCGTATGTCCATCCACTACCAAGGGATGTACGGGCCGATCAAGGAGATAATTTCTCCGGCTCCCGATGGTGAGCGCTTCGTAGAGCAGTTAATTCCTCGCCACCAGACTCAAGTAAGCCTAGTTTTTTCAGACTTTTGTGTTCATATATCATGCATATTTACTGACTTATTTTTCTGGCAGTTTTCACGCGAGGTGGTTTCGGCTATGGCACGATGCATAGATGCCTTTCGGAGCCAGCTCGTCCGGATGAGGAACGTGATCACTTGCCGTCGGGATGACGTCGTCTGAGGGTAACCTTTCTTTACTCATTATTTTTGCATTGTTGGATCAATTTTATTTTGTTTTTTATTTAATTCTTTTTGCAGGGCCAACCTATTGCTTCTCACACCCGCACGAGACCTGAGGGGCGGAGGGATCTGGCGAGGTCAAGTTCAAGACGTCGTCGCACTTCGTCAGGGGGTAGAGGCGGTCGCTCTGAGGCTGCTCAAGCTGACGTTGCTGAGGGCTCGGGATCTTCTTCTGAGGGTGCTCACGCTGCACCGGTAGGAGAGGCTACCTCGGCTTTCGGAGGTGGTGGGATGCACGAGGTTGGCTCGTCATCGCAGCAGCCTCCGCGTCCTCAGCCTCAGGTTGATCCTGGCTGGAGTGGTCCTATATTGAGTCTTCCTCATCCTACGGAGACTGGGGCTGGAACTGGAGTTGGTGGGGAGGTGACTCCTCGTACGACTCAATTTTATGATATGATGGGCCTACGTCCTCCGGCGCCGTAGTTTGTTCCTGTGTATATTTTATTTTGACTTTTTTATAGAACTTTGCCTTAGACTCTTTATTTATAGACACATTTTGTATATTTATGCTATTATGACTTTATTATTATTATGTGTATGTTAGTGTGTGCAAGAAAAGTGTGACAACAATTTTGCGCAAAAATTCCAACATTTTCATTATTGATGGAGGGTATCCGACTCTCTTCCCCAAAAAGAAAAAATAAAAAAGGAAAAAAAAAGAATATAGTGTTGGATGTTTGGAAATTAAAATAAAGTCCAAAAAGAATAATATAAATTAAAAATAATAGCTATATTTAATTAATGAAGGAAAAGGATAAAATGGATGTTTAGGAAAATAAACGGAGCCATAAAGTCATTAACCGACTCGAGTTCAATATTAAAAACGCAAGTTGAACAAGCGCGGATGGTCTGGCAACTTGGCGCCAGCTGGCGCTACACTATGGCGCGTGGCGCCAGGCTCTACACTTAGAGTGTGGCGCCAAGCGCAGGCGGTTGGCGCCAATCACGGGGTTTTGATGCCAATTGACGCTGACTCTATATTTTAATCTGATTAAAATTCCTCGCAATTTGTGTATAAAAATCCCCCTGCCCAGTCGATTCTTTTCATAATTCCAGCGAATAAATAATTCTCTTCTATATAACAACAATAATTATGTCTTTAGCTACCAAAACCTTCAACCAATACACTCATGAATGGTGTCGATCTCTTAATGCGAGGGAGAGAAAAGAATTAGATTTATTTCACCTGGGGGGAATTTATGGCATCAAAGGGGTAGTTCTTGACTTAGACTTCATACATACCGCTTTAGAATTTTGGAATGTTGATACTCATTGTTTCAGAATAGGGTATGATGAGATTAGCCCTTTGCCGGAGGAATTTGGTGCTATCTTAGGCTTCCCTGCGATAGACCTTATAGCAATCCCTACAGTAGATGCATATTATTATAAGGATTTTGAGCGCTTCTTTAATTTGAAGGAAAGGGATTTAACAAAAATAGTGGATGGCAACGTAGTTAATTTGAAAGAATTTACACACTATTATTTTGATAAACCTCTTTCTGAATCTTTTCATATATATAGAAGAAGGGCGTTCCTATTTCGCATGCTTAACCAATTTTTTCTTAGTAGTGGTAAAAATAATGAGGGTCAATCAATTATAACCACTATACTAGAACAAATTGAATCAGGGAGAAATCCAATGCCATTAATAGTTGGAGAGACTATGATTAGTCTAGATGAATTGAAAAGGGACCCAAAAGCGCCTATTCGCGGCTCTCCAATTTTATTACATGTAGAAAAATAATATTTTTAATTACAGAAATCAAAATATATATTTTTGTATTGTAATAATAATTTATTTGCATTGTAATTTTTTACAGATGTGGCTAATGGAGAGGCTAGGATTAATTAGCCCTCCGGACGACATTAAAAAATATACTCCCAATTGCTTCGTGAGAAGGAAGAAGCGCATCCCTAAAATTGGGCACCATGGGTGGAGAAAAGTCTTTGAATCACGTGATTTTGCTATCAAGTGGTTCATTCCATGGTGGAAAATATAAAGGATTGTTGGTGTTAACAAGCAACCTTTCTGCCGTCTTCCAAGCTTGTCTCGTGTAACTTATTATTATCCATGCAGGGTAAAAACTCAATACGGCTTGCTTCAGAATATTCCTTCCGGAGATCTTTGTCCTCCCTTTGAGTACCCTGTTTCTCAAGAAGTAGACAAATTTGATGCTTATTGGGGTGCTAGACCTTTATGGGAAGTGATTACCCAAAAGGTTCCTCCTTCTTTGCCCAATGATGTAAAGAAGTGGTTGCTGAAGAAATCTTCGATTGATCAGGGTAGAACCGATGTGAAGAATCGTCTAGGTGACAGGATAACTCCTACCAAGGAACGCTTAGGTGCAAGAATTGAATTCAAAACACCTGCAATGCCTAGGAAGAAAGTTACTATCAAAGACAAACGGAAAAGGAAAGCTAACTCCACAGACAAAAAGGCCTTGGTGGAAAAGAAGCATGGAGTGTTAGCTGAAGGGGAGACCATCTACTCCAAAATTAAATGTAGGTCCTCCAAAGGATGCCTACTAGCTAAAGTCATGGATGAAGAGGAGGAAGCAGACAAGAATTGGAAAAGAGCTAGAAAGGAAAAGAAAGATTAAGAGCATTGCTTAGCTTTAGATTTATTAGACTTATATTGTTATTTTTATATAAAGTTAATTTATTTCAGCTTTTATTTAAATTCCATCAATAATGTAATTTTATTTTATTAATGAAATTTCAGCTTTCAATTAAATTATTTACTTTAAATTTATTTTATTAAAGCAATGAAAATCGAAAAAATCAATTTTCCAAAAATTCTTCGAGTACGGAAGTCGAAAATTTTCCGAAAAAACACCGAAATTCGCCCAGATTTTATTTCCAGATTGGCGCCAGTTATTGGCATTTGGCGCCTGCCATTGAAGTCTGGCGCCAGGCGTCAATTCCAACGGCTGACGCTGATGACTTCTGTCCGGCGCCAGGTTCTGTTCTGCGATGCCAATAATTCGCTGATTTTCTGTTGAATTTTTAATCAATTCTGGAACGCGGAGATGTCAAAAAATAAAGTGGCCGCACCCGTAAAGGGTTGCCTACGTATCCTTTCTCAAGAAATCAGGCCGAACGAAGCTCTCTTGAGTATCCTACTCAAGTACTTATGGGTAGTATTTCTGAAGTTGGTCAAGATTTGTCATGTTCGAGAATTCATTGCCATCCATATCAGTTAGTTTTGTTGCACCTCCTGACAAGATTGTTTTGACAATGTAGGGTCCAGACCAATTAGGTCTAAATTTACCCCTTGGGTCTAAATCATTTTTCCTTAGTGCTTTTAGTACCAAATCTCCTACTTTGATATTTCTTGTCTTGACCTTCTTATTAAAATGCCTAGCCATACGAGTTTGGTAACACTGAGTGTGATGTAGAGCTTCTAGTCGTTTTTCATCGACTAGAATCAATTCTTCGTATCTTGCCCTAGTCCATTCGACTTCATCGAGTTTACTCTTTAACACAATGCGTAGAGATGGTATTTCTAGTTCGACAGGTTGTACGACATCCATTTCATATACCAAGGAAAATGACGTATTTCCTGTTGATGTACGGATTGACGTGCGATAACCCCACAATGCGAGGTGAAGCTTGTCAGGCCAATCCTTATAATTTTCCGTCATTTTCTCGATGATAGTCTTTAGATTTTTATTAGCTGCCTCGACTGCTCCGTTAGCTTGATGTCTATAAGGGGAAAAATGATGGTGTTGAATGCCATATTTTTGTAGCAATTCTTCACATTCGGCTTGAAAGTGAGTTCCATTATCACTTATCATTTCATGTGGGACTCCATATCGACAAATAATATTTCTATCGATAAAGAGTGCTACATGTTTGGTAGTGAGTTTGGCATATGATTGCGCTTCGACCCACTTTGTGAAGTAATCGATTGCTACTAGAATAAATTTGTGGCCTCCTGTTCCTGGGGGAGTGATTTTGCCAATGATGTCAATTCCCCATGTAGAGAATGGCAATGGCGGTGTGTAGGTGTAGAGAAAAGATGGAGGGTCATGTTGTAAATTGGCATAAATTTGGCACTCAGGGCATCTTTTTACGTATTGATGGCAATCCCTATTCATTGTAGTCCAATAATATCCTTCTCGCATTATTTTCTGAACTAACATTTTGCCGTTTACATGAGTGCCACAGATTCCTTCGTGAACTATTCTCATTACTCTTTGTTCATCCTTCTTTCCTACGCATAGGAGAGCTCGACCTTTAGGTACCCTTTTATGTAGCTCGTTGTCTATGAGTACATATTGAGAAGCCAAAAGTCTTAATGCTCGCTTTGCTCTTTTGTCAGTATGAGGAGGGTATTCTCCATTAGTGACATAGTTGAGTATGTCCGTGTACCACGGTTCTTCTTCTTCTTCTTCTTCTTGGACTAAGTCGTCGTCTTCTATAACCTGGATATATGCTGGTTTGTGCCTTTTTTCGATAGTTAGAGGCATTTGCTCGATTTCCGTGGGAATCCTAACCATTGAGGCTAATCTTGCCAAGGCATCGGCAAATTGGTTTTCTTCTCTAGGTAGATATGTGTATTCTACCTTCTATAACTGATCGGTAAGAGTTTCCAGATAGGTTTGGTAAGGGGCTAGGCTTTCGCTCCTTACTTTGCACCTTTAGATATCTGATTGATGATCAAAGAAGAGTCTCTGAATATCCTTAACTTCTTTACTCCCAATGACAAAGCTGTTTCAAGGCCTACCACGCATGCTTCATATTCAGCAGCATTGTTGGTAATGTTGAAATCAAGCTTTATGGAGATTGGAACATGCTCCTCTTTAGGTGATACTAGTAGTACTCCAACGCCACACCCCTTTTGGTTTGAGGCTCCGTCGAAATACAAGGTCCAAGTATCATCTTCAGTGACCATTAAGTCTTCATCTGGAAATTCATTGTCTTGTATTGGCGTCAAGTCTTCTATTGGAAAGTCTGCTAGAAAGTCTGACACCACAGATCCTTTGATAGCTTTTTGTGGCATAAACCTTACATCGAACTGGGCTAGATTGACTATCCATCTTGATATACGTCCATTGAGTGTAGATTTCTCGAATAGATACTTGAGTGGATCTAATCGGGAGACTACGAAAACGGTATGCACCAACATGTAATGTATTAACTTAGTTGTGGCCCACACCAAGGCAAGGCACAACTTCTCGAGTGGTGTATAGCGTGTTTCGTATTCGAGCATCTTTTTACTTAGGTAATAGATTGCGTTCTCTTTGTATTCTACTTCTTGTGCTAGCATGGCTCCCATTGTTTCTTTGGTAATCGTCAAATATAACCTAAGAGGTAATCCGGGGAGTACTGGTGCTAATACGGGAGGATTTGCGAGATAGGCTTTGATCTTTTCAAAGGCTTTTTGACACTAGTCATCCCATATTACTGGTACATTATTTTTTAGCTTCTTGAAGATTGGTTCACATATTGTTGTCAGTTTTGATATGAACCTACTTATGTATTGTAACCGGCCAATAAATCCTCGAATCTGTTTCTCAGTCTTGGGCGGTGGCATTGACATGATTGCTTTAATCTTGGTTGGATTCAAATCCTCATGTTATATTTTCTTAGCCTTTCAAAAATATACTTCGACTTAGGAGCTTATGACGTATCCCAAGAGCTTGCCTGAGGTGACTCCAAAAGCACATTTTGATGGATTCAACCTCATGTTATATTTTCTTAGCCTTTTGAAAAATTTCCTTAAGGCTACTTGATGGCCTGGACGGTCTTTTGATTTTACGATCATGTCGTCGACATATACTTCGACTTCTTTGTGCATCATGTCATGGAGTAAGGAAGTTGCTGCACGTTGGTAAGTAGCACCCGCGTTTTTCAACCCGAATGGCATTACCGTGTAGCAGTAAGTGCCCCATGGCGTTATAAAAGTTGTTTTCTCCATGTCTTCTTCTGCCATGAGAATCTGGTTGTAACCCGCGTATCCATCCATAAACGAGAGAAGCGCGTGATTTTCTGTGTTATCTACCAGAATATCGATGTGTGGCAAAGGGAAGTCGTCCTTTGGACTTGCCTTATTTAGATCTCGATAGTCGACACACATCCTTACCCTTCCGTCTTTCTTCGGAAGTGGGACGACGTTGGCGACCCAGTCGTGTTATTTGGATACCTTGATGAAACCTGCAGTTATTTGTTTTTGAACTTCTTCTTTTATTTTAAGTGCTACGTCGGGTTTCATTCGACGCAACTTTTGTTTTACAGGTTTCATTCCTGGAATTAGTGGTGTAGTGTGTTGAGCTATTTCTCTATTAATGCCTGACATATCTTCATATGACCAAGCAAATACATCGATTTAAGTAAGTTAATTAAATCGGTTCTTTCTTGCTTATTTAATGTTAATCCGATTTTAACTTCTCTTTTATGAGTTGAATCATTCGAAATGTCAACTGTTTCAGTTTCTTCTTACCGGTGTTTTCTTTTCGAGTGTTTCCATTGCTTTAATAATTTCTTTATCTTTTTCATCGTTAGCTAAGCAATGCTCGTCATCTTCGGTTAGGGAAGAACACAAGAAGTAAGGAGAATGAGAAATATTATTATACTCTGAGATCATTACATCAAAGAGTGATATGTCCTCAGGGACTGGATCACTAACTATCCTAGGAGAAGAAATAAGAGGGGGAGGTGCTACTACTAAAGACTTAGAAAATTCTAAAGGGGAAGACTCTGACTCGGACTCTGACTCAGACAACTCTTCAAACATCGGTCCCTGTCCTGTCGTGATTGATATCTTCCTTCCGCTTGGAGTAGTCACTTTGATAGTTTTGCGCCACCCTTGCAGTGATCCTTCGGTGGAGTAATTAGCTTTGAGGGGTCGAAGCTTTCACTTTGTAGGACCGTTTGAATGAGCGAGGAGTTATCTTCTTCATAATTTGGCTCATTCTTTTCTCGCCCAAACAGTAATCCCATGACGTTAAAGTCAAAGAATGGAGGTGCTTTCTCCTTGTGGACGGGAGTTGGGATTTCATCAGTGAAGTAGCAATCCAAGAAAATCTCGAATCCCGATTGTCTTATGCCGTTCACAACAAATGGCTCGGGAAATTCATGGCATGGATAGTCCTCTCCTTCTTTTATAAACTGACCATTAAGCGTAAGAGGGTAGTGATCCATTGGAATTGCTTTCTTTTGAATGCGAGCGTCCCTACGTGCTTTCAACTTTTCCTGGGCTCGCTTGAGATCTTTCCGAGTTGGTTCAAAACCAAGTCCGAAAGTGTCTAACTTAGGGAGGCCAGGTGACTCCAGCGGTTTTGCTATTCCTTTCTTCTTTCCTAAAGTCATCCCAGGAAAGTGTCCTTGTTTCTTCAGCATGGCGTTGACAATCATGTTGGAATGGGAGTCATGGCAAAGAGATGTCCTTTCATCCTCCTGGATTAAGGAGACTTCTTCGTTAAAGCCCCATAGGTCTTCATCATCTTCGTCGTGCTCTACGTTAATGATTGGATTTTCTATGGATTTGATTCTCATTGGCGAAGCATCTATAGTGATTGGAATTCCTCCAGCTATAGCTTTCACTTGTTGGTGGAGAGATGAAGGGACGACCTTTAGATCATGAAGCCAAGGGCGTCCCAACAATAAGTTGAATGAGGCTTTGATGTCCACTACTTGGAAAGTAGTAGCATGTTCTATTGCTCCTGCCGTTACATTTAGGGTAATCTTACCAAGAAGCTTGACGACGAGTATTATCATAGGCTCTTATTCCTTGTGTGGACGGAGTTAAGTCTTCATCCTTTATGCCAAGCATCCTCGCAGTTCTAAGTGGACAAACATTGATAGCCGATCCATTGTCTATAAGAGTCATAGGAACATTCATTCTTTTGCAGACTATCGTGAGGTTTAATGATTCGTAATGTTTGTCACCATCTGGGGGTAAATCTTTGTCAGAAAAGGTGATCAAATTAATCGGACTAGGAAGGTCACTTGTGAGGAAGTTGGCTAGTCCCTCAGGAGTAGTGTCAGAATCTATCCCGATTTTATCCAAGGCATTCATTACAGCCAACCTATGTTCTCGAGATGTTGCCAGAAGTTTCCACACATTCATCTCAACTTTTGTCTTCATAAACTGTTTAACAATGTCATTGTCTTCGACGATAGGTATGGGAACTTGATGTACGGTTGGCATAGGTTGTGTTGAAACGGGAGGTTGCATTTTCCCAGATCTTGTGAGGACATCTCTTGATGAATCTTCTTCAGCCCAAATGTCATCTGTGGTGTATGACACAGAAGGTGAAGGTCCTACTATGTCCTTTAGATAAACATCTTCTTCATCACTGTCCGAAACTCCATTAATGGTTGTATCCTCTTCTTGTTGAACTTGGACTAGTTTCTTTTCATCAATCATTTTCTATACCAAATCCTTGAATTTGAAATAGTTTTCTGTAGTGTGACCCCCTGATTGATGATACTGACAGTAATATCTATCTGTCCTTTTTAATGACTCAAATGGTCTCGGTTTGAGAGGTTTGACCTCGCCACTCTAGGAGAGAATTTCGAACATTTGTGCATATGGGATCCCAATTGGAGTGTAGATTCTATTGCTCTTCTTGGGCTTTTCAGTGACTTGTAAGGGAAAATGCTTTGCCTCATAATTCGTTCTCACTGGTGTGAATTCTCTTTTAGGTTCTTCTTTTGGAAGTGGAATCTCATCATATTTCCTATGGAGTTCGTTCATAACTTTGAGAGCTTCACGTAGTAATTGCGATGCCTCCTTCATAGCCAATGTGAGCAATTGTATATCTTCCTTATTTGCCGGTTATGGAAGACTATCTTTGACATCGAAAAAGATCTCCTATTCTTTTTCTATGGCATTGATTTCTTTGACAGGTTTAATGAGAGATGAGGGGTCAACCTCGTTTTCCTCACCGGAGATACCTAGGGTATGAGCTAGAGGTGCATTGTCGATACTTGGCTTCTTACTGGCAGGGGGCAACGAAATTTTGTTATTGTCGATTAGGTCTTGGATAACTTCTTCAAGTTTCCAACAACTTTCAGTGGAATGGCCCCTACCTTGGTGATACTTGCAGTGTGCATTGGGGTTCCAGTTAACCGACTTCTTCTCAACTGGTGGGTCCCCAAATGGTCCAATGGGAGTTATAAGACCTTTTGCATTTAATTGTTTGAATGCGGTGTCATAACTCATGCCAATAGGAGTGAAGCTCCTCCTAAACGGTTTCTTCTGTCCTTGGTTGTTCATGGCAAGAACTTATCCTAAATTAAAGGTGCTAACATTATTTGAGTGGGCGGTTTTGGAAGAAGAAGGATTGTCGTTCTTTTTTCCTTTCTAGCCACTGTTGGAGTTATTGTTGGCAGCTTTTGACTTAGCCAAGTCATCTTCAATATTGATCCCAATGTCATAAATGGCCTTGAAAGTATGGAGATTATTTTGATATTTAAGATGCTTGGAATATTTTTCTTGGAGATTCTTGATAAACAATCTCACATAATCTTTTTCACTTGGTACCTCAATCATCTTAGCTGAGGTTTCTCTCCACTTGTTAAAGAAAGAGGTAAAGCCTTCATTCTCTTTCCGTTTGTGGATTTCAAGTTCTCTATGGTCAGTCTCGACTTGAATGTTGCACTTGTACTTATCAACGAAAGTGTTTGCTATAGACTCCCAGGTAGAGGTCTTTTCTTTCTCGAGAGAAAAGAACCATTGTTGGCAAACGGTCTCGAGAGATAGTGAGAATAGAGAAGGGAAGACCTTCTTATCGATACCCTTGATACTCATTATTATTTCAAATGCTCTTAAATGAAAGTAACGGTTGTCAATTGCTCTGAATTTTGGGATGTCGTTGGCGTTGAACTTCTGCGGAAGAAGATCCTTGTCCACCGAGACCCCTTGTGATGTAAGCTCTTGAAATTTATAGTCGCTGGACAACTTGCTTAAACTCTCTTGCATGAGGTCCATTTGTTGTTGCTTTACGGGATCGTCGATCCTAAGTGCGAGAAGTTTCAGTGTCTCAGTCACAGTAGCCAGTTGGTTCTTAAGATCAGTGACTTCTTCTTGAGTTGCCATTATAACCCTAGCTTTCCTCTTGCGAGCTATAGGTTTGTCGAAAAGTTGGACTTATACGAAGAGGTTATCTTTGATTAATCGTCCTTCCTTTCTTGACCACGCGCTGTAAATTAAACCATTTTGCGTTTTAATTACTTGACTCGATCAAATTGACTTTATGGTTTATTTTAAGGGAAAAAGAAAGAAAAAGGGTGCATGTTTTTGGCAAAAATAATGTACATATTTTTATTTTAGGGAACTAAGTATTATTATTTTTATTGGAGGATTAATACCGACTTACCCCCCTAAAAAAATGACGGAAAAACGCGCACTCAAGACTCTCTTAATCATGGTCAAAGTATGTGTATTGGTGTGTGCGTTGAGTGTAAGTGACATGCTTGGACTCTTGTGTAAGACCATGGGACTTAGTGCCTAAACTCGATCATTGATTCAATTAAACATTATTGATAGCAAAATTAACCGAATTAAAGAGACAACTGATTAATTAGACCCTAGGTGATGACTCGACCAATAATCCGAACTGTCGGCCAAGCAACAGGACTGGCGTCACACTGTGGAGCTTGGCGCCAGACAACATATCTATCGTCAGGCGCTACACTCCATAGTGTGGCGCTACAGCTCAGACCTTGGCGCCAATATTGGAGTTTCGATCTGAGACTGTTTTCGGTGTTATTAGTTAACTGGGGTATGCCTAAAGTCGTACTAGGTCAATTCCGATTTAAAAAAATTAGACTTTATTGACTCAAATTAATTAATTAATTAGGCAAAGTTCTTTAAGTCATTAATTTATTTAGTCTCAACACAAGTCAACAAACGGTTAAGAGAAACATAGAATATATATGCACAACAAATAATGCACAATTAGTCAAGTAGGCACAATATGATGCAATGAGTTCGCAACCTAATCATGGCTCTAGTTCTCTAAAGTTCGGGATATGGTTTAGTCAATAGAGGGTCCATGGTTAATTGTCCGGATGCATCGCGCGGAAGCCTAACCGTGAAGGGTTGGCGCGAGTGGATGGGACACCGCGAGTTTTAGAAAAAACTCGCTTCTATGGTTTGGTGAATTCAACATCTCGGATGTACCCTTTGTTGCACAGAGCGTTCAATCAGGTAGATGGAGCATGAATTCCCAGAGGGTTATGTCCATATGTAGAACACATATGGGTTTCAGAAAAGTGAGAAAAAATTCAATCAGGAAGTAGGATCGAGCAAACAATACGAAAAACCGGTCGAAATTAGAACACATATTTCTGGCTCGGTATTGGGAGAAATTGGCGCCAGCAATCAGAGACTGGCACCAGTTTTTAACTCTAGCGCCTGGCGCCAATACTGACGTCTGGTGATATGGCTAAAAGTCTGGCGCCAAGCTCTGGCCCCTAACGCTACTTCCCACATGCCTCAGCAGCTTTCTGTGCTCGATAAAATTTTCCAGTTTCGCGCGGTGTTATTTCAGTCCTAGTTTTGAAAGACATTCCTCAAATTTCCTACATGTAAAATCCTATGTTTTTAACTCATTACGGATGGTCTTTCCAATGAGATCTTTTTTATGCATATGACAATAATGTTAATCAAAATTACGCACATGAAATACTTAGAACTTTTCGAGTCTCATCCACTCATTTTAAATCATTGCCGAAACAAATTCAGGAATTAAAATAGAAATCCTCCCCAGTGGAGTTGCCAAAAACTGTAGGGAATATTTCAAGCTTTAATCCCACTAGCTTGAACCCCATTGTGATCGTACACTAAAGTACGGTGGTGTCCAAAAGGGAAGAAGATAGAGCAAAAGAGTCGCCAACAAGTTTTTTTAGGAACTTGTAAACCGTTCACGAGGTGAAGGTTACACCCCTTAACGATCCAAGAGATTATCAACTCCATAAGGTCATGAACCAAATAAGGGTTCGGGGATGAAGGTACAAATTCAACCTAAAAGAGATTGAACCTGCCCTAATAATAGGCCTCTACTTTATTCTGATCGTATTCATGTGCGCTTTTTGACTAACATACAATCAATAGGATTAACCCTAAACCTGTTTATCTATGTTGGTTGAATTTAATGCACAAACAAATCTATTATTGGCGATAAATTGAAATTATAATCACAATTAACCCTAACAAGATTATTAATTATCTTATTAAGCGTGATTACAAGTACACATTCCCTTTAAACATGCAATAAAAGGTGTGATCACGCAATAACAATAAATATCAAGCAACATAATAAATATCACAATAAATAATCATGAATAATAATCATCATAAATAAAATAATCATCGTCAAAATAATAATAATCATAAATCATGACAATTATAATCATAATCATGTCCGTGTTAATATTAAAGCATAATAAAAATAGCAAGATCCTAGGCATGATACTAACAAGATTAATAACAAATCCTAGCATGTCACTAAGCATTAAAAATCAAACCTTAACCCTAGCATGATACTAACATGAATAAATATTAGGAAGAACATAGGAAGCATCGCAGGAATCATAACAAGCATATTTGATATTATAACATTTTCCCTAAACATAATACTAGGAATATCATAATAACAATGTAAACATGATTTCTACATCATAATGTCAATAAAAACCATTAAAGTACTTACTTTGATGCCTCGTACCTCTTTCTAATAACAAAATACACACGTTAGTAACTTCAAGGAAAATAATAATTAAACAATTAAATTAAATTAAATAATTGAAAGAGAGATTTGGGACCAAACCCTCAGAAATTAAACCTTTCACGTCTAGGGCGAAGGCAACTTCGAATATGGCTAGGTGTTTCTAGATCTTGTGAATGCGGAATTTCGTATGAAAAACAAAGGTTTAGAAAGAAATAATTGAATGTTTTAAGAGAGATGAATGATTTAGAGAATGCTAAAGAATTAATGATTGTTGATGATAATTGATGATGAATTGGTGAATGAAAATGGAGTTTTTAATACGATATTTATAAAGAAAATCAGCCAAAAAGATAAATTAACAAAACAGAGTCTGACGCTCAGAAAACAGAGCTAGCGCTAACCCTGGCTAGCTGGCGTTAGGCGCCACGGCCTGGGGTTAGGCGCCAAGCTTGATTCCAACGCGTTTTCGAAAATCTGATAAGTTTACCGTACTGGAGGATAAAATAATATAATTTCCTCAAAAATGCTATTTGATTTTAATTAAAACTCTAAAAAGTCAACAAAAGTCAATTTATCAATGCTAATTGAATTAGGAATGAAAAGAACCTTCTAGAAGATTCTAGAAGACTAAAACCATTCCTAATTGCATTAGGAATGATAAATCATATTAGGCCCTCCCCTAGATCATTGGGCCGTACATAAAGCTCAAACCGGGCCCAGTTTGGTAAATTGGCCATAACTTCCTCAATATTCATCGGAATTGGGCTTATAATATATCGTTGGAAAGGTCTTTTCAAACACATCCAACTACACTACTATTGGACCCATATCATGGACCAACTACACTTTCGTTTCATTCGATTATGATTCGACGTGAAAGGTATTCATCACTGAGTTTGGTTTTGGGGAGACACAAATGGGTGTCTACATTAGTGAATCAAAGAAAACTAAAAAAAAATAAATAAGAAAACTAAAACTAATAAACTAAAATTATAAAATAATAATAAACTAAGATGTTTGTGAAGAAAAAAAAATAAAATAAAATAAACTAAAATTATAAGAAAACTAAAAATAAATAAAAGAAATAAGAAATCGGGTTACCTCCCGTTAAGTGCTCTTTTAAAGTCGTGAGCTTGACTTCTTACCTCTATTTCAAGCATCAATTGGTGGATTGGAGAGATAAATCATCTCCAATTTGCCGATAAAAGCACCCACAATATATAGCTTCAAACGTTGTCCATTGATTTTGAAAAAAAATAAATAAAAAAAGTATAAAAAAATAAAAAAGAGAAAAAATTAAAAAAATAAATAAAAGAAAAGAAGAGAAAAAAGCAGAATAAATGGGTATATAAAAAAAATAATAAGAGAATGATGAAAAAAAAAACGGAAGGTTGAAGAAAGAAGGGAAGAAGAGGATATTAAATCACTTTGGTGTATTGTGATTTTTGTTTTGATCTTTATGGTGTATGGGGAGGCAAGATGCTAAACAAGATTATCTTTGACATGCATTCAATTGTGTTGTTATTGTGGACTATCATTATCACTCTCCTAGCTAGCTCACCTATCACATTTCCAAAATTGTTTATCCTACCTCTCATCCTAGCCCCATTACAACCCTCATAAAGACCTTTTGATCTTTGTGCATAAGTTATGATTGAGTGAAATGAGTTTTGAGTCAAAGTTAAAGAGTATTTGTTGCATTCCGAGCCGACATGGTATAGGTTGAGTGTTTGTTATAACCCTAGCTGGTAGGGCACCTCTTGTGCTCAACTTTAGCATATCTACAGAAAATCGGCGGAGACTAGCTTGGAAAGAGACTGTTTGTGGCCTCTAGATTGGAGAGTTAATTGCAAGATTATGAGTGCTACGTGGTTCTATATGTATCCGAGCCAGATTTCAGTTTCGCTAGCTTTGGTTTGATAGTTTGCTCGAGAGTCAAGTCGGTCTTATTCTGGTTCCCTGGAAGTCCTGTTTGTCTTATTTCTCCGTCTTGAGTCTAGTGTTGCTTAGGG
This sequence comes from Chenopodium quinoa, assembly GCF_001683475.1. Lineage (NCBI taxonomy): Eukaryota > Viridiplantae > Streptophyta > Magnoliopsida > Caryophyllales > Amaranthaceae > Chenopodium > Chenopodium quinoa. The sequence goes on along the minus strand of NW_018742263.1, from coordinate 6,031,169 downwards.
ACAAGCAATAGTTTAGCTTAGGGGAATTTGATAAATCATATTAATATAGTTTTATTTAGGTACATTTATGCTAGTTTAAGAGCTTTTTCATAGTATTCTTAGTCAATTTTGGGGTCATGTATGCATAATTCATTATATGTCGCTCTATTACGCTTCGTTTGTGTTTTTCTTAATGTTTCAGGTGATTCCATAGTCATTTGGAAGCTTTCAAAGTGTTTAGAGATGATTCGGATGATATTTGAATGGAAATCCATGGATCGAGTTCATTTATCGAGGAATTTATGCTCGTGGATGTTGGTTCTAAGGATTCTATGCATGGAAAATGAAAAAAGCATCCACAAGAGTCGCTATGGACCTTACGGAAGAGAATTCGAGTTAGAAACGGAGAAGAACGAAGGCTTGCAAGGTGTCCAAAAATGACCTTTGCTCACTGTTTTGATCAGAAATTGAGTTCTACAGATTGGAATGTAGTGATTAAAGTTGCATTGGAAACTAGACTTGAATAGCTTTCCAATGATAGGTTGCACGCCCCAAGAATATTTCTAGAACAGAAGTTATGAGCGTTTGAAACTAAGCAATGCAGTCAGCCACCCGAGGGATATAGCTGCGGGTCTGTCCTGCGGCCACCCGATGCCCGCTACCGCCACTGCCAGGGCGCGAGAACCACCATGCGGTCGCGAATCTGGTCAAGTGGTTGAGCAGTGTTTTAGAGCCACGAGCAACCTTAAGTCTTCACTTCTTTTCACGTCATCGGTCTACTGACTTTATTTGTTGCCATATCATCATCTACCATCCAATAATATTGTAGCCTAGGCATTTATTTATTTATTTATTTATTTTTATTTTAATTAGCTTAGAGTTAGACTTGAATATAAATACTTGAGGGATTTTATTTTGCTCTCTTATGCTTTATTTTTCTAGGTTAAACGCTTCTTAGTTTTCTATCTCTCCATTATCGAAACCTAGCTTTTCATTCTTCATTAATTCAATCATCGAGGTATTTCAATTATTCTTTTCGACCTTTATTTATTTGATTAATTATGAATTCAAGTTTATTTATCTCTTTTGTTTTGTTTATTTCAATTATGAGTGAGTAGTCGTTTTCTAGGGTTAAGTGAGGGAAGCCATGTTTATACTAAGATTATTTGTGCTTAATTATTTATAAATTTATGAATTAGGGTTTGAATAATTCCAATTGATTTGTGCTTTATTGTTTGATTCATGTAATTGGCCAATATTATGAGTTAATTATTTAGCTAATAAAAATTAGAATTGAAAGATCATATTTTTAGAGGCTTAATTACAATTGGCGAATTTGATTATGTTAGCGACCGAACTACATATGTTAATTTGTAAGTGTTAATTCCCGACCGTAGGATTAATAAGTGCTTTAATTATTCGACCTAATTTGTTTTTTAATTGATTGTTTGCATTTCTTGGTTTGGTATAAGCATGGTGGACCGAACGTTTTCCCTAGATTTTAAATATCTGAGAGCAACCTTATTTTTATTATTGTCATACTTTAGTTAATTAATTATCAAACCGCTCTTTGTTTATTGAAGTAGTTTAGAATAATTGGGCAAAAACTAATAGAACCTGTCTCCATGTGGGATTCGACCCGTATTTGCTAAGTCTCTACTAACAACACATCGTGCACTTGCGGTATAACTTTTTATTCATCAACGACTGCTCATCATAGGGGGAAGATTGAGGTCCCGCCTTAATCTGTCCGTTACCCGGGGCCGATCGGTATTACTGAGGATCATATTACTGATGCGCTAGAGGGTATTAGACATGCACAAGAGTCTCTGCCTGATGTGTTTGAGTCGGTAAGCTTTTTGACACATTATTCATCCTTTATAATGCCGCTTATTACTGATTTTTCTTTGTTTTCAGCCTACGCACTCGGATATGATGGGGTTTATGAAGTTGGTTGATCCTTTAAAGTACTGCATCATCAAGCTTCGACGTGGTGCGAGTTGTCGGGGCGGTTCTAGCAATGTTCTCGAGGTATATTCACCTTTTTTCCCATATTTACCATTTGTTCTATCTTTCACTATTGACATCTTTTCAGTTTTTGTCTTTCAGGAGCGACGGAGGTCTCGCTCGCGTTCGAGGCACAAAGACTCGGACGAGGGGGAACCTAGTCGCGACAGATGATCTCCTGAGGTTCGTCAGCATTCTCAGTCTTAGCGGAAGCCTCAGCCTTCTCAGCCGTTTTAGGAGGCTTAGTGGCAGCAGCCTCAGCCTTCTCAACCATTCCAGCACTTTCAGGGTTAGTGGCAGCAACCTTCATCTTCCTAGCCTTCACAGCCCGAGTTCAGGCCAGTTATTACTCATGTGGATTAGGGTTTATACTCAGTTCCACTTTCTGGAGCGCTGCCCCTACCGGAGCAGGACTTATTTTTAGTACCATTGTCCGGGAGGATGCCTCCACCGACGCTTCCTACCTCTTGGAGTCAGCCTACATCTTTTCCCTGTTGGACAAGTCCTGCTTTGAATTTGTCTGCTACTAGAGCTATAGGGACTAGTAGGGATGCTACTCCTCGTACCCGGATGATGGAGGGACTCTTTGGCCCACCGTTCCCGTATTCGCAGGCTGAAGATGACACAAATCCCAACTCTTCTAGTTTTGAAGATTTTTTACCGAGGGTTTTTATTATGTACTTTGATTGGTGACACTTGAAATTGTTTATGCATCATGACTCACTTTGTGTATTTTATAAACAGTTTATGCATTTATTAGTGTGTATTAGTGTGTGCTTGAGACTCATTGTGTGATTGTGTATTTATTAATGATGCAAAAAAAAAATCGTAAGTGGAGGATACCAATTTTCCCCAAAAGAAAAAGAAAATGAAAAATGGGACAAATTTTGCAATTTTCTCCCAAAAGAAAAAGAAATAAAAATGGGACAAGTTTTACAACTTCCCCAAAATAAAAAGCAAAATAAAAATAAAAATTAAATAATAATAATAAAGACAATAAAAAATAAATAAAAATAAAAAATAAAATAAATGGAGAATTTTATTTGGAATGAAACTTTCGAAAAACAAGATTAGTAGATAAATGGTGAAGAAAAACAATAAAAATCCGGATAAAATTACGCAAAGGATAAAAATATGGAAACGCGTAGGCACCGTGACACAACAGTATATACCGTGTCAAGGCAAAACATGCCGTGTTGTGGCACAAATTCCCGTGACACGGTGGGATTTCCCGTGTCACGGTACGCGTATTCTGCAACGGTGTAGTTTGCGCGCATAGAAAAATAGATTTTGAGTGTTTTCAAGCATTTTGGCTATAAAATAGGACCAGTTTAATCATGATATGCATAATTACGAAACATTAGAATTTCATATTTCAATAATAATGTCTCAGAATTTTGATAATACATTGCGTGACTGGTCCTATTCTTTGACCAATGCAGGTAAAAGAGAGTTGGAATTGTTTCATATAAGAGGCTTATTAGCCTTACGGCATGTAGCAATTGAACATGATTTTCTTAGGGCAACTTTAGATTATTAGAGTTTAGAAACTCATTGTTTCAAAAATGATTATGATGAAATTTGTCCCCTGCCGGAGGAATTCGATGCCATCTTTTGTTTTCCTGCCAGAAATCTCATTGCAATGCCTGCCCTACGTGAGTATTATTAACAAAACTTTAAACGCCATCTGAATCTGACAGGTCCAGATTTAAATAAAATTGTGTGTGGTAATGAAGTAGATCTAGAAAAGCTTGCAAATTTGTATTTCAATCGTCCTGTCTCTGAGTCTTATCATGTGTACCGTAGAAGGGATTATATTTTTAGCATGTTTAGCAAGCTTTTATTTGCAAACGGTAGGGTAGGACATGCTTGTTTAGCATCTGTGTTTGAACATATTGAACCTGGGAGATCTCCTATGCCTACTTGCCTAGGAGAAACTTTGCGTGGCCTTGACGAAGCAAAATCTTACCATAAAGCCATCAGGAAGGGCTCTCTAGTACTGTTGCAGATAAAACGCACCCTGATTAGCCCCCGTGACACATATCAGGCACTGTGTGACGGTGCATTCTGCCGTGTCACGGTGGTTTTATTCAATTTTTTTTTATTTATTCATTTTTTTTTGCAGATTTGGTTGATGGAGCATTTAGAACTTTTTGAAGCCCCCAAATATATTGAAAAATATGGTCCAATGATCTGGGCTATAGGAAGAAGAATTACTCTGCAAACATGTCATATGATGATTGGAAGGTCTTCTTTGCAAAGAAAGAATTTTCCGTTCGGTGGGTGGTGCCTTAGTGGAGGCTTACTAGGATGGTTGGTACGAATGATACTCCGTATTGTCGCGTTCCTAGTATTTCAAAGCTGACTTTTTATCGTCCTTCTCTATTGATGCGACAATTTGGACTTGAACAAATAGTTCTACGCTATAACGATAGTCTTAGTAAAGTATCGTTCCATGAAAGTAATGTTCATAAGTACGAGACTTATTGGATTGGATGACCTTTCCCTTATCTAGTGCGTAGAAGGCATGGTTGAATCCTAGAAGTAGAAGGGATCGATTCGGATCACACAACTTTGATGTGAAGGGACGTCTTGGAAGTAAGAAGGCGCCTCCTAAAGATTGTCTAGGTCCAAGAACACAAGGAATTGAGTTTAAGACTCCTATAATTCCTAAAAAGAAGAATTATGTGAAAGGAAAGGGTAAGGAAAAGATGGTGTATAGAGAGAAGCAATCAAAGAATTCTAAGAAAGGTGAAAGGGGTGAAGGTTCGACTAGAGGTGTGACGGTTCGGGCTACAAAAGACACATTAATGGTGAAAGGCCGACCTACTTGAAAAAGAGAAGGAGGTTACTAAAGTGAAGAAGGATTAGATCAATATTGCTTTGCTTATATGATTTAAATTTTTAATTTTTAAATATGGCGCATGATGCCAATAATTGTAGTCACATTTATTTCAATAATAATAGCGTATTTATTTTCATCTTAAATAAAAGTTACAATGACTTTTTTTATTATTATTATTATCCGAGTCAAGAATTCGGACTTAATGGAAGAATAATAACAATCGTCGAACAAATATTCGTAAACCATAAAATAACAGAATTTGCAAAGTCCAGAGTTTGCCGCGCCATAGAAAAATCTGTCGCGTCACGCTAGAAATTACCGTGACGCGGGGAATGTTTGCTGTATTTTTGCTGGAAAATCAGTCGTGCCACGGTGCAAATTGCCGTGACACGGTAACAATCCCCGCGGTGCGGTGGACGCTTACGTGGCACGATGCATTTTTTCTTTTTTTTTATTTGTTGTGCCACGGGGTATTCTGTCCTGCAGCGGTGGATGCTGAACTGGAGCAATAGCTATTATTGTAGGATTTTCTTGATTTTAGCTTCATTTTGTTGTCTTGTGTGTTATACTTGGTCGACGGAGGAAGGATTTTATTTTTTAAAGTAGTCAGCCCAAACTTAGCTCTATCGAGTCATAAACCCATGCAACTAGGCATAAAATTTCTTGAGTTGATCCAAGTTGGTTAAATTGTGGAAACCGTTACCGTCCATGTCTATCAATTGTGCCGCTCCACTAGAAAAAATAGATTTAACAATGTACGGACCTGACCAGTTTGGTCTAAATTTTCCTCTTGGATCCAACACATTTTGCGAAGTGCCTTAAGCTCCAAGTCACCTTCCTTGATGTTTCTAGTCTTTACTTTTTTATTGAAATGTCGTACCATACGCTGTTCGTAGGTTTGGACATGATGCAAAGCTGCTAAGCGTTTTTCGTCAAGTAAGCCTAGTTCATCATATCTTTCTCTAATGTAGTCGACTTCATCTAGTTGGCTTTCCAACACGATTCGGAGAGAAGGGATTTCAAGCTCTATTGGTTGTACAGCTTAAACTCCATAGACTAAAGAGAAAGGGGTAGCCCCCGTTGATGTACAAACAAAGGTTCGATAATCCCAAAGGGCGAAATGTAGCTTACTTGGCCAATCTTTGTAATTTTCTTTCATCTTTGCGATGATAGTTTTGACATTCTTATTGGCTGATTCAACCGCACCATTTGTTTGTGGCATGTAGGATGATGACCAGTGATGCTTGATATGATATTTCTTTAATAATTCTGCGCACTCGGCTTGGAAATGCGTCCCATTATCATTAATCATCTCATGAGGTACCCTATAGCGGCATATGATATTTTTCTCAATGAATTGAGCTACTTGTTTTGCTGTTATCTTAGCATATGAGGCAACTTTGACCCATTTAGTGAAGTAGTAGATTGCTACAAGGATGAACTAATGTCCCCCTTATCCTGGTGGCTTTATCTTTCCAATGATGTCGATACCCTAAGTAGAGAAATGCCACGAAAAAGTATATGTGTAGAGAAGCGAAGGTGGAACGTGCTGCAAATTTGCGTGGACTTGACACTTCACACATTTCTTGACGTATTTGTGACAGTCTCTCTCCATAGTAGTCCAATAATAACCTTGTCTTTGAAAGAACATAGTGGTGTGCATGCTTGACTTCTTTCGAATCTAAAAACCTTGTTTGGACACCTTTGCTACAACCTTTGCTAAATTGGAATAATTCTGGTATAGTTGAATCTAGATTATCATCATCAACAACATTGCGTCCTAGATCTCTAGATTTCGTATCAACATGAGGTTGAAAGTAATAAGAACAAAAGTTAGAAATCTCTTATGTAAGATAAGCCTTGCAAATTGAGCCTTCCACTCGTGAGTTATTACCAATTTATTAAGAAATCTACAAAATAAGTTAAATTGACTCATTCACATGTAAAATTATAAATCATATAGAAGAAACTTGAAAACAATGGAGTGGCTTGGGAAAAAGTATATTACCTCTCAAATAGATACATCCATCTGTATTGCACAGGACCACCCACTTTTACTTCATGTGGCAAGTGAACGGGTAAATGCTCCATTGAATTGAAAAATGCAGGTGGGAATATTTTCTCCAACTTGTATAAGATTTCTGGAATGTTTTTTTCTAAGAGTCACATCATCAACTTTAATAGTGTAAGAGCATAGATCGCGAAAAAATTGGCTAATTTCAGTGACTACTTTCCAAACATTATCAGGAAGAAGTTCTCTCATTGCAACGGGCAACAACCTTTCCATGAACACATGACAATCATGGATTTTCATTCCATGTATCTTACAGGCTTGCAAATCCACACATCTACCAAAATCAGAAGCATATCCATCTAGAAACTTAAGATATTTTATCCATTCACACAACACTCTACGTTGTGATTTATCAAGAGTGTATGGTGCTTTTGGGAAGATCAAGCTCCCATCATCAGATTCAATAGGCTCTAAGCTACTCCGCTTACAATATCACTGAACATCTAGGCGAGCCTTATCTGTATCAATTGCGGTATCTTTCACATTCATTATTGTGTGGATGAGTTGATCAAAAAAATTCTTTTCAATGTGCATAACATCTAAATTATGTCGAATCAACAAATCTTTCCAATAAGGAAGCTCCCAAAAGATGCTTTGCTTATGCCACCCTGTCTTGACCTTTTTTGATTTTGTCGAACGGATTTTTGGATCAATGGACTTTGGAATCTCCTTAACCTGCTCCCATAGTTGATGGCCCGTCAATATTGGAGGAAGCAATTGAGTTTCTGCTCTTTTTTTGGAAAAAGCAGTGCGGTTTTTTCTATAAGGATGTGTAGGTGGGAGAAATTGACGGTGACTATCAAACCATGATACTTAAGAGCCGTTGTCTAGCCAAAAAGATCTATGCTTGTCCATGCAGTATGGACAAGCCATCTTTCCCGAAGTAGTCCAACCAAATAACATCCCAAATGCAGGAAAGTCACTAACCGTCCATAAAAGGGCAACTCGTAACTTGAAATTTTTCTTTGTGGATACATCATATGTCATTGTACCTACTTCCCATAAAGATTTCAATTCGTCAATCAAGGGTTGCATGTACATATCCAAGTTCCCTTTTGGGTTTTTAGGACCCGGAATGAGCAAGGATAAAAACATAAACGACTTCTTCATACATAACCATGGAGGCAAGTTATATGGGGTAACAATTACTGGCCAACAAGAATATTGCCTTCAAAATTTTTTATGTGCTGAGAAACCATCTGTGCATAGACCCAATCTAACATTACGGGGCTCACTTGCAAAATCCTTGTATGTGTTATCAAGATGTTTCCATGCTTCACTATCACTTGGATGGGCGAGTGTTCCACTTACCCTAGGATTATGTGAATGCCACTGCATTTCATGTGCAAGGTCTTTGGTCGCATAGAGCCTTTGCAACCTTGGCGCGATCGGGAAGTAGAATAACACTTTGGCCGGCACACATTTTCCACGAGAAGTCTTCTTATAACACTCTCCCCCGCATTTCGAACACTTTTCAAGGTGAGCTTTATCCTTCCAAAATAACATGCATCCTTTAGGGCATGCATGTATCTTCTCATGAGGAAGTTCAAGGCCCTTTACCACCGTTTTAGTGTCATAGTACGTCTTGGACATTGAATTCTCATCAGGAATTACTTCACTAATGAGCGATGAAATACTATCGACACATCTATGGGGAAAGTTGTATTCACACTTCAAGCTCGTAATCCTTGAAGCCATCTCTAAAACAAATAATTGACTTCCTTCATACAATGGTTTTTGTGCGGCTACTAACATCTCAAAAAACTTCTTAACTTGAGGATTAGGTTCTTCTTCAACATTCCGAATATTTCATGCATTGGATCACCATCAACTTGACCAAATGCATCAATAATCATGTCAACATACGGATCCGACGGCTCATCTGATGCTTTTAAAGAATCAAAATCCTCTCCATGACAAACTCATTCATAGTAGTCATTAAGAAATCCTTTTTTTATAAAAATGCTCTCTTACACTTTCAACATCTAAAAAAGGAACATTTTTACACTTTGAACAAGGGCATCTGATCTTTGAAGATTCTTGAAAATCACGGTGTTGTTTAGCAAACTCAATAAACTCTCGCACGCCAATTGTGAACTCTTTTTTTAGTAGTCGACCTTCTAATCTCTCATACATCCATTTTCGATTCAATTTCTCCATGATCCTAACTGCTAAACAACATTAATAATCATACACATATATGTAATATAGTCTTCTTATATATCTAATTTATTCTTATTATATACGTTACTTAGTTATTTAGGCAATTACTTAGAAGACAAAAGAAAGATAAGCAAGAAAAGGTGCAATAGTTAAGTCATATAGTGTATACACAATCCTTTTTCTTTATTTTTGAAACAATGGAAAAAGAAGTGTTCAATATTCATTTGGTGGGACAACATAAATATAGAGAAACCAAAAAAAAAAAAAGAAACTTAATAGGAACAAAAAAAAAAAAAAAACTTAATGCATCAGTGTATGTATCCATGATTCGCATATGCTTATAGTGAAACAAGCAGAACAAAATAATGATAGGTACAAATCAATTTATTTTACCAAATCGGGGAACAAAATTTAAGAACAGCGGAAACTACATACATCAAAATATGAAGCATCATATATATGAGAATAGGATATCTAGTGTTTTGGAAAAATATAAGAAAAATAATCTAAAAATATTATATAGGGATTAAAGTCAGTCTGACTAATTCATTTATATAAACTACTGTTTATAAGTTTCTGTCATATACACTATCAATTACAACATCTTTATAAACATATTGCAGAGAGTATTTACAATGTCAGATATTATTCATTCTGCAGTATACAATTCTGCCACAATTCTGGCACCTAAGACACAAAATTACTGCAATATAATAAATTCAAAACCAGGTAATGCAATGGTTATTATTTATCCTAAATTCAAAACCAGGTAACGAAACCTAAATTCGGCAGCAGTGCAACACCACAAGATCAACCACAGCTAACTAAATTAAAATTCTTTAGGAAACCTAATCTTGGTTATTATTTATCCTCTTCATCATTGTCATTTCTATCCTTAATTACAATGTAAAAATGCATATACACTTCACTTAATTATTCTTTCAATTTCTGAAAATTATACAGAGAATTCGAACAGATCCAGACCTTGCAAACCTCAGGGCAAATGAAATCAGTCTTTAAGAAATTAAAAATAATTAGGGCTTTTTGAATAATAAATCATGTTTGAATGGTTTTTCAATAATTGACTTCAAAAATAACCCAAAAATTCGCAATTGCCTGTCAAACAAAATCAATTCAATCTTCGCAATAAACCGGATTAAATTCAATTCAATCAATTCACAACTCATTTAATTCGCAATTCAATCAATTCGAAATTTAAAAAAAATTCGCAATTTGCAAACGAAACTAGACTAAAATTAAAAAATAGGACAAAATACTCAATTATACTAAATCGCAATTAGCAAATTGCAATAGAGAAATATTGAATGGACACTACTAGGAAGAGGAAGCATGCGACTAACCGGAGAGGAGATGGATGGCGCAACGACGACCGATGAAGACGACGAGGGTTTGATCTGAAGTTCTGAATTACACTGTTCTGACCTCCGATTTTTGTCTTTTTTTTGTGAGGATGAAGAGTATCGACAGCACTGTTTGTAAATAAGGAGTGATGAATTTTTTTTTTTAAGGGAGGAGTGATATAATTGTTTATTGTGTTTTTTGGCGGCAACAACTTATTGTACTACTTTTACTAAGGGTTTTTATATTTCCGTACCAAAAAAAAACTTATTATATATTAAGGGTTTTAATTCCTTTTTAATAAATTTTAAAAACAATAGTAGCAACTACCATGTTAGTTGCAATATTAGTCGCAAATTTTTTAAAAAAATTGTTTCAAATTTGTTAGCCTTAGCAACTGCAATTTAGTCGCAAAAAGTTGTAAGAATGTCGCAGATTAGCGACTGCATATCAACTATTATAAAATATGTTGCAAAATTTGCGACAACTCAATTTTTGCAGTCGCAAAAATAATTTTTGCAACTAATTATTATGGTAGTCGCAAATATTAGTTGCTATTTAGCGATCGCTTAGCAACTACTGCAAAATCAGTTGCAAAATTTGCGACCGTTCGTCTTTTTCAGTCACAAAAATAATTTTTGCAACTAATTATTATAGTAGTCGCAAAAATCAGTTGCTAATTCATCTTTTTCTTGTAGTGATTGTGAGTCTACATTGATACAATCCATTGATTTGTAGCTTGCAATTGTCGATTGAGCTTGATTTTTGATGCTCCTAGTTAGAGTCTCTCGTAGTTGGCGCTAGTTTGAGCTCTAGGAGATAACTTGTTAACTCTTTTGATTGAGCTTGCCATTAGTCTTCACAACCATTGACTTGCATGTATTTCCGAGTTTATACAATTGTCATGATTACTTGTTGATTCCCGTTCCTAGAGCTTATTTGTTTGGTTTCTTTGTTTGGTAGTTGGTTAGTGTTCTCTCTTTACCTTTGTCTTCGACCTAGCTTCGTCGCATAATTAAGAGCGCTTGAACATTACCGTTCCTTTGGGTTCGACCCTTGACTTGACTCTATACTAGTATTTAGGTTGGTTAAGTGTTTATAAATTTAGTTTGACCAAGGGAGGATTAGTTTCAACGACCTAGTTCCACCCCTCATCAAAATGGCACCGTTACATCTTTTCTTGGCATCTTTCTCCTCATTTCTTTTCTTGGCATCTTTCTCCTCATGGGTGTGCACCAAGCTTGTTGCATGCCTTCTCTTTGTCATGTGCCAACTTGTTATCTTATGAAATGTGTAGTAGTGCATTTGACAAGTTCTTGCGATCGTTGAAATACTATTTTACTAGAGCGGTCAAGCTTGGACCTTAAGCAAGCCTTTCTCGTGAAGTAACCCGTGTTTTATTGATTTCATTTTCTTTTCTTTTTAGAATAGATTTTCTCTCATGGAAATTTTTGTGTGCCTTTTGCTAGGTACATGACTTGATATACTTTGGTGCTTCAATTTGGATCAAGAATCAAGGAAGTTTGACTCCTATTTTTGTTAGCATATGGAAGGCAATGTTCAAGTCTTGAGAAATGTGATTTTAAAAAGTTTAATTGGTTCATTTGCGGGTATTTACACCCACCTCAAATCTGGTAATATCTTTCTTTGCTCTTTCTCCATTAGTTGATCACTTGTTGGACATATGTTAGTTTGATTGGATTGATCACCTTGTTTTCCCCTCCCATGGATTATTTGATTTATGTTTGAGCATGTTGTCTCATTCAAGATTGGGGGAGGGTATTCTATCATGTTTGGTGGAATTTTTATTCATATGTGCCATGCACCTTTGTATATGCATTTCCATGTTCAATATCTTGAAAAACTACAAAAAGATTTTTGTTTCTATCAAGGCAATTTGCAATGTGTTTTGTATTGTTCTTGCTTTGGACATAATACTTTTGGACTTGTATAGTAAAATGCTTTTCTTCTTAAATGGTAACGGTGTGCACGGTTTGAGAATATGTTTGGTTTATTCTAGGATAGAGTATGCTAAGGTAGTCGCTTAAAAATTTTGGGACTTTGAAGCCGGATTCTATTTGTTTTTGAAAATTTGCAATTGCTCCCTTTTAGTGAATTTGAAGCTTTTAGTGAGTTTTTGCAACAACCTTGTGAAGTTTCTTGATTTTCAAGCCTTGTACAATTACTTGCATGAGCGGTATGGATCCTTGACTATTGTGGACCTAATCTTGAATCTTCACTCAAAATTCTTATACACAAGACCGAACCATCTAGGAAGGACAAATGCATCTTTTCGGGGTGGTAATTTTTCTTTTTCTAGGTTTAATCTTCTTTATTTTATTTCATTGGGTTTACATTTTCCTTCTTGCTAACCATTTGAGCCTTTTCCCTTCTTTTCAAGCCACATCTTTAGAACTTTGAGCCTTTTGTTTCTATTTGTTCCATTTTTGGTATTTGTGAAGCAAATGATCATGTTCTTGGAATATATGGTATATGAGTTTGGATACTGGTTCACTATGTAAGAAAGTTTGTGTTTTGGGTATGTTTTGTGAATAATGGCAAATGAATGATGGAAAAAGCCGTCCAAAGTTAAAAAAGGCAAGGACATAATAAATGAAAATATGAAAAAAACGTCTAAAGTTATAAGAGGCGAGGATATTTTCTTTGAATATATATATGAAAAAAACAAAAAAAAAAGGTGAAAAATGTGAAAATTCAAAAATATTTTGATGTGAATTATTCTCCCATTCTAAGCATTGAGGACAATGCTTCATTTAAGCTTGGGGGAGAAGCGTTTACGCTTTTTGTATATATGTTTGTGAGTATAGCTTTGAATAAGCTTGGGGGTATTAGTTTGTTTTTGTTTGGTGACTTCTTGGTTTGGTGTTGAGGTTTGGCCAATCTTTGCTTCATAACCTAGGTGTACTACCAAATTCCAAATTTTAGGCCTACCCCTAACCTTTTTGCCCTTACGTTACAACCATTGGGAAAGACCTTTCAACCTAGAGGTTGAGTCACATTTTGAGGGAGGGCATTATGAGTTAAAGCCTAAGAAAAGGGGGTGAAAAGTCAAGATTTCAAGAAACCTCAAATCAATTTGTTTTTCCGGTTCCTTCGAGGAACTATAAAGACGCTCACTAAAAAGTAGATTTGAAGCTAATTGGGAGAATGTGCTAAAATGTTTTGAGATGAAAGTGAATTGTGTTTATTTAGTTCTCTATGCTTAGCATATCCTATGTTTCAATCAACCTTTGATATATTAGAACGTGCACTCCCTTACTTGTTTAGAAAGAGTTGCATTCATTTATGCTTGTACTTTTGGAAAGTCCTTTCATGAACATTTGTTTGCTTTTCTTGTATTTTGGTTTCTTTTTCATGCTTTGCCTTGTTTGAATTATTACGAGAGTTATAGGTTAATCTCTTAGGAAACCTTTACGAGAGCATCACTCATCCTCTAGGGGGTCTAGGGTTTAAATGCCTTGTCTTTTAGTTGCTAAAATTGACCGTAATTCCTACGAAAGTGAGTTAGTTATATTCATGTCTCTTCTTTTCTTTTTGTTTGTTTGAATAAGCTCTTCATTTTTCCCTTGGTTTTGTTTTGCTCGAGGACGAGCAAAAGGTAAGCTTGAAAGATTTGATAGTGTTCATAAATGACACCCATTTGATGAGCATTTAGGTTGTTTTCACCTTCTTTTCATAGCTTTCCTTCTTAATAAATGCTTAGTTTTATGCTTTTGCTCTTGGTTTTACCTTTCCTCTCTTATTTTGTAGCTTTTGTGCATTTTTTTAGTTTTTCTACTCTTTTATCCTTTATTCGCTCTATTTTCGTGATTGTAGGTGTTGTACGAGGTCAGGGTCATGATATTGGTGATTTAACAAGGTGGAAGATGCTTTTGGAGCAAGCTCATGGCAATTGGAAAGTTCAAGATGCAAGGAAGTGGATTCTCCAAGTTGTAGCTCTTGCGCTTTCAAGTCGTGCTCTCATGAAGATGGGGTGTTGAACCCACAATCAAGTGCTTTTCGGACTGCCTCTCTTAGTGTTTATCATCATTATGTTGCGCGATCATTCGAAGACCTTAGCGAACGCACGAAGCCGGGAGAAGATCGAAGAAAACCAGAAACGCGCAGGCACGCAAAACACGGGAGCGAGCGCGCCACCTGCCTGCGCGGGCGCGCAGCCCCTATACGCGGGCACGCCATATGCTTGCCCTGCCGTGCCACCCCTGGTCGTGCAGCCGCGCCTCTCTGGGTACTTCCTTGCTCGGTTTTCAGAAAGGAAAAAACAAAAGACTAATAAATGAAAATTTACTGTTTTGAGTTCATTTGTAATGAACAATTCACCAACAAAATGGAACAGGTGATACATGACAAACACTTCACAGTCAGTGTTGTCAATCTTAGTCTTTCTATATTCCAAATTAACAACTTCAAGCTTATAAGATGGTATTTGAGTACTCTTTGGATGATTTCTTTTGCAAGAAAGGCACCCAATTGAACACATTGATAAAAAAAATTAAAATTTTGGAATCCATTGAATACAAAAAAAATAAAAGAAAAAAAAATTGAAACAATAAGCCTGTATATACACAAAGCATATAACTTTTCAATAACAGGAACATACCATATGAAAAGACAACTGTCTAAAGTAGTCAAGAGTATAATCACACACCAAATTATATTGTCAAGATACATAGTAAATCAACTTTTTTGCATGATCAACAACAAACAAAACGTACTGATCCTCAATAAGAATAGGAACATAAATCTGAAACAGTAAAATTAAAAGTGCTCTAATGAGCATTTCACAAATATAACTCTTTTAAGGGCATGATATTAGTTTATCCTTAAATTTACCAGTTCAGAATCCATTATATCACATTTAGGATTCTCGTAGCAAACCCACTTCTTCCCATATACCGTGCACATCGTTAATAACATTAGAATTGTCACCTTTCTCAAGCTCACAAACATTCAACAATGCAAACTATTAAAGTATGAGGTCTTGTTTATTTAAATATACAGTCAACGTGTTTTAATATTAAAAAAATAAGTTACTTACACTTTAACTCACACCAAAAAAAGAATCTTCAAGGACCAAAAGACTCAAAACATGCTACCTCGATCATTCAAATACAAAGCATAGTAATCAATAATGCACCATCGAATCTTAAGTGGAGCGGCAATGGACACCATATCTTCTCTTGGAACTAGAAAATTCATCCCAAAAGTCACAAGGTTCTCAATGCAACGATAAAAAAAATAAGAAAAGCATTTAAAAAAACCAAGGAAAAAAATAGATAAAAGAATATTTATGACTTAAAATGACACTTAACTTCTTATGCATTGATTCATCTTTTAGCAAAGAATAATTAAGAACTTCCAAATGTAATTGAGGCAAACTGTCAAAAATCCGAGCATTACCCCTCATAAAAAGTGTCATAAAAGGCACCTTCTAACCTACTAGCGAACTCAAAGATTTATTGGATCTGATAGGAGGTCTAGAAACTTCTTCATTATAACAAGAGTAAGTGTAGGTGTCGTTCGAAGTGCGTCTGCGTTAAAGCATGTGGTGAATATGCTTGACACTCATAGGAAGTGGGAATTGACATACAATTAGGGACAAGGAAAGTAGGGAGCCGCCAACAAGTCTTTAAGGAACTTGTAAACCGTTCACGGATCATAAAAGGCAACCACGATAAAGGGACAACGATAGGCAACAACGATTGACCCGTTAAGGTTACACCCCATTCATAATCCATGAGATTACTAAATCCATATGGTTCGGAACCACGATAGGAGGATCGGGGATGATGGTACGAAGTGAGTCACGGAGTCACATTCGCCCGTATTAGCCTCTACTCGATTCTTATAGTGAAAAGTGATCCCTGCGATCTCAAAGGCATACAAAACAAAGATTCCATTTGCTCCAAACTATTATTATGCAAAATTGGTTGAATATTAATGCAACACATAATTCTAATATATTAGTGATCACTTGATTAAACAACAAGATTAAAAAGGAGCCTAAACTAGTTGTCCAAATTATCTTATTAGCGTGATTTTCATTTACATATTCCCTTTAAACATGCAGTATGGTGATCATAAAATATAATAGAATAAACATTAACATTGGAAGCAATTTAACAATAATAGCGTTTGTCAAATCAAATATAAAATTAACCTAATCATGATACTAGAAATATTAAAATAAAATAAAAATAATTAATTTAATTAATTACTCACATTCCACGCGTTCCTTTAAATTGCTACATCATGAATAAATTTTTAGTAACTTCAATAAAAAAAATATAAATCAAATGAAAATTAAATTAAATAAAAATATTTGATTTGGTCCAAACCCTCAGTTAATTATACCTTTCACGCCTTGATTTAAGGCGGAACCTCGGGTTAAGTATGGACACCTTGGAGTGCTTACAAGAAGAATGGTGTAATTAGGAATATAGGTTTAAGGCTTAGAATATGAAAGAGAGAGAATAGAATGATTTTTGGTGTTAAAGAGAGGAAGAGAGAAGGATTTGATGCCCCGAACTGCAGAATTGAGGGTCTTATTTATAGGGAAAATGAGTAGAGGGAACAAACGGAACCCTAAAAAGATAAAAATCCTATAAATTAACACCGCGACACGGCATCGAACACCATGACACGGTGCCAGGCACCGTCAGACGAGGCACACACTCGTGACACGGTGGACAATAGTGCGACGCGAGAAATATTTGACCTACAGGAAGTGAAAACGCGTGAAGGGTTTACGCGGAAAAGACACGAGAAAATTCCATGACGCGGTACACGTACTGTGACACGGAAGTGTCCACCGTGGCACGATACAGTAAACCGTGTCACGGTATGGGAAAACGCGGAAATTACACGGAAAAAGCACCGTGACACGGTGTTTAGTACCGTGGCACGGCACCAGGTACCGTGCCACGGTGAAATTTGACGCAAAAAAGCTTTGAAAAAAGAAACGTGACACGATGTTCAGTACCCTGACACGGTGCCAGGCACCGTCACACGGGGCACACTCCCGTGACACGGTGCTTTTGCACTGTGCGCGGTGATTCTAGTTTTTTACCCGTTTTTAAAATCAACATAACTTTTGATCTGTAACTTGGAATAAGGAATATAATATATCATTGGAAACCTTATCAAGTCTAATTTTCAACCCAATTAAGATCAAGTCAAAATAATTTTTAGATTTTCAGAAATGGTTGTTTAAGTGGAAGGGTGTCGGTTTTGGGCCGAGTTTAGTGTTTTGCTCATATCTTTTTCGTTATAGCTCGGAATTGGACTTATGATATATGGTTGGAAAACTTATTTCAAGGCCTATCCTACTAAATAATAATTGGTTCAAAATTATAAGACCAAAAAATAATTTACTCTCGGTTTTGCGATGTGAACACGAAAAGTGGATAACAAGTTATGGTTTAGGGAAATGACCTAGGAAATGGATTTGTTTATGAAATGTATTGGATAGAACATGGATTTAAGCACTCCAAAGATTAAATACTCAACCCGACCAATAATGAAGGTGAAAGGTGTTCATCAACAAGTTTGGTTTTGGGGAGACATATTTAGGTGTCTATAGAAGGACCCACTTTGACTGAGGTTGTAGAAACGTCAGTTTCAAAAATGATATAGTCAAAGTAGTCAATAGGGATGGAGAATTATTTAAGACCATATGCGATCCAAAATTACTCTATATACGCCGATACCTGCAGAAAAATGTTAGTTCCACACATACAAGAGTAAAGGAATAGAATGCTTATCTGACACTAGTGTATCGGTGACAAATGAGTTTGGTAGCTTCCTATGCTTGAAGGAATCCACCGAATGACGTTTTGTTGAATTACTTTCCATGTCTGAGGAAAGTCAACTAATGAGTTTGGTAGCTTTCTAATCCTGAAGAAACCTACCGGATGATATTTTCCATGCTTAAGGAAAGTCGACATATGAATTTGGTGTTTTTCTATGCTTGAAAAAATCCACCGATAATACATTCCATGCTTGAGGAAAGCCGACAAAGGAATTTGGCGGTTTTCTATGCTTGAAGAAACCCACCGATAATACTTTCCATGCTCGAGGAAAGTCGACAGTTGATGAGATTGAAAGTCTCTGTGTATCGAGAACCTTGCGACGTGAAATGATAGTGGTTCGATTGTCCCCGAACGTGGGCTGTAGATTGTCCGCTTGTCCCCAAACGTGGGATGTAATTGGGTCGCTTGTCCCAGAACGTGGGTTGTAGATGGTTCGCTTGTCCCTGAACGTGGGCTGTAGATGGTCCGCTTGTTCCCGGATGTGGGTTATATATGGTCCGCTTATCCCCGGACGTGGGTTATAGATGGTCTGCTTGTCCCCGGACGTGGGCTGTAAATGAGACCTGCAAAATAAAATTTGCCAAGGGACTCGTATAGACTATGATTGACTTGACCAACTGACTTTACCAAGTTTGACTTGACACGATATGACATGACATGAGTATGACTCGTGATTGTGTGTGTATAGTTTGAGTGTGTGTGCACAGACACAAGCAATCGAAATTGCAAAAGCAAAAAAATTCTGTCATTTATGTCATAAGATGAGTGGAGGGTACCGACTTTCTCCCGAAAAAGAAAGACGTGAAAAAATGTTTTATTTTCGAACTTCCCTCGGCAAGAAAATTTTAAAAACGTTTTTTAATTTCCCCAAAATAAAAGTTATGAGAAAGGGAAAGAGTTTTGAAATTCTTCGTTGAGCAAGACAAAATGAATCGCATGGATTAAATTGCTTAACTTGAAAATAATTTATGCATGATGCATGTTCTTAGGCCAGAAGGCTAAGGAAAATTACATCATGTGACACGATATATGAATGAACTTAGGTCATGGAGCTAAGCATCATATATGGTGTAAAGAAACGATCTTGAACATCACTTAGGTCTTGAAGCTAACCACGTATATAGATGAAGTGATTATTGCATAATGAACGTTGCTTAGGTCAAGGAGCTAAGAATGATATGCTTTGTATGATTACAAATCATTGATATATAAATGTTGCTCAGCACATTATGCGATGCATGAAACAACGAACACTACTCAGGTCAGAAAGCTAAGCAAGTATACAATGTTTCTTTTAATAAATGTTCAGTACCGTGTCACGGCACCAGGTACCGTGCCACAGTGGAATTTGACGCAAAAAGGCTTTGAAAATAGCATCGTGACACGATATTCAGTACCGTGACACGGTGCCAGGCACCGTTAGACGGGGCACACTCCCGTGACACGGTGCTTTTGCACTGTGCGCGGTGATTCCAAATTTTTACCCGTTTTTAAAATCATCATAACTTTTGATCCATAACTTGGCATACGTCATATAATATATCATTGGAAAGCTTATCAAGTGTAATTTCAAACCCAATTACACTTGATATGGCCGTTTTAGTGGAAGGGTGTCGGTTTTGGGCCGAGTTTAGTGTTTTTCTCATATTTTTTTTATAACTCGTAATTGGACTTATGATATATGGTTGGAAAGCTTATATCAAGGCCTATCCAACCAAATAATAATCGGTTCAAAATTATAAGACCAAAAAATCAATTTCTCTCGGTTTTGCGATGTGAACACGAAAAGTGGATAACAAGTTATGGTTTAGGGAAATGACCTAGGAAATGGATTGGTTTATGAAACGTATTAGATAGAACATGGATTTAAGCACTCCAAAGATTAAATACTCAACCCGACCAATAATGGAGGTTAAATATGTTCATTATCGGGTTTGATTTCGGGGAGACATATTTAGGTGTCTACAGTAAGGAATATCTTCGTTATTACGACGTTCAAGATCATCTTCTTCACAAAACTGAAAAACTCATGTGCGAAATCATATTCATACAATCCTCAATTATACTCTCTAAAATCTTATGATAATGAGGATTATAGAGTAATTATTGAATTTATAAAACTACTACAAGATCCTCACAAGACAATGAAGTAGTTTTTTCAGAAAAAAATTGGTAACCAAATCACTCAAAGTTTTGAAACACTTTGACTGAACGCTTGAAAAACCATCCAAATTTCTTTTAAGAAAAAGAAATGATTCATGAACAACCTACAAATAGAGAAATAAAGAAAAAAATAAACAAATGTAACAAAGAAAAATTATGGAAAAGTTACTTAAACTGAACATTTAGGGTAACTTTAGTGCACATAAAGGGTAACTACTCAACACAAAATGAAAAGAAGAAGAAGGAAAGAAAAAAAAAAGAAAGAAAGAAAAAAAAAACGCCTTACATCAGTTGAAATTTGTTTGATTTCATCATCACTTAAGACACCATCTATCTAGAAGCTCAAATTGAATATAAAAGCCAATTGTACAATTTAAACATGCACCATCAACATTTAAACCACGCACCCTAATCAGATCCTAAAGTAAGAGGTTGCTTAAAAACAGTTTGGCTAATTACAGACTGTGACAAAGGATATGTAGATGTATCCAATGGTCCCTGCCCAAAACCTCCAACTTTAACCTCTAAATTAATCTGAATCTTAACCTTATTAGCATTTGTCCAATGTTGAATTAAATTAAGGCTACAACTTTTCTTTTCTCCTTGAAAGTTTAAACAGAACATAAAGAATTTACAAAACCAGCAAACATCCACTCACACTTTGAACAGTTGCATCATTATTATACTTATCAGCAGACTTTTTAAACTTTCTCAAAACATAAGAACACCAATCAAAAGTTTTTATTTCATCAACTTCTTCAACAACCTTTAGCAACTTCAAAGAAACTATCCTATTAGGAGTAGGAGCTAAAAACCTAGACATAGAAGGAACTGTAAAATACCTCTTAAATGCTACCCCTCCATCAACCAACTTCTACATCCAAAACATTAATTTTGACAAAGGAATAGATTGCTTATCAGAAACACGAAAATCAATTTTCCATGCCTGAAGAATACAATTGTCTACACTCGCAAGTTCAGCATTTTTCTTGAGTTCAAGAACAGGAATATCACCCATAGGCATGCAAAACACATCACATACATCATTCCTAGTAATTACAAATTCTTTACCACTAGTAACGATAAACATGAAACTACTTTAACTCAGAAAATAGCATGCAAAAGTTGTTTGACATATAAAAACACATTTATAAGCAATTGTTAAACAATTAAATACAACAAACAAAAAAATAAAGCAAGATTAAACACTTTAACTTCAAAATTCAATTACAATTATAATAATCTACATAAACAATAAGCAAAAAATTCAAGTGCAAACTCTTAAAAAAACACTAGTAATTGGATATATAAAACACATTTATAAGCAATTTACTTGAAAATTGATTGAAAATTCTGAAATAAAAACAATGAAAAAATTAAGAATACAAACCTTCTTCATGTGACGACTTATTTTTACTCTTCTTCTTCACCATTGCAGAATTAAACACTACAAAAATATGAAACCAAATAATAAACCTAATAATAAAAGAATGAAAACAACTAAAACTAACAAATATGCTAAAACAATTAAGTAACCAAACCTAAATTTAGCCCAAATCAACTTCACAACTGAAAGAGAAGAGAAAAAAAGCTCAAAAATCGTCGTTTTAGGAGCGAGAAAATGAGGAAGAGAGAGAAAGTGGTTATCTTAATAAATGAGGAAGAGAGAAAATTGTTTGTTTTGGCAATTAAGAAATGGCACGTGTTAGTTGAATTTTGGGAAGTAAATGCTTTCCTAAATATTCCACCAAACGTAAATTTATTGTAAATCCGGCTTTATAAAACATTTGTTAAACAAGGGCATCCTCATTTCGTCAAAACTACTGAGTAGGACTGTTGTATCTTTTACTTTATTATTAATTCGTCAAAACAAGGGCGTGCTCAGTTCAACTTTCAACACTTGCCAATCAAAGGCTTCAAGGCTAACAAATAATCTTTAAATGCTAACAAATATTATACTTCTTCTATTTTGTAATAAGCGCAACACTTTCTTTTTATGTTTGTTACTGTAGGGAATATTTCGAGCATTACCCAAAACTTGAACCCCACTGTGATCACACACTTAAGCATGGTGGCGTCCAAAGGGAATGAAGCTAGAGAAAAAGAGTCGCCAACAAGTTTTAGGAGCTTGTAAACCATTCACAGGGTGAAGTTTACACACCTTAACGATCCAAGAGACCGTTAACTCCAATAGGTCTTGAACCAAGACTAGAAGTTCGGGGATGAAGGTACAAATTCAATCTAAAAGAGAAAGAACCTGCCCTAATAATAGGCCTCTACTTCATTCTTCTCGTATTCATGTGCGCTTCCTGATTAACATACAATCATTAGCTTTACCCTAAACCTGTTTATCTATATTAGCTGAATATTAATGCACAAATTAAATAAATCTATTGTTGATGATCACTTGAATTGTAATCATATTAGCCCTAAACAAGATTATTAATTATCTTATTAAGCATGATTACAAGTACCAATCCCCTTTAAACATGCATAAAAGGTGTGATCAAGAAATAACAATAAAATATATCAAGCAACATAATAATAATTATAATAATCATGACAATAATAAAAATAATCATGATAAAAATTATAACAATCATAATTAAAATAATCATGTTAAAGCATAATAATAGCAAGATCCTAGGTATGATACTAACAAGATTAATAACAAACCCTAGCATGTCACTAAACATAAAAATCAAAGCTTTATCCCTAACATGATACTAACATGCTATTAAGAAAGAAAATAGGAAGCATCATAGAAATCATAATTGATATAACGAACTTATTCTTTACCCTAAACATCATACTAAGAAAGCATCCTAACATGATACTAGGAATCAAAATAACAACCTTAACATGATTTCTATATCAAAATATCAATTAAACGATTAAAGTACTTACTTGGATGCCTCGTATCTCTTTCTAATAACAAAATACACACGTTAAAGATTTGGGACTAAACCCTCAGAAATATCAAACCTTTCACGTCTAAGGTAAAGGCAACTTTGAACTTGGCTAGGTATGTCTAGATCTTTTGAATGCAGAATTTTTTTTTGCAAAAGGGTTAGTTTAGAAAGAGAGAGAGAGGGAATCAAGAAATTCTTGATGAGAGTTGATGATTGTTGGTGATTAAAACGGATATCTAGGGACCCTATTTATAATAAAATAGTCCGAAATCGATATAAACGAATCAGAGTTCAAAAAGGAATAAAACACGCCTTTGTCGCCAACGACATGATCTGTCCACAGGCGACAAAACCTGTCGTCAGGCGCTGCAAGACATTTTTGCAGATATTATTTTTATCATATCTTTTGATCCAGAAGACCAAATAAATAATATAATATGTCATTGGAAAGCTCTTGAAGTCAAATTTCCAACTCAATTAGAATCCGATTAAAATCTTTTGTATATTAAAAGATATGGCCGAAATAGTGGGAGGGTGTCAGTTTTGGATAGAGTTCCATATTCCATTCATATCTTTTTCGTCATAGCTCGGATTTTATATTATAATATATCATTGGAAAGATAATTTCAAGATATTTCTAACCATATAAGATTTGGATAAAGATTATGAGGCACGAAAATAATATCTGAATATATTACATTTTGTACAAAACAAGGATTCTCAAAAGGAGTAGTGTTATTCAATTTCAAACTCCTTGAAATAATTATTAATCCTAACTCCATTAGGATTTAAGAGGACCTTCTAGAGTATTATATAAAACTATAATCAATCCTAATATCATTAAGAATGATAAATAATAATAGACCCTCCTTTAAATCATTGGGCCGTATGTAAGAACCAAACCGGGCCCATTTTAGTATTTTTGCCATAACTTCCTCATTATTCATCGGAATTGGGCTTATAATATATCATTGGAAAGCTCTTTTCAAACCCTTTCGAACTACACTATTATAGGACCCTTATCATGGACCAAATTAAACTGGAATTCACGTTTTTCATAAATAAGGTAAGAAAAGAAATATTTTCAAAAACAGAAAGAAGAGATATTTTAATAAAAACATCCTCATCACTAGACTTTTCACACTTTTGCTTTGTTCGATAATCAAATGACATTAAAGGTATTCATCACTGGGTTTTGTTTTGGGGAGACACAAATGGGTGTCTATAGTAACATAATGTAGACACCTACTTTTGGCCTCTTGTCCCGAAAGGAAGTGCGATGATGTTACAAAACTCGTTCTAGCTTCATGCTAGATCAAAGTTCAAGTGATTATGGACTACGAAATGCATTATGAAGTACGTTGCGCGCGCCTAAGCGCTTGACTCATTGAGATGCGTGCGTGTAGGGAATATTTCAAGCATTACCCCTAACTTGAACCCCACTGTGATCATACACTAAAGTATGGTGGCGTCCAAAGGGAAGGAAGCTAGAGCAAAAGAGTCGACAACAAGTTTTAGGAACTTGTAAACCGTTCACAGGGTGAAGGTTATACCTCTTAACGATCCATAAGATTGTTAACTACAATAGGTTTGGAACCAGGACTGGAAATTTGGAAATGAAATTACAAATCCAACCTTAAAGAGATTGAACCCTGCCCTAATAATAGGCTTCTACTTTATTCTTCTCGTATTCATGTGCGCTTTCTAACTAATATGCAATCAATAGATTTACCCCTAAACAAATTTATCTATGTTGGTTGAATATTAATGCACAAACAAAACTATTATTGGCGATCACTTGAATTATAATCAAATTAACCCTAAACAAGATTATTAATTATCTTATTAAGCGTGATTACAAGTACCAATTCCCTTTAAACATGCATAAAAGGCGTGATCAAGCAATAAAAATAAATAATATATCAAGCAACATGATATTAACAAATTATATATAAGTTATTCGTCAATTAACAAATAACATGAAATAATTCGTAAATTAACAAAAAACGTAAAACAATTTGTAAATTAAAAAAAATTACGTAAAACAATCCATAAATAAACAAATTACGTGAAACAATTTGCTAATTAACAATTTACGCTAAATTATATAATTCGACACAAAAATAATCATCATCATAATGATCATAATCATGTTAAAGCATAATATTAATAGCAAGATCCTAGGCATGATACTAACAAGATTAATAACAAACCCTATTATGTCACTAAACAATTACAATCAAAGCTTTAACACTAACATGATACTAACCTGAATATTAGGAAAAACAATCGAAGGCATCATAGAAATCATTATTGACATTATATTCTTTACTCTAAACATGATAGTAGGAACTTATTATTGTCATTCAAAACATCAAATTAAGAAAAACATCCTAACATGATACTAGGAATTAAAATAGGAACCTAAATATGATTTCAATATCATAATAACAATGAAAACAATTAAAGCACTTACTTGGATGCCTCGTACCTCTTTCTAATAACAAAATACACACGTTAGTAATTTCAAGGAAAATATAAAAGGCTAAATTGGCCTCAACACTCTGAACTTTGGCTTAGGTGCACTCATAACCCTGAACTAAGAAAAATAGCCAAAACACCCTGAAGTATTAGCATGGGTGTACTTAGCACCATACAAGAAATTTTGCGGCCAAAAGTGGCCGGATTCCGGCAACTTTTTTTTTTAATAAAAAATGTTTTTTTTTATTTTCTTCTTCTTCTTCTTCTTATTATTATTATTATTATTATTATTATTATTATTATTATTATTATTATTATTATTATTATTATTATTATTATTATTATTATTATTATTATTATCATTATTATTATTACTATTATTATTTAATATTATTATTATTCTTATTATTATTATTACAAAATTATCTCGATTTGCGTGTTGTTATTTATTTTTTTTACGAAAATTGTTCGGGTAAGGTTTCTGGGGTCATTTTTACCCTGAATGGATCCAAATTAAGCTCGGAATTCGCAAAAAAGTAATGAAAATACCTCGTTTTGCATGTTGAGGAATATCTCAATTTGCGTATTGTTATTTTTTGTGACGGAAACTATTCGGGTAAGGTTTCGCGGGTCATTTTCATCCTCAATGGATCCAAATTAATCTCGGAATTCGCAAAAAGTAATGGAAATACCTCGTTTTGCGTGTCGAGGAACATCTCAATTTGTATATTGTTGTTTCTTGTGACGGAAATTATTTTGGTAAGGTTTCGGGGTAATTTTTACCCTTAATGATTCCAAATTAAGCTCGGAATTCGCAAAAAAAAAATGGAACTACCTCGTTTTACATGTCAAGAATATCTCGATTTGCGTGTCTTAGCTACTCAGATATTTCTCGACACGCAAAACGAGGCATTTCCTTTTTTTGCAAAATCTGAGCTAAATTTGGACCCCTTAAGGTTAAAATTACAACCGAAACCTTACCTGAACAATTTCCGTCAAAAAATTAATGACACGCAAATCGAGGTATTTTCGTTATAATAATAATAATAATAATAATAATAATAATAATAATAATAATAACAACAACAACAACAACTACAACAACAACAACAACAACAACAACAACAACAACAACAACAACAATAACAACAATAATAATAATAATAATAATAATAATAATAAGAAAATAAAAAAAAATTGTTTATAAAACAAAAAACAATTTTTTTATTAAAAAAAATGTCGCTGGAATCCGGCCACTTTTGGCCGAAAAATTTCTTGTATGGTGCTAAGTGCACCCATGCTAATACTTCAGGGTGTTTTGGCTATTTTTCTTAGTTTAGGGTGTTGAGTGCACCCAAGCCAAAGTTCAGAGTTTTGAGGCCAATTTCGCCAATATAAAATCAAACAATTAAATTAAATAAATGATAGAGAGATTTGGGACCAAACCCTCATAAATTAAAACCTTTTACGTCGAGGGCAAAGGCAACTTTGAACTTGGCTAGGTGTGTCTAGTGCTAATGTATGAGGAATTTTGTTTGTAATAGCTAGTTTAGAAAAGAGAGAGAGAGAGAGAGAGAGAGAGAGAGAAGATATCAAGAATTTCTTGATGAGAATTGGGTGATAAGAATTAGATGAGAAGAATTGAGAATTGATGATTGAAAACGGGGGTTTTAGGAGGCTATTTATAGAGAAAATCAGCCGGATATGATAAAAAAAGAATCAGAGTTTCAAAAAGAATAAAACACGACGTTGTTGCCAACAACATGACATGTCGCCAGGCGACAGACGTGTCGTATGGCGCTACAATTAGTTTTCCACGCGTTTTCTTATTTTAATAAAATTTAAGCGTACGAGAGGGTAAAACTATAATTTACTTAAAAACACTTCTTTTATTCTAATTAAAACTCTTAAAAGTCAATTTATCAATGCTAATCAAATTAGGATTCAAAAGAACCTTCTAGAAGATTCTAGCAGACTATAATCAATTTTAATCGCATTATTCATCGGGCCACATATAAATATCAATAATAGACCCTCCTCTAGATCATTGGGCCGCATATAAATATCAAACTAGGCCCAGTTTAGTAATTTGGCCATAACTTCCTCATTATTCATAGGAATTGGGCTTATAATATATCGTTGGAAAGCTCTTTTCGAACCCGATCCAACTACACCATTATTGAGCCCTTGCCATGGAAAAAACCAAACTGGATTGGCTGTTTTCTTTAAAATGGGTTTTCAAAAATACAGAGAAAGAAATAAAAAACTAATCGCAACACTAGACTTTCCACACTTTCATTTCATTCGATTATGATGCGATATGAAAGGTACTCGTTGTTGGGTTTGGTTTTGGGGTGACACAAATGGGTGTCTACAGAAGCCCCCACTTTGACCGAGTTTGGTGAAACGCAAGTTTCGAAAATAAAAGTAAAAGTAGAGATAGGGATGGAGAATGATTCAGAACGTTCTGCGATCCTAAATCATTCTTATAACGCCGAACCTGAAAACTAGTGTTAGTTAAACAGATAAGAGAGTTAAGAAACGCGTATCTTGCACCGTCGAGCACACGTCTCTGGGGGGTAACCTTTTTGTGTTGTATTTGTCGTTGTGACAACCTTCCATAAGCTAGGGAACGCCATCTTGCTGTTTTGATGTTCACTCGTCTCTAAACAATGGAGCTTTTTTGATATTTTCACGTGTCTCTGAACAAAGAGCTTCTTTTTAATATGATTACGCGTCTCTGAACAAAGAGCTTCTGAATGATATGCCCACGGGTCTCCGAGAAAAAAAGCTTCGATGATATGTCCATGCGTCTCTGAACAAAGAGCTTTTGAATGATATGCCCACGCGTCTCTGAACAAAAGAGCTTTGATACTATAATGTTTGTTGCGATCGTTCGGTTGGCTGTGAACAGGAGCTTTGCTGAATAGTTGTATCCTGTAAAAATCAAAAGATTGCCAAAAACTATGCTAGTGCTTTTTTTTAGGATTGACCTAAGGCTTGATGTTTATTCTTAGGGTTAACCTAAGGTGTTTGACCGAGTTGAGATTGACTGAACGTGACTAATTGACTTGAGGTTGACCCAACGTGACTGACTGACTTGAGGTTGACCCAAGGTGAATTGACACGTGTGACTCATGACTCGTGTGTGCATAGTATTGTGATGTGCTTGACTCAAAATGCAAAAAAGTAAAAAATTTCCGTCATTTTTGGCTAAAAAAATTTCTGTCATTTTTGTGGAGGGTACCGACTTTCTCCCGACAAAGAAAGACGCGAAAAAGGAAAAAAGAAAGAAGCAAAGTTTTTGAAGGTGCATGTTGAATGAGCTAGTCAAATATTGTGCAAGGATTAATTCATCCTAGGCTATCTCAATTGTTGACTCCATGATGAAAGTATTTGGGTAACTTAGGCACAGAGATAAGCACTTCATACTTTGTGATGCAATGATGAGTGATGAGTGATTTTATTATGACGAAGTATGCTTCAATGTTGTGTTAAGATTTCATGACAAAGGGTTCGTAAGGGAAAAACTATTTGGTCATGTATCTGTGCAGTGTGTGAAAATGATACTAAGGTTATGCCGTAAAGGCTAAGTGTGTGAAAAGATATTATTTTTAGAAGAGTCAAATAATGGTGACTCTTAGGCTAGGTAAGCTAATGATGTAAAGATCAAGCCCGCAAGTCTAGCTCTAAATGAGTAGGGATGAGCATTGGAGATCCTTTGATATGATCATGGTGTAAATGTGTGAATGTGAATATTAATGCATGTTTATTACGGCCGCACCTTAATGTGAGGTTGCCTACGTATCCGTTAGGAATCAGGCCGAACGTAGCTCTAGCCGAACCTCGCACAAGTGTGTGCATACCTCAAAAAGGTCTTCTAAGGGTTGTAACGTGGTTAGGCTAAAGGTTATAGAAGAAAGGGATAAAGGCTCAAGACCCTTGATAAGCCCCCAAGGTGTGCAACCTTGCTTTTGAATCTCTATATTTTTATGCTTGAGGCTGTTAACTCCTTTTTTTTAGCTCTCTTTTCTCTTTTTTTTCTTTTATATATTTTGCTCTCTCTTTTGCTTTATCATTTACTTTTATAAGTTTGGGCAATCCCGATCATACGGTCTATCACTAACTTGGCATTCATATTTCTCAGGCAGGGTACCGAGCACTCGATAAGAGACTCAATCCGAGACTTTTTCTTATCAAAGATATTTTCGTATTAAAGACATTGGAACACTTGCCCTTTGTACACTTTTATTTATTTCTATTTTTCTATTTTAATCTTTTGAAGTCACTCAAGCTTTTTATGAAATTGAAAATTGCATAAGTTGCACACCATCTCATCCCAAGGTTAGTTAGATGTAGGTTGAAGAGAGAAAGGTCTATCGTTAGACGAGGCTCAAAGTGGTTTATCAAGAAAAGATTGTATATTTGAAGGGTAAAATATGATATGTTGTGGCTACAAAGGGTGCCTCAAATCATTAGTATACCTTATGCTTAGTTTGACATGGATTTTTTTTTTTTAATTTTTTTTAATTTTTTATTTTTTATTTTTTTTTTGCAATGTAATGCAATGATCATATGCAAGAAATAAAATGCTCATTTATATTAAAGGAAAAGAAAGAATGATCTTACAAAATAAATATAAGGGGAATAAAAAGGTGCACATGCTAGACTTATTGGGGAAGGGATAAATAAAAGAAATAGAAAAAAGGAGATCACGATATCTTGTCGTTGAAGCTCGCCTTGTGTCTTATGTTATTTGCTTTATCATCACCCAGTCTCCTTGCTAGCTAGAGGCAATGGGATCTTGTTTGCTTCTATGAGATCTTGAATGAGATTTTGAAATCTATAACATTCATCAGTGGTATGACCATTCCCTTGATGGTACTTGCAATAAGAGTTAGGATCCCATCTTTAAGATCGCTTTTCTGGTGTTGGATCCTCGGTAGGGCTAATAGGTTTGATTAATCCTCAATCATAGAGACGATCAAAAACAACTTCATAGGTCATTCCAATGAGTATGAACTCTCTTTTGGGTTTCTTTTCAGATCTTTGATTATCCATGGCCAAGACTTCATTGTGATTAAAGGTACTAACATTGTCACTTGAGTGGGCATTTTCGGAAGAAGAAGGATTGTCGTTCTTCTTTCCTTTCCATCCACTGTTGCTATTGTTACTAGCCTTGGGCTTCTTGTCGTGCGGAGGAACATGAAGGAGATTTGAATCAATGAGTTTTTCAACATGATATTTGAGGGTGAGGCATACTTTGGTGGTGTGACACGACCTCTATGGTATCGGCAATAAGATTTTGGGTCCCAATTGGGATACCGTTTTTCAGTCGGAGGGTCTTGACTGGGACCAATGGGGTGAATGAGACCTTGATCGTGAAGAAAGTCAAAAGCTTCATTGTAAGTCATTCCTATTGGTGTATATTCTTCAATGGTCCGTTTTGCCCGTGGCTTAGGAGCATTGAGTTTTTCATTAAATCCTTGGTGAGAATTTTGTTCAATAATCATCACCCGATTTGCAAGTCCTTCTACCATATTCAAGAGCATGGCAATGACATCTTTCAGTTTTCGAACGTCCTCTTCTAGACTTGACAAGCTTTTCCTGGTATTATCTATGAAAATACTTTCATCCTCCTCAATCATGGACAGTTCATCAAGAGAGGTTATATAATCTATCTCGATCATGGCCTCACCTACAGGTGTGATAAGGAGTGGCGGATTGAAGGATGTTTGATCTTCTGCGATGGCTAGAATCTCACAAGTTTTATTGTCATTGATCAGATCTTGAATAGCTTCTTTGAGTTTCCAACACTCCTCAGTGTCGTGACCCTTTCCTTGGTGATACTTCTAGTGTTTACTAGGGTCCCACTTAGGTGTCCTGGCTTCTATAACTGGATCTTTTATAGGTCTTACGGGCATGACTAATCCTTTGTGGTGTAGCTTTTCAAAAGTTGTTTCATAACTCATGCCAAGTGGAGTGAACACTCTTTTTGACCTTTGGATTCGTGGTTTAGAGGTGTTCATAGCATGTACTTTGTTAATGGGAGAGGAAAAAGAAGGATGGTCGTTCTTCTTTCCTATCACACTACTATCTTTCAAAAGGTCATCTTCAATGTTAATGCCTATATTATACACAGCCTTGAAAGTATTCAAGTTGTGTTGGTATTTTAAGTGCTTTGCATATTTTTTTTGACGGTTCTTAATGAACATCCTCACGGATTCTTTTTTGGTAGGCACCTTAACCATATTAGCAGAAGTTTCCCTCCATTTGGTGAAGAAAGAAGTGAACCCTTTGTTTTCTTTTTGTTTTAACATCTGAAGTTGTTTGTGGTCTGTTTCGTTTTGGATGTTACACTTATATCTATCTATGAAAGCGTTTGTTATGGAATCCCAAGAAGAGGTTTTCTCTTTGTCTAGGGAAAAGAACCATTGTTGACAAACGGTTTCAAAAGATAAAGAAAACAAGGAATGAAAGACTTTCCTATCAGTCCCCTTAATGTTCATTATGGTCTCGAATGCCATTAAGTGGAAGTAAGGATTATCTGTTGGCTGGAACTTAAGGATATCATTGGCATTGAACTTCTGCGGAAGAAGATCCTTGTCCACTAAGACCCCTTGTGAGCTAATGCCCTGGAATCTATAGTCATTGGATATTTTGCTCAAGCTTTCTTACATGAGCTCCATTTGTTGTTGTTTCAAAGGGTCATTGATTATGAGGGTTAAAGTCTTCAACACCTTAGTCACGTTTTTCATTTGCTTCTTAAGCTCATTGACTTCTTCTTGACTTGCCATTATCTTCTTAGCTTTTCTTTTTCGATCGACTGGTTTATCAAAACGTTGAACTTGAATGAAGGTGTTGTCATTGCTTAATCGCTCTTCTCCCCTTGACCAAGTACTGTGGAAAGGGAAATTAGGGATATTCATTATTTGACTCAAACTCTATTCAACATGCAATAGATGGAAGGAGGTTGGAGGAATGAATATTGTCATATGGGGAAAGCATGTAGAGAATGGAAAGATGACGTAGAAGGAAAAATTAGGAATAGAATGTACCCCCAACTCAAATGACGAAAAAAACCGACTCATGCATGAATCTAAGACATGGTCATGGTGTAAAAGAGTATGTACAAAGTGTGTGCTAAGACTAGTGAGTGTAGGAGACATGTTAAGACTCGTGTCATGACCACGTGGCTAGACCATATGACTAGAATCAAGCAAAGACTAAATTAAGACCTCACGTATATACATTAAACTGGACAGACTGTGGTATTTTAGTCATAACTTTCGATATGTGACTCTGATCGGGATGAAACCAACTCCAAATTAAAGATAAAACTTGGGGCTACATATCTATAGGTTTTACGACTCATAAGTCTTTCTAGAACTCCGGATATGACCAAAAAAAAGTTGATGCTTGTGCAGTATACGGGAATAAAAATCCGGGTTGACTTAAAGGAACTATGACTCGATTTTAAGTTTATATTTTTTAGCTCAAATTAATTAATTAATTAATTAAGAAAAGCCCTTTAGTCATTGGTTAGTTTATTAAGACTTATTTACAAACACAAGTCAAACCAAACAGTTAGGAAAAAAACATAGAGTATGCACAACAAATAATGCACAATTAGTCAAGTAGGCACAATATGATGCAATGAGTTTGCAACCAAACCATGGCTCTAGTTCTATGAAGTTCAGGTTATGCATTAGTCAAAGAGGGTCCATGGTTATGAGTTCGGATGCACCGCGCGGAAGCCTTACCTTTGGAAGGGTTGGCATGAGTGGATGGGACCCCGCGAGTTAAACTCGCATCCATGGTTTGGTAAATTCAACATTCTTGGATGTACCCTTTGTTGCTCAGAGCGTTCAATCAAGTAGATGGAGCATGAATTCCCAGAGGGTTATGTCCATATGTAAAACACATATTGGTTTCAAAAAAGTGAGAAAAAATCAATCAGGAAGTAGAATCGAGCCAACAGTGCTAGAACTGGTCAAAATTAGAACTCATATTTCTGGCTCGGTATTGGAAGAACGCAGCGCCAGCCAATAGAGACTGTCGCTACAATATAGCCCTATCGCCTGGCGACAGAATTGTCGCTCGGCGACAGAGCCATATCATCGGCGACAGGCTCCGTTTGTTAGATGCTAGTTCCTACATGCCTCAGCAGATTACTGTGTTCGATAAAATTTTCCAATTTTTCGCAGCATTATTTCGATCCTAGTTGTGAAAGATATTCCTCAAATTTCCTACGTGTAAAAATCCTATGTTTTTAACTCATTATGGATGGTCTTTCCAATGAGATATTTTTTATGCATATGACAATAATGTTAATGAAAATTACGCACATGAAATACTTAGAACTTTTCGATTCTCATCCACACATTCTAAATAATTGCCAAAATAAATTTTAGGAATTGAAATAGAAATCCTCCCCAGTAGAGTCGCCAAAAACCTGTAGGGAATATTTCAAGCATTACCCCTAACTTAAACCCCATTGTGATCATACACTAAAGCATGGTGGCGTCCAAAGGGAAGGAAGCTAGAGCAAAAGAGTCGCCAACAAGTTTTAGGAACTTGTAAACCGTTCACAGGGTGAAGGTTACACCCCTTAACGATCAAGGAGATCGTTAACTCCAATAGGTCTGGAACCATGATTGGAAGTTCGGGGATGAAGGTACAAATCCAACCTAAAATAGATTGAACCTGCCCTAATAATAGGCCTCTACTTTATTTTTCTCGTATTCATATGTGCTATCTGACTAACATGAAATCAATAGATTTACCCCTAAACATGTTTATCTATGTTGGTTGAATATTACTACACAAAAAAACTATTATTGGCGATCACTTAAATTATAATCAAATTAACCCTAAACAAGATCATTAATTATCTTATTAAGCGTGATTTCATGTACCAATTCCCTTTAAACATGCATAAAAGGCGTGATCAAGCAATAACAATAAATAATTGTTGGGGTTTGGTGAGTCCCACTCACCGCGGAAAAAACCCGAGCCGAGGATCATGCTCGCAATAAATAATATCACTAATGCAAAAAAAAAAACAAAAGGGAAAAATAGGAAATTTACCTTTGTCGCTTGCTTTGCCCCACAAATTGGGCTCGTACTTGAGAAGCTTAGCCCCGAAAATACGAGAGCCTCCGACAAAGATCCACCCGAAAAAACAACTACTGACTCTTAGGTCCGTTACCTCGAGGTTAGCGAGTTTCGACCAAAACCCGAGTATTATGTGAGTTTAAGAGTTTTTGCTAATGCAATGCTCTATTGAACTCCTACTCAAGCAATCTCCCGAAAAACCCAAGGTGGGTATTTATAGGAAGGAGTGAGAGTGGGAATTTCTATCCCATCAATGTGGGAGCATGAAATTCCTGAATTATTTTAAAGCTAAATTAAAATAAATAAGCAAACTAATGATCAATCTACAAGTGTCACTAATACATGTAAAGGGATGTGAGGACCACTTGGAGAGTAGGGGACCATACTTGCTCCCCACTCCATACTCTCCTTGTGCCACATGTCCCTCACATTTAAACCCTCCCTTTACTTGCTTCCCCTTTAGCTCACGGCCCACCCACCCACACCTAGGTGATGCGGACTGCTGCTGCTCGCAGCTAGCAAGCCATGCACGCTTGTGCGGGCTACTGCTACTTGCGGCCAACAAGCCACACACACTTGTGCAAGCTGCTGCTGCTGCTTGCGGCCGTGGCTGCACATGGATGCTAGCATTGGTGCGCTAGCATGCACCAGCCAGCCTAGAGTCAACTTGGTGCACATTCTAGCCACCTATGCTAGTACATTATGCCCCTAGCACTCGGATGCTTGGGGTATTTTGGAAAATATTGTCGATTTATTATTATTTGCGCGTCTCATCTTTTTCTATTTTTGGCTCGACTTCCGACGCTCGATTTTGATGCTCTAAGCTTGAATTTCCGATGTATAAATAATTAATACTCAGGCGACTCATTAATTTCTTCCAAATTAATTTGTCTAGTTGGTTTGTTAATTGCTTGGGTGTAACCCGAAGGGTTCAGTCAAGATTAAGTTGCAATATTAATTATACATTAATATTACTGATCGGAAGCAGCCTCCACTTAGGCATTCCGATCACTTGACCTTACTGAATATATTAGCTTTCTAATAATTCTGAACCCACTATCAGAATAATACACTTGTTTGAAGGACACCATTCCTTTCAATCTCCCACTTGTCCTTCTGGACAAGTGAGCATTTAGTGTATATCCCCTTTCCTATGTATCTTCATGTCTCTTCATGAACTATAGAGTAAGTTTATTCGTCATCCCTGTTACGTCCAGAAGTGTTTCTCGAAATCTGAGTTTGACTGTCAATAAGCAGATGATTTCTAAAATCCATATGAGCATGGCCATGCATTTTCACAGTCTTGCTCTTCGAGAGGCCTTGTAAACAACAAGACATGTTTCCTATTATTAGTAGGGGGACATTCCTAGTCTTGTAATGTAGCTTCTCTTACTTAAAGGACCTAGCCGCCTGAGTGATGCCGTTATAATCCTCTGTTATGGCAGACGTTTGACAATCATCAAATCAGACTAGTACTCAAACAAGAAAGCTCACAATACTCATGGTCAAGGAAAAAGGTTCCGATATCAATAATGAGAATTATACTTATGACGATTTTGAATCTCTTAAAGTATTCTCATAGGTCGATCCATTATGGTTCTAAACCAATACCTGTGTAAATGATTCATGACAATCATGTCCTTGTAGCACATGAAACGATGCCATAAATCAAACTACACCCTAATCTCAATTGGTCATTACTCGTCCATTGTTTAAATGACCTCGATGAGGGATAATTTTTATAATAATATTCAACGTTCACTTAGTAGGTGTTTCCTTACCAAGACTGGTCTTGATACCTTATTTTGAATATTCAAAGAATCAAATGGACTCATTATTTAAATCTAAACCACAATTAAATAGCAGACGTAGTGATAAAATTGCATGAAATTTTAAATTACTCCAAAACCTGAATGGTTCATCTTATGATAAATGGTTTTTCCGAATGTTTTAAGAGTATCACTCTTTATAAAAACATATATATAAATCACACCCATATATAATATGCTTGATTTCTTTCATGCAATTGTGGATGTTGTTGTTCATTTGTTGCATAGGTTTAGTTATAACTACTTTGCTAATCTTAGCATATTCATTACTAATCACTTTCATAATAAGACGATAAAATTTGAGAGTGTCATGGATTATATGTGATTTAGGATTTACTGTCCAAGTGATGGCTCCCACTAATTTTCATGATTGAGACTTTCAACTTGACAACCTACAATCATTAACGTTCAACAATGAACTTTCCATAGAACAACTTCCTTATTATCGCCATTAAGGCAACAATTTTCTCAACATATATTTTAGTAGACTTCCTGATGATGTTTTTCTTGGGTTTCACTCCAAACGGCTCACAATGATTTGGGTTACCCTAATCACTTGTGATCATGGAAATTTTCCTTAAATTCCTTCACATTACACATGGATGCACGTCCATGTTACCATTCCCAAGACACGATTTATTGTTAGCTCGTGCTTATAAACGGCTTCCTTGTTAAGGATCTAATCCTTGTTAAGGTTTGTGCTTGCATCATCAATGCTCAAATTATATTTGTTTCCATGCGTCAAGAACTCCTCCTCAAACTCATCC
The DNA here is from genome assembly GCF_001683475.1 of Chenopodium quinoa. Classification (NCBI taxonomy): domain Eukaryota; kingdom Viridiplantae; phylum Streptophyta; class Magnoliopsida; order Caryophyllales; family Amaranthaceae; genus Chenopodium; species Chenopodium quinoa. Next base: position 5,993,641 of record NW_018742263.1, on the reverse strand, counting down.
AAGTGTTTTGGATGTTCTTGACTATAATCTAATACTTAGATTCAAGTTGATTGTACTATATACATACTTCACATTCTCTAAGAAAGTAAGTCGTGCGACGATTTCATATCACAACGTACATGATGGATTAAATTGCAGAGTAATTCTCAATCTTATTCCATTCATGTGACATTTTAGCTCATTCAGTTTCACTGAGTCTTTCTAAACTGTTTGTTGTGTGATATGGTTGAAAGTCTCTATTAGAGTCTTTCATGTTTGAATTAATATTTAGCCTATCTTATACTCAGTTCAAACATTTACTTAGTTTTATACATACGGTTCGAAAGTCTTTCAACGTCCTTCAATTCATGTTTAACACGGTAAAGTCCTTTACACGTTCAAACATTTTGTTATGACTATACAATATATCTTAATACCAATATGTACTATGTATCGCCTTTTGCTTGGTCCATTGTCGAAAATACTTTCAAATCTAAGAATTTAGCATTTGATACTTATTTCACAATAGAGTTCATAAACTTTTCGTTGCACCTTTATATAATTTACTTTTGCTCCCACTAAACTTCTTATTCATAAGAATTTCTATGTTTCTCCATAAGTCAATCCTCTTATTAACTTCATGAGAAAAGATGTTCCGATTCCTATATGCAATGCTTCCATTAATCCCATGACGGATTCCTTGAGCTTGCTTTAAAATCTAGCATTTATTTAGATTTTCAAAACCCTTAGACTATTTTCAAAGTCACTTCCAAAATCCTATTTTAGGAAGGCAGTGTTGGTATCTATTTTCCATATTTCATTTGAGCAATTTTGCTAAAACAATCACAAAGAGACTTTAGCATTCTGATTGGTGAATAGGTTTTTATTAAAATCAATCTGTGAATTTAATTATATCCTTTTCAACCAATCTAGCTATGTATGCATATACATTTCCACATTTGTTAGTTTTCTCCTTGAAAACTTATTTGCAATCGATGGGTCTTTCACCCTTTATGTAAATTAATCAAGTTTCAAACACGATTTTCAAACATGGATTCTATCTCGGATTTTTATGGCCTCTAACCATTATTCAGAATTTGGATTTGTCGTAACTATCTTACAAGGAATTATTCCTATACTATCTAATAGTAAAAAGTATACTTGTAAGTCTTAGGTTTATTTCTAACTTAATAGAAAATTTATAGGATTCAACCCAAGCCTTTGGTGAATTCTATACCTATACAACGTTATTGCATCAAACACCGAGTTTCAAGGCGCTACCAAAGCCCTTTGATTTTCTTGATCTTACTCCAACTTTTCAAAAGTAATGTGAGAAATGAATTCTCTTTTAAGGCACTTGTAAAGTCTTTTTGAGTATTCTTGATCAAGTATTCTCACGAAGCCCTTTTAAGGTCTTCCGAGATTCTCAGTTCTAGTTTGTTGCTAAGCTTGATTGTCATCGAGTTCATTTTCCTCCCACTTGTCGTTTTGGAAATGTGTTACTTTTCAGAAAGACACCACTTAGAGAAAAAAACACTATGTTCTCAATTAGGTTGTGGAGGTAATGCCCGTGGTCTCACTTGAATTCTTACAAAGAGACATGTATATTGTCTTTGGGTAAAAGTTCATTGTAAAACAAAGAGTTAGCTCCCACTTGAGGTATCTTAGCCTTTAATTATCCATTAAGCTCCCACTCAACCACCTAGCTCTTTCTAAGCCAGTGAGCTCTCACTAAGCCAGTGAAGTCCCACTGTGGCTAAGAGTTTTAGACATATACTTGAAAAGACATTTAGAAGTTAATTCTATCCGTAACTGAATATGGCGTCTTTTCTTAGCTTCGAAATTTTGTTTAGTGTAACATTAGTCCTTCGTGCAAAACTTAAGAACTTTATAGGAAGGGATGTGATCCATCATTGTTCGAGTCATTTTTAAATGGCATAGAGGTCTCCGTGAAGACGCACTATGTTCTTTGTGGAGTTATTTATGAAAATTTCAATTTCATAACTTTTTGATGGTCACGCTTGGCTCAAGCAAATATCGCTCTATCTAATCTAGATGTTTTTATATCTTGCCAAGTCAATTATGTACTTCACTGGACTCTTGAGCTACTTAAGTCAAGTTTGTTCACATTTGATGAATACAACCGTATTTTTTTCAAATTCCTCGTGAAACGTTGAAGTAAATGAATCCTCTTTAGCTTTCGGAGTCAATTGTCTATACCAAGAATAATAGCTCTTTACTTTGTCGGTTTCAACAAGTAAGACTTGCTTGTCTTAGAACGATTTCGAATTGATCAACTATCAAGAGCCTATCTAATAGAGCCTTGATTACGTTCATGTCGATGTGACATTGCTAAAGATGTTCGGAACGCAAATCCTGCTCATGACTTTGAGCTTTTTCCAGTTTATAATGTTAAGAAAATGTTTGTCTATAATCAAGCATTCTTGACTCATGGTTTAGAGAACCATGCCATTCAAATAAATTTGCAACTATTGCTCATTGCTTTGAATGTGAGTCTTTCCATTTGTAAACGGATCAATTGCTGATTATGAAACACAATAACCATTTATTTGTTCCAGCCTTAGCTTAAAGGTCTTTAAACAAGCATACGACCTTACAATTGATGTAGCACCACTTGCTTCATTCTAAGCTTGTAAGTCAATGACTTAACTAATCTTCAATAGTTTGAGGTCACTTTTAAAGTGAAACACTCAAGCAGCATCCGATACTTGTGAAGATAACGAATTGCTAAGTTAACTTCAATAACATGAATTCTTTAGTAAAATGGAATCTCATTCCTTTTCTTTGTTCCTCATTTCCTATATTTCTTATCGTACTTTATCTCATAATCTTTAAGAACTATTTCTATAAGAGTCTTTGACTTTTATACTTTGTTAGGCATAATTAAGCATCTAATGCGCCGTAAAACAAAGTTCCATCATTTCCTTTAATTCACGCTCGAATTAATACATCAATGAATCCTACTCATCTATGCATTAAACAAAAAGATATGTTGGTTGTCAATATTGACAATTTATGAGAATTTGTATTTTGGAAATGCTTTACTTTTCTTTGAAAACCATTTTCAAAGATTTCCTTTACCAATCAAGGAAAACAATACAGTTTGATTTGGAATTTTACAAATATAAGTGCAAAGTATAAGCATTTATCAAGTAAATAACATAATAAGTTTAAAAATTAAAAGGTATTCATGCAAATTTTCAATCTTATTAAATGTCCTATCCACGCATTAAATTTGTCCCTATTTGGCGAGAATAAGTCGATTCCAAGTTCCAAAGAAACAAAGAGTGACTAAGCATCCTTTGGCTTGTCTTATCACTCAATCTACCAAGGTAAGCAATGCTTTGCTAATGGCTCTAAGCCACTCTTGGTTGAATAAATCGCTGCATCTAATGCTCTCTCAACAATTTATCCACTTTGCCACGATATGTAAGGAGTCCATCACTCATATCGTTGAGTACAACCAAAACCAACTTGCATACCCGGTATGCCTTATGAGTCTAGGGAGTAGTAGTGATGCCTTGTTTTGGTGTAGCCCATCACTACTCTCAATAGGTCGATAATGTTGTTTTGGAATGGCAATTTTACTCAATGTTTAGGGACCTAGGATTTCTATGTTGGTTGATTTAAGTGAACTTAATTAATCATCACAACATTTGAAATCCTAAACATGCATCTAATATATAATTCATATATAAATAATCATGAATATGAAAAGCATAAGCATTTTGATGCATTTTGGCAACTAGCATGACCCCTTGAATTCTTCAAGTCTTCAAAAGGTCTTCTTTTGCAACTTCATGGTTTTGTCTTGCAAGAACCTCCAACTTCAAGACTTGACCATAATTATGCAATACTAGTAACTACGATTAGGACTAATCTAAATATTAAGGTACAAAAATACTCAACGGTACGCAGACCGTATTTAGATTTACAAAAATACATCACGACACGCAGTCCGTATTTTCCATCCTAATCAGGTCCCACTAGTTGCCATATTTATAAACCTGTGAGAGAATATTCATTCCATTCATCCATTCACTATATGTGAATGGCCCATGCATTTTACACCAATAAACAAGTAATAATGCAATAAACACGTGCGCGCACTAGTAACTAATCTAGGTGGTTAATCCGATTAACATGTCTAATTAAAACTAGTCAAAGTTGTTTAGCCGATTATGTAATTGACGTATTTAATAATTGAAGCTCCCACTAAATTCCGCATCCATCTTAATTAATCCAATTAACTAAGCCGGTAGAACACAAAATTTTTTAAAATAAATTTTGCCAATGTCGCTCAAAACCAAGGCCTAGCCTCAAAAATTTTTAATTAAAGTAAACAAAACTAATTAAAATAAATAAAACGGCAAACAAGCAAGCACAAAGCGAACCGCACCCAAGTGGTGCATGCCATATGAAAACCAAAGTCATCTAGTAACTCGGACAATGCGGCTTGGTGCATGTGCCTCGACCACCCTCCATAGCACTAGCTAGGCTTACACCTAGTAGTATTACTAGGGGTTGCCTGGTGCGAGGCACACGCACTAAGGCTGCTTGCCTCATCGCACCAAGCAGCAAACCACGCACTAAATTCTCGTGCACCACTACCGCACCATAGCCACGCCATAGTAGCTATGTGATGCGCTACGCACACACACACACACGCACACACGCACACAGCTATGTGCTGCTGCTGTGTACGCACACACTCACGCACGCACACAGCCATGTGCTGATGTTGTGCACGCACGCACGCACACAGCCATGTGTTGCTGCCGTTGGGTGCACTAGCCACGCGCATGGCTGCACACACACACGAGCACCCCTCTTAGCAGCCACATGCGGGCTGCTATGCAACCTGGATAGCCACAGGGGGGTTTTTCCTCGTTTTGCGTGCCATAGCCTAGGGATTTTGATCCCAATTTTGCGTGACATGTTATTAATTCTAAATTGATTTTATAACTAATTCAATGAGCAAAAATTGAAAATTTAAACAAGTTTAACTTAAATAAAATTTATCAAGTTGCATTCAACCAAAATAATTCCCAAGAGCCATTTTTTAATTAAATTGGTTTAACTTGGTGAAACAAAATAAATAAGACGCCCATGGCTGCACACACACACGAGCACCCCTCTTAGCAGCCACATGCGGGCTGCTATGCAACCCGGCTAGCCAAAGGGGGGTTTTGCCTCGTTTTGCGTGCCATAGCCTAAGGATTTTGATCCCAATTTTGCGTGACATGTTATTAATTCTAAATTAATTTTATAACTAATTCAATGAGCAAAAATTGAAAATTTAAACAAGTTTAACTTAAATAAAATTTATCAAGTTGCATTCAACCAAAATAATTCCCAAGAACCATTTTTTAATTAAATTGGTTTAACTTGGTGAAACAAAATAAATAAGGCAATTTCTCATTATTAATTTAATCAATTTAAATTAATCTTGAGATTTTGACAAAGTAAGAGGGAGTTGTAAAAATATGAACTTTAATGTTCAAATGAGAAAATCAAACTACTAACATTTGTGAATCCTTGAAAAATTATATCTTCCAATATGAAGATAAACAAATTTCTATGACAAAGTTTGAAACTTTATGTTTCCAATCAACCAAAATGATTAAAACAACAAAGATCAACATAAAATTCTTGGAATTTTAGTAGCTTTTAAAGTTTCAATCACTTAACACAATTAAAGATTGAATCTTTAGCACTTTAGAAGCCTCAAAAACAAAAAATTCACACTTGATGCAATTGTTTTGTAATTATGTGAAAAATAAAACCAAGCTTTCAAACACAAATTACCACCAAGTAATCATGCCTAAAGAGGTTTAAAATTTCATATAAAATATGTATTGAACCAATTACATAACCACCATAATTATGCAATTAATTTTCAAGGTTAGAAAGACTAAAATTTTTTCAAAAAAACGAAAAACCCCTCGAAAAATGCATTTCTGGTCTTTTTTGGCTAAAAATCAAGTTCTAATAGGTTAAACCATTTCCAGAACACCTATTCCACCCAAAATTCACTATTTTTGGGTCGAAATCTGGGTTTGGGAGCTGATGTCAAGTCTAATACGAGGTTAAAATGGATAATACAAGATATTAATCTAATTAGCAACTTAAAACTAGAAAAATTAAGCCATAAAATACCTTGAAAAAAATATGATAATTAAAAATAAACGAGCGAGGCTCCGATACCGCTGTTGGGGTTTGGTGAGTCCCACTCACCGCAGAAAAAAACCCGAGCCAAGGATCACACTCGCAATAAATAATATCACTAATGCATAAATAAACACAAAAGGGCAAAATAGGAAATTTACCTTTGTCGCGTGCTTAGCCCCACAAATTGGGCTCTTAATTGAGAAGCTTAGCCCCGAAAATACGAGAGCCTCCGACAGAGATCCACCCGCGAATACAACTACCAACTTTTAGGTCTGTTACCTCGAGGTTAACATGGTCCGACCAAAACCCGAGTATTCTGTGAGTTTAAGAGTTTTGCTAATGAAATGCTCTATTGAACTCCTACTCAAGCACTCTCCCCAAAAAACCAAGGTGGGTATTTATAGGGAGGAGTGAGAATGGAAATGTCTATCCCATCAATGTGGGAGCATGAAATTCCTCAATTTATTTTAAAGCTAAATTAAAATAAATAAGCAAACTAATGATAAATCTACAAGTGTCACTAGTACATGTAAAGGGAAGTGAGGATCACTTGGAGAGTAAGGGACCATACTTGCTCCCCACTCCATACTCTCCTTGTGCCACATGTCCCTCACATTTAAACCCTCCCTTTACTTGCTTCCCGTTAAACTGTAATATTAATTATACATTAATATTACTGATCGGAAGCGGCCTCCACCTAGGCATTCCGATCACTTGACCTTATTGAATATATTAGCTTTCTTAAAATTCTGAACCCACTATCAGAATAATACACTTGTTCGAGTGACATCATTCCCTTCGATAATATATCAAACAACATGATATTAACAAATTATATATAAATTATCCGTCAATTAACAAATAACATGAAATAATTTGTAAATTAACAAATAACGTAATACAATTCGTATATTAACAAATGACGTGAAACAATCCGTAAATTAACAAATTACGTGAAACAATTTGGTAATTAACAAATTACGTTAAATTATATAATTCGAAACAACAATAATCATCATCATAATTATCATAATCATGTTAAAGCATAATCTTAATAGCAAGATCTTAGGCATGATACTAACAAGATTAATAACAAACCCTAACATGCCACTAAACAATAAAAATAAAAGCTTTGACCCTAAAATGATACTAACATTAATATTAGGAAAGAAAATCGAATGCATCGTAGAAATCATAATTGACATTATATTCTTTATCCTAAACATGATACTAGGAACTTATTGTTGTCATTCAAAACATCAAATTAAGAAAAACATCCTAACATGATACTAGGAATCAAAATAGGAACCTAAACATGATTTCTATATCATAATAACAATGAAAACAATTAAACACTTACTTGGATGCCTCGTACCTCTTTCTAATAACAAAATACACACGATAGTAATTTCATGGAAAATATAAAATCAAACAATTAAATTAAATAATTGAAAGAGAGATTTGGGATCAAACCCCCAGATATTAAAACCTTTCACGTCGAGGGCGAAGACAACTTCGAACTTGGCTAGGTGTATCTAGTGCTAATGTATGAGGAATTTTGTTTGTAAAATCTAGTTTAGAAAAGAGAGAGAGAAGATATCAAGAATTTCTTTATGAGAATTGGGTGATAAGAATGAGATGAGAAGAATTGAGAATTGATTATTGAAAAGGGAGGTTTTAGGAGGTTATTTATAGAGAAAATCAGCCGGAATATGATAAAAAAAGAATCAGAGTTTCGAAAAGAATAAAACACGACGCTGTCGCCAACAACATGACCTGTCGCCAGATGTAGGCATCGTGCGCGCCTACGTTAAAAGCATGTGTGAATATGCTTGGCACTCATAGGAAGTGGGAATTGACATATATGATTAGGGACAAATAAAGTAGGGAGCCGACAACAAATTTTTAATGAACTTGTAAACTGTTCACGGATCATAAAAGGCAACAACGATAAAGGGACAACAATAGGCAACAACGATTGACCCGTGAAGGTTACACCCCATTCATAATCCATGAGATTACTAACTCCATATGGTTCGGAACTACGAAAGGAGGATCGGGGATGATGGTACAAAGTGAGTCATGGAGTAACATTCGCCCGTATTGGCCTCTACTCGATTCTTATAGTGAAAAGTGATTCCTGCGATCTCAAAGGCATACAAACAGAGATTCAATTTGCTCCAAACTATTATTAAGCTAAATTGGTTAAATAATAATGCAACACATAATTCGAAAATATTTATGATCACTTGATTAAACAACAAGATTAAAAAGGAACCTAAGCCGGTCGTCCAAATTATCTTATTAGGTGTGATTATCAATTACATATTTCCTTTAACATGCAATATAGTGATCAATAAATAAATAGAATAAACATCAATATTTGAAGCAATTTAACAATAAATCCAACGATACAAAATCGTTAGAAAAATAATAGAAATAAAAGGAACATAATTCTTACTTTGATTCTCTTTGCTTGCAACTACAAAATAATAAAAGATTTAGTAACTTCAAGGAAATAATAATAAAACAATAATTAAATTAAATTAAATTAAGTAGAGTTGATCCCTCAAACAATTCTACCTTTCACGCCTTGGTTTAAGGACCAAACCACGAGTAAAGTACGGAATCCTTGGAGTGCTTGAAGAAGGAATTTTGAAAGAAAAAGGGTAGGCTAGTGTTTAAGCTAGAGCATAGAAGAGAGAAAAAAATAAAGAATTAATTCCTACCCCGTACATCAGAAATGAGGGGGTATTTATAGAAAAAATGTGCTAGGGGAACACACGGAACTCTAAAATGATAAAAACCCTAAAAAAGTATCCCACGTCTGATAAGTGACTTTTATGTCACTTTTAGGGTATTTTTTATACTTATTTTTTGGTTTAGTTTCTAATAATTTTCCTAGTTTTGGGCTTTATTTATCTCACTTTCTTATTTTCCTTATTTGATCTTTAATTTGAGTATTTTTGTAATTTTTAATAGTTTTTAGTTTATTTTCATATTTTTAGTTAATAATTTGTAATTTCTCTAATTTTCTTATTTTATTTTATTTTCATATTTATTTTCTTTATTTTATTTAATTTCATTTGATTTTATTTTTAAGTTATTTTATTTTATTTTATCTCTTGGTATTACCCTCGTATTTTTGTTGTAGGTCGAGTTTGGTATTCCGGGTTTCAAAGTCATATTCGAATTCAAGGTCCGAGGTTCGAGGCACATCATTTGAGCCAAGCAAGCTGCTGCCCCTTACCTCCTTTTGCTGCCAACTTATCATACACCCCACCTTCATTATCCTCCACCACATCAACCTCACACAAATCATCCCACCAATTCACGCACCCACCAATTCACCACCCGTGCTTTCCTCACCAACACCAACAGCTACAACAACAGACACACTCACCATCAACAACCACCTCCAATCACCACCACGCAAACCACCAGCCTCCTACAGCAGCCCTGCTGCCCGCCGCAACCAATTCATCACCTCACCAATACTCCCCTGCTGCCAGCAGCAGCACAACCCAGCCACACCTCCCATTTCGCCACCAAAACCGCCAGCAATTACCACCTTTAATTCGACCCCCGCAACAATTCCACTCACCTGCAATCTACCACAAAAAACCACCTCGCAAGAATTACCCACGCGCAAACCCCCGCAACACCAATTAAACCACCAACACCACCTATCAGCCCACCACAACCGCACCAGCACTCCACTCCAACAATAGCAAACACCACAAACCGCAAGCACCCAACTTCAATTACAGCCGCAATTTCTCACCCCGATTCCATTATTTCCGCCCAAAACTCAGAGCAATGGAAAATTAATCAAGTTCGAGAAAACCAAAGGAGTTCGGTCGAAGTTCGAGTCAGAAACTTTTGAGGTTTTGTAATTTGAAGAGGTGTGGTCGAACACACCCATGGTTCGACCGAACCAACCCCGTAGTTCGGCCGCACCAACCCATGGTTCGACCGAACCATTTCACGAGCTTCGCGCGTGACTCTTAATGAAAATCGAACGGCTGCGATGTGATGATGCTGATGATGATTTTCGATGAAGGGTGAAGATGATGCGTGATGGTGATGAAAGTTCAGAGCAGCCACGAAGAGAAGGAGGAGTCTGATTGTTTTCGTGGGTTTAGGGGGGAATTTTGGGGGATTTGGGGTTTTCTTTTTCCTTTTCATTTTATTTCATTTTATTTTACTTTAGTTTTGTTTTTTTTATATTTAGTTTTAATTAGTTTTATTTATTTTATTTTTATTTTATTTAACTTGTATCATAAATACCCCTTTGGGGGTTATTTTCTCACAACTTTCAATAAACATTTTATTTTAGATAGATTAGATTAGTTTAGCCTATATTTTCTCTCTCTTATAGTTTGTTTAGGAGTAGTGTAGAGAGATAAAGCTTGGATTTCCATGGAATTTTTGAGAGGTTGAAGAAAGCAACTTTGTGGAACTTCTTCTCATCTATTCAATGAGCATTTTCTAACTTTCTCTCATCTTTATTTCTTGCTTAATTCTTAGTTTTTGCTTTTTTGTTTATTGATTTGAGTAGATTAATTAGTTTATTTGTTTCATCTTGTTTTTATTCTTATTTTACCTTGTTTTCCATGTCTTTCTTCATTATGTTAGCTTAGATTTTGTTCTAGGGAAATGGATGAAGGTTATGTTAATAAATTGAATGATTGATTGTGATTTGTATGGAATTGTTTCTTGATTATTGTGTATGGATGATACTTTTATGGATTAGAATCTTTCTAGCTAATTGATTCTATGTTTTTAATTGTGCTTTCAATCGATTGTGCGAGAGTGAGTTGGTTGAGAGCCCTAATTTCTTCCATACCTTTGCTAGGCTAGTTGTGCGAGAGTAAACTAGTTTAGTAGGATAATTAACATGCTTAATTGTGCGAGAGTGAGTTAAATGTTTTGATTGTTTCTAATCAAGGTCATTTTCATCTAATTGTATGATGTTATTGAATGTATTGATGTAATTGGATTCCACTTTCCCTAGTTTTAGTTATTTGTTCTTAGTTGTGTTTAGTTGAACCTCTCTCTATCTCACAAGCTTTCCTAGTAGTCTAATTAGCACAAATTGATACACTTAGTCCTTTTGGGTTCGACCCTTTACTTGCCACTAACTAGTTTAGTGTAACTTTAGGTATTATAAATTTCTAATTTTGTTAGAGTTAGTAGTCCCAACGACCTACTTTTACCTTCGATCAACGGCACGACAAAGTGTACCGTGACACGGGAAATCCCACCGTCAGACGGGAAACATTCCCGTGACACGGTGCACATTTTGTGTGACGCGGAAAATATTTAGTGAACGGGGGAGAAAACGCGTTAAGGGTTTACGCAGAAAGGACACGGAAATTCCCGTGTCACAGCAGGTTTCCCGTGTCACGGGGAACCCCACCGTCAGACGGGAAAGTTTCCCGTGACACGGTGGACAGTTGCCGTGACGCGGGAATTTTCAGTCCATTTTTCCGTCTGTGTATCGAGAACCTTGCGTTATGAAATGATGGTGGTTCGATTGTCCCCAAACGTGGGTTGTAGATGGTCCGCTTGTCCCCGGACGTGGGATGTAGTTGGTTCGCTTGTCCCTGAACGTGGGCTATAAATGGTCTGCTTGTCCCCGGACGTGGGTTGTAGATGGTCCACTTGTCCCCGGACGTGGGCTGTAGATGGTCTGCTTGTCCCCGGACGTGGGCTGGTTGTAAATGGTCCGCTTGTCCCTGAACATGGGATGTAGATGGTCCGCTTGTCCCTGGACGTGGGCTGGTTGTTAATGGTCCGCTTGTCCCCGGACGTGGGCTATAGATGGTCCGCTTGTCCCCGGACGTGGGCTGTAATTGAGACATGCAAAATAAAATTTTTTAGGGGACTCCTATAGACTATGATTGACTTGACCAACTGACTTGACCAAGTTGGACTTGACACGACATGACATGACATGAGTATGACATGTGATTGTGTGTGTATAGTTTGAGTGTGTGTGCTCAGACACAAGCAACCGAAAATGCAAAAGCAAAAATTTTCCATCATTTTTGTCATGAGACGAGTGGAGGGTGCCGACTTTCTCCCGAAAAAAAGAGACGTGAAAAATGAAATTTTATTTTCTAACTTCCCTCGATAAAAATTTTGAAAAAGTTTTTGAACTTCCCCAAAATAAAATAACAAAAAGGAACTTCCTCCTTGAGCAAGACAAAATGAATCGTATGGATTGAATTGCTTAAATTGAAAATAATTTATGCATGATGCATGTTCTTAGGCCAGGAGGCTAAGGACAATTACATCATGTGACACGATAGATGGCTGAACTTAAGTCATGGAGCTAAGCATCATATATGGTGTAAAGAAGCGATCTTGAACGTCACTTAGGTCTGGAAGCAAAGCACGTATATAGATGAAGTGATTATGAACGTTGCTTAGGTCAAGGAGCTAAGAACGATATTCATCAGAAGAAACGTTGTATACTTGAAAGATGATGAAGCATGCGCGGTAGGGAAACATGGTTTCATGATAAAGGGTTCCTAAGGGAAAGATGATATGGATATGTATGTGTGAAAGAAGGGTGTGAAAGTGATACTAAGGTGAGGCTGCATGCAAAGGTTATGGTGATGGAAATATATGTGTAAAGAGTTAAAGATGATGACTCTTTAGGCTGGGTAAGATAATGTGATGTGGGTTCAAGCCCCCAAGTCTAGCTCTAAATGGGTAGGGATATAGAAGTAAGCACTGGATATTCTTTGACTCGATCATGCATAGATATGAATATGAATGTGGCCGCACCACAATGTGAGGTTGCCTACGTATCCGTTAGGAATCAGGCCGAACGTAGCTCTAACCAAACTTTGCACAAGTGTTTGTACACCTCAAAGAGGTCTTTCAAGGGTTGTAATGTGGTTAAGTTGATGGTTTAAGGAAGAAAGGGGTAAAAGGCTCAAGACTTGAGAGAAGCCCCCAAGATGTGTAATTGTGAATTTGAAAATTTTGAATTTTGCAAGTTTATTTTCAACATTTTTTTTTGCTTCGATTTTCTTTTTTTTTTTCATTCTTTTGAATCAATGTAGGTAATCTCAGATCATGCGGTCCATCACTCACTTAGCATTCATGTTTCTCAAGTACGGTACCGAGCACTCGATGAGAGACGCAATTTGAGACGTGTTCATATCAAAGACATTGGAACACTTGCCTTTAGACATTGTTTTATTGTTGCTTTGCTTCTTTTTTTTACTTGCTTTTTGAATGTTACACAATTACACATCTTCCAATCCCAGGGTTAAGTAAATGTGGGCTGAAGAAATGAAGGCCAAACGTCAGACAAGGCTCAAAATGGTTGATGAAGAAATGGAATGTGATTGAACGGTTAACAGGGAATGACAGGGTTGCAAAGGTGCCTCAAGTCATTGGTGTACCTTGGGTTTAGTTCGGTAATTGATTTTTTTTTTTTTTAGTTTTTGAGAATGAATGAATGTAAAATTCTATGATCGAGATGTAAAGGAAATTTTCTTTTTTATTAATGGAAAAGGTGAACGAAACACATGAAACATATAAAAATCCAAAATGGAAAACCTATGCTAGACATGAATGAGGGAATGGAGATGAATGATAAAGAAATAAATCATGAAATCTTGCGCGAAGGATCTGCTGTGCGCCTTGTGTTCATTACTTCTTGTCGCCTGGAGGGACAGGAAGTTTGTTTGCATCCACCAAGTCTTGAATGAAGTCCTTCAAACTCCAACATTGCTCCGTAGTGTGGCCCCTTCCTTGATGGTACTTGCAATGGGCATTGGGATTCCATTTGGCGCTCCTTTCTTCAGGTTTTGGCTCTGCAAATGGCCCAATAGGTGTGATCAAGCCTTGACCGTAAAGGCGATTAAAGGCCGCATCATAAGTCATTCCTAAAGGAGTGTAAGTTCTTTTCTTCTTGGTCAATGGAGCATCAAGAGCTAACACTTCATTAATATCAACTTGGCTTATATTGTGGGTAGTATTTTCGTGCTTAGAAGACGAAAAGAAGGATGGTTGTTCTTCTTGTTTTTCCAAGTGTTATTATTGTTACTACCAGCAGTCTTTATTAGCTCATCCTCGATATTGATGCCGATGTCGTATACAGCTTCGAAAGTGTTCAGTGGAAGAAATTTGAGATGTTCCCTATATTTATGAGTCAAATTTTTAATAAAGAGGCGAACCATCTCTCTTTCTTTGGGAGGATCTACCAAGAGTGAAGTTGTTTCCCTCCACCTATTCAGGTGAGCGGTGAAGCCTTCATTCTCTTTCTGTTTGAGAATGGAGAGTTCACGTTCAGAAGTTTTAGTTCGAATGTTACACTTGTAATGATTCATGAAACTGTCGGTGACATCTTGCCAAGTCGCAGTATGCTTGGCATCTAAGGAATAAAACCATTGTTGGCAAGCATGTTCTAAGGAGAGAGGGAACACCGTAGGGTAGAGTGTTACGTCCAATCCCTTAAGAGCCATGGTTGCAGAGAACGCCTTCAAATGGAATATTTGATTGTCAGTAGGCTTTAACTTTGGAATATCAGCAGTGGAGAACTTTTCAGGGAGTCTGTCCTTCACATCCAAAGGAGTGGGAGGCCGTTCCAAATAATTGAAATCCTCAGAAATCTTACTCATTTGTTCCTACAGTTTGTCAAGGGTGGAAACAGTGACCTTGTTTTGTTCCATGGTAGTGACCCTAGTGGTAAGGGTTTGCATCATGGCAGACAGTGCCTCGATGGATTTGTTGATGTTCTCAATATCTTCTTTAGTGGCCATTGAAAGGTGATGAGTAATGGAGATGGCAAAGTTCTCTTTGAACGCCTATTATATCTGAGAGATTGTTGCGGTAATGACTCAAACCGTATTAATCTATCCCTGTTCCTTGACCAAGTACTGTGAACTAAAATAATTCACTTAATTTTTGGACTCATTGCTCAAGATAGGAAATGAAGAAAAAAATAGACATTTGAAAACAGGTGAGAAAACTCCACTCATTTTTTTATTATTACGAAAAAATGGTGCATGAACCTAATATACGATCATAAACGACATGGTGCACGACTCAAGTCGGAACATAAAGAAAGTGTGGACTATACTTGACTAGTGAGTGACTAAGTGATGTTATAAGACTCGTAGTATGATCGTATGGCTAGACATGTGAACAATAACCAAAATGACTGACGCGAGGACCAAATTAACACGAAAAACCTAAAAAAAGCTGACTGGACTTATATCAAGGGCACCGTGACACGGAAAACTGTACCGTGTCACGGTACAAGCTGCCGTGACGCGGTGGTTTTTTTTTTTAAATCCACCATGCCACGGTGGAAATTGTCGTGACACGGTGAACTTTCCCGTGCCACAGTGGATGCTGACGTGCCACAAGAATTTTTTTTTGTGCTGGAAATCCACCGTGTCATGGTGAAAATTGTCGTGACATGGTGAACTTTCCCGTGACATGGTGGATGCTGACGTGGCACGGGAATATTTTTTTTTTTTTTTGCTGGAAATCCACCGTGACACGGTGAACTTTCCCGTGACATGGTGGATGCTGACGTGGCACGCGGATTTTTTTTTTGTTTTTTGCAGGTCCACCGTGGCACGGTGGAAATTTGCCATGACACGATAGATTTTCTCGTGGCGCGGCAAACTCTTTCTTTTTTATTTTTTTTTGGAAATCCACCGTGCCACGGTGGATGCTGACGTGGCACGGGTTTATTTTTTTTTTTGTGCTAATTACTAAGTGAGTACGGTCCATTGACAATCGTTAGTCATAAAATAATCAACCATAGACAAAGAAAGATCGTTAAGGTTAGGATCAAAACGACCAAACATAAAAACGTAGGCACAATGATGCAAAAAATAGTTCGCAACCTAAGTTCAAGTTCTATGTTCGACTATGGTCAGGTTTATTTGGTGTCAATAGGGTACCATGGTTAAGAGTTTGGACGCGTTAGTAAGGCAGCCTCCCTTGAGGGTGTATGCTAACGGGCGGCTCTGCGAGTTCGTGATGAAATCGAACTCGACTCCATGGTTTGGGAGGATTTAATAACTCGGATGAACCCTTATTGCCATGAGCGTTTTTGGGTTGAAAGAGCTTAAATCCCCCGGGGCTAAGACGCATGTAGAACACACACGTTTTTCAGAAAAATTGAAAGAAGTTGACTGTGAGAATAGAAAACAAGCCACCAGACTGATTTTAGGACTGCCATGACACGGTAGATATTCCCGTGCCACGGTACTGCATACCGTAAAATGGTGTACTGCACCGTGACACGGCAGATTCTGCTGTGGCACGGTAGTCAGAAAATCTGACTGGTGCCCTCTTTTCCTTCGTACGCAATCATGTTATTCAATTTTCCCTATGGGATAGACCTAAACGCGACGTTAAAACGTCTATGCTTATGCCAAAATGCCAAATTAATCACATGAATATTTTTCAAGAATCTTTCACAAGTCTCATCCACTCATCTTAATTAAATACCGATCACTCAAATCGATAAATAACCAAGAATCCTCCCCAGTGGAGTCGCCAAATTGTAGGCGTCGCTCGAAGTGCGCCTACATTAAAAGTATGTGTGAATATGCTTGGTACTCATAGGAAGTGGGAATTAACATATACGATTAGGGAAAAATAAAGTAGGGAGCCGCGAACAAGTTTTTAAGGAACTTGTAAACTGTTCACGGATCATAAAAGGCAACCACGATAAAGGGACAACGATAGGCAACAACGATTGACCCGTGAAGGTTACACCTCATTCATAATCCATGAGATTACTAACTCCATATGGCTCGGAACCACAAAAGGAGGATCAGGGATGATGGTACGAAGTGAGTCATGGAGTCACATTCGCCCGTATTGGTCTCTATTCGATTCTTACAGTGAAAACTGATTCATGCTATCTCAAAGGCATACAAACAGAGATTCAATTTGCTCCAAACTATTATTAAGCTAAATTGGTTAAATAATAATGCAGCACATAATTCTAAAATATTTGTGATCACTTGATTAAACAACAATATTAAAAAGGAACCTAAGCCGATCGTCCAAATTATCTTATTAGGTACATATTACCTTTAACATGCAATATAGTGATCAATAAATAAATAGAATAAAATCAATATTTGAAGCAATTTAACAATAAATCCAACGATACAAAATCGTTAGAAAAATAATAGAAATAAAAGGAACATAATTCTTACTTTGATTCTCTTTGCTTGCAACTACAAAATAATAAAAGATTTAGTAACTTCAAGGAAATAATAATAAAACAATAATTAAATTAAATTAAATTAAGTAGAGTTGATCCCTCAAACAATTCTACCTTTCACGCCTTGGTTTAAGGACAGAACCACGAGTAAAGTACGGACTCCTTGGAGTGCTTGAAGAAGGAATTTTGAAAGAAAAAGGGTAGGCTAGTGTTTAGGCTAGACCATAAAAGAGAGAAAAAAATAAGGAATTAATTCCTGCCCCGTACATCAGAAATGAAGGGATATTTATTGAAAAAATGTGCTGGGGGAACACATGGAACCCTAAAATGATAAAAACCCTAAAAAAGTATCCCGCAACACGGCAAATTGTACCGTGACACGGGAAATCCCACCTTAGACGGGAAACATTCCAGTGACACGGTGTACAGTTTGTGTGACGCGGGAAATATTTAGTGAACGGGGGAGATAACGCGTTAAGGGTTTACGCGGAAAGGATACGGAAATTCCCGTGTCACAGCAGGTTTCCCATGTCACGGGGAACCCCACCGTCAGACGGGAAAGTTTCCCGTGACGCGGGAATTTTCAGTCCGCTTTTCCGTCTAAATTCATTTTTAACCCTAATTTCGTTCAGCATTATAACTGCCGATTGATAATTTCGGGCCATTTTGTGATTTTATTATTATTTGGGATAAAATAAGTAAATAAAAGGTTTGGGCCAAAATAAATAATAAAA
Organism: Chenopodium quinoa; assembly: GCF_001683475.1. Taxonomy (NCBI): domain Eukaryota; kingdom Viridiplantae; phylum Streptophyta; class Magnoliopsida; order Caryophyllales; family Amaranthaceae; genus Chenopodium; species Chenopodium quinoa. Next base: position 5,975,515 of record NW_018742263.1, on the reverse strand, counting down.
TAGTAAAATAAAAAAGGTTTGGGCTGAAATTAAAAAATCTACGATTTGACCAAACATCAAGACTGATACATGGACTATTCAAAAATTGAATTGAATCAAATACGATTTTTTAAGCTCTCTCGGGATTAAATACTGAACCTGACCAATAGTGGCGGTGAAAGGTTGTTCATCATCGGGTTTGGTTTTTGGGAGACATTTTTAGGTGTCTACACCAGACGACAGCGCGTGTCGCCAGACGCCAGGTTTGTCGCCAGGCGACAGACGTGTCTTATGGCGCTGCAATCAGTTTTCCATGCGTTTTCTTATTTTGATAAAATTTAAGCTTACGAGAGGGTAAAACTATAATTTCCTTAAAAACCCTTCTTTTATTCTAATTAAAACTCTTAAAAGTCAATTTATTAATGCTAATCAAATTAGGATTTAAAAGAACCTTCTAGAAGATTCTAGAAGACTATAATCAATCCTAATCGCATTAGGAATGATAAATCAATAATAGGCCCTCCTCTAGATCATTGGGCCGCATATAAATATTAAATCGGGCCTAGCTTAGTAATTTGGTCATAACTTCCTCATTATTCATCGGAATTGGGCTTAATATATCGTTGGAAAGCTCTTTTTGAACCCAACCCAACTACACCATTATTGGGCCCTTGCCATGGACCAAACCCAACTAGATTGGTTGTTTTCTTTAAAATAGGTTTTCAAAAACAGAGAGAATATAATGAATGATAAAACCGTGAAAATGATTTAATTATTTCTTGGATTTTACATTCGGAGGCCATCATTCTTTTTAAGAAAATAGTAATATATTATCCTTTAAATATTCACAATATGAGAATCATAATTCAAAAAAATGACATAAATCTCTATTGCAATCTAAATGATCAACAAATACCATGGTATATTTGATCATTTTAAAGAGTATGTTTGGGTTGATTAATATTCCTAAAAATTTGATGATCATTTTAAATCCAACTTTCTTGTCTTTCTCTTCTATCTTTTTCGAAAACAATTCATTTAAAGTAAAATCCTTAGATGATTACCTTGTTGAAGTCAACACAAATCATGACATTCCATTAATGATTGTTCGTGAAGTTTTAGACATTCTTAATCAACAAACTTGCTTAAAGTGAATTTTTATTACAAGGATTAAAAATAATAATAATAAAACAATCATTTTCACTTTGATTCATTGTTTGAATGCTTCGCAGAAAAGGTTTAAGTGAACGCGCTCAATTTCTCGTGATACACATTACTAGATCATCTTCCACAATCACAGACTAGTCCAATCATAAGTGATAAAGCAGCATTGGAGAAACTTAGAGAGGAACTCCAAAACCTAAAGGCCCTACAAGAAGAAGAAACCCAAATCAAGGCTCGTAAAAAAAGCAAAAAAGGCTAAAATAAAAGCAGAAAAAGAAAACGTTCTTCAAGAAAAAGCAAGAGCCGAAATAGTAGAGGCCTTAGAGAAACTTGTCCTTCGAGCTAACTCAAGGAATAACTACTTCAATTATGAGCTTTCACCACAACCTAGGGGCAAGACTCTCCCAAAAAAATCCTTGACTACGGATTTTCCAACCTTTAAGGTTACAGACAATCCTAGGACTCACTTAGTGAGCTTTATTGGAACTATCGCATTTAAAGGGATTGAGCCAAGCCTATATGCATGTAATTTTCCACTTTCATTGAACCCAACATCTAGATCATGGTTTTATAACCTCGATGCAAAAAAAACTTCCACTTGGAGTGACGTTGTAAAAGAGTTTTTAACCCAATATGCAGATAACATCAAGCTCACAACTACCTTGCGCGATCTCAAATTTCTTAAGAAAGGGGAAGAAGAAGGCTTCATTGACTTCTTTTCCAGGTGGCGATTAAAGGTTGCTTTGAAAAGAATAGTGTCTTTCGAACAAGTGTATTATTCTGATAGTGGGTTCAAAATTATTAGAAAGCTAATATATTCAATAAGGTCAAGTGATCGGAATACCTGGGTGGACGCCGCTTCCGATCAGTAATATTAATGCATAATTAATATTACAGCTTAATCCTGACTGAACCCTTCGGGTTACACCCAAGCAACCAACGAGCCGAAGTGAAGAACTAATTTGGAAGGAATTAATTAGTCGACCGAGTAATGAAAATTTAGACGTCGGAAATTCGAGCTTAGAGCGTCGAAACCAAGCGCCGGAAGTCGAGTCAAAAATAGTAAAAGACGAGACGTGTAAATAGTAATAAAACATATTTCCCAAAATACCCCTAGCATCGGAGTGCCCCGAGCAAACCGAGTGTTAGGGGCACAATGCGTAGTATGTTGGCTAGCATGCGCACCAAGCCGAGCCTTGGCTGGCTGGTGCGTGCTAGCGCACCAACGCTAGCAGCCAAGTGCACGCACAAGGAAGCAGACCTCGCCAGCAGCCCGCACTTAGGGTGCGTGGCTTGCTGGCCGAGAACAGCAGCAGCCCGCACTATGTGCTGCGGGGATGGCTGGGGCGAGGCTATGGGGCAGCAGCAAATGAGAAGCCCACTTGGTGCCTTGTGCCCAAGTGGGAGTTTCCATGTGGCGCAAGGTGAGGGGGAGAATGGGGAGCAAGTTTGGTCCCCCCTCACCAAGTGGTCCTCAATTACTCTCTCATGTATAGTTGACACTTGTTGATTTATTACTAGCTTGCTTAAATAATTTTATTTTAGCTTTAAAATAAAATGTGAAAATCTCGTTGTCCCACATTGATGAGAGAGATAATCATACTCTCATCATTTCCTATAAATACCCAAGTTGGGGCATTGGAAATTATGCTTGAGTAAGAGTTAGAAAAGGGATCACTAATAGTGAAAACCTTTAAACTGAAGAGTTGAAAAAGGTATCACCTTTGTGAAAGCCTTTGAACTCAATTACTCGGGTTTTTTCGGTCGGTTCTTGCTAACCCCAACACTCTGGACCTAGTCGGTGATCGTGTTGCGGGTGGATCGTCGTTGGGGGCCTTCGTAATATCGAGGCTAGCTTTCAAGTAAGAGCCCTAGTGGTCGGGCGAAGCACGCGTCAAAGGTATATTTATTATCTTAATCTTGTCATTAAGTTAATTATGTTTATGGTTTTATTTATTGCGAGTGTGGTCTTATTTTTAGGTTTGTTTCCGCAGCGGTATCGGAGCCTCACTCGTTTATTTTTAAATTCATAATATTTTTCAAGGTGTTTTTATGGCTTATTTTTCTGGTTTTAAGTTGCTAATTAGATTAGTAGCTCGTTTTATCCATTTTAACCTCGTATTAGAGCTGACTTCAGCTCTCGAACCCAGGTTTTGACCCAAAAATAGTGAATTTTTGGTTGAAAAGACGTTCTGGGAATGGTTTTACCCTTTTAGGACTCGGTTTTTAGCCCAAAAACGACCAGAATTGCACTTTTCAAGTGGTTTTTTATTTTTACAAAAAAATTTAAGTCTTTCTAACCTTGAAAATTAATTGCATATTTATGGTGGTTATGTAATTGGTTCAATACATATTTTATATGCAATTTTAAACCTCTTTAGGAATGATTACTTCGTGGTAATTTGTGTTTGAAAGCTTTGTTTTATATTTCACATAATTGCAAATTAATTTCATTTAGTGTGAAATTGTTATTCTTTGAGGCTTCTAAGTACTAAAGATTCAATCTTTAATTATGTTAAGTGAATGTAATTTGAGTTACTAAATTCCATGAATTTTTGAGTTGATTGGAATCATAAAGCTTGAAACTTGTGATAGAAAATTGTTTATCTTCATATTGGAAGATATAATTTTTCAAGGATTCACAAGTATTAAAGTTGTTATATTTATTGAACTTATGTTCATTTTTCAAACTCCCTTTTATTTTGTCAAAATCTCAAGATTAATTTAAATTAATTAAATTAATAGTGAGTAATTGCCCTCTTATTTTTGTTGCACCAAGTTAAACCAATTTTATTAAAGAATGGTTCTTGGAATAATTTTTTGTTTTATGCTCTTTGATGAATTTATTTAAGCCTGGACTTGTTGTATTTTCATTTTTCCTCAAAATTAATTGATTCTAAAATTAATTTAGAATTTATTAATTTAGACATGAGCACCAAATCGAGGCCTAAGAGCCCCACGCATGCTCTCGTCCAGTCGGGTAGCTCACGCAACCCACATGGGGCTGCCGAGGCTGCTGGTGCCTCGAAGTGTGCGTGTGTGTGCGGGGCAGCTGTTGTATGGCACTATGGCGCACCACGGCAGCCGTATTATGGCTGGACGTGGGTAAGTTGTGCGTGGGGCTTGCATTAAGTTTGTATGTGTGTGTAGCTTGGTACAAAATCAAGGGCAATATGCATAAACATTGCTTGTAAAGCAATGTGGTGCAATGAGTTGTGTGAGAGTTGTGAGCACTCCAAATCTTAGTGCTAGGCACTTGGATATTTTGGACTACGTAATTTTTTGCTTTTTTAGCCATTTTAATTATTATACTGATTTATTTAAATTATTTTTAATTATTTTAATAAATTTTGGAGGCTAAGCCTCGGTTTTATGAGCGGCATTTGCAAAATTGATTTTGTCAAATAATTTGGTTTTACCGACTTAATTAATTGGATTAATTAAGTTGGATGCGGAATTTAGTGAGAGCTTCAAATATAAATAGCGCTAGTTTACATAAGCAATTATAACAACTTTTACTAGTTTTAATTAGGTGTGTTAATTGGATTAACCACCTAGATTACTTACTAGTTATCGCGTGTTTATGCATTATTACTTTTTTTATTGTTGTAAATTGCATGGGCCATTCAAAAATAGTGAATGGATGACTAGAATGTATATTCTCTCACAGGTTTTATAATAATGGCAACTAGTGGGACCAGATTAGGATAGAAAATACGGATTGCGATCCGTTATCTATTTTTGTAAATCTAAATACGGTTTGCGTACCATTGAGTATTTCTGTACCTTAATATTTTGATTAGTCCTAATCGTAGATACTAGTAGTAGCATAATTTTGGTCAAGTCTTGAAGACGGAGGTTCTTGGAAGACAAAGACATGAAGTTGCAAAAGAAGACCTTTTGAAGACTTGAAGATTTCAAAGGTTCATGCTAGTTGCCAATATGCATCAAAATGCTTATGCTTTACATATTTATGATTATTTATATATGAATTATATGTTAAATGCATGTTTAGGATTTCAAATGTTGTGATGATTAATTAAGTTCACTTAAATCAACGAACATAGAAACCCTAGGTCCCTAAATATTGAGTAAAATTGTCATTCCAAAACTACACTTATCGACCTATTGAGAGTAGTGATGGGCTACGCCAAAGCGAGGCATCACCACTACTCCCTATACTCAAAAGGCATACCGCGTATGCAAATTATTTTTGGTTGTACTTAACAATATGAGTGATGCAGTCCTAATATGTCGTGGCAAAGTTAATAAATTGTTGAGAGAGAATTAGATGCGACAATTTATTTAGCCAAGAGTGGATTGGAGCAATTAGCAAAGCGTTGCTTACCTTAGGAGATTGAGTGTCAGACAAGCCAAACCATGCTTATCCACTCTTTGTTTCTTTGGATCTTGGAATCGACTTATTCTCGCAAAATGGGGACAAATATAATGTGTGGATAAGACGTTTAATAAGATTAAAAATTTGCATGAATACCTTTTAATTTTCAAACTTATTATGTTATTTACTTGATAAATGGTTATACTTTGCACTTATATTTGTAGAATTCCAAATAAAATTGTATTGTTTTCCATGATTGGTAAAGAAAATCTTTGAGAATGGTTCTCGAAGAAAAGTAAAACATTTCTAAAATAAAATTCTCATAAATGACTTTTATAATAAAGTTTGAAAGGACGGTTGGACATCATGTATTCAAAATACTAGGTAGTTTTGATAAAACATGAAGTATTGAGTTGCAAACTCAAATTTTCAACAATGACAACTAACATATCTTTTCGATTAATACAAATATGAGTAGGACTCATAGATGTAGTAATTCAAGCGTGAATTAAAGGAAAAGATGGAACTTTGTTTTACGGCGCATTAGATTCTTAATTATGCCTAACAAAGTATAAAAGTCAAAGACACTTCAAGAAATGGTTCTTAAAGATTATGAGATAAAGTATGATAAGAAATATAAGAAACGAGGAACAAAGAAAAGGAATGAGATTCCATTTTACTAAAGAATTCAAGTTATTGAAGTTAACTTAGAAACTCATTATCTTCACAAAGTATCGGATACTGCTTGAGTGTTCCACTTTGAAAGTGGCCTCAAACTATTGAAGATAAGCTAAGTTATCGACTAACAAGCCTAGAATTAAGCAAGTGGTGTTACATCAGTTGTAAGGTCGTATGCTTTGTTTATAGACCTTTAAGCTAAGGCTGGAATAAATAAATTGTTATTGTGTTCCATACTCAGCAATTGATTTGTTTACACACGGAAAGACTCACACTCAAAGCAATGAGCAATAGTTGCAATTTTTTTGAATGATATGGTTGTCAAAACCATGAGTCAAGAATGCTTGATTATAAACAAACATTTTCTTAACATGATAAACCGGCAAAAGCTTAAAGTCATGGGCATGATTTACGTTCCGAACATCTTTATTTATGTCACATCGACAAGAATGTGCTCAAGGCTCTATTAGATAGGCTCTTCATAGTTAATCAATTCAGAATCGTTCTAAGACAACCAAGTCTTACTTGTTGAAACCGATAGAGTAAAGAGCTATTGTTCTTGGTATAGACAACTGACTCTGAAAGCTAAAGAGGATTCATTTACTTCAACGTTTCACAAATAATTTGAAAGAATATGGCTATGTTCATCAAATGTGAACAAACTTGACCTTGAATACGTCAAGAGTTTAGTGAAGTACATAACCAACTTGGCAAGATATCAAAACATCTAGATTAGATAAAGCAATGTTTGATTGAGCCAAGCTTGATCATCACAAAGTTATGACATGAAATTTTCATAAATAACTCCACAAAGAACATAGTGTGTCTTCACAGAGACCTCGAAGCCATTAAAAAATGACTCGAACAATGATGGATCACATCCCTTCCTATCAAGTTCTTAAAGATTTGCACAAATAACTAATGTTACACTAAACAAAATGCCGAAGATAAGAAAGGACGCCTTATTTAGTTAAGGGTAAAAATATCTTCTAAACGTCTTTTAAAGTATATGTCTAAGGCTCTTTGTCTCAGTGGGAGCTCACTGGCTCAGTGGAAGCTAAGTGACTAAATGGTAGTTCATTGGCTAAGTGAAGCTAGGTGGCTCAGTGGGAGCTTAATGGATCATTAAAGGCTAAGATAGCTCAAGTAGGAGATAACTGTTTGTTTCACAACAAACTTTTAAAAAGGACAATAATATACATGACTCTTTGTAAGTAATCAAGTGAGACTACGGGCATTGCCTCCACAACCTAATTGAGAACATAAAGTTTGTTGCTCTAAGTGGTGTCTTTCTAGAAAGTAGCACATTTCCAAAACGATGAACGGGAGGAAAATGAACTCGATGACAATCTATATTAGCAACAAACTAGAATTGAGAATCTCATAAGACCTTAAAAGGGCTTCGTGAGAATACTGGATCAAGAATACTCAAAAGGACTTTACAGGGGCCTTAAAAGAGAATTCATTTCTCACAAAACTTTTGAAAAGTTGGAGTAAGATCAAGAAAATCAAAGGGCTTTGGAAGCACCTTGAAACTCATTTTTTGATGCAATAACCCCGTATAGGTATAGAATTCACCAAAGGCTTGGATTGAATCCTATAAATTTTCTATTAAGTTAGAAATAAACCTAAGACTTACAAGCATACTATTTACTATTAGATAGTAAGGGAATAATGTCTTATAAAATAGCTACAACAAATCCCAATTTTGAATAATGGTTAGAGGCCATAAAAATCAAAAATAGACTCCATGTTTGAAAATCATGTATTAAAACTTGATTAATTTGCATAAAGGGTTAAAGACCCATTGATTGTAAATAGGTTTTCAAGGAGAAAACTAACAAATGTGGAAATGTATATGTATACATAGCTAGATTGGTTGAAAAGGATACAATTAAATTCATGGAGTTGATTTTAATAAAAACCTATTTAGCAATCGAAAAGCTTAAGTCTTTTCGTGATTGTTCTAGCAAAATTGCACATATGAAATATGACAAAATATATACCAAAACCGCCTTCCTAAAATAGGATTTTGGAAGTGACTATGAAAATAGTCTAAGGGTTTTGAAAATCTAAATAATGCTAAATTTGAAAGCAAGCTTAAGGAATCCATTATGGAATTTAAGGAAGCATTGCATATAGGAATTGGAACATGTTTTCTCATGAAGTTAATAAGAGGATTGACTTGTGGAGAGACATAGAAATTCTTATGAACAAGAAGTTTAGTGGGAGCAAAAGTAAATTATGTAAAGGTTTAACAAAAAGTTTACGAACTCTATTGTGAAATAACTTTCAAATGCTAAATGCTTAGATTTGAAAGTATTTTCGAAAATGGACCAAACAAAAGACGATACTTAGTACATATTGGGTATTAAATCCTATTGTATAGACTTAAAAAAAATGTTTGAACGTGTAAGGGAATTTACTATTAAACATGAATTGAAGGACATTGAAAGAATTTTGACCTGTATGTATAAAACTAAGTAAAATTTTGGATTAAGTATAAGCTAGGGTAAATACTAATTCGAATAAGAAAGACTCTAGTAAGAGACTTTCAACCGTATCACATAGCGAACAATTTAAGCAAGACTTAGTGAAACTGAATGAGCTAAAATGTCACATGGATGGGATAAGATTGAGAATTACTCTGCAACTTAATCCATCATGTACGCTATGATGTGGAATCGTCGCAGGACGCACTTGCTTAGAGCATGTGAAGTATGTATGTAGTACCAATCAACCTGAATCTGTGTAATATATCGTTAAATTATGGCCAAGAACATCCAAGTACTTGGATTATTAACGAGATGAGTTCTTGACTTGTGGAAAAAAAAAATACAATTTAAGAATTTATGTTGCAAGCACAAACCTTAACAAGGATTAGATCCTTAACAAGGAAGTTGTTTATAAGCATGAGCTAAAAATGAGTCGTGGCTTGAGAATGGAAACATGGACGTGCATCCATGTGTAATGTGCAGGAATTTAAGTAAAATTTCCATGATCACAAGTGATTAGGGTATCCCAAATCATTGTGAGCTGTTTGGAGTGAAACCCAAGCAAAGCATCATAAGGAAGTCTACTAAAATACATGTTGAGAATATTGTTGTCTTAAAGGCAATAATAAAGAAGATGTTCTACAGAAAGTTCGTTGTTGAACGTTAATGATTGTATCTTGTCAAGTATAAGATCTCAATCATGAAAATGAGTGTGAGCCATCACGTGGACAATTAATTCTAAATCACATATAATCCATGGCACTCTTAAATTTTATCATGTTATTATGAAAGTGATCAGTAATGAAGATGCTAAGATTAGCAAAGTATTTATAACTAAACCTATGCAATAAGTGAACGACAACATTCATAATTGCATGAAAGAAATCAAGAATATTAGATATGGGTGTGATTTCTATAAATGTTTTATAAAGAGTATTACTCTTAAAACATTCGGAAAAACCATTTATCATTAGATAAATCATTCAAGTTTTGGAGTAATTTAAAATTTCATCCAATTTTATCACACCGTTTGCTATTTAATTATGGCTTAGAATTAAATAATGAGTCCATTCAATTTTTAGAATATTCAAAATAGGGTATCAAGACCATTCTTGATAAGGAAACACCTATTAAGTGAACCTTTAATATTATAATTGAAAATTATCCCTAATTAAGGTCATTTAAACGATGGACGGTGAATAACCATTTAAGATTAGTGTGTAGTTTGATTTATAGCACCGAATCTTGTGCTACAAAGACATGATCGTCATAAATAATTTACACATGTATTGGTTTAGAACCATACTTTATCGACCTATGATATTACTTTAAGAGATTAAAAATTGTCATAAATATACTTCTCATTATTGCTATCAAAACCTTTTTCCTCAACCATGAGTATTGTGATCTTTCTTTTTTAAGTACTAATCCGCTTTGATGATTGTCAAACGTCTGCCATAATAGGGGATTATAACGGCATCACTCGGGCGGCTAGGTACTCTCAGTAAGAGAAGCTACATTACAAGACTGGAAATGTCCCCCTACTAAAATATTGAAGATGTCTTTGTTGTTTACAAGGCCTCTCGTATAGCGAGACTGTAAAATGCATGGTCGTACTCGGATGGATTTTAGAAATTATCTGTTTATTGACAGTCGGACTCGAAATTGAGAAACACTTCTGGACGTAATAAGGGTGACAAATAAATCTTACCATATAGTTCTTGAAAAGGCATTAAGCGAAATAGGAAATGGGCTATATGTAGGAGTTTATAGGTACTAATTGCGGAATAAACATGAATCATATTCATACAGTACTAATTCCCAAGATCGAATGCATAACACATAAAGAACATATAATTGTACCTTTGAAGCGTGATTCCACGTGCGATCGAGCAAGAACAATGGGAGATAAAGAACCCCAAGCGTGATTCCTCTACTTGGTCCACGAGCACAGATTAAGCTCCACTAATGCTATTAGTTGCAATTGAACCCTTCAATTGACCTTCTACGAAGAAGAACGAGCAACAAACCACCACGAACCACCACACGCGCCACCAAGGGTGGCCGGCCGTACAGACGAAGGGAGGAGAGATATGGACGTGAGATAGAGAGAGGAATTAGGGTTTTGGGATTGGTTGCCTTGATGTCAAAATACACTGTGTATGAATTATGACTGATTTTATGCAACCCTAGGCATGGATCTTATTTATAGATCTCATCTCTAAATAAGATCCCATGTGAAAAGCCCAAATCTAATTCTAATCTAAGTATGCTAGCCCAATCCTTTTCATGATCAGTTAATTACTCATGAGGCCCATTAATGGGTCTGTAACTTGCTTAAGTTACCCAATACCCTTGTGTGTGACCTCATAGGATCCATTCTAGCAGGTTTTGGACTATTTGACTAGTCCAAAGATCATCTCTCATAGTCTAGCAACAGATGACGACGCCCCAAGAGAACGAACTTATTATCTCCATAATAGTGATACTTGATATATCTAGTAATTGCACTCATCGAAGACACAACTCCTTTAATATCCCACTTGTCTGAGACAAGTGCGCAATATTCAAATTCCTTAAGTCAATGTGTGTCGATTTGATAATATGATTGCATCTCATGTCATGATCAATATTAATCTACAAATCTTTTCTTGAAAAACTAAGTTAGATTCACAGACCAAATGATTACTATGTAATGCATTTGAGCACGGCCATGCATTTTCTGAATTCTCCCTCTTCAAGGGGCCAAGACACATTCCTCATTAAATAGGAAGACTCAATCCAATCTTGTGGCAACCAAAGCTCCCCTAAACTTCATAAATAACCGGGAACACACCCTTTATAATCTCTTGTTACGGGCAGACGTTTGAGTGCACCATAGCCATAACATCCATTGAATGAAATCAATGTTCCACTCATGTCAAAGGAATCCACTAATATATCCGGAAGCTCTATACTTGAACTTCAAAGTAGGTCTACAGTTCGATCATGCATCATTCAAGCATACCCATGTGATTGACCGAGCTTCACTACGCTCCTATAGCCCATGAAACTGCGCTATCCAATCAATCTTACATGCTAGTCCATTTATTGAAATCATTTATGTCCAGTTTAATGATTCTGGACTAAGAACTTAATAATGTATGAATTTAGTTGACCTGTGGGGTTTCATTCACCAGGTCATCAACTTGATGAGCCCATCAATCCATAATTATTTTGGACATTTTATTTAATATAAAAAACCATAATTAAATAAGATTGAACTTTGTTTCAATTGATAAACATAATTCTGCAAGGTTATGTATTACTTATGTACTATGCTTTCTCAATACATATACAACTTAAATTACATAACTTGCTACAATCTAAGAATCCTTAGTATGACTCTCATACCTTGATCATGAAAGGGGTTTATTAAGTAGTGTTCATGAGACATTAACATAAACATGAATTTTTCAATTTCTAAACTTTATAATAATATTAATCTCCATGCAATAAGAATTTTCCTTCGCCCTTTCGCAAGGAACTTAGAAATTTCTAATTTGTATTTCAGCGTTACATTGGATTTCGATTGAAATCTATCATCACTAGTCCTTTAAAACATGTGAATCAAATAGACGAGTATATTCCATGGCATGCATGATGCATCCTTTGCAAAATGCATAAGGAGCATCACTCAAAACCTTAATTTCATCAACCTTTCTCAAAGCATTGAATCATTAATCAATGTGCCATGTTATATAGGATTGAAACTCCTTTCAATATAATGTTAAACCCTATAAGAATCTTATCAATATAAGTTTCTTAACCAATCTCAAACATACTTCAAAACCGATCGCTATAGATCTTGAATCCCAGCTATACTCATCTTCCTCTTCCATATTTTCATACAAAATGCATTAACCATCACTTGACTATTCAAGAAATGAATTATCATTCTTTATACTAGACCAAGAAGACTGTATAGCTCCCACTAAACATCTTGTATACACAAGACCTTTTCTTCATTTTACGAGAACATCAAACAATTTGATTAACTCACAAAATTAAGAACACTAACTCCATGATGCTATGCATCCCTAGGATTATTGGATCTTCAAACTTTTGATTGATCATATACAAATCTTCTTTCATGAACAATTTCAAGAAAGCGTTTTAAAATATATCTACCAAGTCTTATAAGGTAGAAATCACTAAAATATCTTTAATAGATCTTTGCAACATGACTAATGTAAAATTTTCATCGTAGTCATAGTCATACTATGAATTAGTTGAATCCTTTAACAATCCTTTTCTTTAGTTAGAAAACATTCTTCTTTCTTGTCTATTTTTCTTATAATGGGTCTCCAATTAGGCAAATTATTCAAGTGTCATACAATTGCTTACAGACTTAGAATCTATTTCAAATTTCCTTGTTTTTAAACCACTTGGAGTTATAACTTGTCAAATCATCTTTATTACTTGCATAATCATCATGTTCCAAAATGAATATTTTAGAACTCTTAGTCAATATGAATCTTATTTCCTTGAAAAGTTTTACATATGCTAGTCATCATTGTGGGTTTGATGCAACAATTGAAACTCATACAACAACTTTGTTTAGTTTTCAATGAGAAATGACAATAAAGGATGTGCACTTGGAATTTACTACCTTCGACATATGGTTATTATTCCCATTACACTTAATGAGACCATGCGTTGTCATTTGTAACATGGGGTGAATCATGCTCATATTGTTGCTTTTATTCGATTATTTCTCAAATTTCTTCAAGATTTTCGAAATCACTTTTCTTAAACTCTTTCAAGGATCTCAAACTTTTCGAGATTCTTATACTCCCACTTGTCTTTTGAGGAGGCACATTTAGCATAGGATGAACCAATCACGGTTTGAACCATGTTTTTTGGTTGATTTTCTCGAACTCTTTTGAGATTTATAATACTCCCACTTGACCTTTTGGAACAATTTCCATAAAGGAACCTACTTGAGCAACAAACATTTTGTGCTAAGTATTATTTGTGTAGTAGTGCCCCGTGCTCTGTATAGGAATTGATCGTGCATTAAACGATTTAATACAACTTTTATTCCTTGCTTTGTAGAAAGACTTTGTAAGAACTCTTCTTATCCATATCACATATGAAGCCCTTGCTACAATTTGATTTGGCCTATGTATCTTTGTTTAGTTTTGTAGCCTATCTTAAAAGTATATCCCTTGAATGATGGTTGGAAGATAGGGTATTTTAATCCATTATCAAAATATATCTCATATGGATTGATATCTCCTTTTTATGTTTTCTTTCGGATTTTGTTATAAAACGATTTCACAAATCTTGGATGTTTATCAAGGTCTTGACTTAATTCTCATTATTACGATAATATTGCAATACTTTGAATATATTGCCAAGTAAATGTCTTGAATTAAATTTTCACAATTACAATCATATTGTAATGTAATCATTATCTTGTCAAGTTGATACTGAACTTTATACCGAACCTTTTGAATTTTTCAATATTTTCATACTTATGCTTCAACTAAGCACAAGTAGTGATCGTATCACAAGTGAAGTTTCATTGTCCGTCTCTAGTCTTTGAACCTTTGGTTTTTGTACAACGATATGTATTCGACCTTGAGTTCACATCATCATTTCTCTAAATGGTGACTTTTCAAATTTTCAAATTAGAATGATAATTACATATATCAATGGATTCATCATCTAATGATATTGAAAGTCCATCCCTTTGGATCTTTCGCATGCAATGTTCATTTTCGTTCAAATTATTTGACATTTTAGAGACAATTCATATATAGAAATGATTTAATTATTTCTATCACATAGACCTTTAAACCTATTTAGCAACTCAAAACACATTATGACTCAATGAAGCATAGAATATTTATTCCACGTTTTTGAATCTTCGATGCTTAGTCATTACTTACATTGAATGGTGTTTTGATAATGGCAAGAATGAATAACAGTTATTTAATTCTAGCCAATTACAAGGTAAGGTGAAATATAGGTTCTACTTGTAAAGTTGCAACTTTTGCTTCCAGACTCGTAGATTCTACTTGTGAAGTAGCAACATTTGCTTCTAAACTTGTAGATTTATTTCTCCTTTAGACACACTTCTTCATTTAGGTCAACCTCATTCTCAATGAGAGAGAACTAAACAAGACATCATATGTCCAAGAAGTAGCAATGTGCTAAATCAATTTCTATAATATACTTCTTAAATTTGAACATATTTATTGTTTTACCTTCCAACTATATGAGGTAGTTTCTAATCAATTGGAATTGGTCCATTTAATTTGAAACATTTGTTGTTCATAACAACTTTTAGCATGTAAGTAGCTCTAGGTTTGAGAAGTAGCAACTTGTTTGCATTTCTTGGCCTATAACTTTTTAATGCAATCCTCATATATTCTTAACCCTTTCAATTTGAGCCACTTAGAAAACTTCTCTTAGGTTCAAAATGATGCTTTGCTTAACTACTGTAAGCACTTTTCATGATTCTGCTAAGTATTATTCAATCATTATTCATATTAGAGTTTAATCAACCATTTAACTCTATATGAAATGGATGAAGAATAATGACATTTGATAAACTTTCGATCATAGATATTTCCAATCACTTTCATATGTTCAATCATATTGAGGATAAGAGATTTTATTGGACTTTTATACTTGTCTTTTAGAGGGTTTGTACCTCCATCAATTATATCCCTTGAAACACTTTTCAAAATGAAGATGTGTTGGCACTTAACTCAAACATTTTGAATAAAACCAATTTTAGACATTTGACATGGGTTTTTAAAACTTGCCTTTTAGAACCATCTTAGGAAAATTGGAATATAGGTTTATGGATTATCTTTTAACCTTTTGAGAACGTTTCTCAACTTTATTTTCAATTGAGTAGATTATATATAATAATAAAATTAGAACGCCATGTAATTTGTAAGTAAACGCAAATTTCAATTCATTATGTTTAAGAAATTTTAAAGTACCATAAGCGAATTTAATTGGTAACTTTAAAACATGTATTCAATTTTAATTGATCCCTGTTGAATAAAATGATTCCAAGATCCTTTATTTGTGCAATAACTGACCGGACTTTTGCCCTACCATCAACCATTACATTTTCAAGGTGAGTAAACTCTTTACTGATTACATGTTTAATTATTACCCTTAGCTTCAAGGTTCTAAACTCTTTAGGTAACCTTGTTGAGTATAACCAATTAAAATAGTAAAATTTGATTTACCCCCACTCCCTAAATATATAATATGACATCTAGCTTTGGCATGACCCGTCATAAATATCAAAGGTTCATCGGGTTTTTAATTGGAAAAGCTACCTCAATATTACTGGGACCTAGATTCATTATGTTTTGATTAAATAGTGAACTAGTTAGTAGAAAATATCAAAAAGGCACCCCCTAATTGGCACCGGTTCAGTCCAAACCGGTGCCAAAAATGGCCTACAAAATTGGTGGGAAGCTGAACCAGAGTAAAAGGCATCGGTTCACTTCAAACCGGTGCCAAAAAAATAAAGGCCACCGGTTTGAACCGGTGCCTTTGTGAACCGGGCCTTTTAATTATTTTAAAAAAAAAGTCGGCCATTATTTACTTATTACTTATAACCCTAAAAAACTTTTCCTTCTCTCTCCTCTCACTCCGCCTCTTCTCTCTCCTCTGCTCTCCCTTCTCTCTCCTCTAGCTCTCCTTCATTCCCAATCTCTTCTCTTTCTCTTCGAGCATCTCCGCAACAACAACAACAACAACAACAACAACAACAACAACACAACAACAACAACAACACCACCGCAACAACAACAACAACAACAACAACAACAACAACGCAAAGCCGCCGCCACCACCGTCACATCAACACCACAAATTTCGATTTTGGGTTTAATTGATTTGATGAGTGTCTTCGAAATTTTTTATGGGTTTCTTCAAAAAAAATTTGGTTTAATCCACCACGAACACATGCATGAGCAAGGTTAGGGTATAATTTCTTGATTTTATTTAATTCGATTTTTCTGGGTTGTTAACTGATTTTCGAATTTTCTTTTATTTTAATCGATTTATTTTTTATTTTAATCGATTTAAATTTGTTTTTTTAAGTGATTTTCAATTTTTTAGTTTGGTTATTCAATATTTAAACTTATTTTAATTCGAATTTTTTTTAATTTCTGGGTTTTTTTTGTCGATTTTTTTTTATTTTCTAGGTTTTAATTGATGTTCTGGGTTTTAATTGATTTTCTGGGTTTTATTTTCTGGGTTTTAATTGATGTTTTGGGTTTTTGAACTGATTTTCTTTTTTTTTTTTTTCCGATTTTCTAGGTTTTTTTGGGTTTTGAACTGATTTTCTTTTTTTTTCGATTTTATGGGTTTTTTTTATTCATTTTGATTCATTTTCTTTTTTGAACTGATTTTCATTTTCATTTTCTTTTTTGAACTGATTTTCACTTTCATTTTCTGGGTTTTTCTTTTCTTATTTTTTCTTTTCTTTTTTTTCGATTTTCTAGGTTTTTGAACTGATTCATGTTAATCGATTCATTTTGGTTGTTTTAATTGGTGCAGGTATATGGATTTAGATCTTAAATTGAAGAATCAACATGCAAATATATTGATCTTAAATCGAAGAATCAACTGATTTTCTTTTTTTTTTTGGATTTATATTGTAATTTTTTATTTATTTATATGTTGTAATTTTTTTATTTTGATTTAGCTGTTGTAATTTTTTTTGATCTATTTTTTTATCTATACTGTAATTTTTTTTATATATATATATAATGAACAGATTTGATTATATTAATATTTTGGCAGTTTTGGTTAATACAGATTTAATTTTTAAGCAAAAAAAAATTAATATTTTGGCACTTTTGGCACCGATTAACCGGTGCCAAAAACAGTGAAATAAAATTTTTGGGAATTTTTTGGCACTGGTTAGCCGGTGCCAATTCCGAATTTTGGCACCGGTTTGAACCGGTGCCTTTTTAAATCTCTTATTGGCACCCCCCCCCACATTGGCACCGGTTCAAACCGATGCCTTAAGCCGGGTTTGAACCGGTGCCAATTTCATTTTTTCACGTAGTGACTCTAGCGCATCATCATAAAAAATCTAACATGCATAATAAACTGAATGCAAACAAGACATAGCATGGCTCCTAATCCTAAGAAAACTAATAAAGTAAATGGCTCGCAGTTGAATATTCATAGATCTCATCCATATTGCTCCTTTGGGCCTTCACTTCATGGGCTTCTTAGATTTACTGCAACCTGTAATTTTACTCTATTCTATCTACTACTTAAATAAAATGAAATAAAATTACAAAAATACTTTATCGGTACGTAGACAGTACTAAAATTACAAAAATACGTCACGGTGCGCAGATCGTATTTAGTAATCTACTGGACCATACTAGTCATTATATAGCAATAAACAACATCATATATTATAAAATTGCCACATAATAAATCACTCATCATGCTTTCCTAAACTACAACATCGAATGTTCACAATTAAGGAAACATGGCATCTAAATATCTCATATTTTAATTAATGCAATTAGATAATATCATATATTATCATGATTATCAATAAAATGTCGTATATTTTAAATTAATCATGAGATAGAATCAAATCTTATTTTCATCTTAAAAAAAGATAAATCATATTTATCCTCAAATATTATCCTAACAAAATTAGGAAATTTTATCTTAATTACTAGCCAATCACAAAATTTTAAATCAATTGTATCCAAAATTAGTTATGGGATAATCACATTGTTTAAATCAATTATTATCCTTTTGGAATATGCTCAGAATATACTAATCAATCTTATCCAAAAATAACCACTTTAATTATGGATAATTACCAAAATAACAACTTTAAATATGGATAATATCAAATATAACAACTTTTGAATATTTGATTTTATCCTAAAATAAAAGATTTTATCCAAATAAAACCGATTTTATCTTTCAAAATAAAAGATCATATTTCAAAATATTTTATCTCATCCAAAATAAATCATATTCATCTTGAAATATTTTAAAATAAAATAAAAATAAAAATTTTTTTTTTTTGAAAAAATGTGCACCACCACACCGGCCACTGTGGTTGGCCAGCCGAAGCTAGCCACGGTGGCTGGCTGCCAATAGCAGCCACTGCCGCAAGGGCAGCAGCGTGACAGCAGCACTGGCAGCCGTAGCAACAGCCGTGCAACGCTTGCACGCTGCTGCCCACAACCACCTTGGACCACCGCCCTCCCCTCACTCCCCCCTCTTAAACTGCCACTAGGTCAGCAATCGCCGTGGCTGCGCCACCCAGCCGCGGCTGCCGGCCTCAAAACTAATTTTTTTTTCAATTTAATTAAAATAACATTTGTTAAAATTAAATCAAATCAGTCCAAAAATTAAAATCTAATCAACATTCAATCTTAAAATTAGGGTTCATCATAAAATTAATCCCAATTTAATTTTAAGTCAATCCGATTAAAATTATGAAACATAAACGAATCGATTTAAATCAAAATCAAGCACAAAAATCACATTTTATGGCTAGGAATTTTCGAAATAATTCAAAATTAGTGTTAGGGTTTTCGAAAATCTGAAACTAGGGTTCTAGGGTTCAAAATTTTCGAATGATCTAGGGCTTAATTCGGTCCTCTTCATGGCTATTTTGAGCATTATTAATTCACATTTAATCAATTCCAAGAGTTAAATCACATTTAATATAATAATTGACCCATAGTTAAATTTTCTCCCTCCTAATTGATTTAAAATTGTGGATTATCAAAGAATTATTGTCAATATGCGTAAACGCAAAAAGCTAACTGATACCACTGTAGGAGCTTATAGGTACTAATTGCGGAATAAACATGAATCATATTCATACAGTACCTAATCCCAAGATCTAATGCATAACACATAAAGAACATATAATTGTACCTTTGAAGTGTGATTCCACGTGCGATCGAGCAAGAACAATGGGAGATAAAGAACCCCAAGCGTGATTCCTCTACTTGGTCCACGGGCACAGATTAAGACCTCCACTAATGCTAGTTAGTTGCAATTGAACCCTTCGATTGACCTTCTACGGAGAAGAGCAAGCAACGAACGACCGCAAACCACCACATGCGCCACCATGTGTGGCCGGCCGTACGGACGAGGGGAGGAGAGAGATAGCCGTGAGATAGAGAGAAGAATTAGGGTTTTGGGATTGGTTGCGTTGATGTCAAAATACACTGTGTGAATTATGACTGATTTTATGCAACCATAGGCATAAATTTTATTTATAGATCTCATCTCTAAATAAGAGCCCATATCAAAAGCCCAAACCTAATTCTAATCTAACTATGCTAGCCCAATCCATTTCATGATCAATTAGTTACTCATGAGGCCCATTAATGGGCCTCTAACTTGCTTAATTAACCCAATACCCTTGTGTGTGACCTCATAGGATCCATTCTAGCGGGCTTTGGACTATTTGACTAGTCCAAAGATCATCTCTCATAGTCTAGCAACAGATGAAGACGCCCCAAGAAAATGAACTTATTATCTCCATAATAGTGATCCTTGATATATCTAGTAATTGCACTTATCGAAGACACAACTCCTTCACTATACACTAAATGCAAACTTTTCCGGAAGGAAAAGTAGGAGATTAAAAGGAATAGTGACCTTTGAATAAGTGTATTATTCCGATAGTGGGTTTAGAATTATTAGAAAGCTAATATATTCACTAACGTCAAGTGATCGGAATGCATGGGTGGAGGCCGCTTTCGATCAATAATATTAATGCATAATTAATACTATAGCTTCATCTTGACTGAATCCTTTGGGTCACAACCAATCAACCAACGAGCCGAAGCAACGAATTAATTCGGAAGGAAATAATGAGTCGACCGAGTAATAAAAATTTAGACGTCGAAAATTCAAGCTTAGAGCGTCGAAACCGGGCGACGAAAAACGAGTCAAAAATAGTAAAAGACGAGATGAGTAAATAGTAATAAATTAACGTATTTCCCAAAATACCCCTAGCATCGGAGTACCCGGAGCAAACCGAGTGCTAGGAGCACAATGCGTAGGATGGCGGCTAGCATGCGCACCAAGCCAAGCCTTGGCTGGCTGGTGCGTAATAATGCACTAATGCTAACAGCCAAGTGCACGCACGAAGCAGCAGACCTCAACATTAGGTCTCGGCAGCAGCCCGCACTAAAGATGCGCGACTTGCTGGACGCGAACAGCAGCAGCCCGCACTATATGGTGCGGGGATGGCTGGGCCGAGGCAATGGGGCAGCAGCAAATAAGAAGCCCACTTGGGTGCCTTGGTGCGCAAGTGGGAGTTGCCATGTGGCGCAAGGTGAGGGAGAGAGTGGGGAGCAAGTTTGGTCCCCCCTCTCCAAGTGGTCCTCACTTACTCTCTCATGTATAGTTGACACTTGTTGATTTATTACTAGCTTGCTTAAATAATTTTTTTTTAGCTTTAAAATAAAATGTGAAAATCTCATTGTCCCACATTTATGGGAGAGATAATCATACTCTCATCATTTCCTATAAATACCCAAGTTGGGGCATTTGAAATGATGCTTGAGTTAGAGTTGGAAAAGGGATCACTAGTTGTGAAAACCTTTAAACACAAGAGTTGAAAAAGGTATCACCTTTGTGAAAGCCTTTGAACTCAATTACTCGGGTTTTTTCGGTCGGTTCTTACTAACCCCAAGACATTGGACCTAGTCAGTGAGCGTGTTGCGGGTGGATTATCATTGGAGGCAGACTCACCAAACCCCAACAGCAGTATCGTAGCCTCGCTCGTTTACTTTTAAAATCATAATATTATGACTTATTTTTCTGGTTTTAAGTTGCTAATTAGATTAGTAGTTTGTTTTATCTATTTTAAGCTTGTGTTAGAGCTGACTTCAACTCACGAACCCAGATTTCGACCCAAAAATAGTGAATTTTGGGTGGAAAAGGCGTTCTAGAAATGGTTTTACCCTTTTTAGGACTCGGTTTTTAGCCCAAAATCGACTAGAATTGCACTTTTCGAGTGGTGTTTCGTTTTTACGAAAACTTTTAAGTCTTTCTAACATTGAAAATTAATTTCATATTTATTGTGGTTATGTAATTGGTTCAATACATATTTTATATGCAATTTTAAACCTCTTTAGGCATGATTACTTGGTGGTAATTTATGTTCGAAAGTTTGGTTTTATTTTTCACATAATTGCAAATTAATTGTATTAAGTGTGAAATTGTTGTTCTTTGAGTCTTCTGAGTACTAAAGATCAATCTTTAATTATGTTAAGTGATTGAAACTTTAAGTACTAAATTCCATGAATTTTTGTTGAACTTTGTTGATTTAATCATTTTTAAGTTGATTGGAATCATAAAGTTTGAAACTTCTTATAGAAAATTGTTTATCTTCATATTGGAAGATATAATTTTTCAAGGATTCACAAATATTAAAATTGGAATATTTATTGAACTTATGTTCATTTTTCCAACTCCCTTTTACTTTGTCAGAATCTCAATATTAATTTAAATTAATAGTGAGTAATTGCCCTCTTATTTTTGTCGCACCAAGTTAAACCAATTTTATTAAAGAATGGTTCTTGGAATAATTTTTGGTTTTATGCACTTGGATGAATTTATTTAAGTTGGACTTGTTATATTTTCATTTTTCCTCAAAATTAATTGATTCTAAAATTAATTTTTAATTGATTAAATATGTCACACAAAATCGAGATTTTTCCCGAGGCATGAGCACCAAATCAAGGCCTAAGAGCCCCAAGCATGCTCTAGGCCAGCCGGGTTGCTCACGCAACCCACATGAGGCTGCCGAGGCTGCTGGGTGCCTCGAAGTGGTGCGTGTGTGCGGGGGGGGGGGGGGGGGGGGGGGGGCTGTTGTATGGCACCATGGCTCACCATGGCGACCGCCTTATGGTTGGCTGTGCGTGGGTCTTGCATTGAGTGTGTATGTGTGTGTAGCTTGGTACAAAGGTAAGGGTAATATGCGTAGACATTGCTTGTAAAGCAATGTGCTGGAATGAGATTGTGCGAGTTGTGTGCGAGTTGTGAGCACTCCAAATCTTAGTGCTATGCACTTGGATATTTTGGATTACGTAATTTTTTGCTTATTTTGCCGTTTTAATTATTTTATTAATTTAATTTAATTTTGTTTAATTATTTTAATAAATATTGGAGGCTAGGCCTCGATTTTATGAGCGGCATTTACGAATTTATTTTGGCAAATAATTTGGTTTTACCGACTTAATTAAGTTGGATGCGGAATTTAGTAGGAGCTTCAAATATTAATTGCGCTAGTTTACATAATCGGTTATAACAACTTTGACTAGTTTTAATTAGGCATGTTAATTGGATAAACCACCGAGATAAGTTACTAGTTATCGCGTGTTTATGCATTGTTACTTGTTTTATATTGTTAAAATGCATGGGCAATTCACAAATAGTGAATGGATGTATGGAATGTATATTCTCTCATGGGTTTTATAAAAATGGCAACTAGTGGGCCCGATTAGGATAGAAAATACGGACTGCGGTCCGTGATGTATTTTTGTAAATCTAAATACGGTCTGTGTACCATTGAGTATTTTTATACCTTAATATTTTGATTAGTCCTAAACGTAGATACTGGAAGTTTAATAATTTTGGTCAAGTCTTGAAGACGGGGGTTCTTGGAAGACAAAGCCATGAAGTTGCAAAAGAAGACCTTTTGAAGACTTGAAGAATTCAAGGGGTCATGCTAGTTTCCAATATGCATCAAAATGCTTATGCTTTACATATGTGTGATCATTTATATATGAATTATATGTTAGATGCATGTTTATGATTTCAAATGTTGCGATGATTAATGAAGTTCACTTAAATCAACCAACATAGAAACTCTAGGTCCCTAAATATTGAGTAAAATTGTCATTCCAAATCAACACTTATCGACTTATTGAGAGTAGTGATGGGCTACGCCAAAGAAAGGCATCACCACTACTCCCTAGACTCATAAGGCATACCGTTTATGCAAGTTGGTTTTGGTTGTACTCAACGATATGAGTGATGGAGTCCTAACATGTCGTGGCAAAGTCAATAAATTATTTGAGAGAGTATAAGATGCGACGATTTATTCATTCAAGAGTGGCTTGGAGCAATTAGCAAAGTGTTGCTTACCTTAGGAGATTGAGTGTTAAGACAAGCCAAACCATGCTTAAACATTCTTTGTTTCTTTGGATCTTGGAATCGACTTATTCTCGCCAAATGAGGACAAATTTAATGTGTGGATAAGACGTTTAATAAGATTGAAAATTTGCATGAATACCTTTTAATTTTCAAACTTATTATGTTATTTACTTGATAAATGGTTATACTTTGCACTTATATTTGTAGAAATCCAAATCAAATTGTATTGTTTTCAATGATTGGTAAATGAAATCTTGAGAATGGTTCTCAAAGAAAAGTAAAGCATTTCTAAAATACAATTCTCATAAATGATTTTTATAACAAAGACCGAAAGGACGGTTGGACATCACGTATTCAAAATACTACGTAGTTTTGATAAAACATGAAGTATTTAGTTGCAAACTCAAATTGTCAATATTTACAACCAACATATCATTTCACTTAATACATAGATGAGTAGGACTCACTGATGTAGTAATTCAAGCGTGAATTAAAGGAAAAGATGGAACTTTGTTTTACGGCGCATTAGATGCTTAATTATTCCTAACAAAGTATAAAAGTCAAAGACTCTTAAAGAAATGGTTCTTAAAGATTATGAGATAAAGTGTGATAAGAAATATAGGAAACGAGGAACAAAAAAAGGAATGAGATTCCATTTTACTAAAGAATTCATGCTACTGAAGTTAACTTAGCAACTCATTATCTTCACAAAGTATCGGATACTGTTTGAGTGTTCCACTTTGAAAGTGACCTCAAACTGTAGAAGATAAGCTAAGTTATCGACTTAAAAGTTTAGAATGAAGAAAGTGGTTCTACATCAGTTGTAAGGTCGTATGCTTTGTTTAAAGACCTTTAAGCTAAGGCTGGAAAAAATAAATGGTTATTGTGTTCCATAATAAGCAATTGATCCGTTTATACACGGAAAGACTCACATTCAAAGTAATGAGCAATAGTTGCAATTTTTTTTGAATAACATGGTTGTCTAAACCATGAGTCAAGAATGCTTGATTATAAACAAACATTTCCTTAACATGATAAACTAGCAAAATTTCAAAGTCATAGGCATGATTCGCGTTCAGAACATCTTTAGCTATGTCACATTGAAAAGAACGTACTCAAGGCTCTATTAGATAGGCTCTTGATAGTTGATCGATTCAGAGTCATTCTAAGACAAGCAAGTCTTACTTGTTGAAACCTACAAAGTAAAGAGCTATTGTTCTTGGTATAGACAATTGACTCTGAAAGCTAAAGAGGATTCATTTACTTCAACGTTTCACAAAGAATTTGAAAGAATATGGCTATGTTCATCAAATGTGAACAAAATTTACCTTGAATAGTTCAAGAGTTTAGTGAAGTACATAATCGACTTGGCAAGATATCAAAATGTCTAGATTAGATCGAGCGATGTTTTCTTGAGCCAACCGTGATCATCACAAAGTTATGACATGAAATTTTCATAAATAACTCCACAAAGAACATAGTGTGTCTTCACAGAGACCTTGATTCCATTAAAAAATGACTCGAACAATGATGGATCACATCCCTTCCTATAAAGTTCTTAAAGATTTGCACAAATGACTAATGTTACACTAAACAAAATACCGAAGATAAGAAAGGACGCCATATTCAGTTAAGGGTAAAAATAGCTTCTAAACGTCTTTTAAAGTATATGTCTAAGGCTCTTTGTCTCAGTGGGAGCTCACTGGCTCAGTGGGAGCTAAGTGACTCAATGGTAGTTCATCGGCTAAGTGAAGCTAGGTGGCTCAGTGGGAGCTTAATGGATCATTAAAGGCTAAGATAGCTCAAGTAGGAGCTAACTGTTTGTTTCACAATGAACTTTTAAAAAAGACAATATACATGACTCTTTGTAAGTATTCAAGTGAGACTACGGGCATTGCCTCCACAGCCTAATTGAGAACATAAAGTTTGTTGCTCTAAGTGGTGTCTTTCTAGAAAGTAGCACATTTCCAAAACGACGAATGGGAGGAAAATGAACTCGGTGACAATCTATCTTAGCAACAAACTAGAATTGAGAATCTCATAAGACCTTAAAAGGGCTTCGTGAGAATACTGGATCAAGAATACTCAAAAGGACTTTACAAGTGCCTTAAAAGAGAATTCATTTCTCACATAACTTTTGAAAAGTTGGAGTAAGATCAAGAAAATCAAAGGGCTTTGGAATCGCCTTGAAACTCAGTGTTTGATGCAATAACCCCTTATAGGTATAGAATTCACCAAAGGCTTGGATTGAATCCTATTAATTTTCTATTAAGTTAGAAATAAACCCAAGACTTACAAGCATACTATTAACTATTAGATAGCAAGGGAATAATGTCTTGCAAAATAGCTACAACAAATCTAAATTCTAAATAATGGTTAGAGGCCATAAAAATCCAAAATAGACTCCATGTTTGAAAATCATGTTTTGAAACTTGATTAATTTGCATAAAGGGTGAAAGACACATCGATTGCAAATAAGTTTTAAGGAAAAAACTAACAAATGTGGAAATGTATATGTATACATAGCTAGATTGGTTGAAAAATATACAATTAATTTCACGGAATTGATTTTAATAAGAACCTATTCACCAATCATAAAGCTAATTTCTTTTCGTGATTGTTCTAGAAAAATTGCACATATGAAATATGATAAAATAGATACCAAAACCGCCTTCCTAAAATAGGATTTTGGAAGTGACTATGAAAATAGTCTATGGGTTTTGAAAATCTGGATAATGGTAGATTTTAAAGCAAGCTCAAGGAATCAATTATGGGATTTAAGGATGCATTGCATATAGGAAATGGAACATGTTTTCTCATGAAGTTAATAAGAGGATTGACTTATGGAGAAACATAGAAATTCTTATGAATAAGAAGTTTAGTGGGAGCAAAAGTAAATTATATAAAGGTCCAACAAAAAGTTTACGAACTCTATTGTGAAATAACTGTCAAATACTAAATGCTTAGATTTGAAAGTATTTTCAACAATGGAACAAACAAAAGACGATACTTAGTACGTATTGGGTATTAAGATCTATTGCATAGACTTTAAACAAATGTTTGAACGTATAAAGGAAGTGTTAAACATGAACTGAAGGACTTTGAAAGACTTTCGACCCGTATGTATAAAACTAAGTAAATGTTTGAACTAAGTATAAGCTAGGCTAAATACTAAGTCAAACAAGAAAGACTCTAGTAAGAGACTTTCAACCGTATCACATAATGAACACTTTAAGCAAGACTCAGTGAAACTAAATGAGCTAAAATGTCACATGGATGGGATAAGATTGAGAATTACTCTGCAACTTAATTCATCATGTACGCCATGATATGGAATTGTCGCAGGACTTAGTTGCTTAAAGCATATGAAGTATGAATGTAGTACCAATCAACTTGAATCTATGTAATAGATCGTTAAATTATGGCCAAGAACATTCCAAGTACTTGGATAATTAACAAGATGAGTTCTTGACTTGTGGAAACAAATACAATTTGAGAATTGATGTTGCAAGCACAAACCTTAACAAGTATTAGATCCTAACAAGTATTAGATCCTTAACAAGGAAGCTGTTTATAAGCACGAGCTAAAAATGAGTCGTGGCTTGAGAATGGTAACATGGACGTGAATCCATGTGTAATGTGCAGGAATTTAAGAAAAAAATTTCATGATCACAAGTGATTAGGGTATCCCAAATCATTGTGAGCTGTTTGGAGTGAAACCCAAGCAAAGCATCATCAAGAAGACTACTAAAATATATGTTGAGAATATTGTTGTCTTAAAGGCAATAATAAAGAAGATGTTCTATGGAAAGTTCATTGTTGGCCGTTAATGATTGTAGCTTGTCAAGTATAAGATCTCAATCATGAAAATGAGTGTGAGCCATCACGTGGACAATAAATCCTAAATCACATATAATCCATGGCACTCTTATATTTTATCATGTTATTATGAAAGTGATCAGTAATAAAGATGCTAATATTAGCAAAGTAATTATAACTAAACCTATGCAATAAGTGAACGACAATATTCACAATTGCATGAAAGAAATCAAGGATATTTGATATGGGTGTGATTTATATAAGTGTTTTATAAAGAGTGTTACTCTTAAAAATTCGGAAAAACCATTTATCATAAGATGAATCATTCAGGTTTTGGAGTAATTCAAAATTTCATGCAATTTTATCACACCGTTTTCTATTTAATTATGGTTTAGGATTAAATAATGAGTCCATTCGATTATGAGAATATTTAATATAGGGTATCAAGACCAGTCTTGATAAGGAAACACCTATTAAGTGAATGTTGAATATTATAACCGAAAATTATCCCTAATCGAGGTCATTTAAACGATGGATGATTAATGACCATTTAAGATTAGTGTGTAGTTTGATTTATAGCACCATTTCTTGTGCTACAAGGACATGATCGTCATAAATTATTTACACAAGTATTGGTTTAGAACCATACTAGATCGACCTATGAGAATACTTTAAGAGATTAAAAATCTTCCTAAGTATACTTCTCATTATTGTTGTCGAAACCTTTTTCCACGACCATGAGTATTGTGAGCTTTCTTGTTTGAGTACTGGTCCGCTTTGATGATTGTCAAACGACTGTCATAATAGGGGATTAAACGACATCACTCGGACGGCTAGGTCCTCTCAGTAAGAAAAGCTACATTACAAGACTGGAAATGTCCCCCTACTAAAATAGGGAAGATGTCTTTGTTGTTTACAAGGCCTCTCGTAGAGCGAGACTGTAAAATGCATGGCTGTGCTCGGATGGATTTTAGAAATCGTTTGTTTATTGACAGTCGGACTTGGGATTGAGAAACACTTTAGGACGTAATAAGGATGACAAATAAATCTTACCTTATAGTTCATGAAGAGGCATTAAGCGACATAGGAAAAGGGCTATACACTAAAAGCACACTTATGCGCAAGGACAAGTGGGAGATTGAAAGGAATAGTTTCCTTCGAACAAGTGTATTATTTCGATAGTGGGTTTAGAATTATTAGAAAGCTAATATATTCAGTAAGCTAATATATTTTAAGCTTAATCCTGACTGAACCCTTCGTGTCACACCCAAGCAACCAACGAGCCGAAGCCAAGAATTAATTTGGAAGGAATTAATGAGTCGACCGAGTAATGAAAATTTAGACGGCGGAAATTCGTGCTTAGAGCGTCAAAACCAAGCGTTGAAAGTCGAGTTGAAAATAGTAAAAGACGAGACGTGCAAATAGTAATAAATCAATGTATTTCCAAAAATACCCCTAGCATTGGAGTACCCCGAACAAACCGAGTGCTAGGGGAACAATGCGTAGCATTGTGGCTAGCATGCGCACCAAGCCGAAACTTGGCTGGCTGGTGCGTGGTAGCGCACCAATGCTAGCAGCCAAGAACACACACAAGGTAGCAGACCTCGGCACCAGGTCTCGGCAGCAGCCTACACTTGGGGTGCGCGGCTTGCTGGCTGAGAACAACAGCAGCCCGCACTATGTGGTGCGGGGATGGCTGGGCCGAGGCTATGGGGCAGCAGCAAATGAGAAGCCCACTTAGGTGCCCAGATGCCCAAGTAGGAGTTGCCATGTGGCGCAAGGTGAGGGAGAGAGTGGAGAGAAAATTTGGTCCCCCCCCTCTCCAAGTGGTCCTCACTTACTCTCTCATATATAGTTGACACTTGTTGATTTATTACTAGCTTGCTTAAATAATTTTATTTTAGCTTTAAAATAAAATGTGAAAATCTCATTGTCCCACATTTATGGGAGAGATAATCATACTCTCATCATTTCCTATAAATACTCAAGTTGGGGCATTAGAAATGATGCTTGAGTAAGAGTTGGAAAAGGGATCACTAGTTGTGAAAACCTTTAAACTCAAGAGTTGAAAAAGGTATCACCTTTGTGAAAGCCTTTGAACTCAATTACTCGGGTTTTTTCGGTCGGTTCTTGCTAACCCCATGACATTGGACCTAGTCGGTGAGCGTGTTGCGGGTGGATCATCATTGCAGGCATTCGTAATTTCGAGGCTAGCTTTCAAGTAAAAGTCCTAGTGGTCGGGGGAAGCACGCGTCAAAGGTATATTTATTATCTTAATATTGTCAGTAAGTTAATTATGTTTATGGTTTTTTTTTATTGCGAGTGCGGTCTTGTTTTTGGGTTTGTTTCCGCGGTGAGTCAGACTCACCAAACCCCAACAGCAGTATCGGAGCCTCGCTCGTTTATTTTTAAAATCATAATATTTTTCAAGGTGTTTTATGGCTTATTTTTCTGGTTTTAAGTTGCTAATTAGATAAGTAGTTTGTTTTATCTATTTTAACCTTGTGTTAGAGCTGACTTCAACTCACGAACCCATATTTCGACCCAAAAATAGTGAATTTTGGGTGGAAAAGGCGTTCTAGAAATGGTTTTACCCTTTTTAGGACTCGGTTTTTAGCCCAAAAACGACCAGAATTGCACTTTTCGACTGGTGTTTCATTTTTACGAAAACTTTTAAGTCTTTCTAACCTTGAAAATTAATTGCATATTTATGGTGGTTATGTAATTGGTTCAATACATATTTTATAAGTAATTTTAAACCTCTTTATGAATGATTACTTGGTGGTAATTTGTGTTTGAAAGCTTGGTTTTATTTTTCACATAATTGCAAATTAATTGCATTAAGTGTGAAATTGTTGTTCTTGGTGGCTTCTAAGTACTAAAGATTCAATATTTAATTATGTTAAGTGATTAAAACTTTGAGTTACTAAATTCCATGAATTTTTGTTGAACTTTGTTGATTTAATCATTTTTAAGTTGATTGGAATCATAAAATTTGAAACTTGTTATAGAAAATTGTTTATCTTCATATTGGAAGATATAATTTTTCAAGGATTCATAAGTATTAAAGTTGGAATCTTTATTGAACTTATGTTCATTTTTCCAACTCCCTTTTATTTTGTCAAAATCTTAAGATTAATTTAAATTAATTTAATAGTGAGTAATTTCCCTCTTATTTTTGTTGCACCAAGTTAAACCAATTTTATTAAAGAATGGTTCTTGGAATAATTTTTGGTTTTATGCACTTGGATGAATTTATTTAAGTTGGACTTGTTATATTTTCATTTTTCCTCAAAATTAATTGATTCTAAAATTAATTTTAAATTGATTAAATATGTCACACAAAATCGGGATTTTTCTCGAGGCACGAGCACCAAATCGAGGCCTAAGAGCCCCAAGCATGCTCTCGGCCAGCCAAATTCCTCACGCAACCCATATGGGGTTGCCGAGGCTGCTGGGCACCTCAAAGTGGTGCGTGTGTACGGGGGAGTTGTTGTGTGTCACCATGGCGCACCATGGCAGCCACCTTATGGCTGGCCGTGGGTAAGCCGTGAGTGAGGCTTGCATTGAGTGTGTATGTGTGCGTATCTTAGTACAAAATTAAGGGTAATATGCGTAGACATTGCTTGTAAAGCAATGTGGTGCAATGAGATCGTGCAAGTTGTGAGCACCCCAAATAATCTCTTTTGCCATACTATTTTCATGAAAAACACACTTTCCTAAATGATATTATTCTTAATCACCTTAATATAAAAAGTTTACATATTTCTTTATTCACTTCACTAAGTAATTTCCTTAATTCTTTTTACCATAATTCATCCTACATTCTCCTACCAAAATTCTTTCTTTCATGAGCTTATAAATACCCCTTCATACCTCTCATACTCTTTACACCAAAAACCTAATTCTCTTCTTCTCTCTTCTTCTTCTTTTCCCTAAACCTTTTCATACTTTTCTTCTCCTCTTTTTACACAAATCATCCCGTTTATCTTTGAAGCTAGTTTTCTTTCACTTCTGCTCAGTTTTTGGCCGAGGTATTGACATTTCACAGAAGATTGTTTCTCTCAAAAAATACTTGAGGTTAGGCTCAAGAATAACCCAATGCAAAGTTATATTGAAGGAGTTATGACCTCTACAAGTTCTGCCTATTCTTTCCAACGAAAATTCAATTCTCTTTAAACCTATTCCTTTATCTTCTTCATGATTAGTTTTCTAAAATACAAATACCTATTTCAAAACTATAATTTTACATTAAAGTATTATTTTAAAAGAGTTTTATAGTCCATGCACATTAGATTTGAGTTTATGTTGTGATAACCTTATGGTTATGTTATTTGCAAGGTGTATTTGTGATTGAACTTTGAAAGTGCGAAGTGTTGATTGATATTCGGAATCAAGGTTCTTGAGGTTCTTTTAGTGTGGTTTTTCTAGCAAGGATCAAGGTACGTTTTGGTGGCTAGATACCTTTGAAAGTGAGTGGTTTTAATAACATGTTTTACATGATTTGATTGGTAATTGAATTGAATTGATTTAAATTATGATTTTGAAATAAATTATGTTTGAAGGTTTATTTTAATAAAAGTATTTTGAATGATTGATTTTTAAATCATGTTTTGAATGGTTTGGATTACTTATCGTGTTTAAATAAAGGAATTGATTTTAAAAGGTTTGTTGAATTAAATAAAGGTTTTTCAAGGAAGAGTTGTGTGATTTTGAAAAGTTATTAATATGAGATTTTATTCTCAAGTATATATTTACGAGGTTTGATTTTGAAAGCATGTGAAATTAATTAAAAAGGATTTTCAATTATATTGGAACTATTGGATATTAAAAGGATCTGTTGAAACATTGAATTATTATTATTATTGCTTTATAAGCATGTTAGTAATCCCAATATGTGGATTTGGTTTATTGATAAGGCCTTGGACTTTGTATGACCGGGTCTTTCCTCAAGAATAGCCTTGTAATGTAAGGATTCATAAGTATTGGGGGGTGTTCCCACTAGGGTGAGGAATTGGATTAAAAGGAATTGGTTCTTAATAAAGGAATTAGTTTTATTAACTATTATTTTGAATATGAATCATTGGAATCGATTTTGGAATAATGAGTTTTGAATTTATTGGATTAATTATTGGAATTGGTTTTAAAGGCATGTTTGAGTTTACATTATCTTGCACTTATCGTACTTAGCATAATTTGCTAATCCGTATTTCTTATTTGTTTGGTTCGCCCTGTTTACCGTGATGGTAAGCAGTGTTAACTATTTTCAGGTGGAGTCATGAAAGAGCATATGGGAGTCCCGGGATTTGCTTCACCTAGTTTCGGAATGTTGGTTTTGTCTTTATTTTGAGTACTCATAACAATGTTACTATTTTTATTAGTATTAATAAAAGAAAGTTGAGTTTTCGCTGCAAGTTTTATTGTTGAGTTAAGTATTTTGAGTAGCCTTGTGTAATCACGCGGCGGTAATACGCCCATTTCTATCTCTACGGTATAATTATATGTATTATACTGGTATTTCCGTAGAGGGAGATTTGGGGGTGTTACATATCGACGGCCTCGACGTCAACTTTAGATGTCTTTTACAACTCTTGAGCATTGGTCTTCTCATTTATCATGAGCAACTAATATGTCCGCCAACATGGGATATATCCATCTTCTCCAAGCGAGGAACATTGATTGAACATTATCGCTACATGAAAAAATGATTGTTATCGCTATCACACGTATACCTCACTGCCAAGTCATCACAAGGATTCAAATATTAAGTCAATGATCCTTGCTTTTCAAAAACATGTCTAATTCTCTTTCTTTATTCTTCTATGGGAAAGTTGGATTCCCCTTCCTTTTTATACAAATCCGTCTTTTTTGTTCATTTCTTTTTTAGGGGGTAAGTCGGGATGATCCCTCCCATTTGACAACTAAATTCTTGAAAAATAGTATAATTTTTTTGCTAGTATAAGTTTTTCGCTCTTTGCCTTAAACTAGGGGCTAAAAAAAGCCTGGACATCCCCACTTCTCTCTATTTACTGATTTGAACACGCTATTTATGCTGCGAAATCAATGTCATGCAAAGCTTATTACGAACCATCTTAATAACTTTTAATGACAAAGGGAAGAATACCACTTCCTATTAGTTAACCAAGATAATTAATTATGTTACTTGATCTGATCATACAATTCATGATAAGTGATTAGGGGATTTTGCTCCCACCAATCGGAATGCGCCACGTGGGCCAAACAGGTCCTGCCAAGTGTCCCCCAGTTGGACCTCTCAGGGCTTGCCACGTGGCACACGCTTATTCGTTCACCCTGGACCTATTATGTCATGACACGTGGCATGCCTAATGGAGAAGCCGACCACCTAGGCCCAACTTCCGAGGGAAGCCCAATCAGCCCAAGGTTAACCTAAACCTAGGATTGGCACGTTTCCCGAGGTTATAAATACCTCCCTTAATCCTCATTAAGGGGGATTACGCACATTAAACACTCTCACCTAGAGAGACCTAATCACTTTAATTTCCACATTAATTACTCCTTAAGCAAGTACTAACTTGACCGTCGGAGGCGGATCTCCAATCATCCAGAGCATCCGTTTGTTTTGCAGGTACAGGCGTCCGGTTCCAGTCTCGGAATTGTAACTCTCCCGCAGGACATCAGAAAACCCCGAAACATTTTGGCGCCGTCTGTGGGGAGAGTACTTCTGAGATGGCATCCATGTCTGTACCGACTCCTGAAGAGAGGCGTCCCCTAGACGACCCTCAAGTTCAGTCGGACCATGATACTGAGAATGAATTTGAAGTTGAAGCTCACATAGCTTCAGACGGGACCCTAAGGGCCCGACGCACCCGTCATACCGAAAGGAGGGAACGGGAACATCTTCAAACTGGAAGTGAGCCAGCAGGCGCACCGCCTATTCGGCAGCAGCCGACTGATGGGTCTGCTCCCATCACAAGGAATGAACTCATGACCTTCATGAGGGACTTCAAGGGAGAGATTCAAGAGTTGCTCAACAAGAAGCCTGCTCTGGCCAAGGAACAGTCGGCTAAGAAACCCTCCACTTCAGGGAAGAGGAAGCCATTTCAAGGGCGAGAGGCGACCCCTCATCTTAAATCTAGGAAGTGGGAGCCGCCTGCCCTTGATTTCACAAAATACCGTTTTCCTACTCCAGGAAAGAGGAAACCTGTTCGTCATATTCAGGCGGACGGGTCGAAGAAAACATACACAGATGCTCGGTTATTGCTAGAACAGAAGAAGAGTGACCGATTGTCAGAGTCGGCCTCTACTTCAAACTTCCAAGACAGTCTGCGCAATACCTCGATGAGACATACTCAGGCGCATCATGAGAGTCAGTCAGGCGGTACCTCCCGTCAGTCCGGCTTTCACAGTGACCAGGCGGTACCAAACTTACCATTTGTACCGCAACAACAATATTTTTTGCAGCCACCTTTGTTTGGTGGGCATGCAGCAAAGAATGTCCAGCCTATGGACTGGCAGCTACGGTTTCTTAGACTTGGGGAACAGCCGTCGGCCTTCTCCAAGGAAATTGCTGAAGCCGCTCAGCCGGCCAAAGTGAAAAATGTATTAGTAGGCGCCTATGACGGCACTACTAACCCAGAAGACCATTTGATGGCATTCACCAACCTGATGTACCTTCAAGGGTTGGATGATCCCACTTGGTGCCAGTGTTTCCCAGCGACTCTCAAAGGAATCGCACAACAATGGTTCGGCAACCTGCCGACTGGTTGCGTGAATAATTTCAGGACGCTTGCTTACTTATTCACCTCCAACTTTGCCATGAAAATCCCTGCGAAGAAGACGACCCTTGATTTAGGAACGATTCAGCAGGGCGAGAAGGAGGGGCTTGGTTCTTACATCAGGCGGTTTAACCTGATGAGAATACAGATTCAAGGGTTACCGGATGAGGTAGCCTATACTGACTTTTTCAGAGGCCTCAAAGACGGATCGACATTCAAATTTGATTTGGTCCGAAAGAGGGTGGCGACTCTTCAAGAGGCCTTGATTGAAGCAGAAGCCTATATACAAGCGACTGATCTTTGCAGTACAAAACAGTCGGACGGGAAAAGGTTCGACAAAAAAGAAGGGCGACAGAAACAGTTGTCGAACAAAGATGAGAAGAAAAGGAAAGAGGTCTGGGCAGCTGATTCCTCTAAACAGCCGGCCCAAAAGAAGAAAAAAGAATTCAAACCATACTCCCGAAAGTATGCGTTTAGCAAGGACAACCAAGCTATCCTAAAGGAAATCAAGGGACGGATCTCAATTGAGAAGCCGGTCCCCATGAAGGGTTCTGCAAGCAACAGGAACCAAGAAAAATTCTGTGATTATCATGAAGATGTTAGTCATCACACCAACGAATGCATCAGTCTTATGTGGTATCTAGACCGCTTGGCTGAGCAAGGCGATCTTGACTCTTATGTCAAGAAATCCACGGGGAACAATTCCTCGAAAAAGCAGTCGGCCAAAAAGAGTCAACAGGCCGACAGCTCTGATACAGATGATGCAGTCGTCTACACCATTACAGGCGGCTTCGTAGGAGGCGGTCCCACTATTAGGGGTAACAAAGACAATATCAGGCGGTTAGATGTAAATTCCGTTCACCAAGAGCGGCCCTCCAAATATTCATTTCCTGAGATTGTCATCACCGAAGAAGATCTAGGAGGCATAAGGGGGCCGCATGACGACCCTATCGTTATTGAGTGTAAAGTGGCCAACCAAAGAGTTGGCCGAATCCTTATAGATACGGGAAGCTCCTCAGATCTTATCAGTAGCAAATGTCTGTCAAAATTAAAATATCAGACTGATTGCATACATCCGGCATCCCACCCTTTAGTAGGGTTTGGAGGAGGAGTCGTCCTCCCGGTGGGACGAGTGGATTTACCCATCCGCCTGGGTGAAAAAGGGGAAGGACGACACATGGTAGTCCGGTTCCTGGTAGTAGAAGAACTCTCGGCCTACAACATGATTCTGGGACGACCAACCCTGAATAATTCCAAGGCTGTTATAATCCCATCACTTATGTTGCTCAAGTTTGAGAGGGATAATGGAACAGTCGGGTCCCTAAGGGGAGATCAGAGGATGGCCCGAGAGTGCTATCTCTCGGATATCAAACCCACTGTTATGACCGCTGGATCAAGTGGTGGAAAAACAGACCTTGACAATGTCAAGGAGAGTGCGCCTGTTCAAGAAGCAGGCGGCAAGAAGAGAAAGGCAGCCCAGACAGGGGCCGCAAGAAAAGACAGAAAATAGCAATCATTGGCAGAGGAGCGGTCGGACGAATTCCGCCCTCAGCCGGCTGGTGAGCATACGGATCTGATCTTAGACGACTCACGTCCTGACCGAACAGTCAAAGTTGGGACGACTGCTCTGCAGATCCTGGGTGACGATTTGCACAAACTATTGAAAGAATACAAGGACATCTTTGCATTCGAAGTCCACGAAATTCCAGGCATTAGTCCTGACCTGGCGGTACATAAACTGGCTGTGGATCCGAAAAAGAAGCCGGTAAGGCAGAAAAAGCGGAACCATGGCAAAGAAAGAAGTCAGGCGGCAGCCGCCGAAGTCAAAAAACTACTTGATGCAGGGTTCATTCGGCAATGTTACTTCCCAGACTGGGTTGCAAATGTGGTGCTTGTTAAAAAGCCGAATGACACCTGGCAAATGTGTGTAGACTACACAGACTTAAACAAGGCGTGCCCCAAAGACAGTTACCCTCTGCCTAAAATTGATAACTTGGTCGACTCAACAGCCGGCCATGCTTTGATGAGCTTTATGGACGCCTACTCTGGTTTCCATCAAATTCCCTTATAGAAGAAAGATCAGGAGAAGACGGCCTTCGTCACTGATCAAGGGTTATACTGTTACACGGTTATGCCGTTCGGTCTTAAAAATGCCCCGGCCACCTTCCAGCGAATGATAAATACTGTGTTCTTTGATCAAATAGGGAGAAACGTCGAGGCATACATTGATGATATGATTGTCAAGTCTAAGCTTCAGACAGATCATCTGTCGGACCTCCGAGAAACTTTCGCCACACTCAGGCGGCACCATGTCATGCTCAATCCCAAGAAATGTGTATGTGGAGTTGAGTCTGGGAAATTTCTCGGATTCCTTATCAATCAGAGAGGAATAGAGGCGAACCCTGAGAAGGTACAGGCGGTCATCAATATGCAGTCGCCTCGTACCGTCCGAGAGGTTCAAAAGTTAACAGGTTGTCTGGCGGCCTTGGGAAGATTTCTAAGTCGATCAGGCGACAAATGCTTATACTTCTTCCAGGCCATTAAGAAGAAGGCAAGGTTTGAATGGGGGCCGGATGCTGAGGCGGCCTTCCAGAAATTGAAAGTTCACTTGCATTCCTTGCCAAGGCTGGTCAGCCCTTTGCCCAAAGAAGTACTCTACATGTACCTGGCCGTCTCTGATCATGCGTTAAGCGCTGTTCTTCTTGCTGAAAGAGACGGCTGTCAGCTCCCGGTCTACTTTGTCAGTCATGTATTGAAAAATGCCGAGTTGAGGTATCCCTTAGTGGAGAAATTTGGTCTTGCACTCTTCATGGCTGTTAAAAAATTGAAGCCCTACTTTTTGGCACATGTAGTCGTCGTCTATACAGATCAACCTATCAAGCGGCCACTGGCCACCATGGAGTCGTCAGGCCGGATGATCAAATAAGCCATAGAAATTCAGAGCCTCGAAGTTACTTTCGAGCCTAGAAAAGTAGTGAAAGGGCAAGCCTTTGCTGACTTTATTGTTAAGATGACTCGCCTTCCTGATTCTCGAGATCCAGACCAAGTCTGGAAGGTATATGTGGATGGAAGCTCTACTTCAAATGGTTGTGGGGCAGGCGTCATATGTCAGTCGCCAGAGGGCGACAGGTACGAGTATGCTCTACGCTTCAGTTTTCAGGCCTCAAACAATGAGGCAGAATATGAAGCTTTACTAGCCGGAATCCGCATGTGCAAGGCTGCAGGGGCTCGAAAAATAGACGCCTGTTCCGATTCACAATTGATAGTGAGTCAGTATAATGGTGAATACGAAGCAACCCATCCGGCCATGATCAAGTATTTACAGGCAGTCGGATCCCTTGAAGATTTTCATCTGACTCAAGTGCCGAGATCAGAAAACAACCAGGCGGATGCACTTTCAAAATTAGCATCATCCGCCTCTTGTGATACTCCTTGAACTATTTTTTGGGAAGTGATGGAGAAGAGAAGCATCGAGGAAGACCCTATTGGAATCCTAGACAGAAGCTCAACCTAGATGGATCCAATCAGGGCATATCTGACAAATGGTATCCTGCCGGATGATCATCACCAGGCGGCAGCGCTGAAAAAACGAGCAGCCAGTTTTGAAATGATAAAGGGAGGACTTCACAAAAGGGGGTACCTTCAACCCTTCTTAAAGTGTGTTACTCCAGAAAAGGGGCGAGAGATACTAGACGATCTTCACTCTGGTTACTGTGCTTCCCATATAGGCGGTAGGACGCTTGCTCAACGGGCAAGGCGCCAGGGCTACTTTTGGCCTACTTTAGAAGAAGATGCAATGGAGATGGTGAAAAAATGTGACAAGTGCCAAAGGTTTGGCAAACTAATTCACCGTCCGGCTACTGACCTCACTACCATTCATAGCCCACTACCGTTTGCTAAGTGGGGCATGGATATTCTGGGTCCCTATACGCCTGCTACAGGCGGAAGGAGGTACATACTTGTTGCAATCGACTACTTCACTAAATGGGTGGAGGCGGAGGCTGTAAAGGGAATCAAGACGAAGGATGTAATTTCATTCATGTGGAAAAATGTCATCACTCGGTTCGGGGTTCCCATGTCTATGGTCTTTGATAATGGTCACCAATTTGAGACGCCTGTTCTCAAAAGCTGGTTGGGTGACCAAGGAATTGCACACTACTTTGCATCTGTCGGCCGTCTACAAGCAAACGGCCAGGTAGAAGCCTTTAATAAAATCATCTCAGACGGTCTCAAGAAAAAGATTGAACGAGCAGGCGGCCTATGGGCGAATGAATTACCACATGTTCTCTGGGCCATTAGGACGACTGAAAAAGGGGCGACTGGAGAAACTTCATTCCTCCTAACTTATGGTGCGGAAGCTGTTCTTCCAATTGAACACCACGAGCCGACTCTTCGAGTAATGCTATATAACGAAGAGGCAAACTGGGAAGCCATGCGTCTGGCATTAGACTCACTCCCTGAAAGGAGGGGCAATGCTGTCAACCGCCTGAGAATGACTCGATCATACAACAAAAAAGTACACAGGCGTCCACTCAAAGTGGGGGACTTTGTACTTAGAAAAATGGAAGCAGTTGGTAGGGCTAATGAGTCTGGAAAACTAACTCCCAACTGGGAAGGACCCTACCGAATCTATGAAGAGGTCAGGTACGGTACCTACCGTTTGGAAACAGCAGACGGCCAACCGTTGCCTCGAACTTGGAATGTAGATAATCTTAAGAAATATTTCTTTTGAATGATGTAAATAGTCGAGGACTGCTTAATAAAAGTTTGATGTTTTATTCAATTCTGTACTAAGAGGGGCATGCCTACTGACAAACAGTCGGCTACTCTCCATGTTTAATTTTCATTTTTTCCTAAGAGGGGCATGCCTACTGACAAACAGTCGGCTACTCTCCATGTTTAATTTTCATTCTTACTTAAGAGGGGCACGCTGCTTGTTCCACACAACCGGTTACTCTCCCAAAACACAGTTCACTAAGAACTATCAAAGGCTCATGGCTAAAATGATCAGACCAGGTGCCAAGCCAACTGATCAAAATATAAAAATTCAATTCGACCTGTCCCAACGTTATAGCAGGCGTCCGACGGCATCCATCCGGATAAAATTCGTCGCAGAGAGCAGCTCCCTTTTGGGTGGAACATTGTTCTATAAAATCATTACACGGCACCTATACGACTATCTAACCAAGACAACCACGTAGCCGTTTCACGGACAAGGATACCTCTCACTTAACTGACTAATCAGGTCAAACAAGTGTTCGCAGTAACCATCCGTGTCAACCGACCAACTGAACTACTTGGGATAAAAACAGTTGGTATCTTATGAGTTAATAGCCAACAAACATTGGCGAATAAAGGGGAACAACCGGTACCCACCGCTTGATACCTCTACTACTCAGTCACTTGGCGACTAGGTAACAATTATGTTTCCATGGTCACTCTTTAAAAAAAAAAAAAAAAAAAAAATAAAAAAAATAAAAAATAAAAAAATTTATGAAGCTAAAAAGGTGTTCATACGGCGCCTGTTCACACTAGATAAAAAATGGCGGGGAACAGTCGGCCTGGACCGACTAGAGTCTCCAGCTTAAAAAACAAATAAGGCAGGTAGGAAACCACCTTCCTACTTGGTTGAAAAAAAAAATCCATTCTTTAAAGTGGCCGACTGATCGCTTAGCCTGGAGACAAACAACCAGTCGTCCAGGGGCATAGGTAGTGTAACTAATTATTCCGTACCTGTCCGCAACTATCGGCCATGCAAAACAGTTGGTATAGTGTGCAATTGGATATCAGAATATTCAATACTTAAACAAATTTGAAACAAAACAAAAATGAAATATTTCAGCATAAAAAGAAGCCGGTCATTAAAGACTGGCCAAATATTCAGAACCCCGGCCCCCTGGCCGGGTAAATACAAACAAACGGCACGCAGGCCGTGGAAAGAAGACATAAAGCTTAAGAAGGGGGCAAATCTTCAATATTAGCAGCTGCCGCCTGGTCAGCACTCTTCTTGCTTGACTCGGCTTCAGCTGCACCCTTCTTCGATGCATTACCCCCAAGCGGCACAAGCGCCACTACCGACTCCTCCTCCTCCAACGCGTTGTCCTCAGCAGCCACCAGGATCTCTTGATTATATCTATCAGAACACTGGCGGTACGTTTTTTCCCAGGAGGAATAGTCGGCATTGGGGAAGAGGCGGCCCCAGGTCATGCGCTGGATTTGAGCAGAGTCTTCCATCATCTCCCGGACCAGCTCTTTCTTTTCTTGCTCGGCCTTTTCCGAGAGCTCCTGAGTAAGCCTCTTCTCCTGGGTCACCAGGCGTTCCTTTACGTTCGCCAAGGATTTCTCCAAGGTTTCGTATGAGGACATCTTTTGGTGAAGAGGTCTCAGCTCGGCCTTGAGATTGTTGATGGTCGCCTCCAGCTCGCTATTTCTCTTCTGGGCCGCCTCTAACTGAGCCCGGATGGCAGAAGTAGCCTACGCCTGATAATAAAGAATGTCAATTGTCAGAACCTCATTTTGGGCAATTTGAAACATTGCCTTATCACAGTCAGAGGCGGCCATAGCTTTTGCGGCCTTTACCTCTTTGTTCTTCCTGTCAAGCGGCTTACGGAGGCCGTTCACTCGGAGCAGGGCCTAAGTAAAAAGGGAACAGGCGTCAGTTTCCAAACAAAAAAACAGGCGTCCTGGAATTCAAATACTCAAAAATATGCTAAGTATACCTCAGCAAGGACCCCTGCAATCCCGTCTAGGTCAAGGGTGCCGACACCCCTGACCGCCTCCCTTTCAGCTGAAGGAACGGCCTTGATCATAGACTTGGCCACCTCGACCAAGTCAAGCTCCTGAGGGCCGGCTGCATCAAGCATAAACAAACGGATTAGACCTAGTAAAGAAGGGAGCAAGTCTAAAATTTACAAGGACAATTTCATACTTCTAGGTGGCACAGCTGGAGTTTTAGCAGGAGTGGCCGGCTGCTTCTCAGCCGCCGCATGTTTCCTGGCAGAACCAGGAGAGCTCGCAACAGTCGTTCTCCGGGTCTTGGAGTCCGGCTGTTGGGAAGAAGAAGCTCTTAGAGCTCCCGTCTAAAAAAAACAAAAAAAACAAAAAAAACACACGGTCAGTATATGCATAAACCCAACTCCAAAAAAGAGAGTGAAGGGTTCGAAGCTCACCAAGGGTGCCCCCTTGTTAGGGGAGTCGGTTGAAGACTGTTGCATGATGGAGGCCCGCAACATGGCCGCCGCAGTCTTGGAGGCAGTAATTTTGCTCATGGCGTCCGCTGCAAAACAAATAACAAAGTTAATAAAAAGTCATCACAGAAATGCATGGAAAAACAGAGTATTCGACAGGCCGCCTACCTCTTGGCACCGACTGCTGAGGCCACAGGCGGCCAAAAAGTACTCGTCGTAGAGCCATTTGAAGCTCGGGACGCAGTGCAGGGGTACTTGCTCTCGTACCCCTGAAATAGAGTTCACCCTCGACTCTACTTTGAAGAGTCCTTTATCTAGGATCTCTTTCTTAGCCTTGGGGGG
Organism: Chenopodium quinoa; assembly: GCF_001683475.1. NCBI lineage: Eukaryota > Viridiplantae > Streptophyta > Magnoliopsida > Caryophyllales > Amaranthaceae > Chenopodium > Chenopodium quinoa. The sequence continues at coordinate 5,932,560 of NW_018742263.1, read as the reverse complement.
AACAGGAAGCATGCTGCGGCCGCCTGCAAGAAGGGGCGGATTCCTGTTCCACCTGTTGAAGCGCTTGTTCAGCTCTATGTCTGAACTCTCAATGATAAGGAAGGTGCTCCGCCAGTCCTTCCATTTGTTTGCTTTACCTCTTGTCATGAGGTAGCCCCTGTGGCTCGTCAATTGATACCAGCCGGTACCGCCTGCCTTAGGGGTCCGGCTGAGGTAGTTCCTGTGGGCGAAAGCCTCGAAGTTCGGCTCCACCCCGTGCAGTTCGCACCCGGCCACATAGTCGAGTACGTTGACCCAGGAGTTCGGGGCTAACTGCCATAACCCCAACTCATACCCATCCAGGATCCGCTGAACAGCCGGATGCAGTGGGAAGCGCAGCCCAGCCTTGATTGTCGCCTCGTAGCAGCCAAAGCAGGCGCCATCATAGCTAGTACCAGCCGGCCAGACGACTGTGTCCTCTGGATCCGGCACGAACACTAAAAAGCCGGGGCCCATTGTGTGGTTCGCAATAAAGCTCCCCACTTTCTCTTGCATGGCCGTTATCCGGCCCCGTGGGACAGTGCAGTAGTAGGGGGTATTTTGCTCTCGGTAAGAGGCGGATGGCTCTGCCCAATTGTCCCCCTTCTCAACTGCATGAGAAAGCCTCGCCTCCTGTAGGCGACTGTTTTTCTCTTCTGTGTCCAGAGAAGCATGGCCAGAAGAGCTAGACTCGGATTCGTCCTCTGACGAGTCCGAAGAGGACGACTCCTCCCCTCTCCCAGAGGGGCCCGCCTCCTCTCCTTTAAAAGGAGCAGGAGAAAATGTAGACTTGTCAACTGTAAAATTGGAAGGGGTCACTTTGACTCCTCCCTTAGAACTGACGGCTTTCAAGCCGCTTTGGTTCACTTCCACATCTGGCGCCTGGTCAGATGTTTCACTAATCGGCACCCTGTAGGAGGAGCCGTCTGAGTTCGAAATCCTAGTAGTTCTTTTTGTTCTGGCCATCATGTTCTGCATAGACACAGAGACAGTCGGACTTTGTATAAAGGGAAAAGATGGGTCCGGAAAAGGGCAGGCGGCACTCCTAGTCCTAGATTCAGCTGTCCCCGGTGACCGGCTGATCACTAACCTAGGCCGTGTCGTGTGCTTCCGTGGTGCCATTTCAAAAAAGAATAAAATAAAGAGAAAAATAAGAGTAAGAGAACCGACGGTTACTTGGACGAGTGACGTTGATGAAGTTCTGAAAATCCTTTGCAGTCGGCTTGTCAGAGCAGGCGGTAGGCAGAAAGGGTCCAAAATGTCAGAGCAAGTTCAAAGGTCCGAATGTTCTCTCACAAAGTTCTCAAGTGTGAAAATGACCGAAGTCAACACTTCTTTATATAGGCGAAGTGAGAAGGCAAAGGGTCACTTCCAGAATTCAAAATTTTGGCGGGAGAATCTCTCGGCCTTTCGCCGAGTGACACCTGTAGCAGGTCGTCGCCTGTTACAGGGCGACACCTGTCACAGGTAACACGTGACCAGTCACGTGCCACCTGTCAGGGGAAAATGATTAGGGGATTTTGCTCCCACCAATCGGAATGCGCCACGTGGGCCAATCAGGTCCTGCCAAGTGTCCCCCAGTTGGACCTCTCAGGGCTTGCCACGTGGCACACGCTTATTCGTCTACCCTGGACCTATTATGTCATGACACGTGGCATACTCCATGCCTAATGGAGAAGCCGGCCACCTAGGCCTAACTTCCGAGGGAAGCCCAATCAGCCCAAGGTTAACCTAAACCTAGGATTGGCACGTTTCCCGAGGTTATAAATACCTCCCTTAATCCTCATTAAGGGGGATTACGCACATTAAACACTCTCACCTAGAGAGACCCAATCACTTTAATTTCCGCATTAATTACCCCTTAAGCAAGTACTAACTTGACTGTCGGAGGCGGATCTCCAATCATCCGGAGCATCCGTTTGTTTTGCAGGTACAGGCGTCCGGTTCCAGTCTCGGAATTGTAACTCTCCCGCAGGAAATCAGAAAACCCCGAAACCATAAGCATATGCAATATTACACAAATTAAAAATATAAATCTTAGGGCTTTCAATAAACATGAGAAATATCCCCTAGCATGTGTATACATGAATTGCAAAAGCCACCTAAGGTTGCACTTGGGGGCTACAAAAATATAGGTCTCATCTCAACTTTCGTTTTGAAATAAGACCATATTTTGGAAATAGATTAGAACAGTTTTATAAATTATTCTAATACTCCACAAAACCTAAGTTTGATAAACATTCATTTTCAAACTACGGTGCTTATTTAATTGAAAGAACTTCACTTTCAATTAGCAAAATATGACAATGATGACAAACACTAAAAATAAAAACATAAAAAAAATCAGATATATGAAAGTTTGCTCACATTTTCATTTCTTTGTTGAAAAAAGTTGCAAATTACAACTTACCTTCATCAATCTTGAACAAAAAAAGTCACACTCAATTACGAGCTAGATTTTTCTTTCTATTTTGGGTCCAGTTTTGAAAATAAATATGATTATGTATTTTGCCTACGTACTAGAAAAAGTTGCTTTTCAAAAAAAAACATTCGTTATTGGTCCCTTTTCAAATTTTAAATTCTAGTTTGAAATAATATGTTTCTAACAAAAAATAGTATTCAAATTTCCTTTCTGAATTTTTTTTTCATTTTCTCTAATAAATAAATTTCAGATTTTCAATAACCGTTTGGATAATGCATGTCTATACATAACTATTTCTAAAAGAACTAAGATTCGACTTCTTCTTGACTCGAAATTGTTCTCATTGGCTTAGGGATGGTAAACAAACCACCTGCAAGACCAAAATCAAAAATAGATAAGAACAAAGTAAATATTTGATGGTCTAAATCAACTTTGAGAATAAAATCACCGCAATGATCTTTACAAACCTTTCGAAATTAGATAATATTGCTAAACCTTAAACACAATTGTTTCTAGTTTATATACATAGACAAGCAAAGAACTAACTTGCTTTCTTAAACATGACTTTAACTAAAATGCGAAATCCATGTTATTGTCCTAATTTTCCTAAAACAAAAATTGAATATATACATAGGTCCATCTCAATATCATGATTATATGAATGGCCTAAACAATAGCAAGTCATTAGAACTACCCCGAATTGGGGGCTCCAAGACTTGTGAAATAGCAAGAATGCACATAACCTGACACATGGGGATTCCAATATCCTCAAGAAACAAAATAAGACATTCTATCATTCAAGCTACTTATGAGAATCGCTTAAACTACAAATGGTTTACGTAGATCTCGAGCCCTACAATTTTCAAATGCATCACAATGATTTAATAATCATTTTGTTCCTTTGAAAACTAAATACGCAACTAAACTTGGCCTTAGAAACAAACTTCAAACATATTCTAGCCATTTTCAAGTTCAACTTCAAAAACTAATCTTAGTGCATAATTATTATTCGATACTTCAATTTACTCTAAAGGTTAGAGAGTATGACTGGTAAAGAGAAAAAGAAACAAAATCATGAGTTTCAAAATAGAATTCAAATGCACACAACATACTTTCTCATACGAAAGTTTTGTACTCTGTCATTTATCATGAAAATTGTATCAAAACACTTCATTAATATAAGACAAACAATTTCATGAGTTAGAACAAGAGACTCCTAAATTCTAAATAAGAGCTCTTCATTTTTCTCCATTGTTTCACACAAGGAGGATAACATCTACTTTCTCGAGCTTCAAATCAGTAGAAAATTTGAATTCAAAAGAAAAAATTTGAAAGTAGCGAGAATAGAGGAAAAAATTGAACAATACTCCGTATCTCATTTTCCCTCTTACTTGTTTCGACGAACGACCAATACTACTAGACTTAGAAAATTTTCTTTGTTAAAACTATGAATGGTCAAAACGATCCAACACACTAGTTTAATCGTTTCCAAGATCCTTATTGTTATCATAATAAGACGAAACACAAGATTTCTAAACCCTTTCCATTTCAAGAAACATGAAAGGGTTTAATTATTAAAAACAAACAAGTCATCGAAGTCACCCAACATTGGGGGCTACAATATTCGAAAACATAAAATGGGGGCTTAAAGGCCTGATGTATAGCCAAACTACTCTAATTCGATGATGTCTTCAAGAATTTCCTAAACTAACTAGTTTTGTACAAATCTTGAAATCACAGTTTTATAAGAGAATAATAATAACCATCGGATATTTTTATCATTAATAAAACCAATTTTGCAACTTACGCGTGAAAAAAAAATAATAAACATGAGTTGAAGAACAATTCCATGCTATTATCAAAAGTTCAAAAATTCATAATTTTAATGTATAATTGTTGTTCTAAACACTTCAACTTACATTAAAATTAACAAGTATAGTCTATGTGAGAAAAAAAGGGAGAAATAAAGTTCAAGCACAAATTCAAAATATGCTTGTACATGCTCATACAAGATCAATACTTTACCACTTCACATGAAATTTGTTGCAATATATTGCTTAAACACGTCACCACAACAAACAAACAAATTCATGAAAACAAGTCGAATCGAGAACCCCAACTTCAAGTTAGGATTCTTCATTTGATTTCTCCATTTTATTGACCAAGATCATATTCTGGTAAAATAAAAAGAGCAAGATTTACTTAACTTAACTTTAAAACTACAAACCATAAGTTTCTTTTATTCTTTTTAATTGATTAGCATCCAGAAGTTTCTTTTATTCTTTGATAGTTTTTTTGCATCATCCTACATAAACACCGTGCTTTGTGCCTTCCGTAAGCATACGTTTTTCATAAGAGTGTCTAAAGAAATTCCGTAGTGGCGCTTTACATAAAAGCTCCCATAGACATGTTTGTCATTTTACTGTACTGACTTTATAAATTTCTGGTCTTTTCTTCCTTTTTCACATCCAAAGCAAAAAGGATGGTGTTATCATACAACGTAAAAATGTATGGTGCAGGTGTAGCAAAAAATTTCAACTCTTCCCAGCTTACACGGGATTCACCTCCCGTAGCTAAAAGGTAGAATTTCTTTACTTTACTTTATGCGTTAGCTCACGAGTCGATAGGCGCGCCGAACCATTCGAGAACAGACGTTTTTAGGGTAATTTTACCCCGCCACGTGGTCCAATCAGAGGATGACACGTATCAGCCCCAGGATGGCCCAATGTGGACCTATCCCTGCTTGACCACGTGTCACTCCAGAAAACTAGGAGGAATGGCGGCCTTCAGGCCCAAATCCCGAGAAAGCCGCAATGCGGCGCAGCCCACCAATGATTAGGGTTCAGTGACCTAATCAGGGGCACAAATCCCGAGGACCCTATAAATAGGGAGATTCCCCTCTTTTGGGGGACACGTCTTCACATTCTACCATTTATTGCAAACTGTCCCGTCGATAGAGACAGCCGAGCTTGGAATCCGAGCAGAGTCCCACCTAAATTTCCGCACCTTTTTCTCTCCCTTCAAGTTACTAACTTGTGCGTCGGAGGCGGAGCACCAACCAACCGGTGTCTTCGTTTGTTTTTGCAGGTACAACTCACGCCGGAATCAGTCTTCGCGTTGTAACTCTCCCAAGGGACAAAAACACCCAAAACATTTGGCGCCGTCTGTGGGGAGAGTACCTCGAATATGGTTCAAGAGTCTGTACCCCTTAACCATCTAGGCGATGACCCAGAAGTCTTTGCAGACCAGGAGGATGAAGATCCCCAAGTCGAAACCTTTACAGCCGATGACGGCTCTCTCAGAATCAAGCGCATCCGACCCAGAGAGACTCTGGAGCGGGGTGCCTCCCAGGAGGGTGCAAGTCGACCCCCTGGGCAGCCGGAAGGGGAAACCCATACGGCAGCTGGATCATCACCTGTCACCCGAGACGAACTCATGAAATTCTTGACAAGTTTCAAGGTTGAAATTAAAGAACTGATCAGTCATAGCCGGGCTGGCCCAAGTAAGGGTCAGACGGCCAAGAAGACTCCTCTGGAAAAGGGGAAGTCAGTCAAAGATCGGAAGACAACTCCTCATCCAAAGGAGAAGGCAGCCGGGACCATTGATTGGTCCAAAATTCTTCATCCTAGGAGGAATACCAATAATACCCGCCGGACTCAACAGCCGGTGGGAAGTAAAAAATCATCTCTTGATGCCCGGGAAATCATCAACCGGAAGAGAAATCAGCAGCTTTCTGAGTCGGCTTCCACGTCTAACTTTCCTGACTGCTTCAACAACACCTCTGCAGGGAATGAACTCTCCCTGCATGAGAGTCAGACAGGCGGAAATACCGTCCATTCTGGCCCTCAGATGATTGGAGCTGTACCGTTTGTACCTACTCAAGTCTACGGTCAGTATCCCCCTCACTTCATGCAGCCGGCTCTCTTCGAAGGTCAGACAGCATATCAAAATGGCTAGCCACTAGACTGGCAGCTTCGTCTACTTTGCCTGGGTGAACAACCTTCTGCGTTCACCCGGGAGATAACCGAGGCGGCACAGCCGGCCAAGGTTAAGAATGTATTGGTAGGTACCTATGATGGTACCACCAACCCCGAAGATCACCTCATGGCATACACAAACCTCATGTACTTACAGGGGTTGGATGATTCCACTTGGCGTCGATGCTTCCCGGCTACATTGAAGGGCATTTCCCAACAATGGTTTGGCAACTTGCCAGCCGGGTCCATTGATAGCTTCAGGAAGCTCGCCTTCCTGTTTACTTCCAACTTCTCAATGAACATCCCTGCTAAGAAAACAAGTCTTGAATTGAGCACCGTTAAGCAGGGAGAGAGAGAAGGGTTGCGCTTCTATGTCAGGCGGTTCAATCTGATCAGAATTCATATTCAAGGACTGTCTGATGTGGTTGCTTTTACAGACTTTTTTAAGGGTCTGAGAGACGGGTCGACCTTTAAGTTTGACCTAGTCAGAAAAGGGGCCTTCACTTTACTGGCGGCCCTGAGAGAGGCGGAAAGCTATATTCAAGCAACCGACCTCTGCTCGCCTGGTAACCAGTCGGACTCTAAGAAGTCCGACAAGCAGAAAGACAGCCGGCCAAAAGTAAAGAAGAAAGCAAGAAAAGAAAAGAAATCTGGGCGGTTAATGACACTGACCAGCCGTCCCACAAGAAAAAGAAAGAGTTTAAATCGTACGTCCCAAAGTACGAGTTTAACAAGGTCTGCAACCCCATCCTCGTGGAAATTAAGGACCGGCTGTCCCTTGAGAAGCCGAATCCAATGAAAAGTTCCATTCAATCAAGGAACAAGAGAAAATATTTCCAATACCATGAGGAGGTTGGCCATGACACCAACGACTGCTTCAGCCTTCAACGGGTGTTGGACCATCTGGCTGACAAGGGGATGTTAAATTCTTACATCTCTAAGTCCCCAGCCAAGGCAAAGAAGAAGAACAAGGGTCAATCCTTCAAGACTACCCCCCAGCCTGCTAGTAGTTCGGATATCGACAAGGAGTCGGTCTATACAATAGCAGGCGGGTTCTCATGTGGTGGCCTTACCATCCAGGGCACCAAGAGTCATCTTCGAAAGATGGACAAAGATGATGATGAGTAGGAGTCTGCAAGCTCCTCCTTCCTAGACGTCTTGATCACTGGGAAGGACAGGGGCAGCGTCCGCCGTCCGCATGATGACCCGGTCGTCATTGAATGTAAGGTTGCCAACCAGATGGTTGGACGAATCCTTATTGACACCGGCAGCTCATCAGACATCATCAGCCTCCGGTGCTTGCAAAAGCTGAAATACAATGTCAGCAGCATGCATCCGGTCACCCACCCCCTGGTTGGTTTTGGGGGTGGGATGGTCTACCCAGCCGGAAGAATTGACTTACCCATCCGGCTGGGAGAGAAAGGCCAGGGACGACATATTGTCGTCAGATTCTTGGTCGTAGAGGAGTTGACCGCCTACAACATTATCCTTGGACGGCCAACTCTCAATGAAGCCAAGGCGGTGATCATCCCGTCTCTCATGCTCGTCAAGTATGAGAGGGATGACGGCTCTGTTGGTTCCTTGAATGGGGATGAAAAGACGGCCCAAGAGTGCTATCTCTCAGCCGTCAAAGATACTGTGGCCCCAGGCGTCCAGGAACCAATAGACCTTGACAATGTCAAGGATGCCGACCTAGTACCTGCCCCACCAGCAGTCGGGAAGAAAAGAAAATACATCTGCTGGTGGAGGTGAAGAAAGGGAAAAAATAGCAATCACTGACCGGTGAACGGTTAGACGAGCTCCGTCCCCAACCGGCTGGTGAAAACATTGATCTCGGTCTGGATGAAAGCCGTCCAGAGCGTACTGTAAAGGTTGGGACGGTTTCTCATGCTACTTTGGGTGTAAGGTGCAAGCTTACACCTTCTCATGAAAGAATTCAAAGACATTTTTGCCTTTGAAGGGGAAGAGATTCCAGGCGTCAGCCCGGATCTCGCCATCCACAAACTCGCCGTGGATCTGAAAAAGAAGCCCATCCGGCAAAAGAAAAGAAATCACGACGAGGAAAGAAGTCAGGCGGCAGCTGCCGAAGTCAAAAAGCTGCTAGACGACAGGTTCATTCGGCCTTGTAATTTCCCCGACTGGGTGGCCAATGTGATCCTTGTTAAAAAGCCGAATGGGACCTGGCGCATATGTGTTTCAACAAGGCGTGTCCAAAGGAGAGTTACCCGCTTCCAAAGATCGACATTCTGGTCGACTCTACAGCCGGTCACGCCTTGATGAGCTTTATGGATGCCTACTCCGGATTCCATCAGATACCTGGAAGAAAGATCAAGAGAAGACGGCCTTCGTCACTGATTTGGGGTTATTCTGTTATACTGTGATGCCGTTTGGCTTCAAAAATGCGCCTGCCACTTTTCAACGGATGATTAATACGGTCTTCATTAATCAAATTGGGAGAAATGTGGAGGCGTATATTGATGACATGATAGTCAAATCCAAGCAGCAGGCGGATCACCTATCTAATCTCCGAGAAACATTCATCACCCTCAGGCGGCATAAGGTCATGTTAAATCCCAAGAAATGCGTCTTTGGTGTTGAGTCTGGGAAGTTTCTCGGATTTGTGATTGATCAAAGTGGGATAGAGGCTAACCCCGAAAAGATAAAGGCAGTGATTGACATGAAGTCACCCCGCTCTGTCAAGGAAGTTCATAGACTAACCGGTTGTCTGGCCGCCTTGGGGAGGTTCCTCAGCCGGTCAGGCGACAAATGCCTTTACTTCTTCCAAGCAATCAGGAAGAAGACCAGGTTTGAATGGGGGGATGATGCTGAGACGGCATTCCAGAAGTTAAAAGAGCATCTACATTCTCTACCAAGGCTGATCAGTCCCTTGCCTAGGGAGACGTTGTACATGTATTTAGTCGTCTCAGATCATGCCCTCAGTGTCGTTCTCCTTGCTGAGCGAGACGGCGTTCAGCTCTCGGTTTACTTCATTAGCCATATCCTCAAACATGTTGAACTCCGGTACCCCATGGTTGAAAAATTTGGCCTTGCTTTGTATATGGCATTCAAAAAGCTGAAGCTTTACTTTCTGGCACATCCGGTGGTGATTTACACCGACCAGCCACTCAAGCGGCCAATGTCTACCTTGGAGTCATCCGGGAGAATGTTGAAATGGGCTATTGAAATGCAAAGTCTTGAAATCACTTACGAACCAATAAAGGCAGTGAAAGGTCAGGAGTTTTCCGACTTCATTGTTGAAATGACCCGTCCGGTGGCTCCAGATAATATTAATCAGGTTTGGAAAGTGTATGTAGACGGGAGTTCTACAAAGAACGGCTGTGGTGTAGATGTAATCTACGAGTCTCCTGAAGGGGACAGATTTGAGTATGCACTACGCTTCAAGTTTCAGGCCTCTAATAATGAGGCGGAATATGAAGCCCTGTTAGCTGGTATACGTATGTGTAAGGCGGCAAGAGCCATGAAAATTGACGCCTACTCTAATTCACAATTGGTCGTTAGCCAGTATGAGGGAAAATATGAAGCAACTCACCCGGCTATGATCAAATATCTTCAGGCAGTCAAAGAAGAGGTTGGGGCACTTGAGGAATTCCGTCTGAATCAAGTGCCTAGGTCGGAAAATAACCAGGCGGATGCATTATCAAAACTGGCATCATTTACGATAGTGGAGTATAAAGCAACATTATCAGCGTCTGTGGTGGACTTCTTTGCCCTTTTTACCTCTTCCCATTTGCGGGGATAAGGACGCTTAAGCCCGTATACCCGCAGCATCGCCTGCAAAAAAGCATATCAAGATTAGTATTGCAGGCGGAGTAAAGTACTTGGAAAAGATTGGAAAAAAAAAATTATTAAGTTTCTTACCTCAGCCAGAAGGGACAGGATCCGTTCCAGGTTGAACGTCTCTATCCCAGGGATAGCGTTCTTGTCCTTCCTGCTCACCGCCTCCAGCATGGCCTTAGCATGCTTCTGGACGTCTGGCCAACGAGGAGATTGATCTGCACCATAATCAATAGGTGATGAGTGCGAAATTAAGGCAGCACCTATCTGTTGCCGACCGTCTGAGGATGACGTCTGTTGGGAGTGGGATTTCACTCGCAAAGGTCACCCCAGCTCAGGCGAGGATTTAAAAGGGTTCTTACCTTCAGAGCCGGCCAAGCGGGAGCCGCTTGCAGGCGTGGTGAACCCCTCGTTTGCCGATAAGGGTTTGACGAGATCGAGGCACAGACTGCCGCCTATCCTCTCGTTTCGCCCCCCTATCCGCATCTGTTGGTTCCTGGCTGAGGCGCCAGCAGTTGAGGTGGAGGCAGATTTTTTTGTCTTGTTCAGAGTGGGGGTGGGTTCCTCCCTGGCCCGTTTGAGGTCTTTCTCAAACGTCTTTCCTACCTCTCCCCCTGTGAAAATAACCAAGTTAAAGTTAGCATCTGGAGAAAGTAATCTTTGAGACCAATCTAAGAAAGGGTCAAGCGTTTTTTACCTTGGCCTTGACTGCGGCCGCATGTTTTTCCGCAAGCTCCTTGCAGAGGACCGCTTGGGTGTCTTCTCCGTCTGCAACATGCTTAAAGCTTCTTCTGCAAAAAGAAAAAGATTGGTCAATATATCATCAATCGATTCTGATACAAAGGTACTACAGGCAGATGTGAACTTAGGCGCATACGTTTGGTAAACATGTGTCCTAGCCCGCAGGCGGCTAAGAAACACTCTTCCCTAAACCAGGAGCTCTTGGGGATCCAGTTCTTGGGGACTTATATTGTTTCTTCGGTTGACAAGGTTGCGTCTGTGAGGCCGAAAAAGTCTGCCTCAATTATTTTGTCAAAGTCCTCATCCGGGATCCGGGGAAGAGAACACTTTCGGCCCATCAGGTCGGGCTTCTTATTGTACAGGCGGAATTCATAGTTCTCTCGCTTGCTGGGAGCCGACATTAGGTAGAACTTGTGCTTCTAGCCGTCGAATTTAGAGACCTTGTCTAAGGTCATCATATATTGGGGATACGTGGTTAAAGTGTACCACGCCCTCCAGCCGCCTAGGCTTCTGGACGTCTGGCCAACGAGGAGATTGATCTGCACCATAATCAATAGGTGATGAGTGCAAAATTAAGGCAGCACCTATCTGTTGCCGACCGTCTGAGGATGACGTCTGTTGGGAGTGGGATTTCACT